>NW_027361728.1:35227500-35962500 GCF_039654945.1 Dendrobates tinctorius
CCTCTTGAAGCTCATCAAGAGAATGCCAAGAGTGTGCAAAGCAGTAATCAAAGCAAAAGGTGGCTACTTTGAAGAACCTAGAATATAAGACATATTTTCAGTTGTTTCACACTTTGTTAATTATATAATTCCACATGTGTTAATTCATAGTTTTGATGCCTTTAGAGTGAAACTACAATTTTCATAGTCATGAAAATAAAGAAAACTCTTTGAATGAGAAGGTGTGTCCAAACTTTAGATCTGTACTGTATAATGTACATATATTATTATGCAGGGTAAGTGTAGGAAGCAGATTAGCCACTACACGGGGCACAATAGATGTAGATAGGAACTAGTTAGTTAGGAGGGGCCAACTGGGATAAGAGAGAACTTCCAGGGCTCAGGGAGTAGGGGCTTTGAGCCTGGCCAGGGCAGTTGTGCCCCGCGCAGTTAAAGCAGAAGAGCCCAGCTCATCCATAGCCTGGAAGCTACCGGTCACACAAGAGGTGGAGGAATACAGGGCAGCATCAACATAGTGTCAGCTAATTGCATGGGATTAACCCCAAATATCTGGTGCGAAATGGACAGGGAACCCCTGTAGTGGATTACACTGAACAGACAGAGCGCTGAGGTACTGGAGGGGATGGTATGACCCTGCGATATTTCTGGAGATGTAAGGGACACCACAGGGAAAGGAAAGGTTATGACATTTGAGGAATCCTGTGTTGTACTTGTGACTAATCTGGACAAGCTGAGAAAAGAATGGAGTAAAGTTGTTTGTTTAAAATTTGATCTGGATTGTGCCTGTCTTTGCATGGTATTTAAAGGAAGAAACCCCCAGCAGACCGGAGAGGACTCTGATGTGCAAGTAAGTGAACCATTGAATGCACAATAGAAGGGACAATTAATTTATGTTACGGGGGCCAGGGTGCAGTTCCTGTAAACCACAACTACCACTCCCCTGGTCCTCGCTACAAAAATACAAATTTTGTAGCTAAAAAAAGATTTGGTAAAAATGTAATTTTTTTTATTTCCACGGCTCTTTGTTATAAACTACTGTGAAGCACCTGTGGGTGCAAGGTGCTCAATACACATCTAGATAAGTTCCCTAAGGGGTCTAATTTCCAAAATTGTGTCACTTGTGGGGAGTTTCCACTATTTAGGCACACAGGGACTCTCCAAACACAACAGGGCAACCGCTAATTATTCCAGCATATTTTACATTCAAAAAGTCAAATGGTACATATTAGGTATCGGCACACTCAGGAGAAATTGCACAACAAAATGTATGGTTCATCATTTTCTCCTGTTACCCTTATAAAGTAAAAAAAATTAGGTCTAAAGGAAAATTTTTGTGAAAGAAAAGTAAATGTTTATTTTTTCCTTCCACATTCCAAAAATTCCTGTGAAGCACCTGAAGTGTGGCTTTGAGTACCTTGAGGGGTGCAGTTTTTTTGGAATGGTGTCATTTTTTGGTATTTTCTCTGTCATATAGGCCCCTCAAAGTCACTTCAAATGTGAGGTGGTCCATAAAAAGAAAATGGTGTTGCAAAAATTAGAAAATCACTGGTCAACTTTTAATCCTTATAACTTCCTAACAAAATAAATGATGTTTCAAAAATTGTTCTGATGTAAAGTAGACATGTGGAAAATATTATTTATTAAACTATTTTGTGCAATATGACTCTCTGATTTAAAGGGCACAAAAATTCATATTTGAAAATTGCAAAATTTTCAAAATATTTGGCAAATGTTCCTTTTATTCACAAACAAATGCAAGTCATATTAAATTTTTTTTACAACTATCATAAAGTACAATCTGTCACGAGAAAACATTCTCAGAATCACCAGGATCCGTTGAAGTGTTCCACTGTTATGACCTCATAAAATGACAGTAACAGTAGTCAGAATTGTAAAAATTGGCCTGGTCGGAAGGTAAAAACAGGCTTCGGGGTAAATGGGTTAAAATGGATCTTGCACTAATTTGGTGGTAAAAAGTTGTGCTTGTGCAGACACAACTTTTTAGTCCATTTTTAAATAACTGATCTCTGCTGGATCCGTTTTTTAACATATAAGTCTATATAAAAGGATCCATTAATCAGCCATTCATTTTTCTTTCATTCGTAACAGAACCATTTTTTGCTTACTGGATCCAGTATGTGATTGCAGGGGTTCCTGTTAGATAGATGCTGACAATGTAATATAGCCGGTATCTGCCAAGTGTGGAGAGAGCTTCACATCCAGCAGGTACCGGCTATATTACATTGTCAGCATCTGTCTCCAACAGTGGTTGCCAAAGCGGAGATCCGACTGCAGCTGTTAACAATTCAAACACTTGTCATTTCTGAGCGCAGCATTTAAATGAATCACATGCTGGTGCTTGTGCATACCGGCTACCATCAGCACAGGGTGTCGATGGATTACTATGACAATCAAGGACTTGCTGAAACTGATATAATCGTTGTTTATACTCCAAAATGTTATTAATAACACTTTCCACTCGTCACGCAAAAAACAAGCTCTTACACAGCTCAAATAGATGGAAAAACACAAATGTTGTAGGTCTCAGAAAATGCAAAAACACGAACCATTTTCCATATAAATTTCAATTTTTCTTCTTTCTCCACTTAAAGGGGTGTTCTCAAGTTAATGGATTGCTTTAGCTAGTTAGCATGAAAATAAGCAAGTTTGCATTTGACTTGCTTTTTCTATCTGCTGTTAATTTCCTGCAATGGGAACTTTTATATAGTGTATAGCTGGTTACCATGGATCTTGGACACTTATGTGTGTACAGCTGTTGGTTGAGTGTGTACTAATTACACTCCAGAAAAATGGTTATCTTCTAACATTTCAGTCACCTCTCTTCAATACATTGAATTATATACAGCATTTAGCTATTCAACTCCCTGTAAGCTTCTGACAAGCTGCTGTTATAAATCTTGCAAAAGCACCAGCTCATAACAATCGGCTTCTCCCAGAGCAGTTCTGCTAATCATGGTTCTCACTGTCCAAAGCTGTGTGCTTGTTCAAATGCTTGGTTATTTCTATGCGTAAATATAATGATAAAAAGTATAGAATCTGAACAAACCACTGATAGCTGAATATGTTACACCAGAACTTGTGCTGAGCTTTGTAGTTTATTAGTTGCAAGTTTCCCTGATGAATCCTAACAAACAAAATGCATCATGAAGTATGTAGGGAGATCATACAGCATTTTTTACTACATGGTAAGCAGTGGACTGTCCTTGTTAAGGCCCAAGGGCTAGATAGTTTTTTAGGGACTGACAGGACATATTGTCTGAATTCCTCTTATGGATCCCTGTAGCTATGGGGAACACTTGTATTCCAGTATCCTGATCTTTGGAATGGGTGAGAACATTCTTTCTCCTTAGGTAATTTTTTATTTACAGTATATGGATTGCTCTGCATGAATATGGTGAAGAACTTTTCGTCGGACATATCTGAACCCCATTGAATTCAATAGGAGGCAAAACCAAATGCATCGACAACACCATTGGGGGGGGGGCAAAAAGCTGCCAAAACAGCTCAAATTAGGGGCAGACACCATGAAAAGAGGCATCAATTGACCCAGAGTACAAATAGTATAATGGGGCTCTGACACACCTTCCACTACAAGCAACGCATCAGATGAAGACCCGACTTGGAGTCTCTACATTTCAAAAAATTATTGCCACAAACCACTAAAGTGACATCAATTTACCCAGAGTAAAAATATTATAATTGCACAGCATTTTGACAAGATATTAAAGGATGGGCTACTCGACTCCCTTTCTTTGGCAGCCGCACAGCGGTATTAGTTATTATTTATTGTTATAGCGGCACTTTACATGAGAAAAGGAGTATACATAATAAAAGCAAGTTCAATAATCTTAAACAATACAAGTCACCAATTGGTACAGGAGGCGAGAGGACCCAGCCCATGAGGGCTCACAGCCTACAAGGGATGGGTGAGGATACAGTTGGTGAAGGTAGAGCTGGTCATGCATGGTGTGGTAGAACGATGGTTACTATAGGTTGTAGGCTTGTTGGAAGAGGTGTTCCTTCAGGTTTATGTTGAAGGTTTCCATGGTAGGCGATAGTCTGATGTGCTGGGGTAGAGAGTTCCAGAGTAGAAAGGATGCACAGGAGAACTCTTGTATGCAATTGTGGAAAGAGGAGATAAGAGAGAAGTAGAGAAGAAGATCTTGTGAGGATCGAAGGTTGCGTGCAGGTAAAAAATGGAGACTAAGTCACAGATGTATGGAAGAGACAGCTTGTGGATGGCTTTGTATGCCATGGTTATGGTTTTGAACTGAAGTCTCTGGGTAATGGGGAACCAATGAAGGTATTGACAGAGGAGAGGCCGGGGAATAGCGTTGGAGGGATAGGTGGATTAGTCGGGCAACAGAGTTTAGGATAGATTGGAGGGGTGCAAGAATTTTAGAAGGGAGGCCACAAATCATGAGGTTGCAGTAGTTGAGGCGGGAGATGAGTGAATGGACTAGGGTTTTTGCAAGTTCTTGATTAAGGAATGTATAGCTCAAGGAAATATTTTTGAGTAGTCAGCAGGAAGTGGAAATGGCATCAATATTTCTTTTGAAGGAGAGATCAGAGTCCAGGAATACTCTGAGGCAGCAAGCTTGCGGGACGCCCTCGTCTACACCTAATGAATGATGGCCCGAAAGAGCATGTCCGCCAGTGGATGACAAGTACTGCATCAAGTGGCCTCTCCTCCTCCACCTGCACATCACACACAGTACTGTCCTCAGAGGTGGCACCCCAATTACCCTTGTTTCCTCCCCACATCCCAACTCTCCAACCGCCCAACTGACCTAGAGTAGAAACAGTATAGTTGCGCAGCAAGGATGCATGGGACAGTGCCTGGGACAGGACTTAGACAGCATTTCTGGCTTAAACATTGATCAGTAACTGGTAAATGAGTGACAGGTGTACACCTGATGCGGAGAGATAAAGCCCTTCCAAATTCAGGCAACACACAGGAAGAAGACCCAATTTGGAGTCCAAATATTTCAAAAAATTAGGGACAGGCACCAGGAAATTGGCATTAATTAGCCCACAGTAGAAATTGTATAATGGCTAGTGTTGAGCGATACCATCCGATATCCTAAAATATCGGATCGGATGGTATCGCTCAACACTAGCCATTATACAATTTCTACTGTGGGCTAATTAATGCCACTTTCCTGGTGAATGCCACTTTCCATGCTGATTCCGATAGTCCCATTCAAGTCTATGGGACTTCCGGTATCGGAATAAGAAAAACCCTTTTCTGTCCTTGTACAGCCTCTCGGGGGGTGGACGGACCTTCCAGGGGTCTGTGCCGACTGCCCGGGGTCTGCACCGGCCTGCCGGGGGGCTGTGCCGGTGGTCTGTACCGACTGTCTGGGGGTCCGTGCAGGCTGCGGTGGGCTGTGCCGGCCTGCCCGTGGTCTGTACCGACTGTCCGGGGGTCTGTGCAGGCTGCGGGGGTCTGTACCGGCCTGCCAGGGGGCTGTGCCGACCTGCAGGGGGGCTGTGCCGACTGTCTGGGGGTCTGTGCAGCCTGCGGGGGTCTGTGCAGGATCGTCCGATCGGGCGATACCTGCTACCATGACGGTGATTGACACATTAGCCAATGATGGGACAGTAGTAGTCCCATCATCCGGCTAATGTGTTGAATGTAAAAAAAAAAAAGACATACATACTACATGCTACATACATACTACATACATATCACATGCATGCAACATACTACATATATACTACATGCAACATACATACTACATGCATGTAACATACATATATACTACATATATATACTTAGTGTTGAGCATTCCGATCGGAAGTTCCCATACTGCAAAGAGCCACTACTGTGGCTCTGATTGGCTGCCGAAATGACGTCATCATGATGCGCGGTCTGTGCGCATCATGATGCGCCGTCAGTTCGGGCCTTCCAGGGGGTCTGTGCCGACTACCCTGGGGTCTGTGCCGACTGCCTGGGGGTCTGTGCAGACTGCCGGGGGGTCTGTGCAGACTGCCGGGGGGTCTGTACCGGCCTGCCAGGGGGCAGATGTTGCATGCATGTAGTATATATGTAGTATGCATGTTGCATGCATGTAGTATATATGTTGTATGTATGTTGCATGCATGTAGTCTATATGTGGTATATATGTAGTATGCATGTTGCATGCATGTGGTATATATGTAGTATGTATGTATGCTGAATGCATGCAGTATGTATGTAGTATGTATGTAGCATGTATTTTTTTTTTTTTTTAACATTTAACACATAGACCGGATGATGGGACTACTACTGTCCCATCATTGGCTAATGTGTCAATCACCGTCATGGTAGAAGGCATCGCCCGATGGGACTTGTAGTCCCATCGGACGATGCCTGCACAGACCCCCGCAGCCTGCACAGACCCCCGGACAGTCGGCACAGACCACCGGCAGGCCGGCACAGACCCCCGGCAGGCCGCTCAGACCCCCGGACAGTCGGCACAGACCACCGGCAGGCCGGCACAGCCCCCCGGGAGGCCGGTACAGACCCCTGGCAGTCCGCTCAGACCCCCAGACAGTCGGTACATACCACCGGAAGGCCGGCACAGCCCCCCGGACAGTCGGTACAGACCACCGGCAGGCCGGCACAGCCCCCCGGCAGGCCGCTCAGACCCCCGGACAGTCGGTACAGACCACCGGCAGGCCGGCACAGCCCCCCCGGCAGGCCGGTACAGACCCCCCGGCAGTCCACTCAGACCCCCGGACAGTCGGCACAGACCACCGGCAGGCCGGTACAGTCCCCCGGCAGTCCGCTCAGACCCCCGAACAGTCGGTACAGACCACCGGCAGGCCGGCACAGACCCCCCGGCAGTCCGCTCAGACCCCCGGACAGTCGGCACAGACCACCGGCAGGCCGGCACCGCCCCCCGGCAGGCCGGTACAGACCCCCCCGCAGCCTGCACAGACCCCCGGACAGATGGTACAGACCTCCGGCAGGCCGGCACAGCCCCCTGGCAGGCCGGTACAGACCCCCGGCAGTCTGCACAGACCCCCAGGCAGTCGGCACAGACCCCAGGGTAGTCGGCACAGACCCCCTGGAAGGCCCGAACTGACGGCGCATCATGATGCGCACAGACCGCGCATCATGATGACGTCATTTCGGCAGCCAATCAGAGCCACAGCAGTGGCTCTTTGCAGTATGGGAACTTCCGATCGGAATGCTCAACACTAAGTATATATGTAGTATATATGTATGTTACATGCATGTAGTATGTATGTTGCATGTAGTATATATGTAGTATGTTGCATGTATGTAGTATGTATGTAGCATGTAGTATGTCTTTTTTTTTTTTTTACATTCAACACATTAGCCGGATGATGGGACTACTACTGTCCCATCATTGGCTAATGTGTCAATCACCGTCATGGTAGCAGGCATCGCCCGATGGGACTTGTAGTCCCATCGGACGATCCTGCACAGACCCCCGCAGCCTGCACAGACCTCCGGACAGCCTGCACAGTCGGTAGACCCCCGGACAGTCGGTACAGACCACCGGCAGGCCGGCACAGCCCCCCGGCAGTCCGCACAGACCCTCGGGCAGTCGGCATAGACCCCCAGGCAGTCGGCACAGACCCCAGGGTAGTCGGCACAGACCCCCTGGAAGGCCCGAACTGACGGCGCATCATGATGACGCGCACAGACCGCGCATCATGATGACGTCATTTCGGCAGCCAATCAGAGCCACAGCAGTGGCTCTTTGCAGTATGGGAACTTCCGATCGGAATGCTCAACACTAAGTATATATGTAGTATATATGTATGTTACATGCATGTAGTATGTATGTTGCATGTAGTATATATGTAGTATGTTGCATGCATGTGGTATGTATGTAGTATGTATGTAGCATGTAGTATGTCTTTTTTTTTTTTTTTACATTCAACACATTAGCCGGATGATGGGACTACTACTGTCCCATCATTGGCTAATGTGTCAATCACCGTCATGGTAGCAGGCATCGCCCGATGGGACTTGTAGTCCCATCGGACGATCCTGCACAGACCCCCGCAGCCTGCACAGACCTCCGGACAGCCTGCACAGTCGGTAGACCCCCGGACAGTCGGTACAGACCACCGGCAGGCCGGCACAGCCCCCCGGCAGTCCGCACAGACCCTCGGGCAGTCGGCATAGACCCCCCGGAAGGCTCGAACTGACGGCGCATCATGATGTGCACAGACCGCGCATCATGATGACGTCATTTCGGCAGCCAATCAGAGCCACAGTAGTGGCTCTTTGCATTATGGGAACTTCCGATTCCGGTATCCGATATTGAAAAAATATCGGTACTCGGTATTGGAATTCCGATACAGCGAATATCGGCCGATACCCGATATTTGCAGTATTGGAATGCTCAACACTAATAATGGCACAGCAGAAGTCAGATATGGGCCATTTATGAGCCAGAATTTACAGTTTTGAATTTAAGTTCAAATTAAGGTGGGTAAGGCCTCTTTCACACATCAGGTTTTCGCCTTCAGGCGCGATCCGGCGCTTTTGACAGAAACCGGATCCGGCGAAATGCAATGCCGGATCCGGTTTCCCCCCCATTGACTTGCATTTGCGCCGGATCGCCCCGGATGGCCATGCGTTTCATCCGGTTTTCGCCGGATCCGGCAATGTGTCCGGATCCGGCGTCTGGAAAAAACGTCTACTGTAACGTTTTTTGTCTCTGGCGAAAAAGCCGGACACGCCGGATCCGGCGCGTCCGGCTTTTTCACACAATGGAAGCCTATGAGCGCCGCAATGCGCCGGATCCGGCGAAAGCCGGATCCGGTGGCCGGATCCGGGTTTTTTGGTCTGAGCATGCTCAGTAGCCACAAGGGTCAATTTTAAAAACCGGATCCGGCGTAATCCGTCGAAAAACGGATAGAAAAACGGATGAACCGGATGAGACGGATCCGGTTTTGTCTGTCAAGAAAAAGACGGATCCGGCAGAAAACCGGATCAGTCACATCCGGTTTTACAAAACATTTGCCGGATCCGGCGTTCCGGCACGACGCCGGATCGCGCCTGACGCCGAAAACCTGATGTGTGAAAGTAGCCTAAGGGAACAGTGTAGGCCTGCTGTGCTGGGAGCCCTGATACCTCATGCAACAGCTCAAACTGCTTTTCTTCTCAGCCACACTCAGGTGGCACAAATGTCAGCTTTGTAGACTACTATTGCTTAAAAAATTTTTAGGATAGTAACACAGGTAGTTGATTGAAATTAAGTGCAGGCCTGCTGGTCTGGGAGTCCTACTGCTACAGGCAACACATATGGAGACCCAACTTGGAGTCCAAACATTTCGCAAAATTAGGGCGGACGACCACTAAAGTTGCATCAATTTTCCCAGAGTAAAAATGGTATAACGGGGATCTGATACCCCTTCCACCACAGGCAACCCACCAGGTGGAGACACAACTTGGAGTCTCCACATTTAACAAAAAGTGTTGTGACATGGGGAAGCAAGGGTTATTGGGGTGTCACCTCTCAGGACTGTATTGTGTGATCTTAAGGTGGACGAAGAGGAGACAAGGCCACTTGATGCAACGCTTGTCATTCACTGGCTCCCCATCTGTGGATGTCAGGCCCGCAGACCAACCTCATGGCTTCGGTTTCTAACCATTTGTGCAGACGCATGCACATTTGTGGCCTGCTGGAGGTCATTTTGCAGGGCACTGGCAGTGCTCCTCCTTGAACAAAGGCGGAGATAGTGGTCCTGCTTCTGGGTTGTTGCCCTCCTACAGCCCCCTCCACATCTCCTGGTGTACTGGCTTGTCTCCTGGTAGCGCCTCCAGCCTCTGGACACTACGCTCACAGACACAGCAAACCTTCTTGCCTAAGCTCACATTGATGTGCCATCCTGGATGAGCTGAACTACCTGAGCCACTTGTGTGGGTTGTAGAGTCCGTCTCATGCTACCACAAGTGTGAAAGCACAACCAACATTCAAAAGTGACCAAAACATCAGCCAGAAAGCATTGGTACCGAGATGTGGTCTGTTATGATTGGGTCACCGAGGAGGAAAGCAAGTCCAAGCTAAGCCACAGAAAACCAGAGAGGTTGGTAACTAAGCGGATTGCAGACCCCTGATCCCATCCAAACAACTAGCAGTAGCCGTGGAGCGTACCTACGATGATCCTAGACTCCTCGACACAGCCGGAGAACTAAATAAGCCTAAAGCAAGAAAGGGGAAATCTAAACTGCCCCAGAGCAGACCCCAAAGGAATAGATAGCCCCCAAACATATATGGTCAGTGAGACAAGATGAAAACACAAACGCAGGTAGGAAAATAGACTGAGCAAACGATGGGGCCCACACTAACTAGACAGGAAAGGAAAGACACTGTCTGCAGTCACGTATAAAACCCTGCAAAAAATGCCCAACACGTCTGATAGAAAAATACTGAAGTCACTAGACTTCACCGACTATATCAGCACTCTGGTATATTCTGAAAGCAGAGCAAAAAGAGGCCAATCTAATAAGGGACAAAAACAAACTGGCACAAGCAGTAACATAAGGATGAAAATTCAGCACAGCCCCAACCAGAGCTGGCTGAACACACAAAACTGAAAGACAAAACCAGATCAAATGTGAACAATAGCAAAAGAACACTTAGCTGAGCATGCAGGGACTGAGCTGGAAACTAAGACCTCAGGAGGAAGGAAAAAAAATCACCAGCAGGGATAGAGGGAGTCGGCTGTCTTAAATCCAGTCAGAAACTCCAGTCATCCTCCTCATTATCAGGTGGCAGGCCTCTGCTAATTAGATCAGCTCCACTACCTCCAGCAACCACCAGAGGGAGCCCGGAAAGAGTATTCGCGACCCCTCTGTCAATACAACCAGCTCCACTACCTTCACTAGTAACCATAGACAGGCCAGAAAGCAAAATCACGACAGTACCCCCCCTTGAGGGGTCACCGAACCCTCATCCACTCCACCAGTCCAATCAGAATGGGCCCGGTGAAAAGCACGAACCAATCTATCGGCATGAATGTCAGAAGCAGAGACCCAAGAATTATCCTCCTGGCCATAACCCTTCCATTTGACCAAGTACTGGAGTCTCCGTCTAGCCAAACGAGAATCCAATATTTTCTCTAACCTCATATTCAACATTGCCTTTAACCAAAACAGGGTCAGGAGGCGCCGCCATAGGAACTACTGGCTCCACAAACCTCTTCAACAGATTTATGAAACACGTTATGGATCTTAAACGTAACTGGTAGAGCCAATCGAAAAGAAACAGGAATCTCCAAAATCTTATAAGGTCCAATGAATCTTGGTTTGGAGACGCAACCTTCATAGGAATATTCTTTGATGACAACCAAACCATATCACCCACTTTAAACCGGGGACCAATGGTGCTATGCCGGTTAGAAAACCGTTGGGCCTTTTCCTGAGAGAGGGACAACTTATCCACCACTTGGTCCCAAATCTGCTGCATTCTCTCTACCACAGTGTCCACACATGGGCAGGTTGAAGATTCCACTTGCCCTGAAGAAAATCGAGGATGAAACCCAAAGTTACAGAAAAAGGTCAACATCAAAGTGGCAGAACTAGCTCTATTGTTTAGCTCAAATTCGAACAAGGGCAAAAACGAGACCCAGTCATCTTGATCAGCAGATATAAAACATCTCAAATAGGACTCCAAAGTCTGGTTTGTTCAGTCTGCCCATTGGTCTGAGGATGAAATGCAGAGGAGAAAGATAACTGAATTCCCAGTTTGGAATAAAAAGTTCTCCAAAATCTGGAAACAAACTGGACTCCTCTGTCCGACACAATGTTCTCAGGAATCCCATGCAACCGAACCACCTGTTGTAAAAAACAAGGGCACCAACTCTGAAGAAGATGGCAACTTTGGGAGTGGTACAAGATGGATCATCTTAGAAAATCTATCACAAATCACCCAGATAACAGTCAGTCATTCTCTGAGAGACAGGAAGATCAGAAATAAAATCCATTGAGATATGGGTCCATGGCCTCTTGGGCACCGGCAGGGGCCTCAACAACCCACTAGAATGAGAACAGGGTTTAGACCGAGAACAAGTCCCACAGGACTGCACAAAATTCCTGACATCACGAGATAAGACAGGCCACCAAAAAGACCGACTCACCAAATCTCTGGTACCAAAAATACCTGGATGACGAGCCAATGCGGAGCAATGAATTTCAGACATTACTCTCTTCCTCCACTGATCAGGATCATACAATTTTCCCATAGGGCAACGTTCAGGTTTGTCCTCCTGAAATTCCTCCAGGGCACGTCTCAAATCTGGTGAGATGGCGCAAAGAACTACCCCCTCATTTAGAATTTTAGTTGGCTCGGTAACAATAAGAGAATTCGCAAAGAAACTCCTAGAAAGGGCGTCCGCCTTGACATTCTTAGTGCCCGGAAGAAAAGAGACCACAAAATTAAAACGCGTGAAAAACAAGGCCCACCTAGCCTGTTTAGGATTCAAGCGTTTGGCTGATTCAAGATAAATCAAATTCTTGTGGTCGGTGAGGACCACAACTTGATGTCTAGCTCCCTCCAGCCAATGTCTCCACTATTCAAATGTCCATTTCATGGCCAACAATTCCACATTCCCCACGTCATAGCTACGCTCAGATGGGGAGAATTTTCGAGAAAAGAAGGCACAGGGATTCATTTTAGAAGTCACCGGATCTTTTTGGGACAAAATGGCTCCTGCACCAATCTCAGAAGCATCTACCTCCACCTTAAATGGGAGTGAGACATCAGGTTGCCGTAGAACCGGAGCAGAAGTGAATCTCCGCTTAAGCTCCTGAAATGCCGAGACTGCCTCTGGAGACCAATTCACCACATCAGCGCCCTTTTTGGTCAGATCCGTCAGTGGTTTGACAATACCAGAAAAATTACTTTTAAATTTACGATAGAAATTAGCAAAACCCAAAAACTTCTGGAGAGCCTTCAAAGAAGTGGGCTGAACCCAATCATAAATGGCCTGTACCTTGGCCGGGTCCATTTCAATAGCCGACGGGGACAAAATAAATCCCAAAAATGAAATCCTCTGTACACCAAAGAGGCACTTCGATCCCTAACATACAGGGAATTTTCCCTCAAAATCCGGAACACAGTCCGGACATGTTCCACATGAGAATCCCAATCACTGGAAAAGATCAAAATATCATCCAGATAAATGATCAAAAACTTATCCACAAAGTCCCGGAAAATATCGTTCATAAAAAATTGGAAGACAGAAGGGTCATTAGTGAGCCCAAAAGGCATCACCAGGTACTCAAAATGTCCCTCCAGAGAATTAAACGCTGTCTTCCATTCATCCCCGTCCTTGATGCGAATAAGATTATTCGCCCCCCTGAGGTCAAGCTTGGTAAACCAGCAGGCACTTTTAACTCTGGAAAATAAATCAGAAATCAGGGGTAACGGGTATTGATATTTAACAGTGATTTTGTTAAGGGAACGATAGTCAATACAAGGCCTTAATGAACCATCTTTCTTGGCCACAAAAAAAAAAACCCAGCACCTAAAAGGTGAAGAGGATGGTCTAATATGACCCTTCTCCAACAACTCCTTGATATAAGATCGCATAGCATCATGTTCAGGTACATTGAAAAGTTGAAAAGCCGACCCTTGGGAAATTTATACCCTGGCATTAACTCAATTGCACAGTCATAACTCCTATGAGGAGGCAAAGACGCAGACTTACGCTCACTAAATACATCAGAAAAATCAGCCAAATAAATCAGGAATATCATGAGACTGGGGAGAGGTGGAGAAAACAGGAGTGTCACTAAGAACACACTGACAACCCCAACTCACCACAGACACAGATTTCCAATCCAAAACAGGATTATCAGTTTGCAACCAGGGAAAACCCAGAATAGTACCATGCAAATTGTGCAACACCAAAAATTTACAATTTTCTTGGTGGTCCGGGGCGACCCGCATTATCACCTGGGTCCAAAACTGGGGTTTATTCTCCGCCAAAGGAGTAGCATCAATACCCCTCAAAGGGATAGGAGTCCGCAGGGGTATCATGGGAAAACCACAATGTTTAGCAAAGTCTAAATCCATCAGATTCAAAGCTGCTCCTGAATCTATAAAAGCCTTAGCAGAAAATGTAGACAAGGAGCAGATCAGAGTAATTGCCAAAAGGAACTTAGGTTGCACACTGTCCACAGCAAATGTGTGCGCAAAACGTTTTTCTCGTTTAGGGCAGACAGAAATAGTATGAGAGGCATCTCCACAGAAAAAAAACACAGCTTATTATGCCTTCTAAACTCCTGACTTTGCGCCCTAGACAAAACCCCATCTCATTGCATGGATTCAGACGTTCGTTCAAAAGGCAGCAACGCCTCTCGTGTAGTTTTACGCTCACGTAAATGCCGATCAACTTGAATGGCTAACGACATAGAATCATCAAGACCAGAGGGAACAGGAAATCCCACCATAACATCTTTTATGGTTTCTGCCAAACCCTTCCGAAAGAGCGCTGCTAAAGCACCATCATTCCATGTAGTAAGGACCGCCCACTTTCAGAATTTGACAGTATAACTCTGCAGAATCCTGACCCTGGTTCAATGCCAATAAGGTTTTCTCAGCTTGATCAATAGCATTAGATTCATCATACAACAACCACAAGGCTTGAAAAAATGCGTCCACTTTAGTCAGAATAGGGTCTCCAGGTGTCAGAGAAAAAGCCCAATCCTGGGGATCGCCACGCAGCAAGGAGATGACAATGTTAACATGCTGCACAGAGCTCCCCAAAGAGTTAGGCTTCAAGGCAAGAAATAGTTTACAATTACTCTTAAAATTCAAAAATTTAGACTGAGCCCCAGAAAACGCATCAGGAGTAGGGATTTTTGGTTCAACAACAGATGATTGAGCGAGATAGGTGGAAATTCCCCGCACTTCAGCAGCGAGCTGCTCAACACGATCAGACAATTGCTTAATCTCCATCAAAGAAAAAAAAAAAAATTGTCCTATGGCCCCAGAGAAAAAAAGGAAAAAAAATATATATATAAAAAAATTCTGACTTTTTTTTTTTACAATTCTCTCCTGCTTTTGAGTACCCTAGAATCTGCGGTTTAGGCTGGCGATTCTGTTATGATTGGGTCACCGAGGAGGAAAGCAAGACCAAGCTAAGCTACAGAAAACCAGAAAGGCTGGTAATTAAGCGGATTGCAGACCCCTGATCCCATCCACACAACTAGCAGTAGCAGTGGAGCGTACCTACAATGATCCTAGATGCCTCGACACAGCCGGAGAACTAAATAAGCCTAAAGCAAGAAAGGGGAAATCTAAACTGCCCCAGAGCAGACCCCAAAGGAATAGATAGCCCCCAAACATATATTGTCAGTGAGACAAGATGAAAACACAAACGCAGGTAGGAAAATAGACTGAGC
The DNA here is from genome assembly GCF_039654945.1 of Dendrobates tinctorius. NCBI lineage: Eukaryota > Metazoa > Chordata > Amphibia > Anura > Dendrobatidae > Dendrobates > Dendrobates tinctorius. The sequence continues at coordinate 35,242,904 of NW_027361728.1, forward strand.
AAACGATGGGGCCCACACTAACTAGACAGGAAAGGAAAGACACTGTCTGCAATCACGCAAAAAACCCTGCAAAAAATGCCCAACACGTCTGATAGAAAAATACTGAAGTCACTAGACTTCACCCACTATATCAGCACTCTGGTATATTCTGAAAGCAGAGCAAAAAGAGGCCAATCTAATAAGGGACAAAAACAAACTGGCACAAGCAGTAACATAAGGATGGAAATTCACAGCCCCAACCGGAGCTGGCTGAACACACAAAACGGAAATAGAAAAAAACAGATCAAATGTGAACAATAGCAAAAGAACACTTAGCTGAGCATGCAGGGACTGAGCTGGAAACTAAGACCTCAGAGGGGAGGAAAAAAATCACCAGCAGGGATAGAGGGAGTCAGCTGTCTTAAATCCAGTCAGAAACTCCAGATCTCCAGTCATCCTCCTCATTATCAGGTGGCAGGCCTCTGTTAATTAGATCAGCTCCACTACGTCCAGCAACCACCAGATGGAGCCTGGAAAGAGAACTCGCGACCCCTGTGTCAATACAACCAGCTCCACTACCTTCACTAGTAACCAGAGGTAGGCCAGAAAGCAAATTCACAACAGTGGTCTGTGGTCTCCACCTGCAGAACTACTCCTTTATAGAGGGTGTCTTGATAATTGCCAATAATTTCCATCTGTTGTCTATTCCCTTTGCACAACAGCATATTAAATTGATTGTCAATCAGTGTTGCTTCCTAAGTGGAAAAGTTTGATTTCACAGAAGTTTGATTTACTTGGAGTTATATTCTGTTGTTTAAGTGTTCCCTTTATTTTTTTGAGCAGTGTATATATAATAGTTTTTATGTTGTGGCTGGTGGTTTCTTACATCTCAAAACATCATTAATGAAAGAGAAACATTATGTCTACAAATTTATGAAGCTGCTGGACCTCCAGCAATGCAGTTATTATTAATCCAGAAGTGCACACATTTTTTCACTTTGATCATCGTATACAAATATTACGTTGCCAGAAACTGCATGTTTGTAAGAAGTACAGTGCTATCAGTCAGAGATACAGCTCGCCATTCATGATGTGTTGACGGGAAGAAAGATGGCAGTTAATTGTACATTTTCTTGTTACGCTTTGCTAAAATGTCTACTTCTGAAGCTTGTATTAAGCAGAAAAAAAAGGAAGATGTGTGAAATCCTCTAACATATTCCATTTCCTCTAATTAGCAATCGCTGCTGATTTCACTGACATACCAACTGTAAGACAAGTTCAGAAAACAGACATTTCCAGAATCAATTATCCTTGTAGTTATATTTACTCCTAGACAAACTGTAATGCACTGTGACAAACCTTACCGGAGCAGACGGCAACAGCATGGCGATGTTACTGCAGTTCATTGACCATTTCGGCTGGCGCTTTCCAAAGTACCAACCAGTTTTATGTTCTCCTTTGTATTAACATTGGTTTTCTGTTTACCTTCTAATATACCCCGCAGTCCAAAACACATACTAACATGTTATTTGTCTTACAAAGAAATTGATCCCAGTGCAACTGTGTTCCAGAGATATGAAAGGTCAACTATCATTTTTTTTTTTTTTAAAGGTTTCTTGATGATTTTGGGATAAGTCTGAAAAGTCAACGATCTGTACAGGTCATGCACTAGATATGATAAAAATAAACCCTCCTTATTTTAGGATTCATATTAGACAAATGCTTTTTATTTTATAATCATTAGGAATCCAAGCCAGCACCAATCCCGTAATTGGAAATCGAATAATGCCGGAAAAAAATAAAGATGATTTCCAAATGTCCCCCTCAGTCCATACTGTGCATGTAAATTGTGCGGTACGGTCTGATTGGGGTCTCCGGATTGTGATCAGTGCCGCTCCAGCCCATTCAAATGCCACCGCTTCGCTCTGGATATAAGTTGATGACATCTCTACATCATCCACTCAGTGGCTGAAGTCTCGAGCCTGTGCAGTGGAATCCGTGAGCTGTGCAGGTGCGAGTCACTATGCACTATTCAACAGCCAGAGAGATGGTGACTTGACTTTGCGCTGCCAGTCCGATTCCATGGCATGGATGTAGGAACTTCATCCGCTTATAGCACGAGAGAAAAGTGGCGGCATTTTTAGGGACTATGGAAGCGCTGATCACAAAATTTACATTCAGAACAAAACATAATACAACACATTTTTGAAGGTATGCAAGGGCACCTCTGAGGATGTAAAGGGTTTATAGCAGTGGTTCCCAAACTCCAGTGCTCGCAGACCCCAACAGGTCATGTTTTCAGGATTTCCATAGTGTTACATATGTGAGAGAATTCCTGATGCCTTGATGATACTTCCATCACCTGTGAAATACTAAGGAAATCCTGAAAACATGACATGTTGGGGCTGTGAGGACTGGAGTTTGCTAAATACTGGTTTATAGGAACCCTTTGCATGATCTTAAAAGTGATGGGCAGGTTTTAATAAGCGAAAAAAAACTGGTGACAGGTTCCCTTTAACTCCTATCCATTGGTAATTTCCCCCCCCCCCCCCTCAACTCATAACTTTATTTCTCCATTGGCATAACTATGTGGAGTCTTTTTTTCTTCTTTTTTTTTTTTTGAGAACGGTTGTAGTTTTGAGTGATACTATTCATTTTACTACATAGTTTAAACGCGTGATGAACACAGGAGGGTGCGGAGTGTAAAGGTTAAAATGGCACATTTTTGTGGGACAAAAGATAAGTCACAACAAATGTGCACAAAGTGTGTAACAGACTTGCTTTTACACACTTTGCTTATGTTTGTTTTACTTATATTTTGTCCAATAAAAATGTACCGTTTTAACCTTTATTCGCCGCATCCTCCTATGTTCAGTTTGGAGTTGGTTTTCCCTTAGGAGTTGTGGTGTGCAACGGTTTTTGTCTAGCACGCAACTGCGTCTTCTGTCCCTCAATTTAAAATTAAAATGTGAGAGAAACAAGGAGAAAAAAAAAAAAAAGCATGGTTTAAAAACAAAAAAAAACAAAAAAAAAAAAACCCTTTTGTTTTTACAGCCTTCATTGTGTGGTAAAAATCACCTGGCAACGCATTTTTCAGGTCAGTACAATTATAGCAATACAAATTTGCCTCTCTTTGTATTTTAAGAGTGGTGAAAAAAATTCTGAAACGTGTTAAAAAAACAAGCTTGTGCTGACATTTTCTCAGACTTGTTAGGTTCCCGTTGATTGAGCAGCGCAAGTTTTTTTTTTGCAAGCAAATGTTTATTTGTGGGGACCATTTTGGTGGTACATACAAAGATTGCTATTCTCGCATTTTTATTTTTTGTGCTTCACAGCGTTTTATACGGGTTAAACCATGTTACATTTTGGTATATCTGACAGTTATGGGTATACAGATCCGGTGATACGTAATGATTCAATTTTAAAATGGGAATCAGGAGTATGATTTAATTTTTATTTAACTCACTCCCCCCCTCCCCCACACACTCCTACGGGACTTGAAGCTGGGATTGTCTGGTCATGGTAGCTTGGCCTCACAGGAGTACTGGCATGGCAGTCGAAGGCTCTCAGCACATGATCAAATCTCATTGGAGAGGGGTTGATGGGCACCCTGAACCACATGTCGTTGATGTTGCTGTCCATAATGGACAGTAGTATTTAAGAGGTTGTTTACAAAATGGTGACTGTGGAAGTACACCATGATGCTGAAAAACAATTTCAACAAAAGCCTAATAGCACTTCTTCCTTCCTTAGTCCAGCTGTGGTTAGGACACTTGCTGTACAGTACTTCGGAAAAACTGTAGTTTTATATATGTGTGATTTTCACATTTGCTATATGACATACCTAAAATGAAAGTATCAAATTCATTTCCATTGCTACTTTGTCTTTCCTAGACAGTAAATATAAACAATTAACCCTAATGGGTGTGATCTGATGTCCGCTCCTGCTGTTAAGGGCTATAAAAATTAATATGTCCTCACTCCTTGTCAAGACTAAAATAATATTCTCAAAACATGTAGACCTGATGCCTCGTTTTGTATGTATTTTTATACTCCCCTTAGGATTTCTCCATACTATAAGATAGACGTGATGTTTTCATTTACTTATTTTTGGGGTTGCTGCCATTCCCCCCCCCCCCCCATTTCTCATGCTTCATACACTCAGGAACCAGCCAGAGGCTGCCATGCACGGCACCCTACTTTGAGAGATATTTCTACTTGGTGAGCTGTTTGTTTTTCTTTCATTTTCTTCACCGATTAGGCAAGATTGGGTTGCCATCCGTCAGGCTTTGGTCCAGAAGCCAATATCGAGCTACCATTGGAAAAATAGCACTTAATATTGAGTCTCTGCATAAACTTGTTTTTTAGTAGATAAGTTTAAAAAACTTTTGAAATTCTTATAATTGTACCGTTGTTATAAGTCAGTCAAATTTCTTCCCAATTTAAATTTTCCATATTCAATTATTATATTAGGAAACATTTAAGAACCACGGCAACTTTGCCACAAAGTGGAGACAAAGTAAAGCGACAGAAAAAACTTCTCAAGTGCTAAGGGACATAGAAGTCACCAACACTCTGCTGACTCAAATCATAGCGCTCCAAGCCTATGGACTTGGTATAAAACCTGTGACCCGGTGGTTTCGAGGGTATGAGTTTCCATGGTCGATGAGCAGCTGTATTTAAGCCTATCAGAATACACAATCCTAAATGATGGTTGGAGTGGCATAAAACACACCCTCATTGAGCTATGAAAACATGTTCTGAGATGGACAACTGCCATCCTGGATGAGTCTAGGTTTGGCAAAAGCCAAGAGAATGGTGCCTGCTTGCATTGTGCCAACTGTAAAAGTTTGGTGTGTGAGGGATAATGCTATGCTATGTTTTGCAAGGGATGGCCTAGTCTCCTTAGTTTCAGTAAGGGAAATTTCAATGCTGCAGCATATCTAGACATCATGGACAATAGTAGGTTTCCAAATTTTTGGAGAAAAGATTGAAGAAAGCCATTATAAATTCCAGAAAGACTGCACCTTATGCACAAAGGAAGGTCCATAAACGGCATAATTGCACAGATTTGGTGTGAACAAACTTGCTTGGTACACAGAGCCTTGACTCAACTCAATTGAACATATTTGTAAAAAACTAGAATTGAGACTGCGAGCCAGGCCCGCTCAACATTAGTGCCTGAACAAATGGGTAAAAAGTTCCTGCAGCCACTCAAAAGCCTTCTCAGAAGAGTGGGGTGGATTAACTCCATGTACTTAGGAGATGCTACAAAATAGACACACAAATTACAAATATACATACTCTAATTAGATTTCCAGTTTAAAACCAGGTATGCATTAGGAACCCTGGAAAAGATTGTTACTTTATGGGAAGCCCTTATCAAAAAAGCTTGTTGAATGGGGGTGCTAGGTGATAAGATCTTCTGTTTTTTGCTAAAAGTATATATATTTTCTCTCTTCTAAAGATAACATCTACCTAAATCATAGGTCTAAGTAGCCCATATTTTGGGAGTTATAGGGACTAAGAACTCTGACAAACATACAAGTGTCTGACATCTGTAAGGGTTCTTTTACACTTACCGAATTTTTTGCGTCCCGTTTAACGGGCCTTTTTTACAGGCCGTATTGCCATGATTTTTGCGGTCTCCTGCAAAAATGGGCCGCAAAACACCTTATCGAATCGCCGTTTTTCCCTGTTGTAACAAATTGGTGGGAAAAATACGGCAAACTGCAAATACGGTGTACATCAAAAAACAAGCTACCGTTGTTTTTTCGGTACCATTGAAATGTATTGCGGCCATGTCTGTAAGCCGTGAAAAATATCAAGCACGCTCGATATTTTTTCACGGCCGTATATACGGCCCTCACAGCCGTACGGGACAAGGCGCTCCAATGAATTTTTGTAGGCCCTTTTTGCGGCCCTATAGAAATCTATTGGGGCTGCAAAAACAAGTGTAAAAGAACCCTAATGGGATATTACTATGCACCCAGTTATGTTTAGGCATAGAGCTGCAAATTTCCTTCATGCCATAACTTAAAAATGAAAATATAAAATTCTGGTTGCCTATAGCCACCACCAGATTAAAATCTTAGCAAATGATGTACAGTATACAGTGAACATTGATCATAAAGGCTGTAGAAATCTCTATATGTACAGTGACCGGGGTTGTGGAGTCGGTGTTCATATTGGTGGAGTCAGTATAAAATGTACAGACTCCTAAAATATATAATACGTTAGGTGTAGTAGTTCAATGCAGTATGTGCTGTAAATGTTTTCATTATAATTTGGGAAAGTTATAAAATATCTATTCTGTTCCTGATCTAAGGATCTGGGCTTTTAGCAGAGATGAATCTGTGCTGCACTTTATGTACATGCTCAGTAGTGACCAGTGCTGTGGGGTCATAGATGAGATGAATCTGTGCTGCACTTTATGTACATGCTCAGTAGTGACCAGTGCTGTGGAGATGAATCTGTGCTGCACTTTATGTACATGCTCAGTAGTGACCAGTGCTGTGGGGTAGCAGTCAGGGAAATTGAGGAGTCAGAGGTTTCCCTTACTGACTTCATAGCCCTGACAGTGACATCTGAAGTTCGGTGCAAGGCTTTTACCACAGGTCCTATAGAGGTTCCATGATCTGCCTCTTTGGCCAGAACAGTAATGCATCAACTAGTTTCTGGCAATGTGCACTCTACTAAAAACTCAAATTCTTTTTGCAACCCTTAAGAAAAATGCATTCACCCTCTGTCATCAGTATAGCAATTTATTTATATACAAGTTACTGTTGCCGTGAACACAAACCGTTTTAAAACAAAGACGACTTGATCTTTTTTCCTAATACATTAAGTTTCCGTAGGAATTTACGAGCAGCTGATTTAGGTCATACCACATTTCCTATCCTAAAACATAACAATTCAACGTGGAATAGTAGTGTTAGTACATATAACCATCGGAGACCACAAATTCCCTGCATGAAACAAACTGACTACAAATAAATAGATGTGAATGGTTAAAACAAATCAAAAACACACTTAATATAGTCTTAACCCTTCATTAAATATTAAAAAAGGAACACAAATTGTTCTTTCTAGGTAATGCAGGTGGCTCTGTTTAAGCACAATTATTTCCATGAATTGTGATTTGAAATTATACACAAAAATGCTCTAAAGCAAAAAAAAAAAAAAAGGAGAAATTAAAAGGGCAATAGTTAGCAAAAAAAATAGGAAGAAAATGAGCTTTATTGCAAGAGCAGATATTCTGAACAACTCTGTAGAACAGACAATCCTCAGTCTGTTTTCTAAGCACATATCCTTTGTATGTAGTGTCTCAAACCCGACTCCTCCTTGGTACAGGGCAGAGTTTAGAAACTGCATCTGTTATTTCAGACTTAGCCATCAGCTTTCCCCAGCATTTCTCCATGCACAATACAGAAATGTACACTAGGGATTAACCTGGGGTGTACGAAAGTTAAGTGATGCTTCAACATGTCAAGAACACCAAGGGGAAATATACCAGCCCAACTTGTGACCGCATCACAGGAACAAGCTGGTTTCCAGGGGTTAAATCCTTTGCAGCTACTGCGTATGAGGGCATACAATTTTGGGGCCATAGCTCCAAAGATCTTTTTATAGCATTTAGGGGCAGATACACCAATAACCTAGGAGGCTATTGTAGGACCCAACCATATTGACTGTGGAATGATTATATATTATGATGGTAAATTTGATCCTTTATATACACAGACTGACCCATAATCTAGAGGGATAAAGATGAGCCATTGCATGCATATGTACATAAATGAATTGCAAGTCATTTTACATCCAATGATCATGGCAACACAAACACTTATAATGCACAGACACGACAGATGACAATCTTTGCCATTTATACACATGAAGCCTTAGCCTTGCAATCGGGTAGAACACATAATTCGACACATTACTAAATCAAGTCTTCGTCTTCATTTGAAGTGCTACTGTGAAGTACCATACTGGAACGTCATAATGCTCAAGAACAGCCCGCTGCTTGTCAGTTATTGAAATAAAAAAAAGTCTATATTCCTTAAATGAGATGAGTTGTAGAACGACTGAAGGTATGATACTTCCGCTCAAACAGGTTCACCATTGATGGAGAAGGTGCATTCTGCAAAGGCAAAGAAAAATAATACATGAGCATAACACCATCACAATGGATAATGTGTAATGAATGGGTCCCAAGACCAGATCCTTCACCATATTTCACATTACAAGCTGCGTACATTAATAGCTCCCTTACATCCGATTCGGGTGTACTCAATTTAAAAATCCATGTCAGAATGGCATTATTAATCCATAATGAAGGTTTGAAGTAAATTTTCCACCCACTTAGCCTGATTGACAGCTCTTCAGTGTCTCTCCTCCTGCTGAGATCTCTCACTACTCAGCACACACTGCAGCTGTCAGTCAGGCTGGGTGAAGACTGAATATAGCTGAACTAAAAAAAAAAAAAAAAAAAAAAAAAAAAATGTTAGTCTTAATATATGGATTATAGATTTCTTCTTTAATTGGACTTTCAAAGTCAGTAAGTAGATATTAGACCTGAGGGGGCCGGTTTACTTTGTTACATATGCAGTTTGCATAATGAAATCTGGTAAGAGATCCACTTTAAGAAGGCAATAGAAAGACATTTTAGAGAAAAGGTAAAACCAAACTTTCCCAATTTGTGCATCTGTGATAAGGTGGAGACTTTGCTTTCTTTCCAAGTTTTTATTCAAATAAAATATATAATTTCTTTGCATGTTACACATCAATACAATTTTCTCCAAAACCATGTAATCTAGTACAGCCTCCTGATCCAAATCCTTGATTGCCCAGCTACAGTTTTCCCTCAACTCCCCCCTATACATGAGTGTTTGGCTCGGCCATTATTCTGCTCTCCCCGTAGAGAGCTTGACTGTTCAGTGGATAGGATAACCGCACAATGACCAATGTTATTCAGTAGGGTAATTCAGATTACCCTTTCTTATTATTTATAACATGGATTGAATGTCATCACGAAAAATTTGCAGCATGTACTATAGCTTCTGTATTTCAGATGAAACTTGCACAAACTATGGTTCTTTACTTTTACAGATTCAGTTTTCAGTGTTCAAGAATTGCAATGTATTTGGTGCGTCAAAAAGAATGCCAACACAAATGAAAAAAAGGGCAATTTTTTCTGAATGAAAATCTGATTTTTTTTTATTTTTTTTTTTTAAACACTTATGTGTGCAAATCAAACTGCTCAATTTTTCTTTTGTCATCTGCCAGTGGAAAGGTCCCAATAAATACTCAATGGTTGGTCCTACTATGTAAATATTGGATGGTTGGACTTTTAAATGATGATATCATGTGTATACGATCATTCACTATAAAAATTATTCTAGCTACCCTGGGTGCATAAAAGACCCACACAGAACCTGATAGGTAGAAGGCATTGATGTCAATTATCCCAATTTATGAACAACCCTGTTAAAAGGGAACCTGCCAATTGAATCACACTACCCCAATTGCGGGTATAAATGAATCAGATCAAATTCACGAGTGTGATGTGTGTATAGATAGGGAGAAACATGACTCTTCAATCAACTAATCGTGCTGAGAAAAGCCAGGCCGGGGGCAGACTGGTCTGGTCTCTGAAGATTGGGCAGGTGAACATAGCCAAACTATTTTCTCCGCAAATGCTGAAGAATTTCAGAAAAAAAAAAAAAAAAAAAAATACCCGGCTCCAGCTGCAATTGTGCAGCCAGGCTCCGATTCATGCTGCAAGCGGTTTGGGAAGGATAAATCAAGTGACAGGTGTTCTTTAACATTAACTAAGGTTTTCAGGAAAATGGGGACAGTTTTTGAAAACTTACTATATAAGAGTGCAACACATACAGACAGACAAGTTTTTGTCAATGATGCCAAAATTGGTGTGTGGATGGCCCCTGACTCTCATTGAAAATGTATCTCGCCTGCAAGACAACTGATCTGGTGATATGCTTAAAAACCTGCCTATCAAATGCAAGCATAGCAGACAGGATTGTTTTTAAAAACAGTAAAACGGGGCATGTTCACCTTTTATTACCCCCGGTAGATACTGAAGCAATGTCTGCCCTGTTAGAAAGTCCACAAAAACGCTGCAACCTGTAACTGGTTCCAGCAGTCAAGTGCCTAGAATCTTCCACCAGAAAAACATCCGATGAGGCACTCAGTCACCTGACCGCAGCAGTTATCCTGTTGACTTCTGTACAAAGTGGCAGTCACTTTTGGATCCAGCGCGAGTTCCAGAGCAGCCACACCTGTATCTGCAGGGGGTGCAGAGAGATGAGCATGCCTCAGTTTATCGTTTGAGATGTATCTATTGTTTTCTAGGCAAGAACAGAGGTTAGTGTCAGACAACCTCTTTAGGGACATATTCATAAAAGGTTATAAACTGCAGCTGTGTAAGCATGACTAGGTTAGGGCAGGCTTTTTGTTTAAGGTTTTTACTCAATGGAAGCAAGTAGAGATGTCCAAGGGAAAGAAACTTATTAGAAAGTTGCTGAAAGGCCACAAATCCACCATTAGCGATATGTAGCAATGCAACAATAGCTCATATCTAGCTAAAATAGGCTTTAAAATCCTTGGAAAGAAAGTCCAAAACAAAATGGTGCATAATGTGCTTAGAACTCCCAATAGACGGCCATCACCAGTTCTCCGATGAGGTGACCAATAGTGAAAGCTGTAACACATCACATCTATGAAGCTCACACAGGTTCATGGTTCACAGAGAAGGCTCCGATCGCATTGTCATAGACTTCTTGCTGCACAGAGAGTCTGCGCCCTGATCATTTTGTCCTGTATAGTCTGTAGTCACAATCTGGGGAATAATTGGAGTTTCCCCCAGCGGACTAGTTGTATAAAGCTGAGGGGTAGACTGGCTTGCTTCTCCTTTCAAAGAGCGAGACAAAGCGCACAATAGCCCATGGGCCCTGGGACTCTGCGAGCTCCCATCAAGGGAGTTAGATCGATGAACAGTAGTGTGTTTAGCGGTTTCATTTATGTCAAATGTAGAGGCAGAACGTGTCATCTATAAAACAGGAATGAAGCGTACTTGAAAGTCATGAGGAATTATAGCTATCCCTAATAAGACAAGTTAAAATGTTTAAAATATGCTATTGCGTTATGCAAAGTGGCATCGTCACTTCCCAGCAGCCTATAAACCCCCTTTAACGGACCCGGCAGGCAGCGAAAGTTTACCCCCAAAAATCTGTTTAATAGCAAACACTGGAATGTAGATTGTCATTGAATGTATGTTTAAGTTGAGAGGGGAACAAACAGAAGTGGAGAAATACCAAATGGACTCAGTACATAATACATCACTCCAGGAAGAGCGAGACCACTCAGCAATCGTAGAGGAAAGAAAAACCCCCATGATGTCATCTGTCAGGTTCCAGATCTGAGCTTGCATCTTTCCTGACAGATGACTGTCACACAGCCATCATCTGCCTCCAACAGTGAGTGAAGCTCAGCTCCACTTTAAGGGGCATTCCCATCTCCAAGATCCTATTCCAATATGTAGTAGGTATAGTGACAGCTAGTTGCCAGTAGTCGTAACCATGGATACCCAAGGTCCTGCAATACCTGCACATAAGGAAAAACAGTGAACCAGAAAAACTATACTACATTTCTAATTTGAAGTATTCACTAATATAATTATTAGGCCTACTACATATTGGGATAGGATCTTGGATATGGGAATATCCCTTTAAATGTCAATATTTGAAAGTAATATAATGCATTTGAACTGGGAAACATGCTATTCCTTTTGCCCATCAGCCCTCCAAGATTAAGGAGTACTGAGAGATTGCTATGGCAGCCGGGCGGGGTCTGCTGAAGGCTAGTGTTGATTTTTATAATATATTTTGTATCACACACAAACTTTATTTATTGAAGTAAAATACTTTCTAGTCAAAAATATATACAAAAACCCCCATTCACGCCATAAATAAGCATATGTGGCATCACCGCTTCTGTAAAATTGCAGTCTATGAAAATACGACGTTAATCCAACAAGTAAATGCCGTAAAAAGACAAATACCATTACACGGCCAGCCTCCATTACTGAGAAAGCGACAGTGCGCTCCTTCGTCAGCTCTAAAAGGAACTGATAAACAGGCAAGAGTATACCGACTGTTCACCACGTTCTCTTCTTACATCACTAAGAGGCAAGGCTAGCAGTGGGCTCCCTTGCCAGCCCATGACACTTCATGAGAGCCAGGAAGGGAGCGCACAGCCATTGTACATGGAGAGTAATATTGCACAGTGACAAGCATACCATCATACTGAGCATACGTTGGCATTGACTGTGTTGGCCGCTATAAAATGCGGCCGTTGCCTATCAGGGCTTATCTACAGCATTCTATAATGCTGTAGATAAGCCCCCGGTCCAACTTGAAAGAAAAATAAGTTTTATTATACTCACCTGGGGTAGGCGGGGTGCGGTCCGATGAGTGTCGCAGGTCCGGGTCCTCCCATCTTCTTGCGATGCCGCCCTCCTGTTGCTTCATCGCTCCCTGCATCGCACTTCTGCGCAGGCGTACTTCTCTGCCCTGTTGAGGGCAGAGCAAAGAACTGCAGTGCGCAGGCGGTGGGCCTCTCTGACCTTTCCCAGCACCTGTGCACTGCAGGACTTTGCTCTGCACTCAGAGCAGAGAAGTACGCCTGCGCAGGAGCGTGATGCCAGGAGCGAGGAAGCAAGGAGAGTGGCGTCACAATATGGGAGGCGCCAGACCCGGACCTGCGACACCCATCGGACTACCCCCCTAGTGAGTATAATAAAACTTGTTTTTCCTGACAGCACCACCAGGAGGTTGTCCTTATCCTTGATAAGGACAGGAACACAGAAGAGGTTAAATAGCCCCTCCCCACTAACACCCTTCAGTGTTTTTCCTGTCCCTATCAGAAACAGACACAGGAGCGCAGAGGTGCATTAGGTACCTGTTTAGGCCGGCATTAGAGAAGTCAGCACCCGGTGGAGCAGGAGTTCCCGGCAGAAGCGGTGCCCTCTCCAGAGGGTTCTCAGCGGAGGAGGCCGAGCTGGAACCCACTCTGCAGCAGCACCGATACCGCCGTAGGTCCCTCAGCGCAGGTTTGAACTGGCTGCTCCCTATCTGGTGCATCCCCCCAGAGGGCTCTGCGTAGCAGCTGCTGCTCCGGCTGCAGGATGCCATTGCCTCGTGCCCTGGACTTCCGGCGCGCTGCGTCATCGGAGGGCGCGCCGTTGACGACTTCCGGGGGTGGGGCCAAGAAACATGGCGCCCAGAGCGACGCAGCCCGGGGCAGGAAGGATTCCACCAAGGCCGGCGTCGTATGGATTCCGGCACCCCATGCATCAGGGGGCGTCAGGAGTGGCGGGGATTCAGACTCGGACAGGTCGGCGCACGGGGAGCGTGTGCAGCAGGGCAGCCACGTCACCACAGCAGCAGCTGGGCTCGGAAGGAAGACAAATCAGATGTCTTGAAGCCGGGTAAGGCGGACTATTTAAAGACACAGACTGGCAGCACACTTGACTCAGTAAAGATGGAAAGTGGTAGCCGTCCAGACGTCTAATACCTAGAGCCAGCCGCGGACCATGTGAGTAAAGGGTTAGTAGGGTCCCTTACAGGTCACGCAGGCATACAGGACCCTCTTTCCTATATATATTTTGCAGGCCAAGGAAGCACCTAAGCAATACACCTCGGCCACCAAGAGGAAACCTAATAAAAAGCACCTAAGCAATCCACCTCGGCCACCAAGAGGAAACCTAATAAATGCCCCCTATGCTCGGCCAGATTCCCGTCGGGACATACAAAAAAACTATGCATATCAGGACTCCTCAAACAAGAGCAGTCCTCTCTCTTGGACATCACAGTCCCCGCGTCCCAAGAGGCCCAGATGGGAACTGGAATAGAGTTCAGAGGAAGGAGAGGTGTCAGACTACTCCGATCCTGACTCCGGCGAATGTTCCTCAGCAGCTTGTCCAGAAGAAAGGAAGCGATACCTTTTTTCTGCGGAGGACACCGACACACTGCTACAAGCGGTCAGAAACGCAATGAATGTAGAAGATTCTACAGAACCACGAACAACCCAAGATGAGATGTTCGGGGGCTAAGAGCTCGCAGAAATAGTGTTTCCTGTTAATAAACATAACTCACTGAAGGAGAGATTACTCATCTCCTTTCCAAATAACACCTTACCACCTGTGCCCTTGACCCCATCCATTCCCACCTGCTCCCCAACCTCACTACCATGATCATTCCAGCCCTAACCCATCTCTTCAACCTATCCCTATCTTCTGGTACCTTCCCCTCTGCCTTCAAACATGCCACCATCACACCCATCCTCAAAAAAATCAAACCTTGACCCAACTGCTATGCCCAGTGATCGCCCCATATCACTGCTCTTGTTTGCTTCCAAACTCCTTGAACAGCATGTCCATGCTCAACTTTCCTCCCACCTCTCATCCAACTCCCTCCTTGACATCCTCCAATCTGGCTTCTGCCCCCACCACTCCACTGAAACTGCCCTGACCAAAATTACTAATGACTTACTCACAGCAAAAGCTGACAGTTCTCCATCCTCCTCCCTCGACCTGTCCTCTGCCTTCGACACAGTCGACAACTGCCTACTGCTACAAATTCTCTCTTCCCTTGGCATCAAAGACCTTGCCCTGTCCTGGATTGCCTCATACCTTTCTGACTGCACATTCAGCGTTTCCCACTCCCACACTACCTCTCATCCCTCCCTCTGTCTGTTTAAGTCCCCCAAGGCTCCTTCCTGGGGCCCCTACTTTTTGCCACCTATACTCTTGGCCTAGGACAACTCAATGTCCCATGGCTTCCAGTACCACCTGTATGCGGAAAACACTCAGATCTACCTCTCTGGCCCAGATGTCAACTCTCTGCTGTCCAGAATCCCGGAGTGTCTATCAGCCATATCCTCATTTTTCACCTCTCGCTTCCTAAAACTCAATGTAGACAAAACTGAACTCATCTTTCCATTTCACGTATCTTCACTACCTGATCTATCCATTATGGTAAACGGCATCACGCTCTCTCCCGCACCTGAAATCCGCTGCCTCGGAGTGACTCTGCCCTGTCCTTCAAACCACACGTCCAAACTCTTGCCGCCTCCAACTCAAAAATATTTCCAGAATTCGTCCCTTCCTCAGTCCTCAATCTACTAAAACTTTTGTACATGCCCTCATCATCTCCCGCCTTGACTACTGCAACACTCTCCTCTGTGGCCTCCCTGCTAACTCTCTTGCACCACTCCAATCTGTCCTCAACGCTGCTGCCCGACTAAGCCACCTCTCTCCTCCCCTGTCTCTCCCCTCTGCAAATCCCTCCACTGGCTCCCAATTCACCAACGAATCCAGTTCAAACTACTAACACTGACCTACAAAGCCATCCACAACCTATCCCCTCCCTATATCTCTGAACTATTCTCCCAATATCTTCCCTCACGTAATCTTCGATCCTCCCAAGACCTCCTACTCTCCTCCACACTTATTCATTCCTCACACAACTGCCTCCAAGATTTCTTCCGAATATCCCTTATCCTCTGGAATTCCATGCCTCAATACGTCTGATTATCCACTACCCTCGGATCCTTCAAATGGAACCTGAAAACGCATCTTTTCAGGAAAGCTTACAGCCTGCAATAACCATTCTGCCTCCTCGCCACCACCTCAAAACCATCAGAGCTGCTGCACGCCCGACCTTCTGTCTCTTCCCCATTATCCCATAGAATGTAAGTCTGCAAGGACAGGGTCCTCTCACCTCTGTACCAGTCTGTCATTGTAAATTTGTTTACTGTTAACGATATCTATAACTTTGTATGTAACCCCCTTCTCATGTACAGCAGCATGAAAATTATTATTACTACGATGCTAGTGGAAGAATGGGAAGAATCGGGGAAGAAACTGATAGTCCTAAAGGACTTCAGATGCTGCCTTCTTTTTGATCCAGAAGAGAAAAGTGTGGGAGACAGTCCCAAGATTGACATACCCGTAGCCAGGGTGTCAAAGAAAACGGCTATTCCCTTTGAGAATTCGTCCAGCCTGAAAGATCCAATGGATAACAGATCAGAGGACCTCCTCAAGAAAACCTGGGAAGCATCAGCAGCCGTTATGAAGGCTAACATAGCAGCCACCTCGGTAGCCAGATCAATGAGCGAGCTAGAAGATCAAAATAGGGACAAATCCCCCAGAGAGGAAATCCTAAAATCACTACCTCTCCGCCGAGGTGTCCGCCATGAAGTCTATAGCCATTCTCAGGAATCAGTCCGCTTCGCCGCAAGAAATAATGTCCTGTCTAATGCAGCAAGACATGGAAGGTCGATACCTCCAGGGGACATGGGACCCATCAATACGCAACCGGTCCTCGAATTACAGAGAGTTCAGTGCGGTCTGGGAGGCACTAAAGACATGCCAAAGAGAACTGAGGGGTCAGAATAGCAATCTTCTCAGACAATTCAACTACAGTTGCCATCCTTCAACATCAAAGGGGTCCAGACATCGTCACCTGCAGGACCTAGCTCACGAAATCTCTCGGGGCAGAACAATCTATTACGGCAGTCCACCTGAAAGGATCCAAAAATCTGGTAGCAGACTTCCTAAGCAGAGAGAAGGTCCAACCTTCAGAATGGTCACTAAACGAGGAAGTCTTGACACAGCTATCCCAACACTGGGGGACACCAGAGATCGATTTATTTGCCTAAAAGAGGAACTCAAAAACAAGAAAATTCTTCTCAACCCAACAGACAGCCCAACAGGAGTAGACGCTTGGGCTCAGGAATGGAACATGAAGCTGGCTTACGCCTTCCCGCCACTTGCTCTTATACCAAGGGTCTTAAGGAAGATGCAGGAAAGCAGAGCATCAGTAATATTGATTGTTCCTTACAGGCCCAAAAGAAGCTGGTTCTCCCTACTAAGATGGATGGCACGGGAAGATCCAATATTACTACCAGCAAGATGGGACCTTTTAACTCAGGGACCCCTAGTACATAAGAGACACTACAGCTATCGGCCTGGATCCTGAGGCGGAGATCCTAAAATCATAGAATCATAGAATCATAGAATCATAGAATTGTAGAGTTGGAAGGGACCTCCTGGGCCATCTGGTCCAACCCCCTGCTCAAAGCAGGATTTGCTAAATCATCCCAGTCAGATGTCTGTCCAGCCTCTGTTTGAAGACTTCCATTGAAGGAGAACTCACCACTTCTCGTGGCAGCCTGTTCCACTCATTGATCACTCTAACTGTCAAAAAGTTTTTTCTAATATCTAATCTGTGTCTCCTCCCATTCAGTTTCATCCCATTGCTTCTAGTCTTTCCTTGTGCAAATGAGAATAAAGTTGATCCTTCTACAATGTGACAGCCCTTTAGATATTTGTAGACAGCTATTAAGTCTCCTCTCAGTCTTCTCTTTTGCAAACTAAACATTCCCAAATCCTGCAACCTCTCCTCATAAGACAGGGTTTGCAGACCGGTCACCATTCTGGTCGCTCTTTTCTGAACTTGCTCCAGTTTGTTGATGTCTTTTTTAAAATGTGGTGCCCAAAACTGGACACAATATTCCAGATGAGGTCTGACCAAAGAGGAGTAGAGGGAAATAATGACTTCACGTGATCTAGACTGTATGCTTCTGTTAATACATCCTAGAATTGCATTTGCCTTTTTTGCTGCTGCATCACACTGTTGACTCATATTCAGTCTGTGATCTATTAGTATACCCAAGTCTTTTTCACATGTGCTGTCACTTAGCCCTATTCCTCCCATTCTATATATGCTTTTTCCATTTTTATTGCCCAGATGTAGTACTTTGCATTTCTCCCTGTTAAAAACCATTCTGTTAGTTGCTGCCCACTTCTCCAGTTTATTTAAATCTTTTTGAATCCTCTCTCTCTCTTCTCTAGTATTAGCTATCCCTCCTAGCTTTGTGTCATCAGCAAATTTAATCAGTTTACCCTCAATTCCTTCATCTAAATCGTTGATAAAGATGTTGAACAATACAGGGCCCAGGACAGAGCCCTGTGGTACCCCACTTGAGACATTCTTCCAACTGGATGTGCAGCCATTTACGACCACTCTTTGGGTCCGATCACTAAGCCAGTTATGAATCCACCTAACAGTTGCCTTGTCCATTCCATACTTAATCATTTTTTCAATAAGGATTGTATGAGAGACTTTGTCAAATGCTTTGCTGAAGTCAAGATATACTATATCTACAGCATTTCCTTGATCCACCCAATCAGTGATACCGTCATAGAAGGAAATTAAGTTAGTCTGACATGACTTATTAGTTACAAACCCATGCTGACTCTGTTTAATCACTTCATTCTTATCCAGGTATTGACATACATGTTGTTTAATAATTTGTTCAAAGATCTTTCCTGGTATAGAAGTCAGACTCACCGGCCTATAGTTACCTGGGTCCACCTTCTTCCCCTTTTTGAAGATAGGAACAACATTTGCTCTTCTCCAGTCTTCTGGCACTTCTCCTGTTCTCCAAGAATTTTCAAAGATTATAGAGAGGGGTTCAAAAATTTCTTCTGCTATCTCCTTCAGTACTCTGGGGTGTAATTCATCTGGACCTGGAGACTTGAATTCATTTAGGCTAGCTAAGTGTTTCCTCACTATCTTTCTGTTTATAGATATCCTGGATTCTTCTATTCCCTTAATAGGACAGTGAAATCAAAGGGGCTCTCCGAACCAGTAATATCTACTATGCAAAATAGTAGGAAACCAGTAACCTCAGCCATATACTGGAAAATATTCTGTTCTCAATGTAAAGTGCCAGTATCAGTCACCCAGGGTCCAGATATTCCCCATATTCTTGACTTCCTCCAGGTGGGCTTTGACAGGGGACTGAGGCCTAGTACACTGAAAGTACAAGTGTCAGCCTTAGGTTCATATTTTGACTTTCCACTAGCTAATCATCCCTGGGTGGTGAGGTTCATAAAAGCCACACAGTGTATGAGACCCACAATCTGAAGCTTGATACCACCTTGGAATCTCAGCTTGGTCCTAAATGAGCTACGCAAGGATCCATATGAACCACTAGAGCAGGCCCTCTTAAGATCAGTGACATTTGAAGCCCTCTTTCTAGTAGCAATAACTACTGCGAGACGCATAGGGGAGATTCAGGCCCTGTCTATAGAACATCCATATTTAAAGATCCAGGAAAACTGCATGGTCTTAAAATTAAATCCAGCCTTTCTTCCCAAAGTGGTTACGGATTTCCACCGGAGTCAAGAAACAGTAGTACCTGCTTTCTGCCAGAATTACAGCAACGAGAAAGAACGCTCTTCTCCACCTCTTGGATGTTAAGAGCCATTCTCCAACACTTAGAACTCACAAAAGACTGGAGAGTAGACTCTAATCTCTTTATCCAAATGGCAGGCAAAAACAGAGGGAAGAAGCCATCGAAAGCTACCCTGGCCAGATGGTTGAAGCCAACTATCAGTGCAGCATATGTGGGAAACTCTGCCAGAAAACCTTAGGGCCCATTCTCTAAGAGCCGTTTCTGCCTCATGGGCAGAGAGGGCGGAAGCATCCATGGACAAGATATGCAAGGCCGCAACCTGGTCTAAATCTAAATTTAATACCTTTTGTAATTATTTGAATGTCACGGCAAATCTTCAAAACAGCCTATGGGAGGAAAGTCCTCCAGGCTGTAATCCTGCCCTAGTTGGAGTAATTTGGTAATTCTCCTGGTGGTGCTGTCAGGAGGGACGTCCTGGAAAGCAGGAATTAGTCCTACCGTTAATGGTATTTCCAGGAGTCCATCATGACAGCACCCCTTATATACCCTTCCCATGGACTTCCAGTCTATGTGATGTAACACGTGTAGAAGGAAGTTCAATAAAATTGCGTTGCATCCATCCTGATGTGGTACTTAGAAAATCATTGAAGGGTGTTAGTGGGGAGAGGCTATTTAACCTCTTCTGTGTTCCTGTCCCCATCAAGGATAAGGAGGACAACCTCCTGGTGGTGCGGTCATGATGGACTCCTGGAAATGCCATTACCGGTAGGACTAATTCCTACTTTATTATCTTTCAGGTCAGACCGGGGGCTTATCTATAGCATTATAGAATGCTGTAGATAAGTCCTGAAAGGCAGCAGCCGCATCTTAAAGTGGCCAAAACAGGTGACCGGTTCCCTTTAACCCCTTAGTGACCAACAAATACATCTTTTTACTGACCTGCAATATAAGACTAGCATCCCCATGCAAGGGACAATCCAGCAGCTGTCGGCTGTACACTATTGCTGCATCAGACATGATCAGTTATGGTACTGACTTGCCGTTTAACGCTTTAAATGCTGCTGTCAATAATGACTACAGCATCTAGATTGTTAGGAGTGTGGGGGCTCCCTCTTTAACATGCTCGGCACCCTGAGATCTTGATTGTGTGGTCCTGATGTTTGCGATGACAATTAAAGGCCAAATAACGGCCTTAAAGTCTTTCCGCTAGAGTGGTCTACTCAGACCTTAGAAACATTTAGGTGGTAAAAATACATTTCTTTATTCCTGTTATGTAGTTTTGCATTAATTCTTGAAAAGCCCCTGAAGGGTTAAATAAACTACCTGAAAGCAATTTTGAATATGTTGAGGAGTGCTCTTTTTAAAATGGTATCACTTTTGGAGGTTTCCAATGTATAGGACCCCAAAAGTCATTTCAAAACAGAATTGGTCCATGAAAAGAAAACAAAAAGCTTTAGTAAGTTTCCTTGAAAAACAATTAAAATTACTTCTACATTTTCCAACCTTCTAGAATGCTAACAAAATAAAACAAGATTTTACAAATGGTGCTCATGTATGGCAGACGTGGTTAATGATTTTGGGTAGTATGATTTGATTATCCCGCCAAGTTTGAAAACTGCTAATTTTTTGAGTTTTGTAAAATTTCTAATATTTTTTTTTATAAATAATGCAAAAAATATCCACTTAAATTTAAGATTGTTACAAAGTACAATGTGTCATGAAAAAAGTAAATCATTGGGCTATGTTGAAGCATTCCAGAGTTATTACTACATAAAGTGACGCTGGTCAGATTTAAAAAACTTTGGTCACCAAGAGGTTAAAGTATATTAGAACAATTATTAAACAAACGTTTAGAAATAAAATTATTAGTTTCGGATCACTCCTTTAGCTTTGCTTCATAGGTCATATAGACCTGTTCTATTTGATCTGTCTCCCGAATAATGTGATCACTGACTATTGAGGTTTTCTGGTGCACA
This sequence comes from Dendrobates tinctorius, assembly GCF_039654945.1. Taxonomy (NCBI): domain Eukaryota; kingdom Metazoa; phylum Chordata; class Amphibia; order Anura; family Dendrobatidae; genus Dendrobates; species Dendrobates tinctorius. The sequence continues at coordinate 35,264,146 of NW_027361728.1, forward strand.
GGAACCCAAACAGATGATGTACTACTATACCAACTAAATCATTGTAATTTAATTAAAATGAGGAACAATACAAGTCATCATTAATCTACAAAAAAAAAAGCCAATCTTTAAAAAGGAACTGGTCACCAGAAATAGTGATGTTAACCAGCAGGTTAATAGCGTTACTATACTGCTTGGTGCCTGCATGCAGCCGAATGCAGCGAGGAGAATATGAAATTTGCAGAGCGGCGGCTGTACCTGCGCCCCCAGCCCTGACTGACAGTCCCTCTGCATTTGGTAGTCAATCAGGGCCGGGGAAGTGGTTAGAGAGGCTGGCGCAGTCAAGACCTGGGGTCCTTAGTATTGCCTTTACAGGGCCATAGCACAGAACTTGCAGAGTACAATTTGTTTCTAGACAAATGCAGGGTAATATTTGGGTTAAAGGTAATGTCTGCTTTTGAGGCAGTTAAGTCCAGGTAGATGGGCAGCAGTGGATTAGTATATTGCAGAGCCAAATTCGGTGGGGTCCTAGGGATCCTATAGATAGAAAAAGCACTCAGCTGAATTTACAGCAGGAATGGAGGAGACATGAAAAATTGGGAGCCAGTTCGGCCACTCAAGCAATGGATGTGTGTCTTTATAAATATAAACATTGGTAACAAGTTTCAAGTAAATGGGAGCCGAGCTGCAGCATTTGTGAACGGTCCCTACACTGTACAGAGCTGGAACAACACAGGTCCATACATACTGTATAGATTCAGCCACCACAGGAGCCGATAACAGCTGATCAGTGCTGGTTACCCAATTTAAAATTAAAAGGAGATTGGTGGGGTTTCTCACTATTGCGAATATACACTGCGTGCAGAATTATTAGGCAAGTTGCATTTGTGTGGATTCTTTTTATTATTGAACAACTATGTTCTCAATCAACCCAAAAGACTCAAATATCAAAGCTTAATATTTTTGGAAGTTGGAGTGGGCTTTTTTTAGATTTGGCTATCGTAGGAGGATATCTGTTTGTGCAGGTAACTCTTACTGTGCAGATTTATTAGGCAACTAAATAATAACTAAATATATACTCATCTCCCTTGTTTATTTTCACCAGGTAAACCAATATAACACAATTTAGAAAAACATTTCTGACATTCAAAAAAAAAAAAAAAAACAAACCAAAAAAAATCATCAGCGACCTTTCTTTACGATGACACAAAAGCCTTCCATCCATAGATTCTGTCAGTTGCTTGATCTCTTTACGATCAACATTGCGTGCAGCGGCCACCACAGCCTCCCTGACACTGTTCCGAGAGGTGTAATGTTTTCCCTCCTTGTAGATCTCACATTTTATGAGGGACCACAGGTTCTCTATGGGGTTCAGATCAGGTGAACAAGGGGCCATGTCATTATTTTTTCTTCTTTTAGACCTTTACTGGCCAGCCACGCTGTGGAGTATTTGGATGCATGTGATGGAGCATTTTCCTGCATGAAAATCATGTTTTTTTTTGAACGATACCAACTTCTTCCTGTACCACTGCTTGAAGAAGGTGTCTTCCAGAAACTGGCAGTAGGTCTGCGAGTTGAGCTTCACTCCATCCTCAACCCGAAAAGGTCCCACAAGTTCATCTTTGATGATACCAGCCCATACCAGTACCCCACCTCCACCTTGCTGGCGTCTGAGTCAGAGTGGAGCTCTCTGCCCTTTACTGATCCAGCCTCGGGCCCATCAAGAGTCACTCATTTCATTAGTCCATAAAACCTTAGAAAAATCAGTCTTGAGATATTTCTTGGCCCAGTCTTGACGTTTTATCTTATGTTTCTTGGTCAAAGGTGGTCATTTTTCAGCCTTCCTTACCTTGGCCATGTCCCTGAGTAACGCACACCTTGTGCTTTTTGATACTCCAGTAACTTTGAAGCTCTGAAATATGGCAAAACTGGTGGCAAATGGCAGCTTGACTTTCCTCAATTCATGGGCAGTTTTTTTTTTATCAAAACGCTTCTTGCGACCCTGTTGGCTATTTGCCATGAAACGCTTGATTGTTCGGTGATCACGCTTCAAACGTTTGGCAAATTCAAGACTGCTGCATCCCTCTGCAAGACATCTCACAATTTTTGACTTTTCAGCGTCCGTCAAATCTTTCTTCTGACCCATTTTGCCAAAGGAAAGGAAGTTGCCTAATAATTAAGCACACCTTATATAGGGTGTTGATGTCATTAGACCACACCCCTCCTCATTACAGAGATGCAAATCACCTGATTAAGGCCGGTTTCACACTAGCGCATTTTCAGCGCGCGCACGGCCGGGGGTAGCTCCGCCCCCGATCCGGCTCTCTGCCCGGCGTGCCCGCCCCTTCCTTGTAGCGCCGCCTCCTAGCGGACAGCGGCGCCTGCGATCGGCGCACCCTATCTTTAGCATAGGGTGCGCCGATCGTGCGCAGGCCGTGCGCTAGTTGCGCTTTGACCTGCGCTGCGCACTTTTGACGGTGCGCCGTGCGCGCCAAAATCCGAAAAGTTCGATTTTGGCGCGCACGGCGCACCGTCAAAAGTGCGCAGCGCAGGTCAAAGCGCAACTAGCGCACGGCCTGCGCACGATCGGCGCACCCTATGCTAAAGATAGGGTGCGCCGATCGCAGGCGCCGCTGTCCGCTAGGAGGCGGCGCTACAAGGAAGGGGCGGGCACGCCGGGCAGAGAGCCGGATCGGGGGCGGAGCTACCCCCGGCCGTGCGCGCGCTGAAAATGCGCTAGTGTGAAACCGGCCTTACAGAATTGGCAGTTGGCTTTCAAGCCTATACAGCTTGGAGCAGCACAACATGTATAAAAAGGATGATGTGATCAAAATACTCATTTGCGTAATAATTCTGCACACAGTGTATATGCCATCACTAGAAGATCGGACTGCCAGGACTCGAATCAGTCCTCAAAAGTCTTCCCTGCAAAGCAGTGTTCGTAGCCACCTGCTGTACATGGATAGAGATGTTCTTGGGAATGTTGAGGGTTCTAGTCACCAGAGCCCTAAAAATCTTGAGGTTATGGTACATCCTAGCATACATACATGTTTTACCACATTATGTGATTGACATACCCTTTCATGGACAGTGGGGTTTTTTTAATCCAAAAGTTGAACCTAGATTTGCCACTATTGTTTATCAGGCAGCACAAAGAATTCTTTTGAGAAAAGCAAATAAAAACAGGAGTTGTACCAAGACAAACGCTGCAGAAGACAATTACCTGCATGACATTCAGACTGAAAAAGAATCGAAGACAAAGATCGGAACTAGTCGGGTGCTTATGAAGTGATCAATGTTAAAAATGACTGAATATGACAGCTGGGAGGAGAGACCACAGAAGGGGAACATTATATACTTTACGTACTGCTAGAGAGGTGGTACTTGGCATGCGACAGCTTGCAAATCCCTCAGAGCTGGGACCAGGGCTCCGTGAATCAGGAGTATTATGTACCATGAGCGCCCTCTGCAGGGCTCTCTTAGGTGTTTTTGAGAAAGAAAATGCTCTTGTAACCTAGAAATAAGATGCATGAAAAAAAATGCAGAACAATGAAACAAAAACATCTTCATCAAAGGGACAATAAGAAAATAAAAGGTTTTAAAAGAAATGCCATTTATATTGTAGGCTAAATCTTCAAAGATGCATCACCCCCCTTCCAAAAAAACAAAACCATAACCTGAAACAAGTAACAAATGAAAGGTCTATTTTATAGAGAAGCAGCAAAAGACGTACTTTCTTTGAAGTTTTCTTTATTGCTCTCGATGCTCTGCTCAGTGTACTATCCACATCCTTTGTATTTATTTCTAATGAATCGGGATCAGTTGTATAAATCAAATTTTCCTTTAATACAAAAAAAAAAAAAATCATGCAAATAGATATTTTTTTTCCTTACAGAAACTGGAAAAACATTGTAGAAACAAAAGGTCAACTTTGCAAGAGCCACTTATAAAAGATCAGTGAACGACAGATACAAATGCAATCCTCAAATCTATACTGCCATCAAGTGGAATTCTAGAAAACTGCCAAAAATCAGTACATCCAGGATCCACATGTCAATATGGAGGTCTATACTGCATTTTAATCTATTAGGATGTCCCAAATGTGCTTGTGTGCAGGAGACCATTATATAGATGGGAAATTAACCCCTTAATGCTCCAGGATGTCCTACAACTTCATGTTGGGCAGTACGGTGGCTCAGTGGCTAGCACTGCAGCTTTGCAGAGCTGGAGTCCTGGGTTCGAATCCCACCAAGGCCAACATCTGCAAGGAGTTTGTATGTTCTCCCCGTGTTTACGTGGATTTCCTCCCACATTCTAAAGACATACTGATAGGGAATTTAGACTGAGCCCCATCGGTGACAGTGATGATAATGTGTGTAAAGCACTGCAGAATATGTTAGCGCTATATAAAGATTATTATTTATAATCATCATGTGCTCCAGGATGTACTACAACATCACGGAGCACATCAGGGTGTTTGGAGCGAGCTGCGTAGCCAAGCCCGCTCCACAGGTCAGGTGCCAGCTATAGATTACATAACAGCAGCATCGCTAATGCAGATTGCTGCCGTTAACTTCATAAATGCATGTCAATCAACGAAAGCAGAATTTAAGCAGCCCGCCTGGGATGGGATTGCAGAGTGCTGATGGGATGGTATGACATGTTGAAGATGCCCATAATGTTTTGTTTGTAATGCTGTTGTAACGCTGCTGTGATACCATAATTTCCCTCGGGATCAATAAAGTGTATCGTATCGTATTTGAGCTATGTTATTTCTTCTGTGTTAGCCAGCCAGAACCTGGGCATAATAGGAGACTCTGATATTTACTGTACACAGCAATGCTGTAGATCGCAGGTTCAAGTCTAAATCTAATGTTTTTACATTTAGAAGGTACTCTTAGCTGTGTAATCATGGCATAGTATATATAACATTTCACTTTTTTTTTTTTTTTTAGTGAAATATTCTGGTTTTAGGTAGAAACAAATCTCAAAGTTGTCATTTGGAGCTGCAGGGTGACTAATTTCCATCATAGTTCTTAGTGATGATGATTAGACAGTTGCAGTCACACAAGGATCAAGTAAAAAGTGACAGTTCAATTTCCTAATTAGACTTCTAGTGTATTTGCTTATGGGAATGTACAGGGGAGGATAACCAGAGATGGTACTGTCTGTAGCCACTCCTGATGCATCATGCGAATGATTGCAAAAGCTCAAAAAGGCAAGAAAGCAAAGCGACATCTGAAACTCAAGATGGAGACTGAAGGGAAGAATTCAGGAAGGTGGACTGCATGTATATTACACATAGCAGTGCAGAGTGTGATGAAAAGCGATGAAAAAAAAACAAAAAACCCTTTAGCGCTGTTTTGTACATGATCTTTTCTTTATGTTTTGCTGTTACTAGTTCTCATCAATGTTGCCTTTTGTGAAAACGGCAAATATTAGGCCCTAGTTTACTGCACAGATAAAAGCTTGGCACTTCCATCAGTATCAGAAAACAGTTTTTACATTTCGTGAGCTGCACAAACATTTCAAGCTGGTGCTCAGAACTGCAGACTTTGCTGAATGCTGCTGTCCCTCCGGCATCGACTGTTCCTTCCCTAGGTTTGTCAACTATGTACACTCAAAATGACTTGGTGCCGTCCACCAGACATCGCTCATGTCACTGTGGGTCATGCTGCAGACTGAAAACAGATTACAGATTTTGTGCCAGCTTCTATGCAATACAGTGTGTGCTTCAGAGCTAGAACGGCCGCACAGTTAAAGGCCTTGGAATTGTACATAAGTTCTAAAATGGGCTTGTCTGTTCCTTCAGTATGAAATTTGAAGTTAGAAAAGCGGTGTTTAAATAAATAAATGGGACATACATTAAAAATGGAGGATATAAGGCAGATAAAGCGCCATATTTCCAGCTGTGTGTGGTTCTCTGAATGCAGGTCCACTGTTTTAGTGGCAGGGAGAATACTACTTACAGCATCTGCTTTACAAATTGTGTTGGCTATGTGCCGGCATAACATCTTCAGCCAATCGGCCTTCAGAGGCTCCTCCGTGGTCAGCTGGAAGCTAAGTAACTGGTTTGTCTGTTCTGTCGGAGGCCGCACTACCAACGCAAATGCGTTATGACATTCTGCAGATCCAAATGAAAACATTAGTCACTTTTATGAACCAATGCCACACATGGTTGTTCAAAAATAAACAATGTCTTTGGTCTGTACATGACTGTTTTACGTTCTCCTTATGATACAAGACACATACAAGCAATTTACAGCTTATTAATGAGATTCTGCTTGGGGTGCAGCACGACGTTGCAGCTTAGTATGGCACAGCGGACGTCACGGAGCACTCGGGCATGAACAATTCTGCACTGTCTGGAAATTAATATTTTTAGATTTGGAAGGCACTCTTAGCTGTGTAACCATGGCGCAGTGTATAATTACAAAGCTGGGAATATTACGCCGACTGTGGGCCATGCTGGTAATTCACTGCAGCTTTTATATTGGCAGATGGGCGCATTACACTGGCATGCTGTGCCCACAGAAACAGGTTTTACATCAAAGCACAGTTATAGGTACTGATAAAATTAGGAACTTCATACAGCTACATAGTATACACATGCATGTACAGATGTGGCCAATTATATTTATTTCTTTAAATGACAATTTTCATTTTCACACAGTTTGCTGCTTCAAGTGTTTTCAGATCTTTTAGGCTGGTTTCACATTTGCGCTTTATGGCGCTGCGACGGCCTGCGCACGGCCGCCGCTAAGCCCCGCCCCCTGCCGGCTCCCTGCCCGCCCCATCCGGTCATCGCCGCCTACTAGCGCACATGGACACTTGCGATCTGCGCACCCTATCTTTAGCATAGGGTGCGCAGATCGTGCGCTGGCTATGCGCTAGCAGGATTTTGCCATGCGCTGCGCACTTCCGAAATGCAACATGCTGCGTTCAGCGCACCTTCAAATGTGCGCAGCGCATGGCAAAATCCTGCTAGTGCACGGCCAGCGCACCCTATGCTAAAGATGTTTTTATGGTTAGTATAGTACAATTCTAAGCATTTCAAAAGCTAACATTTAGGGTATGTTCCCACGGTGAGTAAACACTGCAGGTTGTGCGCTGCATACATCTGCAGCGTCCAGCCCCCAGCGACCAGATGTTACATTACAGTGAATAGGATTTCAAGAAATCCCATCTCCACTATGCGTACAGGGACGCCTCCAGCTTCCCTGCTCAGACGGACAAGCGGCGCGTCTTTCCAGATCACAGCGTGTATATTTATCTTGCGGAGACAAGATAAATATACACATTTTGCAAACACAATTTTTCAGCCTGATCTCTGCTGTATTATAACAATATTACAACCCTGTCTGCCTAGGATCAGGAAGCTGCAAGAAACCTGCAAGATGTGACAGGTATAAATCCCACACAACTCTGAGATCAGGAGAGCAGAGAGCGGCCATTACACATCACAGTGGTAACTCCTTTCATGTGCATAATAATCTCCGGAGTGAAGCAACAACAAAAAAAAAAAAAAAAGTGGTCTATAGGAGCGCTAAAGGAGAGGCAGAAACCAGAAAAAGGGTAAAAAACTCAGCTATTATTCTTCCTCCAATACCCACAACGCGTTTCTACGGTCACAGCAGTCTTCCTCAGGTGACAGCTTTATTTTGTTGCTTCACATTGAATTTTCCTCTCTGAGGATCAGCGGCAGGAGCAGCTTGGAGGGCAGTTTCTTGTGGGAGAACCTGCATTTGCTGGGTGGTGCTGTAAAGCTCCAGGATCCTTGGTGTTCACTTACGGTTGGGATCGGTCTCAACTTCACATCCGGAAGCCGGTGAGAGATGGACCGACAAGGAGAGCGGAGGTTGCCGACAGCCATGTACAGTGCCCTTCTGGGTTGCGAGGACACGCTCCCCAACCACCATTCACACCGTGGTTGTGCAAGGGTGGCACAACCCTGTAAGGTGAGCACCCTGTCGATTCAGTTAGGGAATTAATTTAAGACACAGGTACACTCATTGCGCCTCTCTTTGCATTTTATTTTTCATAATCTCCGGAGGCAGAGTTATATTCCAGGCAGTGCCCAGACCCTGGAAAAGGTCATTTATATAAAGTGATAAAAGATGATTTCTCATCTGACAGACATACAGGCATCACTCTGCTTAGCAGTCTATAAAGTTGTATGTTCATAATAGTTTAGATAGGTCAAATGTGGTGACAGATTCCCTTTAAATATAAAAGTTGACATCACCAGTGTGAGAGACAAGTAACACAGGACATTGTAAGCAGACACAGTTCAGTTCTAAACATTCGCTGCAGCTCTCAGTTCTGCTGTATTGCAACCCAGTCTGCCTGTGAGATGGAAGTTGAAGAACCGAGAGGAACCTGCAGATGTGTCAGTTATCACACACATCTCTGCGGTGAGATTAGGATAGGAGCTAATACACATCACACTGGTAACAATAGTAATCATGACATATCACACTGGTAACCCCCCCCATTTTATTTCCAATAACCTCTGGATGCAGATTGGGACGGATACTGATCTCCAAAACAAAGTCCTGAACAGAATTTACATACAAGAAGAAACATGGATTTCTCTGGAATATGAGAGCGGGTCATATATCAAGGCATTATTTTCTGTTATGAACGGGTAGCCGAGGAGGAAAATAAAAACCACCACAAGCTAAGTCTCAGAAAACCAAAGAGGTTGGTAACTATGCAACCCCTGATCCTAACACGCAACTAGCAGCAGTCGTGGAGCGTTCCTACAGTGGTAATAGACGCCTCGTCACAACCGGAGAAACTAAATAAGCCTAAAGCAGGAAAAGGGGAAAACTAACTGCCCCAGAGAGGACCCCAAAGGAGAGAGACAGCCCCCCCACATGTATTGACGGTGAAAAAAGATGAAAACACAAACAAAGGCAGGAAAATAGGCTGAGCAAACGATGGGGCCAGACTAACTAGAAAGGACAGGAAAGGAAAGACACTGTTTGCAGTCTGCCAAAAAACCCTACAAAATGTCCAACACAACTGATAGCAAAATTAACCCTGAAGTCACTAGACTTCTCCCACTATATCAGCACTCTGAAATATTCTGAGAGCGCAAAAAGAGGCCAATCTAATAAGGGACAAAAAAAAGGCAATTTGGCAAATAAGAGTGGAAATTCAGCACAGCCCAGCCGGGCTGGCTGGCTGACCACACAAAAAACTGAAAAAGACCAACAAGAGCAAGTGTGAACATTAGCAAAAAACAAACTTATCTATAGAAGACTGGAACAGAGCTGAGTCCTAGACCTGAGAAGCAGACTGAATCACCAGCAACAGGATAGGGCGTCGGCTGTCTTATATCCAGTCTGATACTCCAGAAATCCAATCACTATCTTCCTCACCAGGTGGCAGATCACTACCACTCAAACCAACCTCACCACCTCCCGTCACCACCAGAGGGAGAACGGAAGGGGAACTCTCAACTGGTGGAGCAGAAAATGAGCTCATAACAATTTTCAGCTTTATATGACCCACATGCCCACATAAAGTACTACATCTGGGCAATAAATATGAAAAAAAGCATATACAGAATGGGAGGAATAGGGCTAAGCAACAGCACATGTGAAAAAGATTTGGGTATACTAATAGATCACAGACTGAATGTGAGTCAACAGTGTGATGCAGCAGCAAAAGGGGCAAATGCAATTCTAGGATGTATTAACAGAAGCATACAGTCTAGATCACGTGAAGTCATTATTGCCCTCTACTCCTCTTTGGTCAGACCTCATCTGGAATACTGTGTCCAGTTTTGGGAGCCACATTTAAAAAAAAAAAAAAAACACCAACAAACTGAAGCAAGTTCAGAAAAGAGACCAGAGGATTTGGGAATATTTAGCTTGCAGAAGAGAAGACAGAGGAGATTTAATAGCGGTCTACAAATATCTCAAGCGCTGTCACATTGTAGAAGGATCATCTTTATTCTCATTTGCACAAGGAAAGACTAGAAGCAATGGGATGAAACTGAATGGGAGGAGACAGATTAGATATTAGAAAAAACATTTTGACAGAGTGATCAATAAGTGGAACAGGCTGCCACGAGAGGTGCGAGTTCTCCTTCAATAGAAGTCTTCAAACAGAGGCTGGACAGATCTGTCTGGGATGATTTGGTGAATCCTGCTTTGAACAGGGGGTTGGACCAGATGGCCCAGGAGGTCCCTTCCAACTCTACGATTCTATTCTATTCTAAACCGCCTTGGATGGTTGATCCTACTGACAGATTTCTTTTAAGCAAAACTGGGCAAGTATACTCCCTTGGCTGAAAAGCAAGACCACACACAGCAGGATTAGTGATGGGTGGACGTGCTCAGATAATGCCTTCTCACAGAATACTCGGGTATTATCGGAGTATCTTGGGCGTGCTTGTACACATGTTCGCGTGGCTGCATTGTTTGCGGCTGTTAGACAGCCTGAACATATGCAGGGATTGTCTAACAGGCGCAAATCATGAAGCCACGGGGATATAATATACGAGCACTCCCAGATGCTTGGATAACACCCAAGCATGCTCCGATAAGACATTGCACGCTTACTCATCAGTAAGCAGGCCGCTTTACTGCTAGCATAACATGATTCTTGATAACACACTTTCTTCTGTAGACATTCTTCCAGAAGTCTTAATCTAAAGGGGGCTTCATCAGAGAAAATATGTTGTTTACCCAAGTCCTCTGTAGTCTAATCCTTGTACTTCATGCAGAATGTCAGTCTGTCCTTGATGTTTTCCTTGGATAAATTGGCTTCGTTGCTGCCCGTCTTTACAACGGTGTGTGCAAATGTTCGGACACCTGCCTGCTGAGATTCCTGAGCAAGCTCTGTACTGGTGTTGAACCGATTCCCTAGCAGAATCCTTACTTAATGGAATTTCTTGGGCGCTGTGATGTCTTCTTCACAGCAAGTGAACCTCATGAATTTCTTGATGATCCGATAAATAGGATAGACTTTACAGGTAAAGACATTCCTGCTTGTAAGATTCTCTAAAGACCTTTTGATAACCATAGTTACTTTCAAGGAAACAAGTGTAACAGAAGAGGACAATGATTTCAAGAACCAATCTTTTTAAAGTAAAGAATCTGCTCTTGTAATTCAACCAGCATGACAGTGATATTTAATGTGTTGCCCTTGTTAACACCTTCTCTTGAGCTACGAAGTTCACTGAAATGTAAACCGCTCAGTTTGTGGTAGGGCTGAAAATCAGTTGAAATGGGGTTTTTGTGACAAAGTTAATTTTGATGGTAAGGAACTTTGTAGATTATGAAGAGTGATCTAGATCTTATAGTGACTAATTCATCAGAACAACAACCTTTGAAAAACAAAATGTGGCAGTCTTTAGGCAACTACTGTACAAGGATTTAGGTGGGACAGGGATGTGAAGCCACATCTCATCTAATTCATAATCAGCTATGGCATAGCTTAGGCCACAAGTTTTACTGCAGTACCTGTGGCATTAATATGTGGAAAGCCACCACTGAGGCGCATGACACTATTTAGACTTGCCAGTTTTGTTAAGAGGAGTGTGCCTTTTAATAAAATCAGGAGTGTCCAACTCCAACATGCCCCTTAAAGACCAGTGTTGGTCCAAGAAAACACAAGACAGTTGAAGAAAAAAATCCACAGTAAATATGTGGTTCGTGGTGTGTGAAATATTTCACTACTAATTCACTGCATCTATTGAAAAACATTTATGGTGGTCTTTGTGGCTAAATGCAACATTCAGTCTTATGTATCCAGCACAACAGACATGACCACAGAAGTTCAGCCAGGTAAGATACAAGTTTGTTTTTTTTTTGTTTGTTTTTTGTTTTAAATGGTCTGACAACACGGCAGGATTCGTTCTTAATCTTAACGTTTTTCAGTTTGGAAATTATATGTTAAGGGTCTGTGCGCACGGTGCGGTTTCTACTGCGGATCCGCAGCGGATTTGCCGCTGCGGATCTGCAGCAGAACTGCAGGTGATGTACAGTACCATTATAGCCTATGGAAAAAAAAAACCCGCTGTGCACATGCTGCGTTTTTTCCGCGCGGTTTTCGTGCGGAAAAAACCCACCATGGTTACTTACCAGTAGCCGGTTTTTCCGGAACCCATGACAGCACCACCTGAGAGAGGGATCCGCCCCGCCAGGGCAGGAACCTACTGAGACATAAGGGGCGGCACCTCTCCCCCGCTTCAGTTGGGTTACAGAGCACTGAGAGGACTTCCTGGTTAGTTACATGTTTAATCCAACACTACAACACTCAAAAAACACCCTACTAATTGTGCACACCCATATGGTGAAAAGGTGGGGGGGGGGGAATATACGGGTGCTGTCATGGGTTCCAGAAAAACCGGCTACCGGTAAGTAACCATGGTGGTTTTCCCTTCACCCATGACAGCACCACCTGAGAGATTTTTGGAGATTCGAAACACCTTAGGGAGGGACCACCGCTTGCAGCACCCTTCTACCGAAGGTTAAGTCAGCAGAGGAGGATAGATTCAACCTATAGTGCTTAAAGAAGGTTGAAGGTGAGGCCCAGGTAGCGGCCTTACAAATCTGTTCAATCGATACCTCTGCTTTTTCGGCCCAGGAGGTCGCCACGGCTCTGGTGGAATGAGCCTTGATGCCTTCAGGAATCGGAATACCACTAGCTGTGTAGGCTACACTAATGGCCTCCCTAATCCATCTAGCAATAGTTCCTTTTGAAACCCCATAGCCTTTCCTGGCACCCTGAAAAGCTACGAATAAGGACTGGGATCTCCTCCACTGGCTAGTCATAGATATGTATTCTACGAGAGCTCTCTTAACATAAAGATTATGGAACTTTTCCTCCCCCAGATTTTTTGGGTTCTCTCAGAAAGATGGAAGGACAATTTCCTGGCCCCGATGGAAATCTGATGCTACTTTGGGCAGATAAGCGGGGTCTGTTCTTAACACTACCCTATCCTGAAAGACTTGCGTATAAGGTGGATTTACTGAGAGAGCCTGTAAATCGCTTATCCTGCGGGCTGACGTGAGGGCCACTTACAGGATTGTTTTTAGGGTCAGAAACTTTAGGGGTAGCTGATGTAATGGCTCATACGGATCTTTTGTAAGGGCTTCTAGCACTAGGTTTAAATCCCAGGGGGCTATCAGGGGTATTGGGATAGGCCTAGCTCTATGGCAGGATTTAATAAATCTGGCTACCCACCTATTTGATGCCAATTTGCAGTTGTAGAGCGCCCCTAGTGCAGACACCTGAACTTTAAGTGTGTTTACTGCTAACCCCAACTGCAACCCCGATTGTAAGAACTCCAGGATGGCATTAATCGGGGGATCTTTTCCTAACGGCCTAACCAAGAACTGCAGGAACTTATTCCATGTTCTGCGGTAGATGTTAGTTGTCACTGGTTTCTTACTCTTTAGCAGGGTGGCCACCAACCCGGGGGAGAACCCTCTATCCGTTAAAAGCGACCTTTCAAATTCCACGCCGTCAGATGGAAGCCTTTGACCTGAGCGTGGAATATTGGACCTTGAGCTAGTAGGTCCGGGATTTCTGGCAGAACCCATGGATCGGAGAGGGACATCCTTCGTAGCAGAGCAAACCAGGGCCTTTTTGGCCAAAATGGAGCTATTAGAATCACCCTGGCTTGATCGTTTTTACTTTTTCTGACAACTGTTGGGATCAGAGCCACTGGGGGGGAGAGAACGCATAAGCTAGCCTGAAGTTCCACTGGATGTGCAACGAGTCCACTGCCCATGGTTTTTCTCTCGGGTTTAGAGAGCAGAACCTTTCTGTTTGCCTGTTGTGTTTGTTGGCAAAGAGGTCTATCACCGGTTTCCCCCAAAGCGGAGTTATTTTTTGAAAAATGGACCGGTTTAGCGCCCATTCCCCCTGCTTCAGGGTATTGCGACTCAAGAAGTCTGCCTCTATGTTTTTCTGCCCCTTTTATATGTAAGGCTGTCAAGGAGTGTAGGTGTTCTTCTGCTCTGCTCAGAATGTCTGTCGCCGCTTCCATTAAGAAGTGTGATCTTGTCCCTCCTTGGTGGTTGATGTATGCCACTACTACCTTGTTGTCTGACATGATGCGTACATTTCGACCCTGGAGTAGCGGAATGAAGTGACTTAGGGCCTTGCTCACTGCCCACAGTGCTCTCAGGTTGGAGGATGCTTCCCTTTCTTGACACGTCCAGGAACCCTGACCTATGATGCCCCTTAGGTGTGCCCCCCACCCCGAGGAGCTTGCATCTGTTAAGATTATATCTGACTTCTGTCTGAACCACGGTATTCCCAAGGTCAGATTTCTCTTGTCCAGCCACCAATTGAGTCTCTGGTTTTTAAGGAAAGCTCCAGCTTTCCTTCTAAACGCCCTCTTAGCGGTCTTTGTGCTGTTAGTATCTCCCACTGGAGTTGCCGGGTATGAAACTGAGCCCACCTGACCGCCGGAATACAGGATGTTAGGGTACCTAGCAGGGACATTGCTCTTCTTAAGGTCATACGTGGTTGGTTTTGGCCCGTCAAGGCCAGATTTTGCACCTTTTCTATTTTGGACTCTGGGAGCAGACACTCTTGCCTTTCTGAGTCTAGTATGAATCCTAGGAAGGTCTGTTTTTTTTTTTTTTAGGGGTTGCAATTTTGATTTTTTGAAATTGACTATCCACCCTAATTCCTGCAAGGTGTTGATCACCCGGGTCAACTGCGCTGTACAGCGGTCCTCTGAGCTGCCTACTGTGAGAATATAGCCCAGGTATGGTATTATGACCGTGTCGTGAATCCAGAAAAAGGCAGTCACTTCCGCTATGACCTTGGTGAAAACTCTCGGGGCTATAGATATGCCAAACGGAAGAGCCCTGAAATGAAAGTGCCTTAGTGTGCCTTGAATATAAAGTGCTACCCTCAAGTATTTCTGGAAATCTGGGTGGATAGGGATGTGATAATACGCATCCTTTAAATCGACTACGGCCATGAAGCAATCTTGGTGTAGCAGCTTCACCGCCGTAGTTACTGATTCCATCTTGAAGGTCGAGTTCCTTATCCATAGATTGAGCCGTTTGAGATTTATGATTGTCCTGAATGTTTGATCGGGTTTTTTTTTTTTTTTTTTTTATCAGAAAAAGGGGTGAATAGAACCCCTTCCCTTCCTGTAGGCGTGGTACCTCAGAGAGTACCCGCTTGTCTATCAGGCTCAGGATCTCTGTTTCTAAGGCCACCTGCTCTTCGGTCACCTTCCTGATGGGTGTGATGACGACCACGGATTTTGGCTGACAAATGAAGGGAATTTTCAGGCCTTCTGTTAGGATGGTTAGGATCCAGGCTTTGGAGGAGATCTTCCCCCAAGCTTGGAAAAAGAGTGCCAATCTCCCCCCCCCCCCCCCCCCACTGGAATACTGGCGTCACTGTGGCGACTTCTTTGAGGTGGAGGTGCCTCCACCAAACATAAATCCAGATTCTTTTTTTCTTTTATCCTCCCATCTTCTCCTGTCAGCGGGAGGGCGCCCCCTATTGAATCTCCCCCTCCGGAAGGGCTGTCTCCTCTGATCCATAGGGAATCTGGGGAAGCTTTTTTCTTATCGCCTGCTTTCTCCAGTATATCGTCCAAGTTCTTGCCAAACAAGAATCGACCGTCGCAGGGGAGAGAGCATAATTTGGCCTTGGACTGAAGGTCATCCGGACAGCCCTTAAGCCATAACACGCGTCTAGCAGCATTTGATAGTGACGCTGCCCTGGCTGTCATCCGCATAGAGTCCGCCGAGGTATCGGCCAAAAAAGCTGCTGTCCCGTGCAAGAGATACATCTCTGATAAGATTTTCTCTCTTGGGACCCTTGAAGCCAGCTTTTCTTCTAACTGCTGCAGCCAGACCATGAGGGAGCGTGCCGTGCAAGTGCCCGCTATCGCCGGTTTTAGTCCTCCTGCTGTCGCTTCCCATGCGTGCCTCAAATATGAGTCCGCCTTCTTTTCTAGCGGGTCTCTAAGAACCCCTGCGTCTTCCAGGGGCAGGGCCGACCTTTTGGAGGACCTGGACACTGCTGCATCTATTTTGGGGATTTTGTCCCATATCTCTGCATCCTTATGATCAAAGGGATATCGTCTCTTAGAAGTGGATGAAAGGGCCCCCGATTTTTCGGGCTTTCCACTCTCTCTCAATAAGTGCCTGGATTTTCTCGTTTACTGGAAAGGTTCGTTTTTTCCTCTCCTGAAGCCTCCCCAAACATAACGTCCTCTAGGGTTTTAGCCGCCTTTTCTTCCTGTAGGCCCATTGTAGCTCTAATGGCCTTTAGGAGGGAGTCTGTCTTCTACAGGGAAACATGGTTTACCCCCCATGTCGCTGTCTGAGAAGTCTGAGGAGGATGATTTTTCCGCCTGATATGACATTGACGCGGAATCCGAGGGGGAACTAGGGGCATCCTTCCTGGTTTTTTTCCCTTTTTTCAATAGGGACTTGAGACTTCCATTTCTGACCTTAGGGCAGATATCAGATTGGCTGCGAAACTAGGCGCTTCCTCCGCCATAGTCCGCTGAATGCACGCAGCACAGAGATCTTTTTGCCACTCTCTTGCTAGGGGAGATTTACATATAGCACAATCCCTATTGTTCTTCTTGCTTCCCGCTTTTCTAGGCCTTTCCTACAGGGTGAAGCATACAACAGAAGCCCTATTAACATAATGCTAACATTCACGAAGATCACACCACCCGAAATCAAGGGTACCGGACTCTGAGGCTGCGTCGGGGCACGTGACCTGCGCTCTTTGGATCTTGAGGAGTCCCCCGACCTGCGGCTGGGGCGACTGCTGTTGGAATGGCTTCCATGCTTTCTGCCAGAGGGCTGAGAGGGAGGCAGGGACGCTGAACGTTCCTGCTCTGACTCCATGTTGCACCGCCGTTTGCTGCCGCCTTCTCTTTTTAAATACCGCGCCTCCACTCAGGTGAGCGTCTCTCCCCTCCCCCCTGCGACCGCCGGGCGACCGCTTCAGAAAGCCGGCGTCGCACCCGGCACCATAAAACAGTCGCCCTTCTCTGACGTCAGCCGGCGCACCCAGCATGCAACGCTCCACTGACGTCAGCGGCCGGAAGAAGCCAGCGTCTCTCCCCTGCTATGGGGATCGAGATGCGGCGTGCGCGAGGGGAGGGCGGCGCGGTGGGGGCTTCCCGCAGACCGCGGGGATCCCACCAACGCCCGCACGAACCCTGGGGACTGCGCATCCAGCACCCGACGCTGCAGGTGAGACACCTGTTCTTCCTGCGCCGGGACGGGGCTGGGTCCATCTTCTTTTCTTCACCCATGACAGGTACCGCCGACAGTGGGATTCCTTCCAGGACAGAAACCCAAATGAAGCGGGGGAGAGGTGCCGCCCCTTATGTCTCAGTAGGTTCCTGTCCTGGCGGAGCGGATCCCTCTCTCAGGTGGTGCTGTCATGGGTGAAGGGAAAAAGCAGCATGTCACTTTTGTGCAGTTTTGCTGCAGTTTTCCACCTGCTCCATTCTACAAATCCGCAGGTGGAAAACCGCACAAACACGGCAGTAAAACCGCACAAAAAAAAGGAAGAAATCCGCAGGAAAAATGCAGGTCATAGCCTAAATCTATTGGGGGGGGGGGGGGGGAGGATGTTCACTCATACTACTCAAATAAATGTAAAAAGGGCTCTAGGAATATTATTGGTCTATCTAAAGGTTATGGACACATTTGACACAGGGTTATCAAGCAGCAATATTAATACACATCATATCAGGATGACAAGACAGACAAGACCAAAAACATTCTGCACAGTAAAACCAACATCAATAATGATATGAAAAAACAAAATCGATAGTACAAGGACTGCTAAATTCCAATTACTGCTTCAGGCAGTTAGCTTGAAGAGAACCCGATACCTAACACATGCTACCCGATCCGTGGAAAGCACGGGTCAAACACTAGCTGTATGATCTTAGCCAGGTATACAGTTCGGTCCATATATATTTGGACAGACAACATTTTTCTAATTTTGGTTCTAGACATTACCACAATGAATTTTAAACAAAACAATTCAGATGCAGTTGAAGTTTAGACTTTCGGCTTTCATTTGAGGGTATCCACATTAAAATTGGATGAAGGGTTTAAGAGTTTCAGCTCCTTAACATGTGTCACCCTGTTTTTAAAGAGACCAAAAGTAATTGGACAATTGACTCCAAGGCCATTTGATGGACAGGTGTGGGCAATCCCTTCGTTATGTCATTCTCAATTAAGCAGATAAAAGGCTTGGAGTTGATTGGAGGTGTGGTGCTTGCATTTGGTAGGTTTTGCTGTGAAGGAAACAAGCGGTCAAAGGAGCTCTCCATGCAGGTGAAACAAGCCATCCTTAAGCTGCAAAAACAGAAAAATCCCATCCGAGAAATTGCTACAACATTAGGAGTGGCAAAATCTACAGTTTGGTACATCCTGAGAAAGAAGGCAAGCACTGGTGAACTCAATGCAAAGAGACCTGGGCGCCCACAGAAGACAACAGTGGTGAATGATATCCTTTTAGTTCAGGATATGTGTTTTTTGCTTTTTGTTTTCTAGTGGTGGATGATCGCAGAATAGTCTCCATGGTGAAGAGAAACCCCTTCACCACAGCCAACCAAGTGAACAACACTCTCCAGGAGGTAGGTGTATCAATATCCCAATCTACCATAAAGAGAAGACTGCATGAAAGTAAATACAGAGGGTTCACTGCACGGAGCAAGCCACTCATAAGCATCAAGAATAAAAAGGCTAGACTGGACTTTGCTGGCTTTTTTAGATGTTTTTTTTTTAGCAAAGTTCTGGAAGAACATTCTTTGGACAGATGAAACCAAGATCAACCTCTACCAGAATGATGGAAAGAGAAAAGTATGGCGAAGGCATGGTACAGCTCATGATCCAAAGCATACCACATCATCTGTAAAACACGGCGGAGGCAGTGTGATGGCTTGGGCATGCATGGCTGCCAGTGGCACTGGATCACTAGTGTTTATTGATGCGACACAGGACAGAAGCATCCGAATGAATTCTGAGGTATTCAGAGCCATACTGTGTGCTCAGATGCAGCCAAACTGATTGTCCATCTGTAGTATGAAACGACGACCAATGACCCAAAACAAAGCCAAAGCAACCCATGAGTTTACTAAAGCAAAGAAGTGGAATATTCTTGAATGGCCAAGTGAGTCACCTGATCTCAACCCAATTGAGCATGCATTTCACTTGTTAAAGACTAAACTTCAGACAGAAAGGCCCACAAACAAACAGCAACTGAAAACCACCACAGTGAAGGCCTGGCAGAGCATCAAAAAGGAGGAAACACAGCGTCTGGTGATGTCCATGAGTTCAAGACTTCAGGCAGTCATTGCCAACAAAGGGTTTTCAACCAAGTACTAGAAATGAACATTTTATTTACAATTATTTAATCTGTCCAATACTTTTGGTCCCTTTAAAAACAGGGTGGCACATGTTAAGGAGCTGAAACTCCTAAACCCTTCATCCAATTTTAATGTGGATACCCTCAAATGAAAGCTGAAAGTCTGAACTTCAACTGCATCTGAATTGTTTTGTTTAAAATTCATTGTGGTAATGTCTAGAACCAAAATTAGAAAAATGTTGTCTCTGTCCAAATTATATGGACGCAACTGTACTTGACTTTCTTCCACTGCAGCACTTTAGCGAGGACGAAAGAGACCCCACTTAAGACTAGTCCGACAGGCAAGTCCCCAACTGCTTATCCTTGCCCACTGCCCTGGATTGACAGGTGTCCGCCTACGTGTGTGTATAGCAGAAACCTCTGGCGGCTATTATAGTATATTTTTTTATCTGAAATGCTGCAGTTTGAGTCAAATACACCTGGCTGATTTCATTTAGCCAGTGCCTGATAAATGTTGATTGTAGATTGGGCAGCATGTATTGTGTCAGGTTCCCTTTAAAGTAAATCTGTCACCACTTTTGAGGTATGTAAACTATTAATACGGGCATACAGGTTATAGAATGCTGAAAAAAGTCCTACCTGTATGCCTCATATCAGATGTGTTGTTGAGAAATCAGCTTTTATCACTTTATGGAAATTAGTTCTCCCAAGCTATGGGGAGGATGCTGCTCGGAAGAGAACTCTGCCTCTGTACTTGAATATCATGTGACTCGTTGCCCAGAGCATCACTATGGCTGTGAAGTTGGATTTTTGTCCTGTAATCTCAAGCCTGTGTAGTCCTACTGCAGTTGTTTCTCTTCAGTGTTCAGCCCTTCTCTGGGCATTGGTTTCACGCTCCTATTATGCAGGCGCTGGGGAGTCACTGGTACTTCCGCTCGACGGAGTACGCAGTAAGCAGAAGTACCAGTGTCTCGCTGGCGCCTGCACAGTAGGAACGTGAAGCCAATGCCCAGAGAACGGCAGAACACTGAAGAGGAACGACGGCACCGAGACTGCACAGGCGTGAGATACAGATATATACTACACATTACACACATATACAGTAACCTAATTTGGTATGCTATGGTAACATTGAATGATCCATTTGTTTCGATCTTACCACTCTAGTAACTGATGGCCAGTCTGTTGTATTTCAAAAGCAGTATATAATGGTTTATAATAGAATTTTACCAATTTAACATAGAAATATCACATACCTTCGGTTTCCCGGATATCAAGAACCTTCTTTATCTGAGACAAAGGCATTAGACTAATATGCTTAAGAGATGCAGGGGGTCTTGTGTGACCATGAGGGCTCTTGAAAGTTCCAATAACTTTATGCCGCTTTCTTGCAATCTGAAAGTACAAATCAGTTTTCAGTGCATTTATGGAAAAATGTCATTGCATAAGTGGTCATTCGAGTCATACCTTACACTTCTATCCACGTCAAAACAAAATAAATCCAAAATAAATCCAGACGTTGGAAATATAGTTACAAAAAATTATTACATGCAATCAGAACCTGTGTGATATGAAGTTTATACCACTGCCCTTATCTGGATTTCCCAGATAGAATGTTCCTACCACCAACAGGAAGAATACAGAAAATCTTTTACACCACTTCTGTTCCAGTCTGTTTACGGCTGCAATGATAAAGTCTGAGCTATAGTGAACATCACTGCTGCAGCTAATCACAGATCAGAGCCTCGTTTCAGAGAGAAAGAACCATCTTTGTCTGTTTTAGAGGTATAGGAGCATTTGGTGACAAAATTTAGTGGCAAACTGCTTTCTCTTCTACCATTTTGTGTTCCCTCTCACTTCTCTCAGTATAAGGCCCTCTTCACATGTCCTGATATTTCCTGTACTCGAAAAACAGTATTGTGAGGTTCATATCCCCATATCCCCTCCACGTGACAAATACTGGAAGAATAAAAGTTTCAGGGATATGAAGAGAGAGCAAGATTATATATTTCTATTTAATCAGGGAGAGATATATACCGTAATCAGTGCTTTGGGTGTGTAGTTTTCTGTACCTATATTTAGCTCACAGTTTTTTTTTGTTTTTTTTATATAAAAAGTTGTGGGGTCCCCTTTAATTTTTATTAACCAGCTGAAGGAAAGCAGGAAGCGGATATTATTCTGGGAAGGGGCCAATATCCAAAAAGGTTCCCAGCCTATCAATAAAGGCTACACAGACAACTATGAGCTGTTACTTGATATAAAAACGGGGGACCCCTGCCCCACTCCCCCAAAGGGGAAGAAAAAAAAAAAAAAAAAAAGTAGTGAGGTCCTCCTATTTTTAACAAACCAGCAAAGGCTAAACAGACAGCTAAGGGAAGATAATATGATCAATACCATCCAAACTACAAACAATTTAATGACACCCAATTGTGTCATTTTACATAGTAGTGGACTGTAAAATAAGGACACTCCACTAAGATTATAGACCTACAAGAGACAGAGTACAAAGTCCAAAGCTGTAGAAACATATAAACAAGCTTTATTACACAGGTAAAAGCAATGACTCATGATAAAAAGGAAATGGCGCACAGTGTCAAAAAATATCCACTGCACTAATCCACGAGATATGTGATGTATAGTTGTGGCCCAAAGTATTGACACCCCTGAAATTCTGTCAGATGATACTCAGTTTCTTCCTGATAATGATTGCAAACACAAATTCTTTGGTATTATATTCATTTGTCTTAAATGAAAAAAAAAAAAAAAAACACAAAAGAGAATGAAGCAAAACATTGATCATTTCACACAAAACTCCAAAAATGGGCCAGACAAAAGTATTGGCACCCTCAGCCTAATACTTGCTTGCACAACCTTTAGCAGGCTTAAGCAGGCTCCTTGCATCTTCTCGCCCAACTACTTGCACCAGTGACCCATTTCCATCACATCTCCTCCAGTCCCTTTCCCCTGCTGTCACCCCTCACCTAACTAAAATATT
Organism: Dendrobates tinctorius; assembly: GCF_039654945.1. Classification (NCBI taxonomy): domain Eukaryota; kingdom Metazoa; phylum Chordata; class Amphibia; order Anura; family Dendrobatidae; genus Dendrobates; species Dendrobates tinctorius. The sequence continues at coordinate 35,286,467 of NW_027361728.1, forward strand.
TAACCTCTCTCTCTCTCTTCTGGTATTTTTCCCTCCTCATTTAAGCATGCCATCATACATCCACTACTTAAAAAACCATCCCTCGACCAAAACTGTGCCGCTAACTATGGACCTGTCTCTAATCTTCCCTTCATCTCTAAACTCCTGGAACGCCTGGTCCACTCCCGTCTTATCCGCTATCTCTCAGAAAACTCTGTTCTCGACCCTCTCCAATCCGGTTTCCGCTCTTTACACTCCACTGAAACTGCCCTCACTAAAGTCTCTAATGATCTGCTAACAGCTAAATCAAATGGTCATTACTCCATGCTAATTCTCTTGGATCTCTCTGCAGCATTCGACACTGTGGATCATCAGCTCCTCCTCACTATGCTCCATTCCATTGGCCTCAAGGACACCGTTCTCTCCTGGTTCTCCTCCTATCTCTCCGACCGCTCCTTTACTGTTTCTTTTGCCGGCTCCTCCTCCTCTCACCTTCCCCTTACTGTTGGGGTTCCTCAAGGATCGGTTCTAGGCCCCCTCCTCTTCTCCTTGTACACTGCCCCTATTGGTCAAACAATCAGTAGATTTGGTTTCCAGTACCATCTCTATGCTGATGACACCCAATTATACGCTTCTTCTCCTGACATCACGCCAGCCTTTCTAGAAAACACTGGCGATTGTCTAAACGCTGTGTCTAATATCATGTCCTCACTATATCTGAAACTGAACCTGTCAAAGACTGAACTCCTGGTGTTTCCTCCTGCTACTAATGTACCTATACCCGACATTGCTATTTCTGTGTGTGGTTCCACTATTACTCCCCAGCAACATGCCCGCTGTCTTGGGGTCATACTTGATTCCGAGCTTTCCTTTGCCCCCCACATTCGATCACTGGCTCGCTCTCGTCATCTGCACCTCAAAAACATTTCTAGAATTCGACCTTTTCTTACTTTTGACTCTGCAAAAACTCTTACTGTTTCTCTTATTCATTCTCGTCTCGACTATTGTAACTCTCCTAATCGGTCTCCCTCTTACCAAACTCTCCCCTCTCCAATCTGTCTTGAATGCTGCAGCCAGTATCATATTCCTCGCCAATCGTTACACCGATGCCTCTACCTTGTGCCAGTCATTACACTGCCTACCCATCCACTCCAGAATTCAGTATAAACTTATTACCCTCACCCACAAAGCCCTCCATGGCTCAGCACCACCCTACATCTCCTCCCTTGTTTCAGTATACCACCCTACCAGCGCCCTCCGTTCTGCTGATGACCTGAGGTTAGTATCCTCAATAGTCAGAACCTCCCACTCCCGTCTCCAAGACTTTACACGTGCCACGCCAATTCTTTGGAATGCACTTCCCAGGTCAATACGATTAGTCCCCAATCCCCACAATTTTAAGCGTGTCCTGAAAACGCATTTATTCAGACTGGCCTATCGCCTCAACACATTAACCTAACCTATCCCTGTGTGGCAGAGCCAAAAGTTTTACCATAACCAGGTTCCCAGCATCATGTTCCCACATGCTTTATGCATCCATTAGCCCTCTGTGTCTGTACTGTTACACACTTAACATTATGGCTGGTCCATACAATCAGAGCAACTGTTACCACCCACCTTTCGTGTCTCCCTCTTTCCTCATAGACTGTAAGCTTGCGAGCAGGGCCCTCACTCCTCTTGTTATTTGTTATAATCTACTGTATGTGATTATTGTTATGCTGTAATGTCTATTGTCTGTACAAATCCCCTCTGAAATGTAAAGTGCTGCGGAATATGTCGGCGCTATAAAAATAAAATTTATTATTATTATTATAATAATAGCCAAAATAACTGCGACCAACTGCTTCCAGTAATCATCAATGAGTTTCTTACAATGCTCTGGTGGAATTTTAGACCATTCTTCTTTGGCAAACTGCTCCAGGTCCCTGATATTTGAAGGGTGCCTTCTCCAAACTGCCATTTTGAGATCTCTCCACAGGTGTTCTATGGGATTCAGGTCTGGACTTATTGCTGGCCACCTTAGAAGTCTCCAGTGCTTTCTCTCAAACCATTTTCTAGTGCTTTTTGAAGTGTGTTTTGGGTCATTGTCCTGCTGGAAGACCCATGACCTCTGAGGGAGACCCAGCTTTCTCACACTGGGCCCTACATTATGCTGCAAAATTTGTTGGTAGTCTTCAGACCATAAGCCATGCACACGGTCAAGCAGTCCAGTGCCAGAGGCAGCAAAGCAACACCAAAACATCAGGGAACCTCCACCATGTTTGACTGTAGGGACCGTGTTCTTTTCTTTGAATGCCTCTTTTTTTCTCCTGTAAACTCTATGTTGATGCCTTTGCCCAAAAAGCTCTACTTTTGTCTCATCTGACCAGAGAACATTCTTCCAAAACGTTTTAGGCTTTTTCAGGTAAGTTTTGGCAAACTCCAGCCTGGCTTTTTTATGTCTCGGGGTAAGAAGTGGGGTCTTCCTGGGTCTCCTACCATACAGTCACTTGTCATTCAGACACCGACGGATAGTACGGGTTGACACTGTTGTACCCTCGGACTGCAGGGCAGCTTGAACTTGCTTGGATGTTAGTCGAGGTTCTTTATCCAACATCCGCACAATCTTGCATTGAAATCTCTTGTCAATTTTACTTTTCCGTCCACATCTAGGGAGGTTAGCCACAGTGCCATGGGCTTTAAACTTCTTGATGACACTGCGCACGGTAGACACAGGAACATTCAGGTCTTTGGAGATGGACTTGTAGCCTTGAGATTGCTCATGCTTCCTCACAATTTGGTTTCTCATGTCCTCAGACAGTTCTTTGGTCTTCTTTCTTTTCTCCATGCTCAATATGGTACACACAAGGACACAGGACAGAGGTTGAGTCAACTTTAATCCATGTCAACTGGCTGCAAGTGTGATTTAGTTATTGCCAACACCTGTTAGGTGCCACAGATAAGTTACAGGTGCTGTTAATTACACAAATTAGAGAAGCATCACATGATTTTTTGAATAGTGCCAATACTTTTGTCCACCCTCTTTTTTATGTTTGGTGTGGAATTATATCCAATTTGGCTTTAGGACAATTCTTTTTTCGTGCTTTTTCATTTAAGGCCTGTTTCACACAACAGTTTTTTTGGTCAGTCAAAATCCGCTAAAACGGCGGCTAACGGATCCGTTCCTGGACTGACCACAACGTTTGGCACCGGACCGTTATATATGAGAGAGAGAGAGAGAGAGAGAGAGAGAGAGAGAGAGAGAGAGAGAGAGAGAGAGAGAGAGAGAGAGAGAAATTTTCAGCTGCCAGAACAGAGTTTAGGGTTAAATTTGTGGCCGAGTGAAGTCTTTCGGGCATAAGCAGTGACAAATGCAGATCCGGCCGCCTGAAAAAACGTTGCATGGTCCGTTCGGGCATGTCGGCGGACGTCAAAATTTTGGCGGATCTGCAAAAAAACAGATCCAATGGATGGGCATCCGTCAAGATCCGCCGGTAATGCAACTCAATGGGAAAAAAACGGATCCGCCAAGAAATATGGCGGATCCGTTTTTTTTTTTTGCAAAACGGCGGATTTTGACTGATGGACTCAAACGGATGTGTGAAACAGGCCTAAGGCTAATTTCACACTTGCTTTTTTTTGCAGCGCGTTTTTCCCGCAAAAAAACGCATTGAAAAAACGCATACAAATGCTGCGTTTTTTTAAGCATTTTTATGAGCATGCATGAAAAAAACGCAGCGTTTTTATGTGTTTGTATGCGTTTAGTGCGTTTTTACCGCGTTTGCGTTTTTTCCAAACATTAGGTGGCCCCTCACACTAACCCAAACCATGACTTTACTAACCCTAACCCTGACCCTAACCCTGACCCTAACCCTTAACCAAACCATACTTAACCCTAACCCAAACCCTAAACCCTAACTAACCCTAACCCCCCCTTAACTAACCCTAACTCTAACCCAAACCCCTAAATTCCATGGTTAGCAAAAAAAAAACGCATGTGCAAAAAAACGCATACATAAGCATGCCAATGCGCACCCATAGACTTATAATGGGTGTCTTGCTGTAAAAAAACGCATTGCGCGCGCATGCGTTTTGAGGCAAGTCGGACGCCCAAAAAATGCAACAGGATGCATTTTGTGCGCCCGAGCGCATACCGCAAAAAAACGCATGCGCGGAAAAACGCGTACAAACGCATGTGTATGCGCACATAAGCGCATCCCATGCAAAGTATAGGAAAAAAAAAAACGCATGCGCTATTTAGCGCTAAAATACAGCGGAAAAAAAAACGCAAGTGTGAAACCAGCCTAAGACAAATTAAATGAAGATAATACCAAAGAATTTGTTTGCAATCATTCTCAGGAAGAAACTGAGTATTATCTGACAGAATTGCAGGGGTGTCAATACTTTTGGTCACAACTGTACAACCAACAAGTGCATTCAATAACATAATATACAGTGATATCTGGATTTAAGCTGCCAAATATCAAAAAATAGAGGGATGTATACACAATAGATATGAGTCATAGAATATAATAGGGTACATATTCCCAAAATTGGGCTTATAAAGAGACAAAAATTACACCCTATGTTAAGGATAACCAAGTCCTGGCAGGCATACATAGATGATGTTATATTGTCGTCTTGCTCCAATATGCAGACAGGACAGCATGTTTCACATTACTTGGCTATTACAGCTCTGTCAGCAATACAACATCAACATTTACTTTAGCGCCATCAATATACCATTTATGACCAGTAATTTTACCATTTCAGGACATATCTTGTATTTAATATTTTAAGTGTAACAGACAATACTTAATTGTGAATACATAAATCTATATATACACACTAGCTAATTGCATCCGAAACATCAGTTAACATGCGCTGTTCATGTCTATTTGCTTTTAAAAGATGTTTTGCGAGGGAAATTAAGATGTTTCTCAATGGTGAATTCAGCCTGGTCTATAGTACTCACTGTAGCTCAGGATGAGTCTGCTAAGTAAACCTAAGTAATGTAGTGATTCCCATTTTATGTGAATCTATATTCAGAGTGTATGAGGATGTTGAAATATGAAGACATTTTAAAAAGAAGAAAAAAAAAATCCAAAGTAGAAAAAGATTAAAGGGTAATAATCAGCCATAAAGGGAACATTTTTTTACCGAAGCATAACACATTAACAATTTCCACACATTTTCCTGCATTTTAACTTGATGCATTAAAAATTTTCCGACTTTTTCTTAGTAAGAACTTCCTAACAAATCTCCCTGCATCTCTTCAGATGTTAACATTCAATATCGTCTTACCTCCAGGCAATCATTAAAGAGAAAGAGTGTGACTTGTTCTCCTCTGTCACAGAGATCTTCCCCGAGAGCTATAGTTTCCACTCTCTGTACCAGCATCCTATGGGAGGATAACAGATTTGCCTGCGAAAAAAAAAAAAGAGCAGTTGACAAAGTTACATTCATTTAAGAAGAGTAAATGGTACAAACAAAAAATAAATGAGGCCTTACATGGCACCATCACGCTGACTTAAGGGGTAGTATCTGTATGCATTTCACTAATGGATCGGTATTCATTGTAATTTATCTACGGACATTAGATAGATTGAAGACTTACAGGACACCCATCCACTTCATAGACTACATCAAAAATTTGTCGTTGACCTTCAGTTTTCCTTTTATCTTCATTGATATGACTGCCAATTAAAAAAAAAAATAAATAAAAAAGTAAAAAAGAAAAAAGGTATTGACTTCTGCACTGTAAACCAGAACATATTCTCTTTAATAACTTAATAAGCATTTTAGCAGAAAAATATGAAAGTGTTGGTTTTGTTTGAAGAGACAGAAGGAAAAGCTTTGCCTGGCTGAAGGGAACGGAGAAGTAATTACATATCAATGTGAAGTTGCTTGTTTATCTGGTTGCCCCTCGGAATATACAATGAAAAGAATGTCATGAAAATATTTATGTAGTCAAGTGGAGGATTACATTCTAGAAAGATTTCCCAGAGAAAATTTATTTCATGAAGTTTGTCAAAAGCCGGAAATGGCAGAATATTGGGGGCTGAGGGGCGAGTCAAGGTCACAAACTCATTTACAGGATTCTTGGGATATTATAAAGGTAATCTGTCACCCCTTTTTTTGCCCTATTAGCTGCCGGCATAGACATCGGGGGCTTATCTACAGCATTCTGTAATGCTGTAGATAAGCCCCCGATGTAACCTGAAAGAGGAGAAAAACGAGTTATATTATACTCACCGAGGTGGGCGGTCCGGTGGGTGTTGCGGTCCGGCGCCTCCCTTCTTCATGCGATGACGTCCTCTTCTCCCGTCCTGAAATGGCTCTGGCATAGACGCACTGCTCTGCCCTGTTGAGGGCAGAGCAGAATTCTGCAGTGCGCAGGTGCCAGAGCTCTCCCGACGCCTGCGCACTGCAGGACTCTGCTCTGCCCTCAACAGGGCAGAGCAGTGCAGTTGCGCCGGAGCCATTACAGGACGGGAGAAGAGGACGTCATCGCATGAAGGGAGGTGCCGGACGGGACGGCGACACCCATCGGACCGGACCGCCCACCTCGGCGAGTATAATAACGCGTTTTTCTTCTCTTTCAGGTTACATCGGAGGCTTATCTACAGCATTACAAAATGCTGTAGATAAGCCCCCGATGTCTATGCCGGCAGCTTTCCACTAGCAATTAGAGGGCACTGAAAACCATTTACGATGCAGTTCTGAGCGTGAAATTACATGACCTGTGCTAACAAAAAAAAAAAAAAAAAAAGTGCATTCATGCAAGAGGTGTACAATCACCAAAATCATATCCATGATCTTTGGGACAAAAACCAAGGAGATAATTGAAAAGCAGATCGTTAAATCACCAAGTACTGAAAACACGGGAGGCACAGATCATTAGCCATACTACAGGACTATGGTTATGAAAGCAACATATTGGTAAAAGACCGACCCAGTGGCCTTTGAGACTCTTTTACAGTAGTGACGCCAACCAATTATTGGTGGAGCCCAGCAGTGAACCTACTGCACAGGAGATAAAGAGATATATATCTCTCTCTCTCTCAAGCATGCCAGTCACAGGCAGTAAAGAAAAAAAAAAGAAGAACAAATGCTGCACTAGTTCACATGCACACAACTTTTAGTTCACCCCGAGCAGTTTCAGGCTGAGTGCAGACGGAGTTTTGAGCCCTGCGGATTTTTCCGTGCAGAATGGAAGAAAACCGCAGGTCAAATGACCTGCATTTTTCCTGCGGATTTCTTCCATTTTTCACGCGGTTTTTGTGCGGTTTTCCATTGCGGTCTTCCCCCTGCGGATTTGGTGACAGGGGAGATAGAAAACCGCACAAAAGAAGTAACATGCTGTGGATTTTGTACCGCAGGAAAACCGCGTGGAAAAATCCGCAGCGTCTGCACAGCGGTTTTTTTTTTTCATTCATTTTAAAGGTACTGTACATCACAATGCGGATATGCAACGTTTCTGCGCGGTAAAATCCGCTGCGGAAACGCTGCAAATCTGCATCGTGTGCACATGGCCTTAGTAAACCACTGGCAATAGTTTTCCTGAAGCAGCTTCGCTATTGGCCTTCCCATAGTTCTTGCTCTGTACTGAGGAATAAACATGTCACTTTTAGCTGCGTCTGGGTTTCCAAGCCCTGAAGTGGTTATAGAAGTAACATAAGACTGTACATGCACACAGCAATGTTGTTTTTACATCACTGTACATTAGGTTTATTTTATGGGGAGCTTTCTAGATCAATTCTAGAGATTGAAGTAACAATACTCGAGACATGTAAGCTGTTAAGAGCAGCAGCATTGTGAGCAAACATACCTGATCTGCTCACACAGCCATGGAATAGGGCTGTAACAGGAGAGTGGGGAGCAACATTTCTTTCCAGACTTAGAAAACCAGGCCTGCTGTGAAGTTGTCAGACTGACTCAGAAGAATGGGGTTTCACAAGTGAACACACAGTATGGTGAAGATCATGAAGGAAAAAAACAAAACCCCCCCTTTCCTGCTGGGCTCAGTCTGTTTTTTTTTTTTCCTGTTACAGCCCTGCTCCGCAGTGGAGGGAGCAGATTAGGCATGCTTGTCCACGATCCCGCTTCTCCAACAGTTGATCTACAGGTTTCAACCCATCCCGAAACATGACTAGGAGAGGTTTCAACCTGAAATAGGTGATGGCTATTTTCAGCACATTCTCAAAGAACCCCCCTTTTAAACTGTGCTCCGATTGCAACAAATAGATCCCTTTAATAGCAATAGTAAAATGAAAGCTGCACGGTGATTGGCTGTTATTGGCAACAGACACATGATCAGCAAATTTCAGTCCATGTTTGCAGCTTTTTATTTTCTGCAGCATGTCTATTCTTTTCGAGTTTTTGCCTGCGTTTTTGCCCCATTCAATGTACAGGAAAAAAGCACATGCAAAAACGCATCAAAAATGGGCCCATTTTCCACTGCGTTTATCTGCCAAGAGATGCAGAAACCTTGCAGAAAATTCTGCAAGCAAATATGCAACATGCGCACATAGCCCTACACTTCACAGAGGATGTAGTCTAGGAAGCTTCTTGTGTGTATGAAACTACTTACGTCATTACTTCTTTTAGTGATTCTATAGCTTTTTCAAGCATCACCTTATCTGGATTGTCCTCAGAAGTATGTTTCTTAAGATCTACAGTCAAAAGAAAAAGCCAATTAGTTCAACGTATACCCGGGTGTGCAAGAGCCAGAAGACTAGAGCGCTGGCTGAAAATTGCTATAGCAGTAGGTAGATGTGTTCATCAGTTAAGTAATTCTTTCCAGGTTGATGAGGGTCCAACTGCCAGATAAAAGGGTCAAAAAGTGCCTTCACAATGGAGCAGTAGTGTGTATATTTAAAAACGGCTCGATTAATCGTATATGGGTCTGTAAAAGCCAAGTATACAGCTGCAGCAGTCCCAGAGAATGAATGGTGCGGCAGTCAAACATAAGCACTACTGCTCGATTCTAAACAGGCAAAAAGTAGTGCGATTCTGGCAATTGGTGAGAGTTCCAGCAGTCTGACCGGTACCAATCTAGATGTTCTCACCAATCCAATGGATAGGCTATTGCCGCTACCTACTGTATACACCTTTAGAAAGGATTTGGAATGGTAGCTCAACTACATTTAGAAATGTGTAATATAGGCATATATACTTTAAAACTGGCCACAACAATAGTGGCGGCAGAACTGAATAAAACTTGCCACTTTTATTTTTATTTCTCATCTCAGCTGCAGAGATATTACTAACTTGTAAAGTATTTATTTTAGTTTCCCCTACAACCAAGGGGGCGCTAGCAAAGATTTGTCTCTGGGGGAGGGGGGGGATGGAGTTTTTTCCCCTCTGTGTGACGTTGTCCAATTATAAACAGGATACGTCGTGGAGGGGAGGAAAAAAAAAAAAATGTCTCTAGAGAACTTTAGACCCTGCTTTCTCTATACGAGACAAGTAACACATGGCCACGCTCTCCTCTATAACCTCAGCACTCACTGTGTAGCATGTAGCGAAGTTGTGTGTCATTATAAACACCTTTTGCAGTTTTAATCTCAGGGCAAGATCAGCTCTGCTTTAAGGCCCCGTCTCACATAGCGAGATCACTAATATGTCACCGATTTTGTGAAGCAACAGCGATCTCGCCTGCGATCTTGCTACATGTGACACGCAGCAGCGACCGGCCCCCCCCTGCTGGATATCGCTGATCGTGCAGGAATGTTCTGGGCCATTTTTTCGTCATCAGCGTCCCGATGGCCAGCATACATCGCTGGATCGTTGCTGCGTCGCTCAAGAGATCTGCCTGTTTGGCAGATTACTAGCAATCATTTGGCGACGCACTAGCGATCCCTACCAGGTCGTATCGTTGTCGGGAATCGCTGGTGCGTTGCTAAGTGAAACGGGACCCTTACTCTTCCTTCTCCCCCATATCGACTTCTATGAGATGAAAGTTGCAAGAGGTGTTCATAATTACTTAACTCTGCGCTACTCATGTGTCATTACACGTTTCACAGGAGAAAGTTGGAACAAGCTTCCTTTCATTCATTGCACAGTCATGCGAGAGAATAGCTTAGTTACTCACCGATATCGGTGTTTCTCGGAACCCATGACAGCACCACGGAGAGAGGGGATCCGCCCGTCCTGGACAGGAACCTACAGATAAGAAGGGCGGTACCTCCCCTTCAGTTGGTTACAGAGCATCAGAGGGTCTCCAGATTAGTTAAACAGAAATATATACACAATATAATATTGCTTATCATCAAGAAGCACCGTGCCAAAACGGAAACACTCCACGGACAGTAAAACGTGCTCACCACACTCGTGAAGGGGGGGGATAAGCGGGTGCTGTCATGGGTTCCGAGAAACACAGTTATCGGTGAGTAAGCTATTCTCTCTCACCCATGACAGCACCACGGAGAGAATTACAGAGATTGGTAGCTTAGAGAGGGACCACCACCTGAAGGACCCTTCTCCCGAAGGTCAGGTCAGACATAGAGGCTAGCTCTAAATGATAGTGTCTGAAAAGAGGTAGGTGGTGTTAGCCGGGTGGCCACCTTACAGATCTGTTCTATCGATACCTCGGCTCTTTCAGTCCCCGAGATCGCTACTGCTCCTGTGGGATGAGCTCTCAACCCCTCCAGAATGGTATTCCCACTGGATGTATATGCCAATCGCATCATTTATCCATCTTGTCAGGGTACTCTTAGATGCTTTGAGTCGAGAGAGCGCGAGCGACCGAGCGACAGACACAGAGACAGAGAGAGCGCGAGCGCGCCAGAGAGAGAGAGCGCGAGCGCGCCAGAGAGAGAGAGCGCGAGCGCGCCAGAGAGAGAGAGCGCGCCAGAGACAGAGCGCGCCAGAGACAGAGCGCGCCAGAGACAGAGCGCGCCAGAGACAGAGCGCGCCAGAGACAGAGCGCGCCAGAGACAGAGCGCGCCAGAGACAGAGCGCGCCAGAGACAGAGCGCGCCAGAGACAGAGCGCGACAGAGACAGAGCGCGACAGAGACAGAGCGCGACAGAGACAGAGCGCGACAGAGACAGAGCGCGACAGAGACAGAGCGCGACAGAGACAGAGCGCGACAGAGACAGAGCGCGACAGAGACAGAGCGCGACAGAGACAGAGCGCGACAGAGACAGAGCGCGACAGAGACAGAGCGCGACAGAGACAGAGCGCGACAGAGACAGAGCGCGACAGAGACAGAGCGCGACAGAGACAGAGCGCGACAGAGACAGAGCGCGACAGAGACAGAGCGCGACAGAGACAGAGCGCGACAGAGACAGAGCGCGACAGAGACAGAGCGCGACAGAGACAGAGCGCGACAGAGACAGAGCGCGACAGAGACAGAGCGCGACAGAGACAGAGCGCGACAGAGACAGAGCGCGACAGAGACAGAGCGCGACAGAGACAGAGCGCGACAGAGACAGAGCGCGACAGAGACAGAGCGCGACAGAGACAGAGCGCGACAGAGACAGAGCGCGACAGAGACAGAGCGCGACAGAGAGAGCGCGACAGAGAGAGCGCGACAGAGAGAGCGCGACAGAGAGAGCGCGACAGAGAGAGCGCGACAGAGAGCGCGACAGAGAGCGCGACAGAGAGCGCGACAGAGAGAGCGCGACAGAGAGCGCGACAGAGAGCGCGACAGAGAGCCAGCGACAGAGAGCGCCAGCGACAGAGAGCGCCAGCGACAGAGAGCGCCAGCGACAGAGAGAGAGCGCGCCAGCGACAGAGAGAGAGAGCGCCAGCGACAGAGAGAGAGAGCGCCAGCGACAGAGAGAGAGAGCGCCAGCGACAGAGAGAGAGAGCGCCAGCGACAGAGAGAGAGAGAGCACCAGAGAGAGCGCGCCAGAGAGAGAGCGCGCCAGAGAGAGAGCGAGCCAGAGAGAGAGAGCGCGCCAGCGCCAGAGAGAGAGCGCGCCAGCGCCAGAGAGAGAGAGAGCGCGCCAGCGCCAGAGAGAGAGAGAGCGCGCCAGAGAGAGAGAGAGCGCGCCAGAGAGAGAGAGAGCGCGCCAGCGCCAGAGAGCGAGAGAGAGCGCGCCAGAGAGAGCGCGCCAGAGAGCGCGCCAGAGAGCGAGAGAGAGCGCGCCAGAGAGCGAGAGAGAGCGCGCCAGAGAGCGAGAGAGAGAGAGAGCGCGCCAGAGAGCGCGCGCGCCAGCGCCAGAGAGAGCGCGCGCCAGCGCCAGAGAGAGAGCGCGCCAGCGCCAGAGAGAGAGAGCGCGCCAGCGCCAGAGAGCGCGCCAGCGCCAGAGAGAGCGCGAGCGCGCCAGAGAGAGCGCGAGCGCGCCAGAGAGAGAGAGAGAGAGCGCGCCAGCGCCAGAGAGCGCGCGCCAGCGCCAGAGAGAGAGAGCGCGCGCCAGCGAGAGAGCGCGCCAGCGCCAGCGAGAGAGCGCGCCAGCGAGAGAGAGCGCGCCAGCGCCAGAGAGAGAGCGCGCCAGCGCCAGAGAGAGAGCGCGCCAGCGCCAGAGAGAGAGCGCGCCAGCGCCAGCGAGAGAGCGCGCCAGAGAGAGAGAGAGCGCGCCAGCGCCAGCGAGAGAGAGAGCGCGCCAGCGCGAGAGAGAGCGCGCCAGCGCCAGAGAGAGAGCGCCAGCGCCAGAGAGAGAGCGCCAGCGCCAGAGAGAGAGCGCCAGCGACAGAGAGAGAGCGCCAGCGACAGAGAGCCAGAGCGCCAGCAACAGAGCGCCAGCAACAGAGCGCCAGCAACAGAGCGCCAGCAACAGAGCGCCAGCAACAGAGCGCCAGCAACAGAGCGCCAGCAACAGAGCGCCAGCGAGATAGATAGAGAGATAGAGAGAGAGATAGAGAGAGCGATAGAGAGAGCTAGAGCGATAGAGGTGGTGGCCTCTAAATACTGAACTAGGCACCTCTTCACATCTAGGGTGTGAAATCTTTCTTCTCCCCTATTCCTGGGATTTGGGTAGAAGGAAGGAAGGACTACCTCTTGGGACCTATGAAAAATGTGACTATAGGTAGATATGCCGGGTCAGGCTTCAAGATGACTATATTCTACAATTTTGGTCAACAGTGGCGCTGTTGATAGAGCCTGAATATCGCTCACCCTGTGAGACGATGCTAGCGCCGCTAGAAGCACACAGTTTTAATAAGATATTAAAGGGAGTTCAAATGGGGGACCTGTTAGTACGAAATTCGGGTCCCATGATGGTAATTTCAGGCTTACTATTGGCCTAGACCTCGTTGCGGCCCTGATAAACCGTGCTACCCAGGGAATTGCCTGCCGCATCCTGGTTATAAAAGGCACCTAAGGCCGCTATCTGTACTTTGTGTGTTAACCAGTCCCTGCTCTAAGCCCCTCTGCAGAAATTCAAGAATTTTGTAAATCTGGACTCCATCCTGGACCCTGCAGGTGGACAGAAACTTCCTTCAAGTTCTCCCATAGGCTCTTGTCGTGACCGGTTTCCTACTCTTCTGTAGTGTAGAAACTAGGCTTTCAGAGAAACTCCTTTCCCTCAGCAGTGCCCTTTCAAATTCCATGTGTTAAATGGAGGTTCACTGCTCGAGAGTGTAAAACTGGTCTGAGACAGTAGGTCTAGGAGATCTGGTAGGACCCAAGGGTCGGTTATTGAGAGCATTCTCGGCCAGGAGAACCAAGTTCTTTTTGGCCAGAAGGGAGCCATTAGTATCATTCTCGCTCCGTCCTCTGACTTTTCTTATGACTGCCGGAATGAGAATGATCGGGGGGAAAGGCATACATTAGGCTCTGTGTCCACGGGAGCATAAGAGCATTCAGGGCCGAGGATTCCCCCTTAGGTCTAGGGAACGAAAAAAGGTTTCACTTTTTTTTTTTTTTTGTAGTTGGCATACAGATTTATGTCTGGGGTTCCCCACATTTCTACAATCTTCAGAAAAAAAGGACTGTTTTAGGACCCATTCTCCCTGGTGTAATATGGTGCGACTCAGAAGGTCAGCTCTCCAGTTCTCTGTTCCCCGTATGTGCAGTGCCGAGAGAGATACTCGGATAGGGTGAGGATTTTCGAAGACGTGTTCATTAGGGCTCGGGACCTCCTGGTTCCTCCCTAATGATTTATATAAGCCACTATCACCTGATTGTCCGAAAATATGCGGACAAGATGACCTCACAGCACGGGTAGGAAGTGTGTTAAGGCGTAGCCTACTGCCCGAGTTCCTTTTGGTTCGAGGAGGCTTCTAATTTCTGGCCTCCCCCTTCCCTCTGGGCCACCCTGCTGTTCATGTATGCTTCCCATCCTGTGGGACTGGCATCCGGGGTAATTATGTGTGTGATTTTTTTTTTTTACCCAAGGAATCCCTTTGGATAGGTTGTCTTTGTTTCCACGCCAGGCTAGGAAATGAATAGTTTTAGAATCTAGGGTAATGCGGCCCCCTAAGTGACCTTGTAATGCTAACTGGCTGGCTAATACATCCCATTGGAGATGTCTCGTATGTAGCTGTGCCCATTGGACCGCCCGTAGGCAGGCAGAGAGAGACCTTAGTAGTGACATTGCTTTTCTTAGTGTCATGGAAGGGTTCTGAATCACTCTTGCTACCATTTGAGCCATGCTCTTTTTTGCGGTCCGGGAGGTATTGCTCTTGGGTGTTTGAGTCCAGTGTTAGTCCTAGGAACTCCCGAACGTGCTGGCTCCAACCTCAATTCTCTCAGGTTCAGAAGCTAGCCGAGGTTCTGTAGAGTGTTCATCACTCTCTCCCTCTGTTCCTTGTATTTTAGGGGCGAGCCGCTATTAAAAGTCGTCCAATATGGGATTAATTTGTCCTGCTCCCTTAGGCTGGCCATCATTTCTGCTACTAGTTTTGTGAATATTCGTGGGGATATAGATATTCCTAACGGCAAGGTCCCATATAGGATCTCTTTTATCTCACCCTCTATAGCGACCGCCAGTCTGACGTATTTTCTGGAGTCTTCATGGATGGAGACGTGATCGTACGCGTCGCTGAGATCTAATACTGTCCTGAAGCAGTGTGGGAACAGGATTTTGGTGGTAAATTTGATTGTCAAAAAACAAAAATTCAAAATGGAGTCAAACGTTTAGACTTTTCAAATTTATAATTATCCAGAAGGTGCCGTGCGGTTTGGTCAAAAGAAAAAGAGGGGAATAGAAGCCTCTTGCCCTCTCCTGCAGGGAAACCTCATGGAGGACTCCTTTCTTTACTAAGCTTAGGACCTCGTTTTCGAGAGCTTTTGTTCTCGTATAGAGGATCTTTGTGGAGTTACTACGTATTTTTTGAGGTGGGAGAGAGAGAAAGTTTATCTTTAGGCCCGAGGCAATAAGAATTAATAACCAAAGACTGTCCGAGATTTCCTTCCACAAACTGTCACTTAGAAGGTTTCTTGTCTCGGGATAAGTTACCGAATAGGACCTCTATCTCCTCTTCTCTCATCCCATTCCTGTTCCCTCAGTGACCTCCTCTGAAAGAACTTTTTTATGAAAGAACATTTTAAAAGCTATTGGCCCCAGGTTTGGGCATCCCTTCATTTTATCCCATGCCTTTGGAGGATGTGATCCAACGTCTCCCTGAATAGGAACTTTGTTTCGCAGGGGATCGAGCATAGCTTCATTTAAGCTTGTAAATCCCCTGGCCAACATTTGAGCCACAACTTTCTTCGAGCAGCGTTTTGACAGGGCTGCCGCTTTGGATGATAATCTTACTGAGTCGGCTGAAGTCCGCTGAGAAGGCTGCCTGCTCCCCTTATTCTTGGAATAGATTCCCGAATCTTTTCCCCTGGGTGTACCTTCCCACAAGTATTTATCCAGTTGATCCACCCATACCATAAGGCTCTGGAGGTACATGTTGCTGCTATAGCTCACCTATTGCTTCCCAAGCACCCTTAAGGAACGTATTGGCCTTTTTATCTAAGGGGTGATTCAGAGTACCCCTGTGTCATCAAAGGGGAGTGCAAACTTTTTTTTTTTCTTCTTGAGGCCTTGGCGACAGCTGCTTCGGATTTCGAGGCCTTGTCCCAAGATGTGGACGCCCCTTTGTCAAAGGGATATTTCCTCTTAAGGGAAGGGACGACCTATCCGGCTTTTTTTTGTTTTGTTTTTTTTTTCCCCCCCTGTACATTCTCGTTTAGCAGGAACAACCTGCGTTTCTTTTGGCCCAGTCCCTCAACATTATGTCCTGGACTGGCCTATCAGGGCAAGGGTCTGCCACCCCAAGGCAGATCTTACTGCCTTTACCAGCGTGTCAACCTCCTCTAGGGGAAAACAATGACGGCCTCCCGTTTGCTCGTCTGAGGATGATGAGCCGGTGTCCAAGGTATGTGAGGTAATCTCCTCTGACGTCGAGACATGTGACTGGGAACCCACTACGGCGTCCCTCCCTTTAACTTTCCCCCCCCATGTCAGGGATGAAAAGGGAGTACTCTGAACCGATTACAGCTCTTAGGTCCGCGGGATTCACGGAGGCTCTTAACTCATGAGATTGGTAGGGCTCTGCTACCAGTGGGGCATGCCCCGTTCTTGGTTTTCCCCCTTCTTATTTCCCTGATAAGGGAAAAGAAGTCTATTACAATGGTGAACATTCTCGAAGGTCACTCACCATGTAGGCGCGGTTGCAGGTACCTTTTCTGGAGGTGGATTCAGGTCCCGAACGGGCTGATTCATGGATGGTGACTGCTCCTTGCAGCCGATCTGCTGCGCTTCGTGGAGTGGTTACTAAACCGGTCACCACGCCTGTCTGATCTTTTTTGCCGGAGATGGTGTTGTCGCTGCTGCCTGGCCCCTGTTGGGCTGCTGCTCCTGCTGTTCCCCTGTCCCCCACTTCCGGGACGCTTCCAGCCAGGAGCACTTTCAGCGCTTTCATTTTAGAATCTCCCGGTGTGTGACGTCACCTCCTCTCCCAGGCTGCACCGCACTTTATCCGGGGAGTGTGCCGTGCGTTGACCGCGGGGACACAGAAGTCGTTTGCTCATTACCGGAGCAGCGCCATATTGGTACACCTCTGTACCATAGCGCGGCCCGCGCGTGCCCTGGGTCCCCACCAGCCCCAGCCTCCTTTCCGGAGCGGCGGCTCGGTCCTCTCCCCCCCGCCGTGACAGGGGCCTCCCCGCTGTCAATCCTTGGACGGGGATGGCCCTTAATCTCCTCTTTGGTAAGCAGCTGCTGCTGGTTCTGTAGGTACCGCCCTTTTTATCTGTAGGTTCTGTCCAGGATGGGTGGATCCCCTCTCTCCGTGGTGCTGTCATGGGTGAGAGAAAAAGTACATGCTCCCATAGAGAAATCTTTGCCAACATCCCTTTTGTTGAAGGGAAGGGGGAATTAAGGCCCCGTTACACGCAACGATATTGTGAATGATATCGTTGCAACGTCAGTTTGGTGACGTTGCAGAGATGTCAAAACGACATTCTTGCGTGTGACACGTAGCAACGATCAGTTGGCTGATCGTTAATCGTTACCCAACGGTCTGGGCCATAAATCTATCCTTGGTCTGCCGCTGGGCAACACACATCGCCGCGTGTGACAGCGAGAGATCAGCGGTATCCAGGGTAAACAGCGATTAACTAAGCTGCGCGGCGCTTAGATACCCGCTGTTTACCCTGGATACCAGCGTGCTCTCTGGTCCTGATCGCTGGTGAGTCTGCCTATGTGACAGCTCACCAGCGATCAGCTAACTATGTCCCGGCGATCTCATCCACGTCAGACCATTGGTGCGATCGCTGGGACATTGAAGGATGTAACGGGGCCCTTAGAATCTAAACTTTACAAGCCAATATATCCGCAATAGAGATGAGAAATAAAATGAACAAAATCAAAACTGCTTAACTCTGCTCTGCAGCCACTATTCTATGATGTGACCAGTTTAACATGCCAAACTGGTGAAGGATCCCGACATGTCTTACCACCATAAAACAAATTCTTGAAATTAAAAGGAGTTGACCACTACTAGGATAACCCATTCTTGATCAAAACGTTTGGCCCTGAAAATAAAACTTGTACTCCCCCTCCCATGGCAGCGACATTCCCGCAGAGTCCGCACTCGGTCTTGGGGCTCTCGCGTGGTCTTGTGACGCCAGCGCCCATTCAGCACTAGCGTCATTGTCCCTGTCTTTGGACAAATCGAACATGAAGAGGACGTCCGGGCTGCAGTTGAACCCTGGCTTCCTCTTCATGCTCAATTCGTACAAAGGCGGGGCCAGTGACGCCATTGCTGATTGGGCACTGGCGTTACGTGACAACACCGCGCGAGAGAGACTACAGACACCACGGGAATGGCACCAGTACGGGAATATAAGATTTATTATTTTGTGCTGGCCAAGCGAACTGTATGAGAAGTTGTCCAAGTAGTGGACAACGTCTTTAAATACATTGTGCTATTAACCTGTTTCTGAATGGAAATGTACAAATAAGAAACGGTTACACTGACTCTGAACAATAGGTGTTTGGGTCAGTCACAGTGTGTAATATGACAAAAATGACTGTAGTCCTACATGCTGCAACACGCCTCTGATGGAAATTACAAAGAGAATCCTGGGACATTTAGTTTAAAAGGGGTAGTCCACTGCTGTACAGCCACTTAATAGATCCAGTCTGTGGCACAGAGGATATTTGTCACCTGGACCAACATCATTGCCATGATCTACCCACTGTCTGCTGGTAGTCACTTGACATGTAGACGCATTGGATAAAATCAGTGGCCGCTGATCAGCTGTAGCTTCTTTATACTGTCAGAACAGTAGTCTAGTAATAGTAACCTTTAATAAACCATCCATTGTATAAACATTTGAAAAAAAAAGCTGGAAATACAGCATCTTACCATTTAGAAGAAGCGCAACACTAGGCAATCTTTGGACTGGACGGATCATCAACTCAACCAATGTTTGCCTCCCACATTCTGGTTTTGCTTGATTGATCTGCAAACAAAAGATACATTATAGAGAAATGGCTTAAGCAGACAAACCAGATTCACAACAAAACTGGAACCCAACCTGAATCTTGCTATATATTCCATTTTCTTTTCCTGACCATAAAATGTTCCTCTAATAAAAGTTCTTAAAGGGTTGTCCACTACTGGGACAACCCCTTCTCACTCTGAATGTTTGTCCCCGATAAATTAAAAACAACTATACTCCCCCTCCCATTCTGGCGCTGTTGTAGCGGAGTCAGCAATTGCAGTGAGCCCAATGTTGGAGTAATTGTGCCCGCCTTTGGATGTAAAAATATTCAACAGGAAGTGACTGATGAGGCTTGCCGCTCACTTTCTGTTGATTTTTTTTTATGTACGAAGGCAACGCTGATTGAGCGCAAGGCTCAAGTGACATATCTTCTCACGAGCCCGGGAATGAGAGTATAATTGTTTTTATTTTAATGGGGGAAATCATTGAGCAAGAAGAGGTTGTCCTAGTGGGCAACCCCTTTAAAGAATAGAAATCAACTTAAAGTGTCATGTTATCTCATCTAATATACCAACTTAAAGTTACCATGTTTTATAGGAAATTGTAGAATACAACAAAGAATTGAGCACATCCTGGCACTTCGGATTACACTTCATGAATAATTTCAAGTGTTTGTGTCTTCGTGTGATGTAAACTGGAATTTCACAACTCACAAAATGCAAGAGTGAAAAAAATGTGTTTCATTAAAAACAAATAGGGGTTGTTTCATTATATAGCTAGGATATGCCAGCAATGGCATAGAATGGAGTAGCAGCAGTGCAAGGAAAGCGCCATGCTACTTCATATACCAACCGTGCAGCTTGGTTTTTAGAGCACATTAAGACAGCTCATCACTCGATTTATAAAGTGGATGTTCTGCCACAAAAACACATCTTCAGATGTGATGAAACATGAAAGAAACAATTTGAATTACTATTCTTTCATTATGAAGTGTGCTCCTGGCTTTGGAGTTTTTCCATGCTGGCACAAGACCGAGGCAAATGCAAAGGATTTGCTCTCTTCAAAGACCAAGCCAGCCCCCTTCAGTGTCTATGCATCTACTGTAAACACACCGAGTCTGACCAGATCAGAAATAACGGACGATTGAACGCCTTCTTCCAATATAGCTGTTGTCGTGCCCTTTAGAAATTACATCACACAATTGCTTCTGTTACCAGTATTGTCAGCAATTCAAGGCATTGAACCAATTAGGCTTGGCATCCATTCTGCTCTTAAACCCACCAGAATGTCTAATTTTAGCAAAGGTCATAACATATAGTGTACTATACCTATATAACATACGGAGTATTTAAGCCGATACTTACCTTCAGAAATGCGTGGAATCTTGGTTTCAACCTCTCACACGTTATAATAGTTTCCTTACTCATTTCAAAGAAATTTACAAATGGCGGATATGTTTTCACCAAATCCTTTGACTGAAATGGGAAATTTTCAGATCAATTTATCTTGTTTCATACAAAAAGAACACAATTTGGAGACACTGGTTATCTAGATAAACTACTTGTAACATGTAAAAAGGATCGATCACATCACAATGACAAATATCCGATTGTTGAGAAGCCCATCAACCACTAGACATGGGGTCTTGGTGTTGCAGTTATTCCTTTTTGTGAGACGGCAGTGGGGAAACATTGAAAAGGAACATCAGGCAAACATGTGCACTGCCGACCCTTTTAACATCTATGGTACGGACAGCTGGCACTCGCCTGTTTCAATCAGACCAAGTGCAGAGTTCAGGTGAATTCTTGACCACTGCTTTTCTCACTGTATCTCTGTTGTGACCAGGAGTAAAGGAGAACCAAGAGGCTTCATAATCTGATTTAGTAATCAGTGGGATCGAAGAGGTAGGGCTGCCAACAATCAATTGTGCAAAAAAGGGGTAAATGTCAAATGTTGAGTCTTAGGTTAAAGGGCACCTTGTCAGCACAGAATGACTGTTCAAACTAAGTCCCACCGCTCAATCTCCGCTGCCCCTCATTGATTTACAGCTCTGGCTTCATAGAGCCAAAAAAGGGTGGAGATAGATCGAAACCAGTCAGGTGGGAAGGTGTATATAAAGGATTGGCCATACCATGAAGCACAGAGTGCCTGTACTTGGTTTGCGCAGTCAGTGATTCTGTGTCCCTTTAAGTTCCCACAATCAGTTTTTGACTTCATGTTCGCTGTGCCAAAAACTAAATGTGATACAGAACCAGCAAAGGGGGGGATGGGATTTATAGAAATCTCATGCCCACTTTTTTTTTTCTTTTTAATATACGCAGCATAAACTTACCTGCGGTGTGTGTTTGAAATCCACAACATGTCAAATTTCTCTTGGAAGAATGCTGAGTTTTGTGTGCAGATTCTCCCCATAAAATTGCAATAGATTGGAAAATTCACAGATAAAAATATGGATATGCGTTTGTAGAGTTTATGCTGCAGAATGCACATGCAGATTACACATTAACTATTAAAGTTTTGTAGAAGTCAAATATCAGGACGCATAGAAAAAAAAACTAATGTAGTTTTATATAAAATAACCTATCAAAGAAAATAAAAGTACTGTAGTGTCGAAAACGCAAAAGAAGCAGAAAAAAAAAAAAAAAAAAAACTCAAAAATGCAATTAAGAGCGCAAGTAACCCAACTTACAGCATCAAAAACCTACCAAGTACTCATCGTGGTAACATAGCCTTAAAGACAGAGCCAACTCTGGCACTTAGGGTCAAAAGTTTGTGTTTTGTTTTGTTTATTTGTTTTTCTAAGTTGTATTGACCATACAGGCGCTGTCCGGGGAAAACAAGTTTATCACCTATTCATAACCACTGGGACCAAGGATCTGCAAAAAGGGGCAATTATTTGTAAACTCTCGCGGGCAGGGTCCTCTCTCCTCCTGTACCAGTAGGTGACTCGTTTTGTTCAAGATTCATGTATTTGTTTTTGTTATGCATACCCCCTTTTCACATGTAAAGCGTCACGAAATAAATGGCGCTAAAATATTGTTACGTGTTACAGAACCACTCAGCACCCAGAATATGTTGTGCAGTTATATGTATGTATAATAGGTTCCATGTGAGATGCATGTCTCTAATGCACCAGTTCACAGGCTGCGCCCCTGGGCAGAGAGGGACACTATATTCTCCTTTTGTCCGCCCTCCCCCCCACCTTTGTAATTCCCACAGTAAACATCGGCAGGCTCCGGCCACCTGCGGCTTTTGTAATGCATGTCTGGCCTGCCGCTTTTCTATTGGCCGGCCCTCTGTATCTGTGTGATATATTCTGTGTCCTGTGAGTAAAGTGTTGTCAGACTGGAAATACATGGAGAAGCAGTGATCTTTTATATGCGCCCATGTAACCAAGGAATTTCAGCCAGCGTCATTCATTCAGACTCCAGCCAACGCAGAGCGGACCTCCGAAAACACGGGGGTGGTACTGAAAGAGGTACCCCAGCTTGGTAGACCCCTTTACACTGGTGGCAGCGGTGGGATATGATACCCCTTCTACAGGAGGAAAGGAATGAATGGAAAACAACTACCAGAAGTTAAAGAGGACTACATTAAAAGATCTGGTGGAAGCCCGAGGGTTGATCGCCAGCAACAAAACAAAAGCGGATTTGATAGCAGCCATCATGGAACACAACAGTGAAGCGCCCCCCAATGTGAATGTGGAGGAGACCGAATTCCAGAGGAAGGTAAAGAACAGATTGGCGTTCTATGGCCTAAACCCTGCAGTAGAGATCATACGAGAGGTGATGGCTGATGTGCGTACTGATCTGAAGGAAAAGATGGCCGAGCGGACCAGGATAGAGCTAGCCAAGATGGAGATGGCATAGCCAAGTGGCCCATCCCACGCACTAAAACCCAGGTCATAGCGTTTCTAGGGACAGCGGGGTATTACAGGAAATTCGTTCCCAATTACAGCAGCGTAGCCAAGCCCCTCACTGATCTGACCCGTAAGAACCAACCCCGCCAGGTAACCTGGACCTCAGTGTGAGGAAGCCTTTCGCCAACTAAAGGACGCCCTCGCCAATACCCCTGTATTGGCCGCACCCGATCCAACTAAACGTTTCCTTGTTCACACAGACGCTTCTATGTTTGGATTGGGGGCAGTACTGAGCCAAGTCGGGCCGGACGGCTAAGAACACCCGGTAGCTTACCCGAGTCAGAAACTACTGCCCCGTGAAGTAAGCTATGCGGCCATTGAGAAGGAGTGCCTGGCGGTAGTATGGGCACTCAAGAAGTTGCAACCATATTTGTATGGACGACAGTTTTCCCTCCTAACGGACCATAATCCCCTAGTCTGGCTTAATCGGGTCTCCGGAGACAACGCCAGATTGCTGCGGTGCAGTTTAGCCCTACAACCTCTGGACTTCACCATCCACCACAGACCCGGCAAACAAAACGGTAACGCCGATGGACTAAGTCGACAAACAGAACTTGTACCAACCCCATAAACTTCGGTCATCCCCAAACTGATCCGTTAAGGATCAGACTGTGTATGCCGATCGCGTCGCTGAAAAGGGGAGCCGTGTTACAGAACCACTCAGCACCCAGAATATGTTGTGCAGTTATATGTATGTATAATAGGTTCCATGTGAGATGCATGTCTCTAATGCATCAGTTCACAGGCTGAGACCCTGGGCAGAGGGGACACGATATTCTACTTTTGTCCGCCCTCCCCCCACCTTTGTAATTCCCACAGTAAACATCGGCAGGCTCCGTTGGGGTCGTTGTCCTGCTGCAGAATAAATCTGTTACATGCCTGATGGTATTGTGTGATGGATAAATATCTGACTGTATTTCTCAGCATTGAGGACACTATTAAAGGGGTAATAATAATAATCTTTATTTTTTATATAGCGCTAACATATTCCGCAGCGCTTTACAGTTTGCACACATTATCATCACTGTCCCCGATGGGGCTCACAATCTACATTCCCTATCAGTATGTCTTTGGAGTGTGGGAGGAAACCAGAGTACCCGGAGGAAACCCACGCAAACACAGGGAGAACATACAAACTCCTTGCAGATGTTGTCCTTGGTGGGATTCGAACCCAGGACCCCAGCGCTGCAAGGCTGCAGTGCCAACCACTGAGCCACCGTGCATCATCTCAATAAATAGAAAATGCCTCCATTTAGAAATGTATTATAGTTCTTCTGATTTGCTATGTCACTTACCCCTAGTGCATGTCAGCAGTTTAGGTATCCATGAGTATGACCACTAACAGTTATCTAATGTGACTATATGAGTGGTCATAACCATGGACACATAAGCTACTTCAACGCTTGTTCGAGGGGGAAGAGACCGTGAATCAGAAGAACTATATTACATTCGAAATGGAGGCATTTGCCAATATTACTACTACACCCATTAGATGTTTAGATATGATCTTGGAGATGAGACTACTCCTTTAATCCTGAGCAAATCCCTCAACTCCATTTGCTGAAATGCAGTCCAAAAAACAAGCAAGGAACCTCCATCATGCTACACAATTGGCTTAAGACACATTGTGTTACTCTCCAGCTCTTCGGCAAAATAGTCAACCAAATAGTTAGAATTTTGACTTTTCAGTCCAGAGAACCTGTTGTCATGTTTCTGGACTCCTATGTTTTTGTCCATAGAAGAATCACATGACTTTGTTTCCACATCGAAGGCCTTACACGAAGGCCACTTTTCCACATCGAAGGCCTTACATGAAGACTTTTGGCTAGACTTTCTAAACAGTAGATGGATCCCCATTAATTACCCACTGCTTAGTATCCTCAATGCTAAGAACTACAGCTAGATTCTAAGCCATCATGCAATACAATCATGAAGGCATCGGATTGGCTCCAAGTTTATTTTGCAGCAGGACAGCGACCCCAATGTAATTAACCCCTTCACTCCCGGAGCTTTTTTCCGATTTTTCATTTTTCACTCCCCTTCTTTCCAGAGCCATAACTTTATTTTTCTGTCAATATGGCCATGCGAGGGCTTATTTTTTGCAGGACGAGTTGTACTTTTAAACGACACCATTGGTTTTACCATGTCGTGTACTCGAAAACAGGAAAAAAATTCCAAGTGCGGTGAAATTGCAAAAAAAGTGCAATCCCACACTTGTTTTTTGCTTGGCTTTTTTGCTAGGTTCACTAGATGCTAAATCTAACATGCCATTATGATTCTCCAGGTCATTACGAGTTCATAGACACCAAACATGTCTAGGTTGTCTTTTATCTAAGTCAGGGGTGGGGAACGTCCGGCCCGCCATATCATTTGATCAGACCCGCAGCCGCTCCAGAGCCGCGATCGGGTACCTTGCTGCAGGAGCCAGAGGAGCACTCTTGCTCTGCATCTAAGCCCTGCCCGCTGGATACCGCACACTGATACGTGCACACACTGACGGGGTCTGAGCACACCCCGCTGGACCCCGCGCACTGATACTAATGAAGAGGCCGAGTAACCAGGCGCCAAAGTGTGAGCTGCGCTGGACTGGTCTGCGGCCTGCCTTCTTCATCACCCCAGCCTGCCATCTTAATCACCCCGGTCACCGGTGTGGTGGTGACAGTGTGCTGCTGTGTGTGCGGTGCGGGGTCTGGGGGCCATCCAGGAGTCACTGTGTTCAACACCAGGTCAGTATGTGCTGCCTAACAGGGACCTTTTCCTGCCTGTTGGGGACCTGTGCTGCCTATTGGGGACAGTTACCTGCCTATTGGGGACCTGTGCTGCCTAATGGGGACATTTGCCTGCCTAATGGGGACCTATACCTGCCTATTGGGAACATTTTCCTGTCTATTGGGGGAGCTGTGCTGCCCAATGGTGACATTTGCCTGCCTATTGGGGACCTCAGAGATTTAGTTTTCGTCGCCTCAGCTGCATGATTTATGGCTGCTGGACAGCCTGAATACATGTGAGGAATGCCTGTTTGTTAAAGAATCCCCACATGTATTCAGGCTGACCAGCAGCTGCAAATCATGCAAATGCGTCGACCGAAACTAAATCTCCGAGCACGCCAAAATAATCAGAGGACACCCGAGCATGCTCGGAAAAACCCGAGCAACGAGTATACTCGCTCATCATTATTAATAATTTTATGCAGCCCCCGAACGCTATTATAAAATTCCAAATGGCCCTCGGTAGAAAAAAGGTTCCCCACCCCTGATCTAAGTGGTGAAAAGAAATTCCAAAGTTTGCTAAAGAAAAAAAAATTGTGCAATTTTCTGAGACCAGTAGCGTCTCCACTTTTCGTGATCTGAGGTCGGGTGAGGGCTTATTTTTTGTGTGCCGGGCTGACATTTTTAATGATAGCACTTTTGTGCAAATACGTTTTGATCGCCCGTTATTGCATTTTAATGCAATGTTGCGGTGATAAAAAAAACGTAATTCTGGTGTTTTGAATTATTTTCTCGCTACGCAGTTTAGCGATCGGGTTAATGCTTTTTTTTTATTGATTGATCAGGCGATTCTGAACGTGGAGATACCCAATATATGTATGTGGGATTTTTTTATTGTTATATTTTGATTGGGGCGAAAGGGGGGTGATTTGAACTTTTAGGTTTTTTGTTTTTTTGTTTTTAACTTTTGGCATGCTTCAATAGCCTCCATAGGAGGCTAGAAGCATGCACAACCCGATCGGCTCTGCTACATATGGGCGATGAGCAGATTGCCAATATGTAGCAGATTTACGGCTGTGCTTTCAATGCCATTTACCTGGAACAACCATAGAGGTCTCTGGGAGACCTGTGGTTGTCCAGGCAACGCGTCGCCGACCCCTGATCACATGACAGGGGTCGGCGATGAGCTCACTTCGGGCCCGGTGTCCGGAAGTGCTATTTAAAGGCCCGCTGTCAGCTTTGACAGCGGGATTTAACTAGTTAATAGGCGCAGGCGGACGGCGATTCCGCTCGCGCCTATTGCGGACACATGTCAGATGTTCATAACAGCTGACATGTCGCAGCTTTGAGATGGGCTCACCGCCGGAGCCCACCTCAAAGCAGGGGATCCTTACCGATGACTTAGTATTCAGTCATCGTAAGGAAGGGGTTAAAAACTATATTAAAGGGTACCGAAGAACAAGGAGCCCTGGAAGTGGCATGACATGAAGACATAAGGATTTGCTTAAGCCTTCATCTTCACTGCAGAAGATGTGGTTATTTTTCCAAGGTGTTTGGCAGGAAGTTGTGTCAGAGTTCCTTCAAAACCTGTGTGCAACTATACATAGAATTGAAGCTACTTTGAAGACAAAGGGTTGCCACACCAAATTTTGATTTAGATTTTGTTTTCTATTCATCCACACTGCGTTGTGCTCATTGATAAAAATTAAACTAAAGACTTCTCTATTTGAAAGTATTCTTACATACTTGTCTAAAACGTTTGCATATTAATGTATGAGCGTGTATTTTAAAAAGGGTATTAAATATACACTTAAAGGGGTTGTCCCATGAACAAAGTACATTTTAATCAATAGACTTTCAAATAATAATGGGGTTAAAATCTCCCGCTTTCAATGAGATGCAAGATTATTCTGCCCCTTTAAAATATTCATGGAAATGTTTTACCTTACAGAAAGCAGCAACTATGATCCTGTGTTGTAATGTCAGTATACTCTTGCTTCCTCCCATGCCCAGGATCAGACCATGTCCCTGCACGGTCAGACACGGCCATTACACAGTACACAGCAGGGGCACATTTATAAGATTATCTCAGCACAGGAACATTTTATTTAATCACATCCAATTGTGGAACTTATTATTATTCCAAGATCTATTGATAAATTGGGAAAAAACCCTTCTGGAAATAGTAGGAAAAATTGTGTGTTTAAATACATTTAAAGCACTTACGTAACACAAAATTATCTCTCCAATGCTTTTGGTTTCTGACCAATCCATCATCATTTTTTCTAGGTCATCCTAATTACAAAGAAAAAAAAAAAATATGTATAGAAGTCTTTAATGGAGTAACATATTAAGATCTGTTATGATAAAACCACAAGAGCAGTAGACCATAATATGACAGAAGCACCATTTTTCTGTCTATAAAAGGATTTAGACTGTAATAATAGTTCCCACTGACATACCTTTATTTTTGTGTGTACATCTAAAATATCTGGAATGCTTCCAAAAATGGTTTTGATTTCTTCTGGCGCAAGAATTGGTCCCCCTACCTGTCCCTCTTTCTCTAGGGGAAGTTGGAAAAGCTGTTTAAAGCAAGGAAAAAACATCTGACTAAATTATCAGTTGAACACACCGAGGCACAAGTTACGGCCGGCTGTAAACCATGACAAACTTTACTCACACCATGTGTGGAAGTGTGGGGTTACCTGTACTACGGTGGTAAGAATGTCAACATAGTTGCTCTCTGTTTGATACAACTCCATTGCAACCTGCCATCTAGCAGACTGCTTTTGGGGTACAGGTGTAGAGATCTTGGATGGTTTGGAAGAGATTTTGGGAGTATCTAATATATTAAAAAAAAAAAAAAAAAAAAAATGAATACATTTTCTCAATAAACGTGTAAAAAAAATGGAAACTAACTTACATGCATCTCAGTTCTAGGTTTACCATTTACTTTAGTTTTATGGACATGAAATGAGCCAAAACACTGCAATATGTCCTCCAAAGGGGCAATAATTGGACACTGTAATAAAGGCCCCTTAATAAAAACAGAACAGAAGTACAACCACATAAGAAAATAGGCACTAGTATTATCATTAAAACAAAAAAACGTGAATATTTGCTAAACTGTAAATTTAGACACTTTACATAAAGTTTACAGAACATTAGCAAAGTAATCAATACACAAAAGCACCACAGATGGATTTGGGAAAGATAGAAACTTGAGGAGAGAACAGCAAAATGAAATTCAAGGGTGATAGCCTTATATTTAGTAAAGCGAAAAAAGTGGTTTGGTACCATGTTAGCCAGTAAAAAATATATAAAGTGCTCTCAGTGAGAGAAACAAAATAGGAATCTTGTGGGTATGATACCTTTTAATGGCTAAACAAAAGGCATCATACCCATAAGATTCCTATTTTGCTTCTCTCACTGAGAGCACTTTATATAGCCTTATATTTATGTGCTTTGGATAAGGAAACATTTTAAGTTATACCTAGTGATGAGTAAGCACGCTCGCAAAAGATATTCTAAAGCGAGTATTTTCGGAATGCTCAAAAAAAAAAAAAAAAAAATTTGATCGAGTTGCCGGGGCGGCATGTCTCGCGGCTGTTTGACAGCTGCAATACATGAAGGGATTTCCTAACAGGTAACCTCTGCATGTGTCGCACACATGTCCAACAGCTGCGGCAAGTCAAGCATATTTTTCGCTCACGACGAAATACTCGATTAGGACACGAGCGTGCTCGGATAGCACCTTATTCAAGCAGGCATGCTCACTCATCACAGTAACACTGCAACTAGAAAGGCTTTAGCATATCTCCAGCAGTTTTTTTTTTTTTTAAAGACATTTAATGGAGAGTTGGAGAGAATGTACAGCCAACGCTCCATTCTAATAGGGCATTAAGAGCCTTGATTTCGTGATCAGGGGTAAAACTCCCAGCAAATGAGCAAGGAAGGAGGGTGATAGTTTAAGTAATGATTAGTTGGAGTTAAAGAAGTGGATGCTTCTCTTGTTCCATACATTAGGCTACATTTCCACTGGACACTTGCACTGCAAGTGAATGAATGAGCATGCTTGGTTAAGGTGTTATTTGAGAATGCTCTTTAGCTAACAAAATATCATCGGCGTGCTCAAATATCATGTTTGAGTCACTGTGGCTGCATGTCTCGCAGCTGATTGACAGCCTTAACACATGCAGGGACTGCTTGTTAGGCAATCCCTTCATGTGTTGCAGCTGTCTAACAGCGGCGTGACATGCAACAACGACTCAAACATTATTCGAGCACGCCAAAGATAATTTATTAGCACACGAGCACGCTCGCTCATCAGTAATAGCCATCAGTGTTTCTCCCACTTGAAAAGGACCAGTTTCAGGTATTCAGGTGAAATCAGTTTTTTCCATGTGGACATAAATAAAAGTTGTATCTGCACAACTTTTGTTAAAGGGAAACGGTCACCACTTTTCTGTCCTACCAGCTAAAAATATCACTTTATTCAGTGTCCACTATGCATTCCCTAAATACTTATGTAAACCCCGACTCCCCAAGTATCACCAATAAAAACATTTTACATTTCTCCTGCGGAGAATGCAAATGGGGTCCGTCCGGTCTGATGGGCATGGCTTCAGTTCACTCACTCCACCACCCTCCTCGGCTACTGCATGCAGTCCTTGACGTGAATAATGCAGATCGCTGTGAGTTATCGCACCTGTGCAGTCAAACTTTCTCGCGCATGCCTGCTTTTCGGCTATGCCCGCACTTGGGTAAAGCATACTGCGCACACGTGAGAAACAGTTTGACTGCGCAGGCGCAATATCTCACAGTGTTATTCACGACTAGGACTGCGTGCAGCAGCCAGAGAGGGGTGGAGTGAGTAAATTGAAGCCATGCCCATCAGACCGGACGGACCCCATTTGCATACTCCGCGGGAGAAATATAAAAGGTTCTTATGGGTGATACATGGGGAGTCAGGGGTTACACAAGTATTTAGGGAACGCATAGCTGACACTTAATAAAGTGATATTTTTAGCTGATAGGACAGACGTGGTGACAGGTTCCATTTAATGGATTGCTGCTGGATCCATTCTAAAGGAGGATTACCGGACATGTGAATAAAACCTTATGCTGCTTATCATTGCAGCCAGTGAATACATTTTGTGAGAATTAAGTCACAGTGTTGCTACTTTGATACAGTGAATTCTCTACAAGCAAATTCACAGCACGAAATCCACTCTGAATAAGCTCCATGAGAACATACCTGGCCAATGTGGGAATATAGGTTATACAGATGCAATTCATGGCTTACTTCAGCCTTGATGTAGAACATGGTTTCAGGTGGCACGACCGCAGTGGACACAGCTTACCGTACTGTTAGATGTGCAACCATCAGAGCACATTTACCTGAAAAAGACTTTCCAGACTCTGGTGTGTTTGAGATGTCGAGCAGTGATCCCATAGACAAGGAATGTTCTGCTGAGGCACGCTTTCGAGGTGGAAATGGTGAAATGTCAGTTTCTCTGGTTATCTGTGCCAAAGTATCTTTTAATCTGCGCTTCTTGCGGTTATTACTGGGAGTATTCAATGAAAGCAGCGACACAGACTTTTTGAGGACTGGGCTATCGTGCTACAAGGAAAATAGAAATATACACAAGGTTATGTTCTGGAGGCATTGCCGAATTATTGCATTTATACAATATATCTCCTTAGGGCTACTTTCATATTGTGGTATTTTACACAACGAAGTATAATTGGAAGGACCCACACCTCTTCTAGGAGACAGACATGCAAGTACTAATGCAAATATAACAATGGAGCAAAATACTGCTGTGTGACAGCAGTCTGTAAAGAAGTCACTTGGCATGCACTAAATTTGTAAGTTATATTCAACTTAAAGACATAGCGCTTCTTTTCCCAAAAATATTTTGCTACTCCAAGAATCTCCATACTTTACATTTTAGCCAACCATGTGACTGCTGCAGAAGTCATACGTTTGTCCGGCAAAGACAGAATGTACAGAAGAGCAGTAGTTCCCTCATTAAAGTGATTGGATCCATGGAGAGGGGGTTGGGGGAGGAAGGAAAAAAAACTAAAACCACAAACACAGATGCCTTGAACTTTTTCACTGACTAACTAGAAGCTTGAGAACACTTAATCATTTTTCTTTTCATGTGAGAAAACTGATTATATATGATGGCAAAAATGGACAAAAAAAACCAAAAACAAATGATACCTTGTTCAACTACTCCTCACATTTTAAAAGGAAGATGGGGAAGTAGTAAGAAAAGCGTTGCTTTATTTTAGTGCCAGATTTTCAAAGCTCTCCGGTAATAGGATAATTCCATTTTAAAGTAGCAGTGGGAACAGAGCAAGTGTCATATGAATAAATATAAAGTGTTCATAATAGTTATTTACTTAAAAATGTTACCCCTTTGGGCAGAGAAAGTTACCTTTTCGAAGAGGTACATCGTTTCACCGGCCCTGGCATCCATCTGTATACTTCCCCAAAACCACTGAAGAGACGGGAAAAAAAAAAATTAAACTAGTAGTAGATTACAGATGTGTAACTGCCTGTAAGGCCAGCGCTTATCCTGCTCACCTCTTGCTTCACTACATATAATTTTTTTGGAGCATCAAATGGCAACTCTTTAACAGAATTTTCTTCAACAACAAGATGAGTGCAATTTTCATCCCCAACTGGTAAAAACTGCCCTCCTAAAGTGGAAAAGATAAACGCCATTAACCAGTCATTTATTAAATTAGCTTCCACTTTATGAACTAAAAAAAAAAAAAACAAAAACCGTTATGTTCTGCTCATTTCCCAGTTGGATAATTGGAAGAAATACTGGTTTCATAGCCAATAACAAGCAAAGTTACAAATTCACTTTCTCTGTACCTTGCATTACTGTCATGGCTTCCATACTGACTCGCTCCTCTTCCGAGAATCCAAGAAAACTTAAGATGCAGTCCTGAAACGGCGACACCTTGAATTCACTTTTGAATGACTCTTCAGTTGCACTAAACTCTCTAAAAATGAAATGAATTATAAATTTGTAAAATGAGAAAACCAGTTAACTCCATTTAATCCCTTGTACAACAGATAAAGAAACTAAATCACAAATGCCAACAATTTAAACACTGCATTTCCCTAAACAGAAATGAAAATTTCAGCAGCTTGTGGCCCCCCCAAAGTGAAGACTTAGGCTGTGTGCACACGCTGCGGATTTTGCTGCGGTTCCGCAGCGGTTTTGGCCGCTGCGGACCAACAGCAGTTTTTGCTGCGGTGTACAGTACCATGATTCCCTATGGGAATCAAAAACCGCAGTGCAGACTGTGCAGAATTTTCCGCGCGGATTATCTGCGGTTTTCAATCCGCAGAAAGAATTGACATGTCAATTCTTTCTGCGGATTCTGCTGCGGTTTGCCATCTCCATTGAGAAGATGAAAAACCGCAGGGCAAAACCGCAGAGCAATCCGCAGGTAAAACCGCAGGTCTTTTGACCTGCGGTTTCACCTGCGGATTTTACGAAATCCGCACCTAATCCGCAGCGTGTGCACACAGCCTAATAGGAACACAGCGCAAACTGAGGGGGCCATGACTAGCTCGCCTGCAGCCCATGTACATGCCTTTTTCATTGTCCAAGACTTGCCGTTTTTCCTCGCTTTTTATGGGGGTGGGGGTGAAGGTAAGGCATAGCAATTTTTAACACAGACTATTAAGCCAAGGGGAACCTGCTTGGCATCCTGTCCCATGGTAATACTGCCATCAATAGCCCATAGTCATTAAGGACTGGATGAATTAGGCTAGTTTCACACTAGCGTTTTGAAGCGCAGCTGACGCTTGCCGTGAAGCTCCGCCCCTGCCACGCCTCCTCCAGTCAGCTCCGCCTATGGGCGCATGACGCTGCATGTGACCTGCATACCCTATCTTTAGCATTGGGTACACAGGCCGAGCGCAGGTATGCTTTTGCCGGCGCATGCACCCTTTTGACGGTGCGCCGCCCGCACCAAAATGCAACACGATGCGTTTGGCACAGGTCGGCTCACTGTCAAAAGGACACATGCGCCGGCAAGAGCATACCTGCGCACAGCCTGCGTACCCAATGCTAAAGATAGAGTACGCAGGTCGCATGCAGCATCATGCGCCCATAGGCAGAGCTGACCGGAGGAGGCGGAGCTTCACGGCGAGCTCCTCGAAACGCTAGTGTGAAACTAGCCTTACTAGTCTACAAGTGTATACCTACATCAAATTCCAGGTCATCCATTTATTAAAGATAGCAAAGATCAGCCAGCTTGACATTTTATAGGCTTTTGCCATTTTTCAACACAATAATCCAGTTATCAATTTAAATTATTGCATTTAAAGGGAACCTGACAGGTCCCAGCAGCCAATATGAGTACGCACTCAAATTCCTTTATTCTACGAAGGCGTTCAATGTGCCATGCTAACTAACTTTTAACCTGTTTTGTCACATATGCTAATAAAGAAGGATTAATCCAGTGGGATGTCTTCACACAGACTAGCCCTGTCAGTGTCTTGGATAGTCTAGGTGTCAGCTCATGCATCAAATACGGATTGCAGCACCGCAAGTTTCCTCTGCAAACAAAGAGGCAAGGAGGAATTCCAGCATCCAGATCTTCATAAAGTTTCCTCCAATGGTCTCCTCCTCAAACAGGCTTATTAATCCATCCTATGCCCTAATTTAGCAGTAACATATGTCTCCATAGTGTTCCAGAAAAGTATTGCTCATCTTTTCATTACTTGCAACACCACATTTTTGATTATCTGCACTGTCTGCAAGATGCAATACGTGGGCTTTGCCACAAGTCTGTAAAGAA
Organism: Dendrobates tinctorius; assembly: GCF_039654945.1. Lineage (NCBI taxonomy): Eukaryota > Metazoa > Chordata > Amphibia > Anura > Dendrobatidae > Dendrobates > Dendrobates tinctorius. Next base: position 35,320,724 of record NW_027361728.1, read on the forward strand.
AAAAAAAAAAAGAAAAAAAAAAACACGCGCGCATTTGACGGCACTTATCAGGTGCTACAAACAAAAATGCTTAGCTGTGTCTAGACACTTTTCCCCAAAACACAATGGAAACATATCTTCCTACAAAATTGAAAAGGCATTGAATGGGTTAATAAACTAGTTCGTGTAGGATACCATAGGAGGCAACTCCTAAACCGTGAGTCCTGGTGGATATTTTCCCTACAGACCAGATCACCTCTGGGAATGAATATTAGGCAGGACATAATATAACATTATGATTAAATGTATCTTCTATTTATGATATTTTCATATTCTTTTTTGGTTCCATGTTATTTTATTATACACTTGTCATTTACCGTACAGATACCTGGCATTCAGGATGGGTTTGTTTGGACCATGTGCATGGCAGGACATGACTAGACGCTTACAAATTCCCGGTTTTATATGCAATGACTGAGCACAGGAGTCCAAAACGGGTTTGCTTGTAACTACTTGGTTTTTGGACTTGCAACTTTTATTATATACTAATAAAGTGATTTTTAATGAAGACCTGGATGCTGGGAGTGATTCAGAAACGCTTCAGGTACACTTGGCATTTAATATAGTGAGGCCGTAATGGCACAGCGCATATAAAAAAAACAGTAGGACTGCCCCATATGAGAATGCCGTGACGTGGAGGCTCAAAGAATTGATCAATTGTTGGCTAAATGTCTCATTTTAAAGTTCAGTTAGAAATCAATATGTGCATATGCACTTTATGTTTTGCATTCCGACCATAGGCAGCAGGGCTGTGGAGTCAGTAAGCCAAACCTGCGACTCAGACTCCTCAATTTCCCTTCCACCGACTCCCACATATATTGCTTATATTTAAGTGAAAAATTTATTGTAGTACAATGTGAACATCAGACATTTAATCATTTTTATGATACAATAATCAAGACATTTAGATAGAACATTATATATTTATTGGAATAAAACTTTAGAACAAAAAACTAATAAATTGTAAATATGTAATACACTATGTAATATCGAATATATATATATATATATATATATATATATATATATATATATCACTATGTAATAAACTACAGTGGGGCAAAAAAGTATTTAGTCAGTCAGCAATAGTGCAAGTTCCACCACTTAAGATGAGAGGCGTCTGTAATTTACATCATAGGTAGACCTCAACTACGGGAGACAAACTGAGAAAAAAAAAATCCAGAAAATCACATTGTCTGTTTTTTTTTTTTTCATTTTATTTGTATATTATGGTGGAAAATAAGTATTTGGTCAGAAACAAGCAAACAAGATTTCTGGCTCTCACAGACCTGTAACTTCTTCAAGAGTCTCCTCTTTCCTCCACTCATTACCTGTAGTAATGGCACCTGTTTAAACTTGTTATCAGTATAAAAAGACACCTGTGCACACCCTCAAACAGTCTGACTCCAAACTCCACTATGGTGAAGACCAAAGAGCTGTCAAAGGACACCAGAAACAAAATTGTAGCCCTGCACCAGGCTGGGAAGACAATCTGCAATAGCCAACCAGCTTGGAGTGAAGAAATCAACTGTGGGAGCAATAATTAGAAAATGGAAGACATACAAGACCACTGATAATCTCCCTCGATCTGGTGCTCCACGCAAAATCCCACCCCGTGGGGTCAGAATGATCACAAGAACGGTGAGCAAAAATCCCAGAACCACGCGGGGGGACCTAGTGAATGAAATGCAGAGAGCTGGGACCAATGTAACAAGGCCTACCATAAGTAACACTACGCCACCATGGACTCAGATCCTGCAGTGCCAGACGTGTCCCACTGCTTAAGCCTGTACATGTCCGGGCCCGTCTGAAGTTTGCTAGAGAGCATTTGGATGATCCAGAGGAGTTTTGGGAGAATGTCCTATGGTCTGATGAAACCAAACTGGAACTGTTTGGTAGAAACACAACTTGTCGTGTTTGGAGGAAAAAGAATACTGAGTTGCATCCATCAAACACCATACCTACTGTAAAGCAAGGTGGTGGAAACATCATGCTTTGGGGCTGTTTCTCTGCAAAGGGGCCAGGCCGACTGATCCGGGTACATGAAAGAATGAATGGGGCCATGTATCGTGAGATTTTGAGTGCAAACCTCCTTCCATCAGCAAGGGCATTGAAGATGAAACGTGGCTGGGTCTTTCAACATGACAATGATCCAAAGCACACCACCAGGGCAACGAAGGAGTGGCTTCGTAAGAAGCATTTCAAGGTCCTGGAGTGGCCTAGCCAGTCTCCAGATCTCAACCCTATAGAAAACCTTTGGAGGGAGTTGAAAGTCCGTGTTGCCAAGCGAAAAGCCAAAAACATCACTGCTCTAGAGGAGATCTGCATGGAGGAATGGGCCAACATACCAACAACAGTGTGTGGCAACCTTGTGAAGACTTACAGAAAACGTTTGCCCTCTGTCATTGCCAACAAAGGATATATCACAAAGTATTGAGATGAAATTTTGTTTCTGACCAAATACTTATTTTCCACCATAATATGCAAATAAAATGAAAAAAAAAACAGACAATGTGATTTTCTGGATTTTTTTTTCTCAGTTTGTCTCCCATAGTTGAGGTCTACCTATGATGTAAATTACAGACGCCTCTCATCTTTTTAAGTGGTGGAACTTGCACTATTGCTGACTGACTAAATACTTTTTTGCCCCACTGTAAGTAAGTGGCAAAAACAGTTTTCAACAAAAACATACTAAAAGGAGATTTTTGTGTACTCACCGTAAAATCTCTCTTAGCCTTTAATTGGGGGACACAGAACCGTGGGTGTTATGCTGCTGTCCACTAGGAGGTGACACTATGCATAATCTGAAAAAGATTAACTTTGGCTCCTCCTCTGTAGTATACACCCCTGGACGGCGTCAGCCTTCTCCAGTTTTGTGCAAAAGCATTAGGAAGAAAATACCAGAAACATAACCATGCCTGTAAGAAGGCTACTATAAACGAGCTCAAACAACAATATGAGAACCCAACCGTAACAACGGCCCGCAAGGGCAACCGGGTGGGAGCTGTGTCCCCCAATTAAAGGCTAAGAGAAAGATTTTACGGTGAGTACACAAAAATCTCCTTTACTCTGTCGCCTTATTGGGGGACACAGAACCGTGGGACGTCCCAAAGCAGTCCCTGGGCGGGAAGCAGTGGACGAATATTGTGCTGACAGTCCCCTAGACTTGGGGTACTGCCGCCTGCAGGACCTGTCTACCCAGGCTCGCATCCGCTGAGGACTGGGTATGCACTCGGTAGTGTTTTGTAAATGTGTGCAGGCTAATCCAAGTGGCCGCCTTAGGCTAGTTTCACACTTGCTTTTTTTTGCAGCGCGTTTTTCCCGCAAAAAAACGCATTGAAAAAACGCATACATAAGCATACAACTGCTGCGTTTTTTTCAAGCATTTTTATGAGCATGCATGAAAAAAACGCAGCGTTTTTATGCGTTTGTATGCGTTTTTACCGCGTTTGCGTTTTTTTCCAACATTTTTAGGTGGCCCCTCACACTACCCAAACCATGACTTTACTAACCCTAACCCTGACCCTAACCCTAACCCTAACCCTGACCCTAACCCTGACCCTAACCCTTAACCAAATCATACTTAACCCTAACCCAAACCCTAAACCCTAACTAACCCTAACCCTGACCCTAACCCTAACCCTAACCCTGACCCTAACCCTAACCCTAACCCTGACCCTAACCCTTAACAAAACCATACTTAACCCTAACCCTGACCCTAACCCTAACCCTAACCCTGACCCTAACCCTAACCCTAACCCTTAACAAAACCATACTTAACCCTAATCCTGACCCTAACCCTGACCCTAATCCTTAACAAAACCATACTTAACCCTAACCCTGACCCTAACCCTGACCCTAACCCTAACCCTAACCCTGACCCTAACCCTTAACAAAACCATACTTAACCCTAATCCTGACCCTAACCCTGACCCTAATCCTTAACAAAACCATACTTAACCCTAACCCTGACCCTAACCCTGACCCTAACCCTAACCCTGACCCTAACCCTGACCCTAACCCTTAACAAAACCATACTTAACCCTAATCCTGACCCTAACCCTGACCCTAACCCTTAACCAAACCATACTAAACCCTAACCCTGACCCAAAACCCAACCCTAACCCTGACCCTGACCCTAACCCTAACCCTAAACCCCCTTAACTAACCCTAACTCTAACTCAAACCCCTAAATTCCATGGTTAAAAAAAAAAAACGCATATGCAAAAAAACGCTTACATGAGCATGCCAGTGCGCACATATGCGCATCCATAGGCTATAATGGCCCTTTTTAGCGCAAAACGTGCGCATATGTGCGCATGCGCTTTTTTGCAGGGCCAAAAAATGCAACATGATGCGTCTGGAAAATCCAATCGCACACCCCAAAAAAACGCAGCGCATGAAAATCGCATACATGCGCTTACAAGCGCGCAAGTATGCGCACCCATGTTAAAGATAGGGGAAAAAACGCATGCGCAGGTTAGCGTTTTTTTCCAGCGCTAAAAAACGCAAATGTGAAACCAGCCTTACACACTTGATGTGCCGAGGCCTGATGCCGAATAGCCCAAGAGGCCCCTACCGCCTGCGTAGAGTGTGCCGTGATACCGGCCGGAAGAGGAGAATTGTTGAAGCGGTAAGCCTCTTGAATGGTGGACTTGAGCCACCTAGCAAGGGTGTCTTTGGAAGCCGGTAGGCCCTTGCGAACGCCTTCTGGAAGAAGGAAAAGTGAATCAGACTTCCGGAAAGGAGCAGTTCTAGACACAAACACGCAATGCCCTGACAAGGTCAAGCGTATGCAGAGCCTTCTCCACCCTATGAACGGGAGCCGGGCAAAGGGACGGTAGTGAGATTTCCTCATTGAGGTGGAAGCTGGACACAACCTTCGGAAGGAAGGATGAGACTGTACGTAGAACCACCTTGTCCTGATGAAAAACCAGGAAGGGTTGTCTGCAGGAAAGAGCTGAAAGTTCAGACACCCTGCGTAGCGAGGTGATCGCCACCAGGAAAACCACTTTCTGTGATAGAAAGCGGAGTGAGACCTCCTTAAGGGGTTCAAAAGGAGGTGACTGTAGTGCTGTCAAGATCAGGTTGAGGTCCCACGTCTCCAACGGATGTTTGTAGGGGGGAACCAATCGGGAAACCCCTTGGAGAAGAGTCTTCACTTGCGGCTTGTTAGCAATACACCTCTGAAAGAGCACTGAAAGCGCTAACACCTGGCTCTTCAGCGAGCCCAGGGATAGCCCAGCGTCCAGGCCTGACTGAAGGAAACCGAGGACAATTGGAAGAGAATAGGGGAGTGGGATCTACCCACGAGATTCGCACCATGTGAAGAAAACCTTCCAGGTACGATAGTAAATCCTGGCTGAAGTTGGCTTTCGAGCCCTGATCATGGTTTTAACGACATCCGGTGAAAAACCTGCTTGGGTCAAAACCCAGGTCTCAGTGGCCACGCCGTCAAGTCCTGGGACAGGAATCCATTCTCCCTCGACAGAGAATACACCGGATTGTAATGGCGTTTGATGCTATTCCCGCTATTCCTCTTGCAGAGTCCAACGCTGCAAGGACCATGTAATCTGCCACCACTGCAATTTGCACCGCCTGGTCCGCCAGCTGAGGATTTGAAGCTTGAAGGCCCTTTTGCAATAGAGCAGCCCAAGCCATGATGGCCTTGGCTGCCCAAACTGAAGCAAATGCGGGAGCCAAAGAGGCACCTGCCGCTTCAAAGATTGAACGAGCTATGCGTTCGACTTGTCTGTCTGCCGTGTCCTTGAGGGTTGAACTATCCGGCAGCGAGACAAGCGTTTGTGCTGCCAGCCTAGAGACTGGAGGGTCCACTTCAGGCGGATCTGTCCAATCCTTGGTGGTACCTTGCTTCCAAATACTTGCGATTGGCGAATTTTTTCTCAGGCTGCGAAAAATGCTTAGAAAGGATTTTTTGAAATTCCGGGTGATTAGGGAAGACCTTCGATGGTTTCTGAACACTTTCAAAGGAAATCTTGTGTTCTGGTGCATCCGGGGTTGGATCTGAAATGTCCAGCACCCGAAGGATGGAAGAGACGATATCCTCAACTATCGCAGTATTGCTAGGGGGACAAGGGAGCAGAGCGGTCTCTGTTTCGTTATCTGAGTTGGAGTCACATATGCCCTCTGAGTCTTGCGCATCGCTAAGGAGCTCCCTAGCGGGCGAACTAGAGCGGAGGTTTTCCCTGGTCTGGGATTGTGGAGATCCGCATTGTCTTTCCCTATCAGGGGACGGCCTCGGTGACCTGGAGCCACTGTCTCTCTCCCTGGAGGGGGAAGGCCTATTGCTATGTGAGGACGCAGATGAACGCGACCTGTGGGTCCGCTTACGCCTCGAACTGTCGGAAGCGCCCTGCACGTGAGACCGGACGTCCCTTTGCTGGGTAACGTTCATAGCCGAGACATGACCCTGCAGTAATGTGGAGGTCAGGTTATCTATGGACTGTGTCATAGACTGCGACATATGAGTTGCCCATTCCGGCGCAGTAGTGGTCGCAGAAGCGTTGGTAGGGACTTCTTGGGGTTCTGCTCCGGTTTTTTGGGTACAGTCCCGACAGTGCGGATACGTGCTGCCGCTGGGCAGAGTGACCTTGCAGGCTGTGCAGACTGCATAAAAGCAGTCTTGCCTGGTTCTTTTCTTTGAGCCCGACATAGTACCTAGGCTGATGAATAGAGGCCCTACAGGGGTATCTACGCAGAGGAAAAAGGAGTAGGAGAGCGCTATATGTATAGGAATTCACAGCTGAGTACCAAGGACCCAGCTGTGATCTTACCCCACCGGTGCTCCCCTGAGGTCCAGCGCTGATAAGCCCCACGTCCTGTGCCCCCCGGAGACTCTGTGCGGCCTTCCTCCAGGTGCAGCAAGATGGCCACCGGATTCTGAGGTGGAGAGGGAAGGGGGCGGAGAGCTGGAAAAGGGCGCGCTGGGCCATGTAAAAGCGTGCCCTTCCTGCCTCGATCCGCCCCTTCTATGACACTGCAGTGTCATTTTCGTCATCCGGGGGGCGGGGAAAAGGCGGCGGCTTCGGCTAGGCCGAAGCCGCGGTCTAAATTAGAGGCCCGATGCCCAGGAAGGCTCCAGAGCGGCACGGTAGTCCGGGAGGGGGTCGGATTTGCACCGGACCCCCCCGGAATGGGCGACTGGCTAGCAGTGGGGGCAGCAGGGCTAGCGGTTCCTGTGTGGGGGGTCCCTGGAGCACCATGGAGCCACTGCTGCTGCAGAGGCAGGGGCGCAGAAAGCCCTGTCTCTGCTGTGCCACGTCTGCCTGCACCCTCCCCCGGCCCCAGCAGGATCCCACAGCTGGTCTGGGGTCCCTGGTGCAGAATGCTGTCGGTACTCCGACCCTACCTGCGGCGTCTCAACCTAATGCCCCCAGCGGGGGATTAGGGAGGGTGCGTCTGTCGCCGTCAGGGGGTCTTCATCCTTGCCTCAACCTCAACCCAGACCCTGAAGGGGGTTGGGGAAGGAGGGGGGGGGTCTCAACTTCGGACCAGTACCCGAGGGACTGGGGAAGGAGCGACATGGGGAACCGCCATCTCCACTTCAACTGGGCACCCCTAAAAAGGGGGCCAAGGAAGGAGCCATGCCGGGAGTCTCGCAGGGGACCCACTTTTCTTCATCTGTTCCGACGAAAGGAAAAAAAAGGTGTGCCTCCTTGCGACACTAAGCAAAAACTGGAGAAGGCTGACGCCGTCCAGGGGTGTATACTGCAGAGGAGGAGCCAAAGTTAATCTTTTTCAGATTATGCATAGTGTCGCCTCCTAGTGGACAGCAGCATAACACCCACGGTTCTGTGTCCCCCAATAAGGCGACAGAGTAATAACATTTGGGCAGTCTATGAATTTGTTCTAAGAAATAGAATTGCCTCCATCAGATCCTCCTTCATAGGTGACCTAAAATCTGACCTAATAATTTTAAGGCCAGAGAACAACCTCTCTACACTAACTTGGGTTGGAGGCAAAGCCGTAACCACATGGGCAACATCTCTAACAATTTCCGGGTATAAAGGAATTGCCTCGTGCACAGTCAGTTTTGATGAACGGTTGAATTTTTATTTTTCTTTGAGAGCAAGTGAAACATTTTGCTGAAATATGGTCAATCTGCTTGCTATAGGAGACAGAGTGAAATCTTTTTCCTTGCAGCAACGCTTTGCCTGCTGTATGTCATCCAAATACTTGTCAAAGTCAAACTCCTCATCTGATGAGGATGAAGATATGGCAGCAGTAGCACTGTCAGGACCCAAGTCCTCTTGCACCTGGCAGTCCTCCTGTAGGCCACTCATCCTAACTGCTACCTCAGTCAGAGCTTCTTTTCCTTTAGTAAGCTGTTGATCATCGAGCAATATACGATGACTTGGGTCCACATAAACAGCTGCCAGAAAAATTTTATTTTCCAATAGGTGTGTCTCTCTGTTTCATTGAAGCAGAAATGCCATCGGCGATTAAATCTCCTCTTTGGGACAGGCAAAATAGCAAGTTCTTCCACTCCCTTATGAAAATGCCAGGAGTTAAATCCTCAGCTTGTAATTTGTTAGCCACAGTAAATAGGTGATTAAGCAATTCCTTCAATTCAGCCACCTGTGTCCATTGACCTTCATTTAGGGTTACCTGAGGGTTCGCCATATCTATAAGAAACGGTTTTAGCCAGGATCAAAACTAGGGGGGGCAGAACGTCATACTGTTCCGCAGAATCTCATACTGCACACCTTAACTGCTGCAGAACCTTATACTGCACACCCCTACACTTGAAAATAAAGCCTGCACCTTAAGATGTGGTGAATGCAGTCTATTTATTCCCACTATCAATTGATGTTGATGTGTTACTGAAGACGAGCAATGCTGACCTGGGCGTCCTTTTGGGCAGCTATGAGGTGTACCTGACTGGTGCTTAAAAAAAAAAAAAGAAGAAGAAGAGAGGGTCTGTGTGCTACCCGGCATTCATTCTTTTTGGTACAGATAAGATATGGATGGAGCATATTTCTAATCTGCATTTGCTATTGAAAACATTATCTATGAGCTCAAAAACCTTTCAGGTGATGCAGTTTTTTAAAAAGCGGATCTGCTTTTGCAGCTGAAAAACGTATCCTCAAAAAACGCAGCAAAAACGCTGTGTGTGAATGTAGCCTTAGATCAGGAATAGAACAGCCATTTATAGGACATTTCATAACTTTCCCAAATTCCTATGAAAAAATATTCAGCACATTCTGCACTGAACTACTGTACCCAATTTATTATATATTTTAGGAGTCGGACCATTTTATACCGACTCCACGACTCTAACTCCACAGCCCTGATAGGCAGCACTGGCTTCCCCCACCCCCTTTTTAAATTCCTCCTTACCCCTGTAGGAGTGACTGACAGCCTGCATACAATTCCAGTTATGGTAGGACAGTTATGCAGGCTGGCAATCACATGCAGGAAGAGTGAAGCGATTAGTCCGGGGAAGAGATGTTGCTGGGCTAGTCAAAATTCATCATATGTAAAGTAGCAGAATAAAAACTCTCTTGAAAGAGAGTAACTTTAATAGGACACAAACCCATTACACAATAAAATGAGTAAACCATTACAGCTGTAGTTGGAAGCTGTCAAATCATTTTTAAATAAACATGAGCAGATTAATTTAGATAATTTTGCAAAGAGACATTTTATGGACAGGCAGGAAACCTGTCAGCACATTTCTAAGTGGAAGTAGTGGTATAAAGGTTCTTGTACCAGAAAAAAAAAAAAAAAAAGATACTTTTTGCAGAGATCTGATTTGCTAGCCATGAGAAGTCTAATGTATAATCAGGCTGGAAGTGCACTAGGGAGGGGGTGTCACTGCATCTTCTATGCTGCATTTCTCATTAACGGCACATCAGGACACTAAGGTATCATTTTAATTGGGAACTAGCGCCTATACATGCATATTACTACATTTATAGATAACATGCAAACAAGTTCCATTTAACCCCTTAATGTCCAATGACGGACACAGTCCATCATTGGACTTCTCCCCTGCTTTGATGAGGGCTCCGGCGCTGAGCCTGTATCAAAGCCGGGACATGTCAGCTGTTTTGAACAGCTGACATGTGCCCGCAATAGGCGCAGGTGGAATCGCGATCCACCTGCACCTATTAACCTGTTAAACGCCGCTGTCAAACGCTGACAACGGCGTTTAACCGGCGCTTCTGGCCGCCAGGGCGGAAATGAGGTCATCGCTGACCCCCGTCACATGATCGGGGGTCAGTGATGAGTTGGCATAACAACCAGAGGTCTCTTGGAGACCTCCATGATTGTTGATGCCGCTTTGCTATGAGCGCCACCCGGTGGTCGGCGCTCATAGCTATGCAGTAATTTCTGCTACATATGGGCGATCTGCTCATCGCCTATATGTAGCAGAGCCGATCAAGTATGGCATGCTTCTAGAAACATGATAAAATTTAAAGAAAAAAAAAAAAAAAAAAAAAAAAAGATTTTTTAAAAAAAAAAATATGAAAAAAAATAAAAAGTTTAAATCACCCCCTTTCGCCCTATTCAAAATAAAACAAAAAACAAATTACACATACACATTTGGTATCGCCGGGTTCAGAATCGCCCGAACTATCAATAAAAAAAAAGCATTAACCCAATAGCTAAATGGCGTAGCGAGGAAAAAAAAAAAAAAAAAAATCAAAACCCAAGAATTACATTTTTTTTTTTTATCTCTGTGACAATGCATTAAAATGCAATAATGGGCGATCAAAAGAATGTATCTGCATAAACGTGGTATCATTAAAAAGGTCAGCTCGGCTCGCAAAAAATAAGCCCTCACCCGACCCCAGATCACAAAATGGAGACGCTACGGGTCTCGGAAAATGGTGGGTTTTTTTTTTAGCAAACTTTGGATTTTTTTTTTCACCACTTAGATAAAAAAAGAACCTAGACATGTTTGGTGTCTATGAACTCGTAATGACCTGGAGAATCATAATGGTGGGTCAGTTTTAGCATTTAGTGAACCTAGCAAAAAAGCCAAGCAAAAAACAAGTGTGGGATTGCACTTTTTTTGCAATTTCACCGCACTTGGAATTTTTTTCCCGTTTTGTAGAACACGACATGGTAAAATCAATGGTGTTGTTCAAAAGTACAACTCGTCCCGCAAAAAATAAGCCCTCACATGGCCATATTGATGGAAAAAATATATAAAAAAAAAAAAGTTATGGGAAGAAAGGGAGCGAAAAACAAACGCAAAAACGAAAATAACCCTAGTCCATAAGGGGTTAAAGGCTGGGGAGAATAAAATAAGAGATGCATTTAAGGTCTTGCATAATCCACTTGATTAGCGCAATACTGACCACCAAACAACAAGTGTTACTTACCCATAAATAAACCCCAAATGTAACCCCTTCCAACATAAGACATTACAGTACGTTTTATTCAGGAAGGTGTTCACGCAAACAGATGTATTGATACATCATGAACAGGAACGGTGCCTGGCGAGATCACCACAGGAGCTCTGCTTACCCAACAACCGAGATCATACAGTAAGAGGCCAGCACTGACGCTGGCAGTTTAAAACCCAAATAGCCGCCGTTAATACGAACTGCAGCATTCAAAGGGTCGTGCAGGAAGGGGGTTCCCACTACCACACCATCGGCCCCATTGACTATGCAACAGCAGGATGCCGATTATTGGAATTTCAATTTTAGGGTCAAGAATGACCCCCAGGGTCTGCAAGGTCAGGTGGCCCATTAAGCTTTGGCAAACAGTCAAGTTTGGCATCAGTACCCAACACCTACTGTTCAGGCACGGACAGAATATCACTGCAGGGAATTTGAAATACGGTGACCTCACCTCTGCACCATGAGACTTTTTCCTCACTGTGATAGTGGTGATCTCACCGGAGGGAGGTCACCGCAGTTCATCTCAGCTGGGAACGCAGCCTCAGTGACCTATGGTAACCTTGAACTCCAGTTTTAGCCCAAATTGTATAGTGTGCAGGACCCACTGGTTCGAGGTCGTGGCCTGCCATTGGGCGAGAAACTGAGTCGACCCCCGAGTCACTGCTTCTCCGGGGGCTGCTGCTGTTGGGGCACAAGAATGTTTCTTCCTTTACCCCCTTTCGGGTAGCTCCATCGACCAGTCCTGCCCTTCCCTCTGAATGCCTTCTGAGAGGTCTTATCTTGAGGGATGAAAAAACCGCCTTTTGGTGGATTTCTGTTCCGGCAGTGACTTATTCTTGTCGGAAGCCTTCTCAAGGATATCATCCAGGACAGGCCCGAACACGTGGTGCCCCTGGAAGGGGATGGCAGAGTTTCGTCTTGGAGGTGATGTCGCCCCCCATGACTTCAGCCACAAGGCTCTCCTGGCCGAGTTTGAAAGGACTAGGGACCTTGCTGCCACCCGTACCGTCTCCCCTGAAGCACCAGCTAAATAACCTGTTGCCTTTTGGAGGATTGACAGGGAGTCTAAGATTTCCTCTCTTGGGGTACCCCCCGATAGGTGGTCCTCCAACGTACGTAGCCAGAAAAACAAAGATCTGGCTACGCAGGTGGATGCAATATTTGCTTTGAGCAGGTTCGTAGAAGCTTCCCAGGACTTAAGGTGGCTTTCTATTTTGCTATCCATCGGATCCTTTAATTCGGAAGCATCCTCAAAGGGCAAGGACGTCTTCTTAGTGACTTTAGACACTTGGACGTTCATCTTAGGGATCTCCCAAATAGAGCTATCACCCTCTAGGGGAAACCGATTTTCTATCTCAGAGGGCACAGTGAGTGCCTTCTCGGGGGAGGACCACTCCTGAGCTATTAGGTCCTGTATAACCTCATGGACCAGGAAACCCTTTCTGCCTCTGGGTTTCAACACTCCAAACATCTCATCCTGGACTGAGAGCCTGATCTCCTCCTCCTCCTCCTCCTCCTCCAATCCCATGGTATTTCTTACCATGGAGACTAATGGGTCGCCCTCCCAGGGCTGTGGGATACTCGGTATCGGGCCGGTATCAGTGGGATGTGTCACAGCGGCAGTGACACGGACCGTGGCCCTGAGCGCCCAAGTAATAGGAAAATGTGAATGGTGGAATGTAGTTAGATGAATAGTTTGTGAAGCCACCTGTGGTGCTCGGCAAGGGAGGTGTTAAGCCGACACTGCATGCAGATCCGCTGGGACTGATGGTATGGTGCAGCAAAGATGTAAAAGCTCCCCACAGGTGAAGCTGTAGTCCCAGGGCAGTATAGATGTGGTTGGCACGGGGATGTAGCGGTGCCGGAAAAGTAGGAAGCAGACAAGACACAGCGGGGTGCAATTTCTGTACCTTTACTTAGTAAATGCAGTCCAGGGTCCTGATTTCAGATGGTATCGGAGCAGGCTAGCCTGGAAGCAACTCAGGGATTCTCCCTCAGCAAATGGGCTGTGCAGTCTCCTTCCTAGCGCTTACTTGAGGGATCTCCAGTACTGAGTTACACTGAAGTTCCTCCTGTTAGATGTTCCCAAGAACATCAACTGTAGCCTGTTCCAGGCTCCTCACTCCTAAGTCCCGGCTCACTATCCGTGTTGCTGTTGTGCCCTCAAGTCTTAGATGGGAGTATTGCATTTACAGCCTTCTATTCCTCTGGTGTCTGCTGTAGGACCATCAGTGTCCATACAGCCGTGAAGACCAGGCTCCAGTTCATGCGCTCTTACGGGAGATGAGCTCTTCCTCTCAGCTCTATCTCAGCGCTCCTTCCACACGTCTGCACACTTCACCCTCCGCAGACTAACTAACCACTCCTTCCTCTTGGCCCTCAGAGAGCACTCCTCCCCTTAATTCCGGTTCAGAGTCCCCCCTGCTGGCCTAGAGTGGAACTGTGTTGCATGCGTAGATTGACTGCGAGAGAGACCCGTCATTGCCTCCAAGCCTGGCATTACCCTTCCCGGGAGGAAGGCAAAGCCACTGTGGCGACCTTACTCCTGGGGGCGCCACACTAACTCCTCCATATCCTCAGAGGAGAAATAATATTTTTTTGCATCATGACTGTTCTCCCAAATATCCTTCGATCCTGAGGAACGGACTTCTCCCGAGTCTGAGTCGGCTTCCTTAGGCGCCCTTTTCCTCTTTTTTGGGGCAGAGCCTTGGGCCACCGGGGTCTGGACTGCCATGGAGGTCTGAACCTCCTGCCTAATGAGAGTTTTTATGCTGTCAAACAGGGAGGGTTGCTCGGTACGCAGGATATTTTGCGTACAAGGTTGGCATAACTTCTTTTTGTAGTCAGAAGGAAACCTGGCACCACATATACCACACTTGCGGGGGTTTTTAGGGGCAGAGGCCTTTTCTTCCTGTAAGAGAAGGCTTACTCAGACCTGTGCCACCAACTTTTTTTCTTTGACAGGCAAGGGACCGGCCCTGCTACTCACTGTAAGAGGGGGAACGATGGGCTCCACAGATGCTGCAGTTGAGGGCTTCTCACCATCCATGTCTGCACACACCACAGACACACTGCGCTTACCTGGAGCTGCTGCACCCTTTTTAAGGGTGATGCTGCGTTCGTTTGCTGGGTGCTCCTCCCTCCTCCCTGGGGAGGAATACCGCTCGACCCCAGCTGCCATTGGGCTCATTTCCCAGGTCCCCCGGGTGCCGGCGCGCGTTTCTCCCTCACAGGACGTCGCGGCCGCAAACCGAAAGTGCGCGTCACAGCTTCCGGTCGATTGCCCGCCCCCTCTGACACGCGCGTGCGGCTCCAATGCAGCGCTGGGAGAAAGGAGGAAGCCGGGGAGCTATGCAGGACCCCGGCAGGCACCATACCTCCCCGCTTTACCCTGGAGGGCGCGGGAGGGGTGGCCATGTCCCGAGTCACACCGGTGGTGGAGATGGGAGCAGTACATGGAGGAGGAGAGGCGGACCCCCCCCCCCCCCAACCTCGGCTGCCCAGCTTCGTGAGTACATAGGGGCTCCGCTCGCTGGCCACGGCAGCCCTTTGAGACCTCTTCATGCCCCGATAGGGGACCGGAAAAACACTGAGGTAGCAGGAAGGGGAGTGTTATTTAACCTCTGTGTCCCTGTCCCCTATTAGGGCGGGGAGACAACCTCCAAGGTGGCTGTCGTGGAAGGTGACTAGAGAAAAATAGTTTTCAGACATGGATTACGGTGTGGGACAGAACGACAGACGTGAGGGATATTGTTTTATATTTGTTTTATTGCAGGAGACAAGGGATTCAATGGAATGGGCGTTAGACGAGTATAACTATTTTTAAATACAAAGGAAAACTGTGGCTTGTTCTTAATTTCAAAGACTTTATTCTTGCTGTCTATTTATTGACAATACAACTAAAGGATTAGTAATGTATAAGTGACTCAGACGCCTCTCCAATACTAATCTGTGGGCTTGATGTCACCGGACAATACATAGACAACCACCCCACAAATATGAACCTCACTTGCCACTGCTAAAAGGCAAGTGGGAAGAGCCTGGCAAAGCGCCAGATTTAGGGTAATAGATGTGCCTTTTCTAGGCAGCTGCGGGCTGCTATTTTTAGGTGGGGGAGAGGGGGCAATTTTAATGGCCCCTTACCAGCCTGAGAACACCAGCCCGAGAACACCAGCCCCCAGTTCAAGCAAAAAGAAATCAGTCGAAAGCACGTCAGTCCCAGGATGCACATTCGAAGTCCAATGACTCAATTGGACTTAAAGTGATAGGAACAGCATTCAGTCCAGATGATGAAAAAGAAACGCCTTTATTCCGCCATAATACGACATTTCAACCACAATTGGCCTTTATCAGGTATTTGTGGTCAAAATGTCATATGTTTGCAGAATAAAGGCTTTTTTCTTTTTCCATCACCTGGACTGGAAGCTATTCCTTTCTATTGTTTGTACCAGCCCCCTGCTTTAGCTGGGCTGGTTGTCAAACATTGGAGGGGACCCCTTGCCATTTTTTTTTTTAATTAAAAAAAAAAAAAAAGCAGAGACACCTCTATTCAAAAATACAGGGAATTCCAAGTCATATCTTTTTTTAAATTATTTCCTAGAGAGCAGAAGCCAGCTGATGAATACTCCCATCAGATACTCCAGCTCTCACCGTTATTAACGGCAGCAGGCGTCAGTTGATAGGAGCAGTTGTCCCATCATCTGACGCCAGTGACCAGAGGTAAACTTTATACCTCCGATCACGGCTGTGGGCTCACACTGTCCGGCAGTAATGATTTTGCTGCTAATCAAAAGTAGGGTTTGCTGCCACAATGTTTGGGGCCCCCATTCAACCCATCCAAGTGAATGGGGTCCAGGTGCTGTTCTGGTAACCGAACTTTATTTTATTTTTTAACTGTTCGACCAAACCAGTCAGAACGAACATCCAGGGGTCCACCAATCTATATCTAACAGGCCTCCTGTCAGTGTAATTCAAGTATCTTTCATAACTGGCTCAGTGATCGTACTCAGAGTGGCAATAAATGGTTGCACATAAAATTGGAAGTGTGTTTCAAGTGGGGTACCATAAAGGCCCTTTTACATTTAGCGATGCACCAGCGATCCGACCAGCGATCCGACCCGGTCAGGATCGCTGGTGCATCGCTAAATGATCGCTAGTGAGCTTTCATACAGAAAGACCTCACAGCGATTCAGCAGCGA
Organism: Dendrobates tinctorius; assembly: GCF_039654945.1. NCBI lineage: Eukaryota > Metazoa > Chordata > Amphibia > Anura > Dendrobatidae > Dendrobates > Dendrobates tinctorius. The sequence goes on from NW_027361728.1 coordinate 35,337,339, forward strand.
CGCAGCGCACGATACTTACCATTCACACACAGCGATCCTGCGTCCTCCCGCCCGCCTCCACGCGTCGCTGGACGTCACAGCAGGAAGCCTCAGCAGGAAGCGCCCGACGAGAAATGGAGCTGGACATTCTCGCGCGATCAGCGATGGACAGCGGGGGAGCCGGTCGCTGGTAAGTATCACACATAGCGATATCGCTAGCAATATCGCTATAACGTCACAAAACCAGTGATGTTATAGCGATATTGCTAGCGATATCGCTTAGTGTAAAACCCCCTTAAGACTTTCTTGGCCCCAGTGTTGTTCAACATTTTTATAGAATGATCTAGATAAGGTAACTGAAGGTAAACTAATCAAACTGGCAGACGATGCAAAGCTAGGAGGGGATAGCTAACAAAAAAGACAGAAAGAACTCAGAAGGATCTAGATAAGCTTGAACAATGGACAGCAACTAATAAAATCCCATTTAACAGTGAAATATAATATTCTACATCTGGGAAAGAAAAACTAAAATGACATCTATAGAATGTGAGGAATAGAACTAAGCAACAGCATGAGTCAAAGTCTTGGGTATACTAATAGATCACACAATGCACAGTAGTCAACAGTGTGAGGCTGGAGCAAACAGTTCTATTGATGTATTAAGAGAAGCATCTAGAAGACATGAGGTAATTATCCCTTTCTACTTCTCATTGGTCAGGCCTCATTTGGAATACTGTGTCCAAATCTGGGCACTACATTTAAACACAAACACACACACACACACACACACACACACACACACACACACGTAAGCAAGTTCCAAAAAGAGCTACCAGAATGGTGAGCGGACTGCAAACTATGTCCTACGTGAAACAGTTAAATGATCTTGGAATGTTTTGCTTATTTGCACATGGAAACACAAGAAGCAATGGAATTAAACTGAAAGACGATACATATTAGGCTAGTTTAACACTAGCGTATGGAGAAGGTGCAGAGGGATGCGGACTTCCTCCGTGAAGCTCTGCCCCCTGCCGCGCTTCCTCAGTTCAGCTCCGCCTACATCGGCATGCAGCCTGCGTACCCCATCTTTAGCATTGGGTACACAGGCCATGTCGATGCGGTGACCTGCACCGAACGCAACATGTTGCATTTTGGTGCGGTCGCCGCACCGTCAAAACAACGCATGCGGAGGCATCCGCATACATCGGCATGGCCTGCGTACCCAATGCTAAAGATGGGGTACGCAGGCCGAATGCCGACGTAGGCGGAGCTGAACGGAGAAGACGCGGCAGGGGGTGGAGCGTCACAGAGGAAGTCCGCATCCCTCCGCAGCTCCTCCATACGCTTGTGTGAAACTAGCCTTAGATATTAGAAAGACAGTGAGGGTGATCAATGAGTGGAACAGGCTGCCACAAGACGTGGCAAGTTCTCCTTCAATGGAAGTCTTCAGAGGCTGGACCGACATCCATTTGAAATGGTTTAGCGAATCCTGCATTGAGCAGGGTGGTGGAGAAGATGGACCCGGAGGTCCCTTCCAATTCTAACATTCTATGATAGTATTCAGCAATTGACCAGACAAATGAAAATTCACAGAAAAAAAAAAAAAAAAAAAACAGCTTTAAAAAAAATTAGACATGGTAAGTGATGTAGTATTTTGTGCAGAATTACTGATTTTGAGCATTAAGAACACATCATAAGCTAAATTTACAACTAAAAGTACAATGTGTAAAAAAAATTAAATAACTGAAACATGCATTGTAGAGTTATTACAATACAAAGTGAAAAGTCAGATTTGATAAATTTGACCAGGCCAGGAAGGAGAGACCAGACTTCGGTAGGTAAGAGTTAGGCTCCTAATAAATACACCAAGGTTACTTACCGGTAGCCGGTTTTCCGGAGCCCATGACGGCACACATGAGGGGATCCGTCCAGTCAGGACAGGAACCCTACTGAAGAAAAAAGGGGCGGTACCTCTCCCTCGCTTCAGTTGGTTTACAGAGCATGAGAGGCCCCCCCGGGTTAGTACTCATGGTAAAACTATCACCACATTATAACAAAAAAAAAAAAAGCACCGATACCATAGTGCACACCAAAGGAGTAGGGGGGGGGGAAATATGCAGGTGTCGTCATGGGCTCCGGAAAAACCGGCTACCGGTAAGTAACCTTGGTGTTTTCCAGTCTCCCATGACGGCACACGAGAGACTTTTGTAGAGTAAAACATCTTAGGGAGGGACCACCGCTTGAAGCACCCTTCTACCAAAGGTTAGGTCAGTAGAGGAAGATAGATCAAGTCGGTAGTGCTTAAAAAAGGTTGAAGGTGAGGACCAAGTAGCGGCTTTACAAATCTGCTCAATCGATACCTCAGCCTTCTATGCCCAGGAGGTAGCCACGGCTCTGGTGGAGTGAGCCTTGATGCCTTCTGGAACCGGAGCGCCACTTGCGGAGTAGGATAACATAATGGCCTCCCTGATCCATCTGGCAATGGTACTCTTAGCTACCCCGTGCCCTTTTCTACTACCCTGAAAGGCTACAAAAAGGGACTGATCTTTCCTCCACTGACTAGTTACTGACATATATTGTACTATGGCTCTTCTTACATCTAATGTATGGAACTTTTGCTCCCCAGGGTTTCTAGGATTGTTACAGAAAGATGGCAAGGAGATCTTCTGAGTCCTATGAAACTTTTGGACTACCTTGGGGAGATAGGCCGGGTCTGGTCTTAGAACCACTCAGTCATCCAAGATCTGTGTATATGGAGGACATATAGATAGAGCTTGTAGGTCGCTCACTCTTCGGGCTGATGTTAAGGCTACCAGTAAGACAGTTTTAAGTGTAAGTAGCTTTGGTGACAGCTCTAGTAGTGGTTCAAAGGGATCTTTGGTTAAGGCCTCTAAGACTAGGTTGAGGTCTCAGGGTGGTATCTTTGGGATAATGACCGGCCTGGACCTGCCACAGGACTTTATGAATCGGGACACCCACCTATTGGTTGCTAAGCTGCAGTTATATAGGGCACCAAAGCTGAGACTTGGACTTTGAGTGTGTTAGTGGCTAACCCCAGTTGCAGCCCCGACTAAGAATTCTACGATAGGTCCCACTGGCGCTACATCCCCCAAGGGTTCCCCCAGGAAGTCTAGGAACTTTTTCCACGTTCTACCGTAGATTTGGGATATTATAGGTTTCCTACTTTTTCAACAGGGTGGAGACTAACCCTGGAGAGAATCCCTGGCGACTCAGTAGCGCCCCCTCAAATTCCAGATGGAAGCCTTTCACCTGAGAGTGGACCACTGGTCCCTGGGAAAGCAGGTCTGGAATCTCCGGTAATATCCATGGACCTGTCACCGACATGAGTCTCAGAAGGGAGAACCAAGGCCTCCTCGGCCAAAACGGAGCTATAAGAATTATTCTCGCTCGATCCTCCCTGATTTTCCTGACCATTACTGGGATCGTTGTTATCGGGGGAAATGCATAGGCCAGGATGAACTTCCAGGGTATTTGTAGGGCATCTACTGCGAAGGGGTTTTCCCTTGGATTTAGTGAGCAGAACTTCCTGACCTTCCGGTTGTGTGTGGTAGTGAACAGGTCTATTTCTGGTTTGCCCCAGGCCTGAACTATTTGTTGGAAGACTTGGGGGTTTAGGGACCATTCCCCTTGTCTTAGGTGCCTGCGACTCAGGAAGTCTGCCTGTATATTTTCTACCCCCTTTATGTGCAGTGCTGTGATGGATAACAGATGTTGTTCTGCTAGCTGGAAGAGTAGATCCGATATTTGCATGAGGCCCCGATATCTCGTTCCCCCCTGGTAATTGATGTAGGCTACTACTGCCTGATTGTCCGTCTTGACTCGGGTGTGGCGGCCCCGAAGTAAAGGAAGGAAATGTTTCACGGCTTTTTCCACTGCCCATAGTTTTTACATTTGAACCGAGATCCTTTTCTAGCGAGGACCAGGTCCCCTGTATTGAGTGGGATCTCAGGTGTGCTCCCCATCCTGTGGCACTTGCATCTGTTGTAATGATGTCCTCGACTGGTTTTTGCCACGGGACACAAGCTGTTAGATTCTTTTCTACAGTCCACCAGAGCAGGGAATCTCTTACAGCCACTGAGAGACATAGTTTGCCTTCTAAATGTCCTTTTAATTGTTTCTGTGCTGACAGAACTTCCCACTGTAGTTGTCTTAAGTGGTACTGCGTCCATGCTACTGCAGGTATGCATGATGTCAATGAGCCTAAAAGGGACATTGCGTGCCTCTGTCATATTTGGTCTTTGTATTGCTGTGCGAGCTAGGCCTCTTATCTTGGTCACTTTGCTCTCTGGTAGGAGGCAGCGTTGTTGCTCGGAGTCCAATATCAACCCTAGGAAGGATTGCTCTTTTACTGGGGTTATCCTTGACTTGGGGATGTTTACTATCCATCCTAGTCCTACTAGAATTGCTATCACTTCCTTCACTTGATGTGCGCAGTGGGACTCCGACCTCCCAATTACAAGAAAGTCGCCTAGGTATGGGACGATCACTATGTCCCTGGAACAAAAAAAGACATTACTTAGGCCATCACTTTGGTGAATACTATGGGGGCTGTAGACAGGCCAAACGGAAGGGCTGCGTATTTGTATTGTTTCGCCTGCCCCTGGACATAGAGCGCTACTCTCAAATATTTTTGATACTCCCGATGAATTGGGATGTGATAGTAGGCATCTTTTAAGTCTATCACTGCCATGAGGCAATGCTGGAACAGGATCTTTGTGGCCGTTTTGATTGACTCCATTTTGAAGGAGCAATTGTCTACCCACTGATTGTCAACCTGAGGAGACTCAATGGTTCTCCAAGAGCCGTCTGGTTTATGTATTAAGAAGAGGGAGGAGTAGAACCCCCTTCCTATTTCTTCCACTGGGACTTCCTGTAGGACTTGTTTTTTCACTAGTCCCAAGAGTTCCGTCTCCAGGGCCAGCTATTGCTCTTGGGCTTTCCTTCTGGGTGTCATTATGAAGGTATGCCTGGGCGGACAGATGAATTTTATTTTTAAACCGTCCTTTATTAGGTTTAGGACCCATGTACTGGGGGAGATATTTGCCCAGGCGGAAAGGAAGAGAGAAAGCCTTCCCCCTACCTCCAGCCCGATGTCATTCGGGAGATTTTTTGGAGGAAGTGGAGGGCCCTTTAAACATATAGCCCGATCCTCTTCTTTCTTTAAAGTCCCAGCTTTTTCCATCTCCCGTGGGTCGACCCCTGTTAAATCTCCTCCTCCGAAAGGGCTGCTTTTCAGGTTCTCCCAGAAATCGGGGGAGAGCTTTTCTTCCTATCCCCCGCATGTTCCAAAATCTCTTCTAGTTTTTTTCCGAAGAGGAATTGGCTATCGCATGGAATGGAACATAACCTATGTTTTGATGGTAAATCTCCGGGACACCCTTTAAAGCCACAGGGCTCGTCTTGCTGCATTTGACAGGCTTGCTGCTCTAACTGTCAATCTTGCGGAATCTGCAGAGGAATCCGCTAGGAAAGCCGCTGCTCCGTGTACCAGTGTCAGATTAGACAGAATTTCGTCCCTAGGAACTCTATCTCTGATCTGGTCATCTATTTGTTGTAGCCAGACCACGAGGGCACGAGCGGTACAGGTACCAGCTATCGCTGGCTTTAATCCACCTGCCGAAGCTTCCCAGATATGTTTTAGGAAACCATCTGCTTTTTTATCAAGCGGGTCTTTCAACATGCCCGAGTCTTCTAATGGTAGAGATACCTTTGAGGATTTGGCTACGGCTCCATCAATTTTTGGGACTTTTTCCCAGGTCTCTGAATCCTTTTGTTCAAAAGGGTACCTTCTTTTTGATGTGGAAGGCAAGCCCCCTGACCTCTCAGATTTTTTCCATTCCCAGTCAATTAGGGCCTTTATTTTATAATTTACAGCGAAGGTGCGTTTTTTCCTTTCCTCCAAACATCATATCCTCCAATGATTTAGGAGTCTTTTCCTCCTTAAGGCCCATTGTAGCCCTAATAGCTTTGACCAGCTTTTCCACATCCTGTTGGGAAACATGGACGGCTGCCTATATCGCTGTCCGAGGAGGATTCTGAGGACTGAGTAGAGGAAGAGGAGGGGGACAAGGATCCTTCCCGCCCCTTCTGCCCTGGCGAGGCCTCTGAATCAGAATCCCTTATATGACCTCTTTTATCCTTTTTAAGGGCTGCCTTTAGGGAACCTTTCACCTCATGCTGTATTAACGCCTTAAGGCTGGTTACCAAATCAGGGGTTTCCTCCTGTATAGTTTTATTTATACAGTCAGCGCAGAGGTCTTTCTGCCACTGATCTGCCAGCAGGTGTTTGCATAGGGCGCATTCTCTATTTTTGGTTTTGCTGCTGGCCTTCCTTGACCCCTAGTGATCAAACAGAGAAAAGTCTTAGTTACTCACCGGTTAACAGTATTTTTCGGAGTCCATGACAGCACCACCTGAGAGAGGGATCCGCCCTTCCTAGGAACAGGAAAAACCTACAGATACAAAAAGGGCGGCACCTCTCCCACGCATCAGTTGGATTACAGAGCATAAAAGAGGACCTCCAAGGTTAATGCATGATTATATGTACAACAATATTAATACTTAAATTTTTATCACCCGTGGATATGTACAAAGGGAAGACGTGCACACCCAAATTGACTAAGGGAAGGGAATCTATGGGTGCTATCATGGACTCCGAAAAATACCATTAACCGGTGAGTAACTAAGACTTTATTCGGTCGTCCATGACAGCACCACCTGAGAGAATTACAGAGAGTAATCACTACTTTAGGGGGGGGGGGGGGGGGGGGGGAGACTACAGCCTGCAGAACCCCGATACCGAAGGAGAGGTCTGCAGAAGCACCCAAGTCTAGCCTATAATGACTATAAAAAGTGCTCGGAGAGGACCAAGTGGCCGCCTTACAAATCTGGTCGATGGAGACTTCCGATCTCTCGGCCCACGAGGTCGCCACGGCTCTGGTGGAATGCGCCTTCAATTTCTCCGGAGCTACTCTACCTTTTGAGGTATAAGCTAACGAGATTGCTTCTCTAATCCATCTGGCTAGTGTACTTTTGGACACCCTAAGACCTTTCCTAGGGCCTTGGTAGGAGACAAAGAGGGCATTGTCCTTCTTCCAGGGATCGGTAGCCGCTAGATACTCCAAGAGGCATCTCCTAACATCTAAAGTGTGTAGCTTCTCCTCTTTCTCATTAGTTGGTTTAGGGAGGAAGGATGGAAGGACTATTTCCTGCGACCTATGAAAGCTGGAGGCTACTTTTGGTAAATACGCTGGGTCAGGTCTAAGTATTACCCTATCCTCTTTTACCTGAAGAAAAGGTGGGCGCCTAGACAATGCCTGAATGTCGCTTACCCTACGGGCTGACGTTATGGCTATCAGGAAAGCTATCTTGAGGGACAGGCTCCTAATAGAGGCTGACGAGATGGGTTCAAATGGCACTTCTGTCATAGCTGTGAGGACTAGGTTCAAATCCCATGGCGTGAGTCTATTCTTTACTATTGGTCTGGATCTACTCGCTGCTTTGATAAACCTATTGACCCAGTAATTAGCCGCGATGTTGCAGCTAAAGAGGGCCCCTAAGGCGGATACCTGTACTTTAAGGGTACTGGTGGAGAGACCCAGGTCCAGCCCTTTTTGTAAAAATTCCAAGATCTGGCCTATAGGGACGGAATCATCAGTATTTTTATTTGAGCTTTGGAGGAATCTTTTCCAAATTCTGACGTAAATCTTAGTTGTCACCACTTTCCTACTTTTTAGTAGAGTGTCAATTAGGTCTGGGGAGAAGCCTTTACTTTTTAGCAGTGACCGCTCAAATTCCACGCCGTAAGATGTAGGCCAGCCACCTGAGGGTGGAAGACCGGGCCCTGGGACAGAAGGTCCGGGATGTCCGGGAGAACCCAAGGATCGTCTACCGACATGATCCTGAGGTTCGAGAACCATGCTCTTCTGGGCCATAACGGGGAGATGACTATGACCCTTGCCCTGTCCTTCCTGATCTTCCTCAACACCAGAGGAAGTAGAGATAGGGGAGGAAAGGCGTAGGCTAGCCTGAAGTCCCATTTTATCAGTTGCGCATCTACTGCCAGAGGAGTCTCCCTGGGATTTAGGGAGCAAAACTGTCTCGTTTTCGAGTTCTCCTTGGTGGCGAATAGATCCACCTCTGGTTGACCCCATCTCTGCACGATCTGAACGAAAATGGAGGTGTTTAAGGCCCACTCTTCTTGTTTTAACAGATTGCGGCTTAGGAAATCTGCCGTGACGTTTTCTTTTCCTCTTATGTGAAGAGCCGTGAGAGATAAAAAATGCCGCTCTGCTAGCTGGAACAACTGTCCTGCCACATTCATCAGAGTTTTGGATCGAGTTCCGCCTTGGTGGTTGATATAGGCCACGGCCACTCGATTGTCCGAGAGAACTCGTACGTGATGGCCCTGTAGATACATAAGGAGCTCTTTAGCTGCGTGTACTACCGCTGTCAATTCTTTCAAATTAGAAGACATTTGTATCTGATCCCGTTCCCATAGGCCCTGGACCAGAATTTCCTCCATATGCGCCCCCCAACCGGAAGGACTTGCATCCGTGGTGACCACGCGGGTAATGTTATACTCCCAAGGGACCCCTCTAGACAAGTTATTTCTTTCTAGCCACCACTCCAGGGACTCTATTGTGTTTCTGGATAAGGTCAGTCGACCTTCTAAGTTACCCCCAAGAATCCTCTGATACCATAAAACTTCGCCCTGTAGAGTTCTCGTATGAACTTGGGCCCACTGGACCGCGGGAATGCAGGACGAGAGGGAACCCAACAGGGACATGGCTTTCCTGAGGGACATGGAGGGGTTGTTGGAAGCGTTCAGGACCCGGCCATGCAGGTGCAGCAGCTTCTCTGGGGGTAGACGGCATTCCTGCTTTTTAGAATCTAGGGTTAGGCCTAAAAATTGTTGAATTTTTAATGGCTGCAAACGGGATTTTTTGATATTAAGTAGCCATCCCAACCGCTCTAGAGCCGCCGTTGTTTTCTGTAATTGATCTAAACACTGCTCGGCTGAACTGCCTATTATAAGGAGGTCATCTTGATAGGGAACGACTAGAATGTTTAGCTCGCGCAGATGGGCCATCACCTCTGCCATCACTTTGGTGAATACTCGGGGCGCAACTGCCACCCCGAAGGGTAAGGCAGCGTACTGGAAGTGCTGGATTGACCCCTCCAACTGAACCGCCAGTCTAAGGAAAGGTTGGTGTGCTAGACATATGGGTATATGGTAGTAAGCGTCTTTCAGATCTAGGACCACCATGAAGCAGTTTTGAAACAGCATTTTTATTGCGGTGTTAATTGTTTCCATTTTAAACGGACGTACGACCAGGAATTTATTGAGGGCTTTGAGGTTAAATATAGCCCTAAATGAGTCGTCCGGTTTACGGACCAAGAACAGGGGGGAATAGAAGCCTTTCCCCCTCTCTTCCTCTGGAACTCTCATCAGGACTTTTTTGTCCAGTAGCTCGAGGACCTCGGTCTCCAGGGCAGCTTGTTCTAGCGGGGAAGATTTGAGCGGAGTTACCCTGAACCGATCTTGGGGAACGCAGGAGAACTCTAGGTGCAGTCCTGTAGCTATCACCCCCAGTCCGCTGCATCCAGCTTGGGGGCCTTATCCCATCGACTTACTATTGGGTCCTCAAAGGGGTATCTTCGCTTGAAAGCAGGCGGCATAGAACCCCTTTTTTCCGTTTTTTTCCACTCCCTGTCTATCAGGCTCTGGACTCTTTCGTTTAATGGAAAAGTCCTTTGCTTTCTGGGGTCTAGACCCCCGAACATAATGTCCTGAGCAGACAGTTCTGTCTTTTTTTCTTCTACCCCCATGGTTGACCTTATGGTTTTAATTAATTTATCCATTTGGTCCAAGGGAAAACAGAACCGGCTGGAATCCTCTTCGGAAGAAGAAGAGGAGGCCAAGGACTCTGAGGACATATCTTCCCTCCTAGGGCCGACTGAAGATTCTGAGCCTGAAACACTAGCCTGTCTTCTTTTAGAAGAATCTTCTTTTGATAGGGTTTTTATTTCAGTCCTGATTGCCTCAGGTCTGTAGCGAAGCTTGGAACTTCTTCCGCTACCTGCATAAATAGGGAAGAGTGTAAGTCTGATACTCTACTCACGTTCTACCCCTCATCTCCGTCCCTACCGTCTGTCTCACGCAAGACTGACACAATCTCTTAGGGTGGCCATCTGGTAAGGGGCAACTACAGAGGGCACATTCCTTGTGCTTCTGCTTCCCTGTGGCCTTCTTCCCCTGAGAATCAAAAAACATAAGGGGACACTGCATCAGGGTACATTCTCGCAGATCTCTTACCCTTGCAGATGAGGACAGGTACCGGATCATGGGGGGCTGCAGGAGGATCCTTTGGCCTAGAGGAACTACTGTGGCTCTGTCCACTCGAACGTCCCTCCTTCCGCCCCTTAGGCTGGTCACTGGGGTGCTTTGCCACGGGCTGCACCTCTTGTGGGTGCATGGGGGCTTCTGTTGTGTCCATCGCTGGGCCTCCAGAAGCACCTCAGCAGCAATGCCTTCTGTCTTAAGAAGGCTTCCCATCCGGATCAGCAGGAACTCCGTCCGGTGTTCGGGCCCCCCATTGGACCGCCTCGCGATCCTCCCCCTCCCCTTCAGGCCCGTCAGGCGCGCATCGGCGCGTGTCCACAACAACCGGAAGTCGACCAGCATCCGACTTCTGGTTTCGGCGCTAGGCCCCGCCCCCTCCGCGGCACTTCCGCCGCGTCACTTCTGCCGCGCGACAGAGGCCACGGGGACGCGCGGCAAGGGGCTAGCACTGCGCCGCCGGCTCGGAACCGTCCGCTCCCTTTGTGGGACACCGCCGGCGGCGCCCGCCCGAACGGACCGCTCCGGGGAAAGGAGACACAGGGGGACACCGCTTACCTCACCGGTCCCATGGAGAAGGCGCCCACCGGACCCTTTCTCCGCCTGCTCTTACCACTGCCGTGGAAATCCTACCCGGACCCACCGTGGCGCATCCAGGGCCCCCAGCGAGACCGAGGTAGGAGAACCCCCCGCTACCTGAGTCGGTCCGCTGGTCTGGGAATTCAGTTATCCATGACGGACGATCTGTAGGGAGTTCTGTCCTTGTTAGGAACAGGAAACCAACTGATGCGTGGGAGAGGTGCCGCCCTTTTTGTATCTGTAGGTTTTTCCTGTTCCTAGGAAGGGCGGATCCCTCTCTCAGGTGGTGCTGTCATGGACGACCGAATAAAAAGGAACCCCGTTACCATAAAGGCGACATTCACATAGATCGCTCACCACCGCTGTCAATCAGGGGTACCGATCTCGGAGGCTCCTCAGATGCACTCGTGACGTTTCTTCTGGATGTCTCAGTCATGCCGGTCGCGTTTACGACTGCCGCTCCCACCACTCGAGCGGCTGCTCCTGGTATGCTGGCGGCCCGGCCTGACATCTGGCGAGAGCTCTTGCTGCTGCTGATCTTGCCCCACATCCATCATGAAGCCTTGGGCATGAGTGCGTCTTCTGTGGTCATCCCCCTTATGCAAGGGAGATCCACTGCACTCTCCGCCTCCCAGGACCCTGCCTGTTCTTCCACGCCGGCACGAGAGAGGGGCAGGTACGTGATCTTCAGTACACAGGTCCCTGTCAGAACAGGAAACCCAACTGAAGCGAGGGAGAGGTACCGCCCCTTTTATCTTCAGTAGGGTTCCTGTCCTGACTGGGCGGATCCCCTCATGTGTGCCGTCATGGGAGACGGGAAAAAGGTAATTTCATTAATATTTGGAGTTCCACATTTTCAAGTATTTCACTAAGAGGATACAGAACAGTTCACTAAAAGTCAATACCGTATTTTTCTGACCATAAGACGCATTTTTTTTTCTTCCAAATTTGGGAGGAAAGTGTGGGTGCGTCTTATGGTCGGAATGTAGCATGTGGGGAGGGGGCAGCGGTGGAGTGAGACCGCACTGGGATCGCAGGAGGCAGGAAAATGTTGCCTGCTGCAGGAATCCAGCCGCTGGGGAAACCACGTGGTCCCGATACGTGAAGTGAATATTCATGAGCAGCTTCCCCGCTCTGTCAGCTGAGCAGTGAGCGGGGAGCAGCAAATGACAGACCCACATGGTTTCCCCAGCGCCGATTCCTGCAGCACCTGGGGAGATCTGGGTCTGGTGGTGGAGGGGGCAGGAGCAGAGTGCAGCAGGAAGGATTGCATACCTGACAGGCAGCACAGCCAGGGCTGTGCTGATTCGATGCGGAATGCTCCTGTGGAGGACCTGTGGTGAGGTCATGAAGAGGGCGGGCTGGAGCATCACATGACCACACAAAGCCCTTTCTCTTCATGTCGTCATCACAGGTCCTGCAGACACCGCACTACAAACAGTGCAGCATCCTCTTGCATGACCTATGGTGAGGACACAAGAGGGCTCTGTGCGGCCATGGGATGCTGCATTACCTCACCCCAGCGTGCCTTCCTAGCTGCAGGAGCGGTACTGAGCACAGTGAGCAGCAGACTGTACAAGAATGAATTATAAGGTTAGTAATTGCAGCACATAAAAATCACTCTGACATCCTGTGGTGAACTATAACTCCCAGCATGCCATATGATCTTCAGGACATTCTGGGAGTTATAGTTCTCCCATGGGATCTTAAAGCAGCACCCGTGTTATTTTTTAGTGCTGGAGTGGTGCTTTAAATATAAGCCCTGTGCCCCCATTCTTATGTACTTTACAGACAACACACTAGTCCCACAGCACCATCTTCTACCTGTAGCTCCCAACATTACACATTATAATATATATATATCTCTCTCTCTCTATCTCCACTTTTTTGGTTCAAACATTTTTTTCCCTATTTTCCACCTCTAAAACCTGGGTGCTTCTTATAGACCGGCGCGTCTTATAGTCCGAAAAATATGGTACTTACAATTCATTCCTTTTTTCCCATGCCTTTAATATCCAGTCAGACTTCATGATGGGGGTTCCCAGACTAACCGCAACCTACATCCAAAAAAACATTTGTGAAAGAAAAGCTCATGCATTTTGTACATCTATTAAAAGAGGGTTTTCCCACTTCTAGGAAGAGAAGTGGTCCCCAAGTGTTTTTTGGCATGTAAAAACAGGATTTTTTGGGTTGCTTACCGTAAAATCTGTTTCTCAGAGCCTTCATTGGGGGACACAGAGACCATGGGTGTATGCTGCTGCCACTAGGAGGCTGACACTATGCACAAAAAAAGGTTAGCTCCTCCTCCACAGTGTACACCCCACCGACCGGCAGGAAGTTCCTCAGTTAGTGAGAAAGCAGTAGGAGAAGTAACAGAATAGATTGAAAGCAGAACAAACAACTCAACTGTAACAAACCGACAAACATAAGAACAGGAGTTGTAGAACATGGGAGGGTGCTGTGTCCCCCAACGAAGGCTCCGAGAAACAGATTTTACGGTAAGCAACCCAAAAAATCCTGTTTTCTCGTTCGCCTTATTGGGGGACACAGAGACCATGGGACGTCCCAAAGCAGTCCCTGGGGTGGGAAACAAACTTCCATCAGGCCAGTGGACTCGCCACCGCAGCCTGCAGAATCCTTCTACATAGGCTGGCGTCCGCCGAAGCGTAGGTGTGGACCCTGTAGAATTTCACAAAGGTGTGAACCGATGACCACGTTGCAGCATTGCAAAGCTGCAGCGCGAAAGCTCTGTGGCGCACCGCCCAGGAGGCACCCACCGCCCGGGTAGAGTGCGCTCTGATCCCTGGAGGGGCCACTCGATGCTTGACCCGGTATGCCTCCAAAATTGCCGATCTGATCCAGCGCGCAATAGTGGCCTTTGAGGCTGGGTGATGAACAGAGAGTCTGACTTCCGCAATGAAGTCGTCCGGGCTAGATAGACTCTCAATGCCCTGACTAGGTCCAGCTTGTCCAAAGACCGCTCCCGAGGGTGAGCTGGGCTCGGGCAGAAGGATGGCAGAACAATGTCCTCATTGAGGTGAAACGAAGATACCACCTTCGGAAGAAGAGAGGGCGGAGGCCGCAGAACTACCTTGTCCTGATGAAGGACCAAAAAAGGAGAGCGGCAAGAAAGTACCGCTAAATTCCGACACGCGCCGGATGGAGGTAATGGCCACCAGAAAGGCCACTTTCCAAGAAAGGAGGGAAAGGGAAACGTCCCTGAGAGGTTCAAAAGGAGGACCCTGCAGAACCTGAAGAACCAAATTAAGATCCCAAGGATCCACGGGAGCTCGGTACGGAGGAACCGTGTGAGCCACACCCTGGAGGAAGGTTTTGACCTGGGGCCGGGAGGCCAGCGTTTTCTGAAATAAAATGGACAGTGCCGAAACTTGACCCTTCAAGGAACTGAAAGCAAGCCCCGCATCCAGCCCTGCCTGAAGAAACGCCAGAATAGAAGGGAGCGAAAAAACCAAGGGCGCGATGTCATTGGCCTCACACCAGGAGAAATAGGCTTTCCAAGTACGGTAATAGACCTTCGAAGAAGGCTTTCTGGCGCGGATCATGGTATGAATTACCCGATCAGAGAATCCTGCCCGTCTCAAAACCTCGGTCTCAACAGCCACGCCGTTAAATTGAGCGACCGAGAATTGGGGTGGCAAATCGGGCCTCGAGACAGCAGATCTGCCCGTCGGGAAGCTTCCAGGGGGCGTCCGCGAGAAGGTTGACAATGTCTGCGAATCAAGACCTTCTGGGCCAATTCGGGGCGATGAGGATGACTGGAATCCCCTCTGCTTTGATTTTCTTCAACAACTTGGGAAGAAGAGGCAGAGGAGGGAACAGGTAGGGGAGCACGAACTGTGACCAAGGGACGGCCAGAGCGTCGGCGCCCACTGCCAGAGGGTCCCGAGACCTGGACACGAATTGTGGTACTTTCCTGTTGAGGCGAGATGCCATGAGGTCTACATCCGGGGTTCCCCACCGACGGCAGAGCAGATGAAACACCTCCGGATGTAGGGACCATTACCCTGCCGCGAGACCCTCGCGGCTGAGGAAATCGGCGGCCCAGTTGTCCACGCCGGGAATGTGAACCGCGGAAATCGTTGGAACAAAGGTCTCTGCCCATTGAAGAATCCTGGACACTTCCGCCAGGGCTGAGACACTCCGTGTCCCCCCTTGGCGGTTGATATACGCCACCGCTGTGGCATTGTCTGTCTGAATCCTGACAGGCAGGCCCTTGAGGCGCCTTTCCCAGTGGACGAGAGCTAGATGGATCGCCCGTATCTCTAGGACATTGATCTGCAGAGCTGATTCCTGAGTCGACCATCGACCCTGAACAGTGTGATTGCGGAACACTGCACCCCAGCCGATGAGGCTGGCGTCCGTAGTGACAATCTGCCAGTGAACGGGAAAAGACCGCCCCAAGAGAATGAGGGGAGACGTCAACCACCAGTTGAGAGACCGCCTGATCCGGCAGGAAAGGCGAACCGGACGATCCAGAGACAGAGCCGACCTGTTCCACCTGGACAAAATGGCCTGCTGGAGTGGCCTGGCGTGAAATTGGGCAAAGGGAACTGCCTCTATCTCCGCCACCATCTTCTCCAGGACCCTCATGGCTGACCTGAGGGATGGAAATCGTGTGATCTGTAATGATCGCACGCCCTGCTGCAGGGAAAGAATCTTGTCTTGTGGGAGAAATACCCTTGACCGACGAGTGTCGAACAGAAGGCCCAGAAACACAAGGCGTTGAGTAGGGACCAGACAGGACTTTTCCCGGTTGACGATCCACCCAAAACTGGACAGGGTGTCTAGAACGATCGCCACACTTAGGCGGGCCTGTTGAAAGGAGGGGGCCTTGATCAGGATATCGTCGAGGTACGGAAAAAGAACGAGACCTCTGATCCTCAAGAAGGCCATCAACGCCGCCATAATCTTCGTGAAGACTCTGGGAGCGGTGGCGAGCCCGAAAGGAAGCGCGACGAACTGTAATGTTCGTGAAGAATCGCAAACCGCAGGAACTTCTGATGTCCGGGAAATATGGGCACATGTAGATAGGCATCTTGGATGTCTATGGAACCCATGAATTCCTGCTCCTCCATGGAAGCAATTACCGAGCGAACCGACTCCATCCGGAAGTGGCGAAGGCGAACTCTCTTGTTGAGTAACTTGAGATCCAAGATGGGTCGAACTGTCCCGTCCTTTTTCGGCACCACAAACAGGTTTGAATAAAACCCTGTGAAGCGTTCCGATTCGGGAACGGGCACAATCACCCCGGAACTGAGAAGAGA
Organism: Dendrobates tinctorius; assembly: GCF_039654945.1. NCBI lineage: Eukaryota > Metazoa > Chordata > Amphibia > Anura > Dendrobatidae > Dendrobates > Dendrobates tinctorius. The sequence goes on from NW_027361728.1 coordinate 35,353,545, forward strand.
GGTGATGGCCAAACCGAACCCCGGGACCAAGGCCGGATCCCTCGGCGGACGGGATTGTAAGAAACGATCCCGTGGAAGAGAAATGAACTCTATTTTGTATCCTGTTGATACAACCTCTCTGACCCAAGCGTCCTCTACTGAGGCGAGCCAGACGTCGCTGAAGAAGAGAAGTCGACCTCCCAATTGGAAGGGACCCACGGGAGACCGATGGTAGTCATGCGGACGTAGACCGTCCAGATCTAGGGCAACTTGTCCAGAACGGCTACTAGGGACTGAGACACCTTGATGAGGTCTGCCACTGACTGTGATTAAGAGGAGGCCCAACCCGGCATGGGGGGCTCACTCGCCCCTGGGGCTATGGATGGCTCCTGAGCGGCGTCGGGCTGGACGCAGAGCGGGTACGATCAGACTTAGCGTTGGACAGTGAAAAGAGAGGCAGTGCAGGCCGGTTGGGGGACAGAAGGCAGAGAAGGGTGTCAGTCTGCAGGTGCAGAGCTACTCACGGTCCGGTGTCCCCAAGGGCGACGCTCTCTGATCTGGCTGCAGGATGAGGCCAGGCCAATCCGGCTGAAAAAAGGCCCAGCGACCGAAATCCGGCAGGGAATGAGGTCCGGCTGGCAGGCTGAGAAGATGGCGACCACCAGGGAAAGGGCGCGCTGCCAGAGGGAGAAGGGCGGAGCTCGCCGCAGAGATCCCCTTAGCACCGCCCGCTGTCCAATAGCAGGCTGGTGTGAGGCAAGGGGGCTGGGAAGGCCTAGGATGGGCGGGAGAGAAGCCCGCTTAGAAGAAAGGGGCAGGGGGCGTGGCCGCGACGCAGCGGTAGGTCCCTGCTTCCCACAGCCCGACCCCTGTATACCCCTGCCGGGATGAAGAAGAAACGGGGGGGGGGGGGGGCAGGGCGCAGAACAAGGCCCGAAAGAAAAGGGGCCTTCATGGATGCGGCGACCGCGGGGAGAAGCGGGCGCGCAGGCCCTACCGTGGTCCCCTGGCGACCGCCTTAGGATGAAAACGCCGGGGGACCGCTAGACCGCATACTCACCCAGGCCGGGGGCCACAATAAAGGTACCTGAGAATCCCACGCTGTCTGTCGTCTTTATGGAATCCACGCCTCGTCCAACCGTCAGGCTCTGGTAGGCGAGATGGTGGGAGGCGGGGGGAAAGGACCGTCCATATAGCTGGCACGCACCTGTGCAAGGCTCCTGGTCCTGCCGCGGAGACCTATGAGGATACGGGGTGGCAGTACACGCCGTACTCATAGTCTCTTTGTGGGAGTACGGATGTGACTGTTCACTCTGTATCCCTCCGAAACCTGTAAAGGAACGACGCACGACGAGGTAGATAGGGGTCTAATAAAAGACCCGTGTCCACCTCCTACTGACACTAAGCTAAACTGAGGAACTTCCTGCCGGTCGGTGGTGTGTACACTACGGAGGAGGAGCTAACCTTTTTTTGTGCATAGTGTCAGCCTCCTAGTGGCAGCAGCATACACCCATGGTCTCTGTGTCCCCCAATAAGGCGAACGAGAAATAAATCCAGATAAGATGTAGACAACAACTGCAGCTCAGTTCAGTTGACTGATCGACGCAGCGGTAAAAGCCATCAGATCTTTTTATTTTTCATATTAGAAACCACTTTTCTAAAAGTGGAAAACACCTCAAGGGCCAGGAATCTACGTCAACTTAACGTGTCACAGTCATCGTACTTTGCACTAACGGTAGAAGGCATCTGTAGAAACTTGTTTGAGCATCCACAGCCATAACAAAGACCAAGTCTTGTGTACCTTACTAGAATAGGAAAAGTGCCTATGCACATGTCCTGTGCCATTGCCTTGGCAAAGAAAGCACTCAGCAAAATACCATCATATGTTCATGTCAAATGACCAACGCATGCGAGAAACTCGGACAATTTTCGCACGTCAATACCTTGCACTGCCGCCGGCACTCTGGAGCGGAGCATTCAGCTGCACAGAAATACATGCAGCTGAACGCTCTGATCCGAATGCCGGTGGCAGTGCAAGGTATTAATATGCGAGACTCGTCCGAGTTGCTCGCATGCGAGCATGAGCCCTTAAGCTTCCTAGCGTGTCTTAAATGGGTTGTCCAGTCTTAAGCTACAAGTCTGCAGTCAGTGTGACTGCATACTTGTGAATCCTGGCAAACTGTGCGCTGTGAGCATTCTCCAAAGTCGGCTGTGAGCATTATGCTTACTCCTGGCCAAATCTGACTAGACTGTTTATGGCCTCACTCAATACACTTGTATTGAGCAAGGCTGCATCCATCTAGTTGATATGTGCCCGGGAGTAAGCATATCACATACTTGCGGTCATCTGACCGCCCACTGCTGGCATTGGAGAATCTTCACAGTGAGCGCGTTGTGAGTATTCACAAGTCTGTAGTCAAAGAGTGACTGCAGACTTGAAGATTAAGACCAGACAACCCCTGTAAGACAACCAAAACACATCCCTGTGCCTATACAAGTAAACTACCATCAGGCAATCATTTTCCAGTTTTCACCTAAAAAGTATGAATAGAATTTTCCAGAATACCATGGAAGGGACACACACCCTAAACTTATCTCCATGAGTAGAACTGGCAACTAGATGTGTCACTTTAGAGCTGAAGTCTTTTCGTATGGTTCCTCCCATATGATGGACTAAGGTCACCAACTTTACCTGAACACAAAAAGGTACAAAATTAAAATGTACAACATAGTACATATACTTCATGTCACGCAATACTACCAATAAGTCATGTTTCTACACATTTTTAAAAAATGCTGATCTTTTGTAGAATTAAAGTGAAACCGTCATCAATTACATGACCGCAGACTAGCTGAGCAAGGTGGGGAGAAGTTTGAATGGAGCAATGCAGAAGACATGTCTCCATGTGCCTGGCTCCTCTTAAATACCTTGTTTTCTCTGAAACTGAAGCACCCTAGAATGAAACATGGTTCCCTAGAATGAGGGTGCCTGTCCCAGATTCAGGTTGCAATAGTTACAAAATGGCACAAAACTGATATCCGCTTCAAAGTCAGCACTCCAATGATGATTTTTATCCTTTATTCCCTCTGTGTACATAGAGTTGACCTGAATACAAGGACTAATCAGTGCCCATTCCCATCCATACGATGCACAAAGTGACAAAAGTTCCAGGTCTTCTACTGTGCAGACCAGAGGCAACTTTTTCAGTGAGATGCAGCAACTCATTGGGCACATGATGGTGAGGAGCAGAGTGAGCGCTATAAGGCTAAGTGCACACGTACCGGAACTCTCGCGGAAATTACCGCGAGAATTCCGGAATTCCAGTCCGCGGGAAAATCGCATTTTAAATTCCCGCGATTTTCCTGCGGAAAAACTAGCATTTTGCAAGCGTATTTAGCTTGCAAAACGCTAGCGCTCTCCAAGCGATCTGGAGCATCGCTTGGATAACTGATTGTTGACGAGTGTGACCAACCTGTCATAGTGTTTGACAAGTGTGACCAACTTTTTACTACTAAGGCCGCCTATGCGGCATCAATAGTAAAAGATAGAATGTAAAAAAAAAAAAAAAAAAAAAAAAAAAAAAAAAAAATGCTGTTATTCTTACCTTCCGACGTCCCGCGCATCCGTTCCCAGTAATCCTTTGCGAAAATGCCCGCGATGACGTCCGTTCTCGCGGGATCGCGACGTCTCACGGTAATTCGTGATGACGTCGCGCGAATGACCGCGAGACTTCGCGATCCCGTGAGATCGGACGCCATCGCGGGCATTTTCGCAAAGGATTACTGGGACCGGAGCGTGGAGAGAGGCGGGAATGCTGCGCGGGACGTCGGAAGGTAAGAATATCAATATTTTTTATTTTAAATTCTATTTTTTACAGGGATATGGTACCCAAAGCCCGGAGGACAGTCTCCTCTCCTCCGGACCGTGGGTACCATCCGCAATTGTTCTGCTTACTTTCCGCATGTTGGGCACAGCCACATGCGGGAAGGAAGCGGAACAATACATTCCTATGGGTGCGGGATCGCCGCGATTCCGCAAAATAATGAGCATGCTGCGGTTTTTACCGCGAAGCGATTCCGCCAAGGTAAAAACCGCAGCATTAGCACAGCATTGCGGAATCCCATAGGAATGCATGGGATGCTTATTTTTCGCGGCAAAATCGCGCGGTTAAAACCGCCGCGGAAACGCGAAAAAAACGCCACGTGTGAACTCAGCCTAAATCTGTGGCACTAAAGTGTAACATAACTGGGCACATGTTGTATTTGTACCATTTCTTACCAGCTCATCCTTTTTCCTGAATCCAGTGAAGCACAGGACCAGATTCAGCATACTTGCACAATACAAAGGCCGAGAAGTAAATGGCATAGGCTAAAACAAAAAAATAAATAAAGTCTAAAAATGTTCAGTTTATACTAAAGGTTACAGCTGCTTGTCCTAGCCTATGTTAGACAAGGCATGAATTTATAAAAAAAAACAAAAAAAACAAAAAAAACAAAAAAAAAACTACTTTGGAGTAAGGCATCCATGCGGCTTTCACATATCCACAGAACACTGTGCATGCTCACATCAGACCATGCAGCCTCACTGCAGGGCCTAATATATCTACTAATTCCTATGGCCATCAATGAAGTCAAATTCTATAGAAACATCTTTACCTCTCCTTTTTGGGCACAGTACAAGATGATCGGGGGACCCAGCACCCTGCAGTCAGCTTTATACAGGTATCGAAAGGACGGGTGCTGGAAATCTGATATAACGAACACGTTCTCAAACTCTGGTGTGTCAGCCTCAGCATATTCTTCCACAGACTCGGTTGTGACGTAAGGATGCTTGATTTCCTGGGGATGAGAAGGGGGCTTGGGTCATGGAATAAGAGTTTAAAAAAAACCCTTTAGGCTATGTGCCCACGTACCGTTTAAATCCGGACACTGAAAACCAGACTCCTTCCCAGAAATCGCGGTTTTTTCTGCGCGATTTTACCGCGATTTTCACGTGCGATATTCAAGCACTTTCCAAGCGATTTGAAGCATCACTTGGAAAGTGATTGACAGGTTGGTCACACTCGTCAAACATAGTGTTTGACAAGTGTGACCAGGTTTTTACTATTGAGGCTGCCTATGCGGCATCAATAGTAAAAGACATAATGTAAAAAATAATTAAAAAAAAAAAAAAAAAAAAAGGGTATATTTACCTTCCAACATCCCGCGCTGCCATCCCGGGCCTCAGCGTTCCTAGTAATGCCTTGCGAGACCTGTGATGACGTTGGTCTCGCGTTGCTACAGTGATCTCACGAGACCGCTAGAGTCACACGAGACTACGTCATTACAGGAACTTGCCGCAAGGCATTACTGGGAACGCTGAGGCCCGGGATGGCAGCGCGGGAGGTCGGAAGGTAAATATACCCCGATTTTTTTTTTTTTTTTTTTACAGGAGTATGGTACCCAGGGCCTGGAGGACAGTCTCCTCTCCTCCACACCGTGGGTACCAACCGCACGAGACGCTTAACTTCGCGCATGGTGGGCAGAGCCACATGGGGGAAGTAAGCGATTCTCATGCATTCCTATGGGTGCGGAATCGCGGCAATTCTTTGCGATTCTGCACAAAAGAATGAGCATGCTGCGATTTTTTCCGCGATGCGATTCCGCCGTGGAAAAAAGCACATTAGCACAGCATGTGCGGAATGCCATAGAAATGCATGGGGTGCGTTCTGTACAAGATTTTTAAACGTTTTCGCGCCAAAAACGCTTAAAAATTGCATCGTGGGCACACAGCCTAATACAGCACATAACAGGGTACTGCGGGACACAGGGAAGGTAGAGCAGCTGCTCAGCGCACCCAGGTAGCACCACAGCACATTTTTCTGACACCAATGTGACTTGTAGTAACTCTAGAGTAACCAGACAAGTACCATGCATCTGGGTAATCTATCCCACAGCCCAACATTGCGCCTATTTGATTCTTTCCCTGAGTAATGTTACATTGAACAGGTCGTGTGATCTGCAGATAGCAGGTGAAAGCACATGAGAAGCAGAGCAGATGGCCATGTAGTTTGGTCACACAGAATATGTATTTAATTTACACTTATCTAGTGTTCACTTTGCATTTTTGTAAATTGATGGAAAAAAAAAAAAAAAAAAAAAAAAAAAAAAAAAAAAAAAAAAAACACAACTAACATTACATTTCTGAAATCACTCTTACTTTGTGGCATTTTTTCCCCCACAACTGCCTAAAACTTGCACAGTACTTTAAATATACACAATCATATATAGAGCGCACTCAATATCTTTAACTTTTTTTTTTTTTTTTTATACTTTACTTGCATTTATCATCTAAAAGGGACCCTGTCACAGCCCAAAACCTATTTACCTGCAGATATAGCAATAATCTGTTGTAACTAGCTTTTATACCATTTCTGCCAGGTTAAGCGGAAACGAGGATAAAACTAGCTTTTATTCTCCCTGCAGCTGCTTGCTTAGGCCTGTTTCACACTTCCGTTTTTTCAAATCCGTCAAAATCCGTTGTTTTCCGTAAAAAAACGGATCCGCCATTTTTTGCAGGATCCGTTTTTTTTGTCCCATAGACTTCCATTACGGTTACCGCGGATCCGTCAAAAAAACGGATCCGTTTTTAAAAAAACGGATCCGTTTGCATCAGTTTCCGTCAAAAAAACGGAAACGGATCCGTTTGGCGGACACAAAAACGGAAGTGTGAAACAGGCCTTAGTCACAGCTCATAACACAAGCGGTCATTACTCCCCCACACTTTGATAGCCTACTCTGCACACATGTACATTGATGACCTGCTGCGCAATGTGCTCGGGTGTAAAGACAGCAAGCCTGGCAGACATTATTTCAATGTTATTTACCAAAAGACTACTCCTACATCTGCATGTAATTAGTGCTACTTGCAGGATCCATCTGTTTCCCCTTCCATCTCTACCACCTTTTTTGATTGACAGTTCTGGCTTGAAAAAGCCACAGAAGGGAGGCAATAGATAGAAACGTGCACTTAAAATGTATGGCCCCGCCATGATAAACAGCACACCAGTATTTGGTTTGAACAGTCACTCTGTGCTGATGGAGTCCCTTTAAATTTTTTTTTTTTTTTTTTTGCTCTCCGACCCCCCATTCTTACATTGGCACGTGGGGACAGACTAGTCACCTGCGCGGCCTGGTGCCCAGGGGCCATTAGAAGTATGGCTTCCTCTGAAACGCAGCAGCGTTTCGGAGACACATAGTTGGTCACGATCCAACAGCCAGTGACTGATACATGCTGCCCGCAGTTTGGGCAGCTTGCATCAGCTGACTGGTCTCCTTTAAAAGTTGACATCTATTCAGAATCACGAGCATTGAAGGCAATGCCTTTTCGGACTTCTAAAAAGTTGCAAGTTGGTGTCAAGGATCCCAATTTGCCCACAAAAATGAATGGCAAAATTGTGATCAGGTACAATATAAATATTATGGAAGTGGGAGGTGTTAAAAAATTGTTTTGCTTAATGTACACAAATGGGATTCTTTATTTCATTTTCTTTGCAGTATGACATGGGCAAATATAGGATCCATAGTATGACAACCTTGATCATTGTAATAGATAGATATTGACTGCTGAGCCTCACTTTTCCCATTTTCGTGCAATATGATGTTTTAAAGCAGATTAAAGAATCCAACATTATCGTTTTGACAGATGTGACCTTTCGTTTTCCCATATTGTGTATTCAGTAATGCCCTGTAGGCAAACCTAGAATAGGCCACAAAAGACTGACTGCATAATTCAACGGACACTCAAGACAGAATATCTTCTAATTTGCTGATTACACATTGATGGGCAAATTGTGCTTGCTCGTGCAATAGCCTGGCCAAAGCAGCAGCCAGGGATGAGAGCATGCGGATGGCAAAGAACGAGCTACAACGAACTTACAGGGGTCACCATCAGTAGCCGGAAAAAAGGGGCTTGACTAATAAGAAAACAACGTAAAACTGGATTAGCTGGGGCAATTTATCAATAATGCTAAAAAAAAAAAAAAAACAACGCAAATATGATGCAGATTTATGAAAATAGTGCACCACTTCTGCTTAGTACACCAAACAAATTGTTCAAAAATTAGACAAAGATTCCTAATGAATAAAAATATTGAAATTTCATTCCTACAACAAAAAACATAACACCATAAAGTAGAGAAAGATAGGCGAAAAAAAATATATACCAAAATACTGAATAAGAGGGGGAATGGTTGTGCTACGTAATCAAAAAAATTTTGGCTCATCTTTCATCGTTTTTAAGAAATCTCAAGATGGAAGAGGCCAGGAGCCATTTGGTGAGCTGCATTTCTTGCTACATGTTCACAGATTTACCAGTGGAAAAGCCAAACTTCACATGCCACAAATGCAAGCTTGTGTCCCTGTTGGAGGAAAAGTTGCAAAATCTCGAAGAGAGGTTAGCTACGTTGAAGATCATTAAGGAAGGTGAAGAGTTCTTGGACAGAGCAGAATTATCTCTTCATGTTACAGAAAGAGAAGAAATTCGAAGTGCACCTGAAGAAACAGAGGAATGGAGACATGTGACCCAGAGAAGCAGGAGGATCAGGAGGCAGTCAGCACCCATACTGCTCAGAAACCTGTACCAGGCTCTCACGCAGGAAAACGATGAAGAAATACATCAGGATAAGACTTTGCCCACAAACAGCAACCTTGTACGCCTTCAGAGTCCTCCTGGATGGAGAAAGAAAAATGTTGTGAAGAAGAAACGGAGAGTGGTGGTCATGGGGGATTCCCTGTTGAGAGGAACAGAGGCCGCTATCTGCAGACCGGATATAACTTCAAGAGAAATGTGCTGTCTTCCAGGTGCAAAAATTAAAGATGTGTCTGACAGGATATCAGGACTCTTCAGACCTACAGATGACTACCCATTCCTGCTACTACATGTGGGGACAAATGACACCGCAAGAAATGACCTGGAAACCATCTGCAGAGACTTTGAAGACTTAGGCAAGAAAGTGAAAGAACTGGGAGCGCAGGTGGTCTTCTCTTCCATCCTCCCAGTGGATGGCCATGGAACAAGGAGGTGGAATAAGATTCTGCAGGTGAACAACTGGCTACGTCGATGGTGCCATCAGGAACGATTTGGATTTCTGGATCACGGAGTGAACTACTTATACGATGGACTACTTGCTAGAGATGGGGTGCACCTTACGAAGACTGGAAAGCATGTATTTGGAAGTCGCCTTGCTACACTTGTAAGGAGAGCTTTAAACTAGAACAACATGGGAAGGGAAGCAAAAGACCAGAAAAAGCCATACACCTGACAAATGCTATTGAGAACTCTGCTATTAAAAGTGGAAAGGAAGAACAAAGACGAAAGAATCTAATTAATAAAAACATTGGAGAAAGAGAAACCAATCACAAACTAAAATGTTTCTATACTAATGCACAAAGCATGGGCAACAAACAAGGAGAATTGGAACTACTAACACAGGAAAAGAAATATGATGTAATTGGAATCACTGAAACTTGGTGGGACAATACACATGATTGGAATACAAGACAAGAAGGATACAACTTATTTGCAAGAAACAGACTTGATAAACGAGGAGGGGGTGTCGCATTGTATGTTAGAAACGCGTATATCTGCACAGAGATTGAAGCTTCAGAGACTGGGAGTTCTGTGGAAACTGTTTGGGTAAGAATACAAGGACAGAACAATGGAAAGGACACCATTGTAGGCATTTACTACAGGCCGCCTGTGCAAGCTGAAGATATGGATGAACTCTTTATGCATCAAATGGCCAAGTTCTCCAAAAAATATGACATAGTTGTCATGGGAGATTTCAACTATCCAGACATTTGTTGGGAATCTCTCTCAGGCAAAACTAACTAACTTCCAAAAGGTAAGGGAGAAAACAAGGGGAACTGCTACCTTGGATCTAATCCTTATAAACAGGGAGGAAATGGTTGAGGAGGTAAAAGTGGCTGGGACCCTAGGACGTAGCGACCATGCTATTTTAGAATTTTGGATAACTAGAGGCGGAAGACCTGTGAAGACTCAGACATCAAGGTTAGATTTCAGAAAGGCAGATTTTAAAGGATTCAGAAAGAGAATTGGAGGGATCCAATGGCTGGATATCCTTAACCCCTTCACGACCCATGACGCCTACGTAGGCGTCATGAAAAGTCGTGCCCAAACGACCTATGACGCCTACGTAGGCGTCATGCTATAAATAGCCCCCCTGCGGGTCGGGTGACCGGGGTCACTGAAAGGTCACCCGACCCGCACACAAAGGACACTCTACAGTTAATCCCTGGGGGCGTGGCTTAGCCCCCACGTGCCTACGATCGCTCTGATTGGCTGTTAAAAGTGAAACAGCCAATCGGAGCGATTTGTAATATTTCACCAATGAAATTTGGTGAAATATTACAATCCAGCCATGGCCGATGCTGCAATAGCATCGGACATGGCTGGACACTGACCCCCGACCCCCCCCCACACACCGACTGGCGGGGCCGATCGGCCCCCGCCACCGATGGACGGCGGCAATCGTTCGCCACCGTCATCATCTGCTCCCCCTCCCCTGTCTATCGCTCCCTCCCACCTTCCGATGCCCCCAGGACCTCCGATCGTGCTCCCGGTGTCCCGCCGTGGCTCCCGGCGTCCGGATCATGGGCGCCGCCATCTTGCAAAATGGCGGGCGCATGCGCAGTGCGCCTGCCATTGTCCAAGATGGCGGCGCCCATGAATTTGCCGGTTGCCCGTTCATTTTTCATTTTGATCACTGTGATACACTCTCACAGTGATCAAAATGAAAAAAAAAGTAAATACACCCCCCTTTTATCACCCCCATAGCCAGGTGCAAATAATAAAATAAAAAAAATATTTTTTTTTCCGGTTAGGGCCGGAATTAGGGTTAGGGCCGGAATTAGGGTTAGGGCCGGAATTAGGGTTAGGGCCGGAATTAGGGTTAGGGCCGGAATTAGGGTTAGGGCCGGAATTAGGGTTAGGGCCGGAATTAGGGTTAGGGCCGGAATTAGGGTTAGGGCCGGAATTAGGGTTAGGGCCGGAATTAGGGTTAGGGCCGGAATTAGGGTTAGGGCCGGAATTAGGGTTAGGGCCGGAATTAGGGTTAGGGCCGGAATTAGGGTTAGGGCCGGAATTAGGGTTAGGGCCGGAATTAGGGTTAGGGCCGGAATTAGGGTTAGGGCCGGAATTAGGGTTAGGGCCGGAATTAGGGTTAGGGCCGGAATTAGGGTTAGGGCCGGAATTAGGGTTAGGGCCGGAATTAGGGTTAGGGCCGGAATTAGGGTTAGGGCCGGAATTAGGGTTAGGGCCGGAATTAGGGTTAGGGCCGGAATTAGGGTTAGGGCCGGAATTAGGGTTAGGGCCGGAATTAGGGTTAGGGCCGGAATTAGGGTTAGGGCCGGAATTAGGGTTAGGGCCGGAATTAGGGTTAGGGCCGGAATTAGGGTTAGGGCCGGAATTAGGGTTAGGGCCGGAATTAGGGTTAGGGCCGGAATTAGGGTTAGGGCCGGAATTAGGGTTAGGGCCGGAATTAGGGTTAGGGCCGGAATTAGGGTTAGGGCCGGAATTAGGGTTAGGGCCGGAATTAGGGTTAGGGCCGGAATTAGGGTTAGGGCCGGAATTAGGGTTAGGGCCGGAATTAGGGTTAGGGCCGGAATTAGGGTTAGGGCCGGAATTAGGGTTAGGGCCGGAATTAGGGTTAGGGCCGGAATTAGGGTTAGGGCCGGAATTAGGGTTAGGGCCGGAATTAGGGTTAGGGCTGGAATTAGGGTTAGGGCTGGAATTAGGGTTAGGGCTGGAATTAGGGTTAGGGCTGGAATTAGGGTTAGGGCTGGAATTAGGGTTAGGGCTGGAATTAGGGTTAGGGCTGGAATTAGGGTTAGGGCTGGAATTAGGGTTAGGGCTGGAATTAGGGTTAGGGCTGGAATTAGGGTTAGGGCTGGAATTAGGGTTAGGGCTGGAATTAGGGTTAGGGCTGGAATTAGGGTTAGGGCTGGAATTAGGGTTAGGGCTGGGTTGGGATTAGGGTTAGGCTTGTAGTTAGGGTTAGAGTTGGGATTAGGGTTAGGGGTGTGTTGGCGTTAGGGCTGTGGTTAGGGTTATTATTAGGGTGGGATTTTGGTTAGGGGTGTGTTGGAGTTAGGGTTGGAGTTAGAATTGAGGGGTTTCCACTGGTTAGGCACATCACGGGGTCTCCGAGCGCGACATGGCGCCACGATTTATTCCAGCCAATTTTGCGTTCAAAATGTCAAACAGCACTCTCTCCATTCCAAGCCCCGACATGTGCCCAAACAGTGGTTTACCCCCACATATGGGGTATCAGCGTACTCAGGAAAAATTGCACAACAACTTTGGGAGTCTAATTTCTCCTGTTACCCTTGGGAAAATAAAAAATTGGGGGCTAAAAAAATGATTTTTGTGAAAAAAAATGATTTTTTTTTTTCACGGCTCTGAGTTATAAACTTCGGTGAAGCACTTGGGGGTTCAAAGTGCTCATCAAACATCTAGATAAGTTCCTTGGGGGGTCTAGTTTCCAAAATGGGGTCACTTGTGGGGGGTTTCCACTGTTTAGGCACATCAGGGGCTCTGCAAACGTAACATGACGCCCGCAGATCATTCCATTAAGTCGGTATTTCAAAACGTCACTACTTCCCTTCTGAGCCCCGATGTGTGCCCAAACAGTGGTCCCCCCCACATATGGGGTACCAGCGTACTCAGGACAAACTGTACAACAACTTTTGGGGTCGAATTTATCCTGTTAACCTTGTGAAAATAAAAATTTGCGGGCTAAAAAATCATTTTTTGAGGAAAAAAATAATTTCTTATTTTCACGGTTCTGCGTTATAAACTTCTGTGAAGCACTTGGGGGTTCAAAGTGCTCACCACACATCTAGATAAGTTCCTTGGGGGTCTAGTTTCCAAAATGGGATCACTTGTGGGGGGTTTCCACTGTTTAGGCACATCAGGGGCTCTGCAAACGTAACATGACACCCGCAGACGATTCCATCAAGTCGGTATTTCAAAACATCACTACTTCCCTTCTGAGCCCCGACGCGTGCCCAAACAGTGGTCCCTCCCCACATATTGGGTACCAGCGTACTCAGGACAAACTGGACAACAACTTTTGGGGTCCAATTTCTCCTGTTACTATTGTGAAAATAAAAAATAGCGGGCTAAAAAAATCATTTTTTGAGGAAAAAAAATATTTTTATTTTCGCAGCTCTGCGTTATACACTTCTGTAAAGCACCTGGGGGTTCAAAGTGCTCACTATGCATCTAGATAACTTCCTTAGGGGGTCTAGTTTCCAAAATGGGGTGATATGTGGGGGAGCTCCAAAGTGTAGGCAGACAGGGCCTCTCCAAACACGACATGGTGTCCGCTAACGATTGGAGCTAATTTTCCATTCAAAAAGTCAAATGGCGCTCCTTCCCTTCTGAGCCCTGCCGTGCGCCCAAACAGTGGTTCCCTCCCACATATGGGGTGCCACCGTACTCAGGACAAACTGAATAGCAACTTTAGGGGTCCAATTTATCCTGTTACCCTTGTGAAAATAAAAAATAGCGGGCTAAAAAATCATTTTTGAGGAAAAAAAATGATTTTTTATTTTCATGGCTCTGCGTTTATAAACTTCTGTGAAGCACTTGGGGGTTCAAAGTGCTCACTACACATCTAGATAAGCTCCTTGGGGGGTCTAGTTTCCAAAATGGGGTCACTTGTGGGGGGTTTCTACTGTTTAGGCACATCAGGGGCTCTGAAAACGCAACATGATGCCCGCAGAACATCCCATCAGTCTGCATTCCAAAATTGCGCTCCTTCCCTTCTGAGCTCTCCCATGCGCCCAAACAGTGGTTTCCCCTGACATATGTGGTATCGGTGTACTCAGGACAAATTACACAACAACTTTTGTGGTCCAATTTCTCCTGTTAGCCTTGTGAAAATAAAAAATAGCGGGCTAAAAAATCATTTTTGAGGAAAAAAAATTATTTTTTTATTTTCACTTTTCTGCGTCATAAACTTCTGTGAAGCACTTGTGGGTTCAAAGTCCTCACAACACATCTAGAAAAGTTCCTTGGGTGGTCTAGTTTCCAAAATGGGGTCACTTGTGGGGGAGCTCTAATGTTTAGGCACACAGGGGCTCTCCAAACACGACATGGTGTCCACTAACGATTGGAGCTAATTTTCCATTCAAAAAGTCAAATGGTGCTCCTTCCCTTCGGGACCCTGCCGTGTGCCCAAACAGTGGTTTATGACCACATATGAGGTATCTGTGCACTCAGGAGAAATTGCCCAACAAATTTTAGGATCCATTTTATCCCACTGCCCATGTGAAAATGAAAAAACTGAGGCTAAAAGAAAATTTTTGTGAAAAAAAAGTCCTTTTTTTTTTTTATGGATCAATTTGTGAAGCACCTGGCGGTTCAAAGTGCTCACTATGCATCTAAATAAGTTCCTTGGAGAGTCTAGTTTCCAAAATGGGGTCACTTGTGGGAGAGCTCCAATGTTTAGGCGCACAGGGACTCTCCAAACGCGACATGGCAACCGCTAAATATTCCAGCATATTTTCCATTCAAAAAGTCAAATGACGCTCCTTCCCTTCTGAGCCCTGCCGTGCGCCCAAACAGTGGTTTATGACCACATATGAGGTATCGGTGTACTCAGGAGAAATTGCCCAACAAATTTTAGGATCCATTTTATCCTGTTGCCCATGTGAAAATGAAAAAATTGATGCTAAAAGAAATTTTTTATTGGAAAAATTAAAATGTTCATTTTTTCCTTCCACATTGCTTTAGTAGCTGTGAAGCACCTGAAGGGTTAATAATCTTCTTGAATGTAGTTTTGAGTAGCTTGAGGGGTGCAGTTTTTAGAATGGTGTCACTTTGGGGTATTTTCTGCCATATAGACCCCTCAAAGTGACTTCAAATGTGAGGTGGTCCCTAAAAAAATGGTTTTGTAAATTTTGTTGTAAAAATGAGAAATCGCTGGTCAACTTTTAACCCTTATAACTTCCCAACAAAAAAAAATTTTGTTTCCAAAATTGTGCTGATGTAAAGTAGACATGTGGGAAATGTTATTTATTAACTATTTTGTGTCACATAACTCTCTGGTTTAACGGAATAAAAATTAAAAATGTGAAAATTGCGAAATTTTCAAAATTTTCGCCAAATTTCCGTTTTTTTCACAAATAAATGAAAACATTATTGACCTAAGTTTACCACTAACATGAAGCCAAATATGTCACGAAAAAACAATCTCAGAATCGCTAGGATCCGTTGAAGCGTTCCTGAGTTATTACCTCATAAAGGGACACTGGTCAATATTGCCAAAAATGGCCAGGTCATTAAGGTCAAAATAGGCTGGGTCATGAAGGGGTTAAAGACAAAAATGTCCAGGAAGGATGGGAAATCTTGAAAAATGAAATTCTCAAAGCACAGTTGTTAACAATTCCGAAAAGAGGGAAGAATAGGAAGCATTTAAGGAACCAGAATGGATGAACACAGAACTTAAGCACATGCTAAAATGGAAGAAAAAAATGTTTATAAAATGGAAAGAGGGAGGCATATCTAAAGAAGAATATAATGCTGTCAGCAGAACCTGCAGGGCACAAATCAGATTAGCTAAAGCTATAAATGAATTGAGGCTTGCAAGAGATGTCAAAAGCAACAATAAAGGATTTTGGGGATATGTCAAAAGTAAAAGAAAAGTCAAAGATGCTATAGGATTTTTACAGGATGAAAATGATGAAATGGTAAGACAGGATGTTGAGAAGGCTGAACTTTTAAATTCCTATTTTGCATCTGTTTTCTCTCAGAAAGGAAATGTAACATCAACTGTTATTCACTGTCCTATTAAGGGAATAGAAGAATCCAGGATATCTATAAACAGAAAGATAGTGAGGAAACACTTAGCTAACCTAAATGAATTCAAGTCTCCAGGTCCAGATGAATTACACCCCAGAGTACTGAAGGAGATAGCAGAAGAAATTTTCGAACCCCTCTCCATAATCTTTGAAAATTCTTGGAGAACAGGAGAAGTGCCAGAAGACTGGAGAAGAGCAAATGTTGTTCCTATCTTCAAAAAGGGGAAGAAGGTGGACCCAGGCAACTATAGGCCGGTGAGTCTGACTTCTATACCAGGAAAGATCTTTGAACAAATTATTAAACAACATGTATGTCAGTACCTGGATAAGAATAAAGTGATTAAACAGAGTCAGCATGGGTTTGTAACTAATAAGTCATGTCAGACTAACTTAATTTCCTTCTATGATGGTATCACTGATTGGGTGGATCAAGGAAATGCAGTAGATATAGTATATCTTGACTTCAGCAAAGCATTTGACAAAGTCTCTCATACAATCCTTATTGAAAAAATGACTAAGTATGGAATGGACAAGGCAACTGTTAGGTGGATTCATAACTGGCTTAGTGATCGGACACAGAGTGGTTGTAAATGGCTGCACATCCAGTTGGAAGAATGTCTCAAGTGGGGTACCACAGGGCTCTGTCCTGGGCCCTGTATTGTTCAACATCTTTATCAACGATTTAGATGAAGGAATTGAGGGTAAACTGATTAAATTTGCTGATGACACAAAGCTAGGAGGGATAGCTAATACTAGAGAAGAGAGAGAGAGGATTCAAAAAGATTTAAATAAACTGGAGAAGTGGGCAGCAACTAACAGAATGGTTTTTAACAGGGAGAAATGCAAAGTACTACATCTGGGCAATAAAAATGAAAAAAGCATATATAGAATGGGAGGAATAGGGCTAAGTGACAGCACATGTGAAAAAGACTTGGGTATACTAATAGATAACAGACTGAATATGAGTCAACAGTGTGATGCAGCAGCAAAAAAGGCAAATGCAATTCTAGGATGTATTAACAGAAGCATACAGTCTAGATCACGTGAAGTCATTATTTCCCTCTACTCCTCTTTGGTCAGACCTCATCTGGAATATTGTGTCCAGTTTTGGGCACCACATTTTAAAAAAGACATCAACAAACTGGAGCAAGTTCAGAAAAGAGCGACCAGAATGGTGACCGGTCTGCAAACCCTGTCTTATGAGGAAAGGTTGCAGGATTTGGGAATGTTTAGTTTGCAAAAGAGAAGACTGAGAGGAGACTTAATAGCTGTCTACAAATATCTAAAGGGCTGTCACATTGTAGAAGGATCAACTTTATTCTCATTTGCACAAGGAAAGACTAGAAGCAATGGGATGAAACTGAATGGGAGGAGACACAGATTAGATATTAGAAAAAACTTTTTGACAGTTAGAGTGATCAATGAGTGGAACAGGCTGCCACGAGAAGTGGTGAGTTCTCCTTCAATGGAAGTCTTCAAACAGAGGCTGGACAGACATCTGACTGGGATGATTTAGCGAATCCTGCTTTGAGCAGGGGGTTGGACCAGATGGCCCAGGAGGTCCCTTCCAACTCTACGATTCTATGATTTAATTCATCATATAGTATAAAATCATAATCCAAAATGATGCAATGTAAAACATCAGGTACAAATAAGAATTAAACAGAAACCACTACATGTAGTATAGGGCAAACAAAAAGAAAAGATTATATAACTAATGCAAAAAATGCTGTGTGCAAAACATGATGCAAATTTATGACAATCAGGTAGAGAAAAGGTTTATTAATATCTATATCTACATATACATCTATCTATATCTAAAGTATATATCTCTGGCAAAAATTAAGAGACCACTTCACAGTTTTAGAAAAATCAGCTTTTCTACATGTCTGACAGGAATGGCTGTCAGTGTCAGTTGAATTCCAACCAGAGTACAGCTCATTCTACTTAATGTGCTTCTGATTAGGTGATCACCTAAACCAAATCTTATTTAACGAAGGAAAGTACAAAAATCCCTGCTGTGGTGTTCAAAATCCTCTTGCAATAGGACAAGCTGGATGGCAAAACAAGTGCTAGTAATATCCCAAATGTAAGAGGAATGAAAAAATAACTTAACCATGCCAAAAGGAGTTGAAAAGAAAAGTCTTGAGTGAGGAAAAGAAGGGCTCAATTCTGGCTTTACTAGTAGAGGGATATAGTGAGCGTCATGTTGCCTCCATCCTTAAAATTTCTAAGACGGCAATCCATTACAACAAGGTCAAGCAGCAGACATTGGGGACAACAAAGCTACAGACCGGCAGAGGGCGAAAACTACTGTCCATTGACCGGGATGACCATCCTCTTATTCGAATGTCACTCACCAACCGCATGATGACATCAAGTGACCTACAAAAGGAATGGCAACTGGGGTGAAGTACATGGCAAAAACAGTTCGTAACAAGCTCCTAGAGGAAGTCATGTAAAGGTAGAAAAAAAGCCTATCAAGGAGAAACAAAGGAGAGCCAGGCTGAAGTTTGCCAAAAGACCATAAGGATTGGACCATAGAGGACTGGAGTAAGGTAATCTTCTCTGAGGAGTCCAATTTTAAGCTTTGCCCAACACCTGGCCGTCTAATATTAAGACGGAGACCTGGAGAGGCGTACAAGCCACAGTGTTTTGCATCCAATGTGAAATTTGGTGGAGGATCGGTGATTATCAGGGGATGCTTCAGCAAAGCTGGAATTGGGCAGGTTAATCTCTGTGAAGGATGTATGAATCAAGCCACATACAAGGTTATCCTGGAAAACAGTTGATTCCTTCTGCTCAGGCAGTGTTCCCCAACTGAGGACTGGTTTTTCCAGCAGGTTAGTGCGCCATGCCACACAGCTAGGTCAGTGTGTGGATGAAGGACCACCACATTAAATCACTGTCATGGCCAGCCCAATCTCCAGACCTGAACCCCATTGAAAACCTCTGGAATGTAATCAAGAGGAAGATGGATAGTCACAAGCCATCAAACAAAGAAGAACTGCTTACATTTTTGTACCAGGGGTGGCATAAAGTCACCCAAAAGCAGTGTGAAAGTCTGGTGGAAAGCATGCCAAGACGCATGAAAGCTGTGATTAAAAATCATGGTTATTGCACAAAATACTGATTTCTGAACTCTTCTTGAGTTAAAACATTAGTATTACGGTTTCTAAATGATTATGAACTTGTTTTCTTAGCATTATTTGAGGTCTGCAAGCACTGCATTTTTTTTTGTTATTTTGACCATTTCTTATTTTCTGAAAATACAAAATTTAATGCTTGGAAATTCAAAGACATGTTGTCATAGAATCGTAGAGTTGGAAGGGACCTCCTGGGCCATCTGGTCCAACCCCCTGCTCAAAGCAGGATTCGCTAAATCATCCCAGTCAGATGTCTGTCCAGCCTCTGTTTGAAGACTTCCATTGAAGGAGAACTCACCACTTCTCGTGGCAGCCTGTTCCACTCATTGATCACTCTAACTGTCAAAAAGTTTTTTCTAATATCTAATCTGTGTCTCTTCCCATTCAGTTTCATCCCATTGCTTCTAGTCTTTCCTTGTGCAAATGAGAATAAAGTTGATCCTTCTACAATGTGACAGCCCTTTAGATATTTGTAGACAGCTATTAAGTCTCCTCTCAGTCTTCTCTTTTGCAAACTAAACATTCCCAAATCCTGCAACCTTTCCTCATAAGACAGGGTTTGCAGACCGGTCACCATTCTGGTCGCTCTTTTCTGAACTTGCTCCAGTTTGTTGATGTCTTTTTTAAAATGTGGTGCCCAAAACTGGACACAATATTCCAGATGAGGTCTGACCAAAGAGGAGTAGAGGGAAATAATGACTTCACGTGATCTAGACTGTATGCTTCTGTTATACATCCTAGAATTGCATTTGCCTTTTTTGCTGCTGCATCACACTGTTGACTCATATTCAGTCTGTGATCTATTAGTATACCCAAGTCTTTTTCACATGTGCTGTCACTTAGCCCTATTCCTCCCATTCTATATATGCTTTTTTCATTTTTATTGCCCAGATGTAGTACTTTGCATTTCTCCCTGTTAAAAACCATTCTGTTAGTTGCTGCCCACTTCTCCAGTTTATTTAAATCTTTTTGAATCCTCTCTCTCTCTTCACTAGTATTAGCTATCCCTCCTAGCTTTGTGTCATCAGCAAATTTAATCAGTTTACCCTCAATTCCTTCATCTAAATCGTTGATAAAGATGTTGAACAATACAGGGCCCAGGACAGAGCCCTGTGGTACCCCACTTGAGACATTCTTCCAACTGGATGTGCAGCCATTTACGACCACTCTTTGGGTCCGATCACTAAGCCAGTTATGAATCCACCTAACAGTTGCCTTGTCCATTCCATACTTAGTCATTTTTTCAATAAGGATTGTATGAGAGACTTTGTCAAATGCTTTGCTGAAGTCAAGATATACTATATCTACAGCATTTCCTTGATCCACCCAATCAGTGATACCGTCATAGAAGGTAATTAAGTTAGTCTGACATGACTTATTAGTTAGAAACCCATGCTGACTCTGTTTAATCACTTCATTCTTATCCAGGTATTGACATACATGTTGTTTAATAAATTTGTTCAAAGATCTTTCCTGGTATAGAAGTCAGACTCACCGGCCTATAGTTGCTTGGGTCCACCTTCTTCCCCTTTTTGAAGATAGGAACAACATTTGCTCTTCTCCAGTCTTCTGGCACTTCTCCTGTTCGCCAAGAATTTTCAAAGATTATGGAGAGGGGTTCAAAAATTTCTTCTGCTATCTCCTTCAGTACTCTGGGGTGTAATTCATCTGGACCTGGAGACTTGAATTCATTTAGGTTAGCTAAGTGTTTCGTCACTATCTTTCTGTTTATAGATATCCTGGATTCTTCTATTCCCTTAATAGGACAGTGAATAACAGTTGATGTTGCATTTCCTTTCTGAGAGAAAACAGATGCAAAATAGGAATTTAAAAGTTCAGCCTTCTCAACATCCTGTCTTACCATTTCATCATTTTCATCCTGTAAAAATCCTATAGCATCTTTGACTTTTCTTTTACTTTTGACATATCCCCAAAATCCTTTATTATTGCTTTTGACATCTCTTGCAAGCCTCAGTTCATTTTCAGCTTTAGCTAATCTGATTTGTGCCCTGCAGGTTCTGCAGACAGCATTATATTCTTCTTTAGATATGTCTCCCTCTTTCCATTTTATAAACATTTTTTTCTTCCTTTTTAGCATGTGCTTAAGTTCTGTGTTCATCCATCCTGGTTTCCTTAAATGCTTCCTATTCTTCCCTCTTTTCGGAATTGTTAACAACTGTGCTTTGAGAATTTCATTTTTCAAGATTTCCCATCCTTCCTGGACATTTTTGTCTTTAAGGATATCCAGCCATTGGATCCCTCCAATTCTCTTTCTGAATCCCTTAAAATCTGCCTTTCTGAAATCTAACCTTGACGTCTGAGTCTTCACAGGTCTTCCACCTCTAGTAATCCAAAATTCTAAAATAGCATGGTCGCTACGTCCTAGGGTCCCAGCCACTTTTACCTCCTCAACCATTTCCTCCCTGTTTATAAGGATTAGATCCAAGGTAGCAGTTCCCCTTGTTTTCTCCCTTACCTTTTGGAAGATAAAGTTGTCAGCAAGAGAGGATAAGAATTTCCTTGACCTGTTAGTTTTGCCTGAGAGAGATTCCCAACAAATGTCTGGATAGTTGAAATCTCCCATGACAACTATGTCATATTTTTTGGAGAACTTGGCCATCTGATGCATAAAGAGTTCATCTATATCTTCGGCTTGCACAGGTGGCCTGTAGTAAATGCCTACAATGGTGTCCTTTCCATTGTTCTGTCCTTGTATTCTTACCCAAACAGTTTCCACAGAACTCCCAGTCTCTGAAGCTTCAATCTCTGTGCAGATATACGCGTTTCGAACATACAATGCGACACCCCCTCCTCGTTTATCAAGTCTGTTTCTTGCAAATAAGTTGTATCCTTCTAGTCTTGTATTCCAATCATGTGTATTGTCCCACCAAGTTTCAGTGATTCCAATTACATCATATTTCTGTTCCTGTGTTAGTAGTTCCAATTCTCCTTGTTTGTTGCCCATGCTTTGTGCATTAGTATAGAAACATTTTAGTTTGTGATTGGTTTCTCTTTCTCCAATATTTTTATTAATTAGATTCTTTCGTCTTTGTTCTTCCTTTCCACTTCTAATAGCAGAGTTCTCAATAGCATTTGTCAGGTGTATGGCTTTTTCTGGTCTTTTGCTTCCCTTCCCATGTTGTTCTAGTTTAAAGCTCTCCTTACAAGTGTAGCAAGGCGACTTCCAAATACATGCTTTCCAGTCTTCGTAAGGTGCACCCCATCTCTAGCAAGTAGTCCATCGTATAAGTAGTTCACTCCGTGATCCAGAAATCCAAATTGTTGCTGACGGCACCATCGACGTAGCCAGTTGTTCACCTGCAGAATCTTATTCCACCTCCTTGTTCCATGGCCATCCACTGGGAGGATGGAAGAGAAGACCACCTGCGCTCCCAGTTCTTTCACTTTCTTGCCTAAGTCTTCAAAGTCTCTGCAGATGATTTCCAGGTCGTTTCTTGCGGTGTCATTTGTCCCCACATGTAGTAGCAGGAATGGGTAGTCATCTGTAGGTCTGAAGAGTCCTGATATCCTGTCAGACACATCTTTAATTTTTGCACCTGGAAGACAGCACATTTCTCTTGTAGTTATATCCGGTCTGCAGATAGCGGCCTCTGTTCCTCTCAGCAGGGAATCCCCCATGACCACCACTCTCCGTTTCTTCTTCACAACATTTTTCTTTCTCCATCCAGGAGGACTCTGAGGGCGTACAAGGTTGCTGTTTGTTGGCAAAGTCTTATCCTGATGTATTTCTTCATCGTTTTCCTGCGTTAGAGCCTGGTACTGGTTCCTGAGCAGTATGGGTGCTGACTGCCTCCTGATCCTCCTGCTTCTCTGGGTCACATGTCTCCATTCCTCTGTTTCTTCAGGTGCACTTCGAATTTCTTCTCTTTCTGTAACATGAAGAGATAATTCTGCTCTGTCCAAGAACTCTTCACCTTCCTTAATGATCTTCAACGTAGCTAACCTCTCTTCGAGATTTTGCAACTTTTCCTCCAACAGGGACACAAGCTTGCATTTGTGGCATGTGAAGTTTGGCTTTTCCACTGGTAAATCTGTGAACATGTAGCAAGAAATGCAGCTCACCAAATGGCTCCTGGCCTCTTCCATCTTGAGATTTCTTAAAAACGATGAAAGATGAGCCAAATTTCGGCGCGCGGTTTTTCCAATTTCCTCTTTTCAGCTGCAACGGCCAAAACCCAGTGATCGTTGAGCTCGCGGAGACTCTTCACTTATCCCAGAAGGCACTGGGAATATGCAAATGATCTCCTCAAGACTCTTCCCCTGTCAGTAGTTTATAGAATATAAGAGCAATTTACATTTTACTAAAAAAAAAAATATATATACCTATAGAGAGAAAAATCAGACAAACTGAAAATTTTGCTGTGGTCTCTTAACCCCTTCCTGACATCCGACGTACTATCCCGTCCACGGTACCCGGGCCCGTATGACCGTGGACGGGATAGTACGTCTACCGCGATCAGCGGCGCCCACGTGGTGAGCGCCGCTGATCGCGGCCGGGTGTCAGCTGATTATCACAGCTGACACCCGGCACAATGTGTCAGGGGCGGTCACGGACCGCCCCCGACACGTTAACCCCTTGCACACCGCGATCAAACACGATCGCGGTGTACCGGGGGTTAAAGGGAAGCATCGACAGGGAGGGGGCTCCCTCCGTGCTTCCCTGAGCCCCCCACGGCAGCGCAATGTGCAGCGCTGCTGCGGGGGGCTCCTTTCCTCCAGGCCCCCGAATCCAAGATGGCGACGGGTGCCTTCGGGGGCCTGAGGAAGCTGGCTTCCTCAGTGCCTGCAAAGCGCAGGCATGAGGAAGTCTTCTTCAATGCCTGTGACAGATTGCTGATCTGTCACAGTGATCTGTGATGTGACAGATCAGCGATCTGTGATGTGACAGATCAGCGATCTGTCACAGGACAGTGATGTCCCACCTGGGACTATTTAATAAAGTAAAAAAAAAAATAAAAAAAAAGTGTAAAAATAATTAAAAAAAAAAAAATTGCCAAATATATTAGAAAAAAAAAAAATATTCCCCCAATAAATCCATTTTTTGGTAATAAAAAAAAAAAAAAAAAAAAAAAAAAAAAAAAATCATCAATAAAAGTACACATATTAGGTATCGCCGCGTCCGTAACGACCCACCCTATAAAACTGTCCCATTAGTTAACCCCTTTAGCGAACCCCTTAAAAAAATAAAAAACGAAGCAAAAAATAATGAATTATCATACCGCCAAACAAAAAGTGTAATAACGCGCGATCAAAAAGACGCATATAAATATCCATGATACCGCTGAAAACGTCATCTTGTCCCGCAAAAAACAAGCCGCCACACAGCATCATCAGCGAAAAAATAAAAAAGTTATAGCTCGCTGAATAAAGCGATGCAAAAATAATTATTTTTTTATATAAAATAGTTTTCATTGCATAAAACCGACAAAAACATAAAAAAACGACCTAAATGAGGTATCGCTGTAACCGTACTGACGTGAAGAATAAAACCTCTTTATCAATTTTACCGCACGCGGAACGGTGTAAACGCACCCCCCCAAAAGAAATTCATGAAACGCTGTTTTTTGTTCATTCTGCGTCCCAAAAATCAGAATAAAAAGCGATCAAAAAATTCCACGTGCCCGAAAATGGTACCAATAAAAACGTCAACTCGTCCCGCAAAAAATAAGACCTCACATGACTCGGTGCGTCAAAATACGGAAAAATTATAGCTCTCAATATGTGGTGATGCAAAAACTATTTTTACAATAAAAAGCGTCTTTTAGCGTGCGACAGCCGCCAAACATAAAAACCGCCATAAATAGTAAATCAAACCCCCCGTTATCACCCCCTTAGTTAGGGAAAAATAATAAAATAAAAAAAATGTACTTATTTCCATTTTTCCATTAGGGTTAGGGCTAGGGTTAGGGGCGTGTTGGGGTTCGGGTTGGAGTTAGAATTGGGGGTTTCCACTGTTTGGGCACATCAGGGGCTCTCCAAATGCAACATGGCGTCTGATCTCAATTCCAGCCAATTCTGAGTTGAAAAAGTCATATGGTGCTCCTTCCCTTCCAAGCTCTGCTATGCGCCCAAACAGTGTTTTACCCCCACATGTAGGGTATCAGTCTACTCAGGACAAATTGCAAAACAATTTTTGGGGTCCAATTTCTCCTGTTACCCTTAGGAAAATAAAAAATTGGGGGCAAAAATATCATTTTTGTGGAAAAAAATGATTTTTTTATTTTCACGTCCGAGTGTTATAAACTTCTGTGAAGCACTTGGGGGTTCAAAGTGCTCACCACACATCTAGATAAGTTCCTTGGGGGGGGGGGGGGGTCTAGTTTACAAAATGGTGTCACTTGTGGGGAGTTTCAATAGTTTAGGTACATCAGGGGCTCTCCAAACGCACATGACACCCGCAGACTATTCCATCAAAGTCTGCATTCCAAAACGTCACTGCTTCCCTTCCGAGCCCCGACGTGTGTCCATACAGTAGTTTTCTCCCACATATGGGGTGTCAGCGTACTCAGGACAAATTGGACAACAACTTTTGGGGTCCAATTTCTCCTGGTACCCTTGGGAAAATAAAAAAATGGTGACTAAAAGATCATGTTTGTGGAAAAAAATACGAATTTTTTATTTTCACGCCCAGGCGTTGTAAACTTCTGTGAAGCACTGGGGGGGTCAAAGTGCTCACCACACATCTAGATAAGTTCCTTAGGGGGTCTAGTTTCCAAAATGGTGTCATTTGTGGGGGGGTTCCACTGTTTTGGTACATCAGGAGTTTTCCAAACGCGACATGGTGTCCGATCTCAATTCCAGCCAAAAACGTCAAATGGCGCTGCTTCCCTTCCGAGCTCTGCCATGCGCCCAAATAGTGGTTTACCCCCACATGCGGGGTATCAGCGTACTCAGGACAAATTGCACAATAACTTTTAGGGTCCTGTTACCCTTGGAAAAATAAGAATTGAGGGTGAAAAGATCATTTTTGTGGAAAAAAATATGATTTTTTAATTGTATGGCTTTATGTTATAAACTTCTGTGAAGCCCATGGGGGTTCAAAGTTCTCACCACACATCTAGATAAGTTCCTTAGGGGGTCTAGTTTCCAAAATGGGGTCACTTGTAGGGGGTTTCCACTGTTTAGGTACATCAGGGACTCTACAAACGTGACATGGCGTCCAATCTGAATTCCAGCCAATTTTGCATTGAAAAAGTCAAACGGCGCTCCTTCCATTCTGAGCTCTGCCATGCGCCGAAACAGTCATTCCCCCCCACATATCAGGTATCTGCGTACTCAGGACAAATTGCACAATAACTTTTGCAGTTCAATTTCTCCTGTTACCCTTGGTAAAATAAAAAAATTGAACCTGAAGTATTTTTTTTATGAAAAAAAAGTTAGATGTTCATTTTTTTTTTAAATATTCAAAAAAATTCCTGTGACGCACCTAAAGGGTTAATAAACTTCTTGAATGTGGTTTTGAGCACCTTAAGGGGTGCAGTTTTTAGAATGGTGTCACTTTTGGGTATTTTCTATCATATAGACCCCTCAAAGTGGCTTCAAATGTGATGTGGTCCTAAAAAAAAAATGTTGTAAAAATGAGAAATCGCTGGTCAACTTTTAACCCTTTTAACTTCCTAACAAAAAAAAAATTTGGTTCCAAAATTGTGCTGATGTAAAGTAAACATGTGGGAAATGTTAGTTATCAAGTTTTTTGTGTGCCGTATCTCTGTGATTTAAGGGCAAAAAAATTCAAAGTTGGAAAATTGTGAAATTTTCAAAATTTGCGCCAAATTTCCGTTTTTCTCACAAATAAACGCAAGTTATTTGAATGAAATTTTACCACTAACATGAAGTACAATATGTCACGAGAAAACAATGTCAGAATCACCGGGATCCATGGAAGCGTTCCAGAGTTATGACCTCATAAAGGTAGAGTGGTCAGAATTGTAAAAATTGGCCCGGTCATGAACGTGCAAACCACCCTTGGGGGTGAAGGGGTTAATTTTTGCCAGAGTTGTACGTAATAAAATAGATACTATATATAACAGATTAGATTACTAGCTGACGAGCCTGGCGTTCCCCGGGCATAGTAACTAACTGTGGTTAGTTATAACAAAATATAATGATCATCCTCCATTCCATAGTCCCGTGCCCATATACCCATCCTCCATCCCATAGTCCTGTGTCCATATATATGTATGATATGGGCATGAGACTATGGGATTTACCTCCGTGTTTTAGGCCTGTTTCACACTTCAGTTTTTTTCCATCAGTCAAGATCTGCAGTTTTCCTAAAAAAAAAAACGGATCCGCCATTTTGTTTGGCGGATCCGTTATTTTTCCCCATTGACTTGCATTACTGGCAGATCTTGATGGATGGCCATCCGTCGGATCCGTTTTTTTTGCGGATCCACCAATTTTTTTTCGTCCGCCGACTTGCCCGGACGTTGCTTGTAACGTTTTTTTGGCTGAAGGATCTGCATTTTTGTACTGCGCATGCCTGGAGGAATGATCTCAGGCGGAAATTTAACCCTGAAATCACTTCTGGCGAACGGTAAAAAAAAAAAAAAATATTCTCTCTCTCTCAACACTGTTTGACAATCAATTTCACATGCTGTTGTGCAAATGGAATAGACAACAGATGGAAATTGGCAATTATCAAGACACCCTCAATAAAAAGGAGTGGTTCTGCAGGTAGGGACCACAGTCCACATCTCAGTACCAATGCTTTCTGGCTGATGTTTTGGTCACTTTTGAATGTTGGTTGTGCTTCCACACTCGTGGTAGCATGAGACGTACTCTACAACCCACACAAGTGGCTCAGGAAGTGCAGCTCATCCAGCATGGCACATCAATGCGAGCTGTGGCAAGGTTTGCTGTGTCTGTCAGCGCAGTGTCCAGAGGCTGAAGGCGCTACTAGGAGACAGGCCAGTACACCAGGAGACGTGGAGGGGGCTGTAGGAGGGCAACAACCCAGCAGCAGGACCGCTACCTCAGCCTTTGTGCCAGAGCCCTGCAACCCCCATCTGTGGACGTCAGGCCCTCAGACCATCCTCATGGAGTCGGTTTCTAACAGTTTGTGCAGACACATGCACAGACTCTATAGAAACAGGGTCTCTTCCTTTTGATTGGCGGAAAGCAAATGTGGCATCAATATTCAAAAACGGGTGTAAAAGGGAACCTGGAAACTATAGGCCGGTAAGCTTAACATCTGTTGTGGGTAAAATTTTTGAAGGGTTTCTAAGGGATACCATTATGGAATATCTCAATGTTAATAAATGTTTAACTCCATATCAACATGGATTTATGAAGGATCGCTCCTGTCAAACTAACCTGATCAGCTTCTATGAAGATGTAAGCTCTCAAATGGACCAAGGAGAATCATTGGATGTCATTTATCTCGACTTCTCTAAAGCATTTGACACTGTCCCACATAAAAGATTGGTAAGTAAGATGAGAAAGCTTGGGCTAGGGGAAAATGTGTGTAGATGGGTAGGTAGCTGGCTTAGTGATAGAAAACAGAGTGGTTATTAATGGTGCATACTCAGATTGGGCCAGGGTTACTAGTGGGGTACCACAGGGTTCTGTATTGGGCCCCCTACTATTTAATATATTTAGTAATGATCTAGTGGATGGCTTACACAGTAAAATATCAGTATTTGCAGATGACACAAAACTATAAGGTAGTTAACACAAAGGAGGACAGTTTGCAACTTCAGACAGATTTGAGTAAATTGGAGAATTGGGCTGAAAAAATGGCAAATGAGGTTTAACACAGATAAGTGTAAGGTTATGCACATGGCAAGGAGAAACAGATGCTACAATTACTTACTAAATGGGAAACTGCTGGGGAAAACAGACATGGAAAAAGACTTAGGCATCTTAGTCAATAAGAAGCTAAATTGGAGTGCCCAGTGTCAGGCAGCTGCCACCAAAGCAAACAGGGTCATGGGATGCATTAGAAGAGGTCTGGGGACACGAGATGAAAACATAATTCTCCCGCTGTATAAATCACTCGTCAGACCACACTTGGAGTATTGTGTGCTATTTTGGATGCCGGTGCTCAAGAAAGACATTACTGAACTTGAAAGGGTTCAAAGGCGGGCTACTAAAATGATAAATGGAGTTGGTTCACTACAATACCCAGAAAGGTTATCAAAATTAGGTCTATTTACTCTAGAAAAGAGAAGACTTAAGGGAGACCTAATCTATATGTACAAGTATATCAGAGGGCAATACAGAGATCTCTCCAATAAACTGTTTGTAGCAAGGACTGTGAGAAGAACAAGGGGGCATTCTCTTTGTTTGGAGGAAAGACAATTTCTGCACCAGCATAGAAGAGGATTCTTCTTCATGAAATTGATTGTCAGTGTCGCTTCCTAATTGGACAGTTTGATTTCACAGAAGTTTGATTTACTTGGAGTTATATTATATACTTTTTGAACTTCCTCTGTACACCTGTTCATATCACATATTAGACAGGAAATCAAAGGGAGGGTATATAAGGGGTGCTGTCATTATGGACTCCAGGAAATATTACTGCTAGGACTAATTCCTACTTTCCAGAACATCCCTCTTCACAGCACCACCAGGAGAAATGCCAAATAACTCCTACTAGGGCAGGATTACTGCTTGGAGAACTTTCCTCCCAAAGGCCATCTCTGTTGGATTGTCAGAACATCTAACTTATGTCTGCAAACGCTATTTAACAGACCAAGTTGCGGCCCTGCAGAACTGATACATGGATGCCCCAGCAGCACTCTTCCCACGAAGCAGAGATTGCGCTCAGCGATTGAGTCCTGAGTAGAGTTGAGCGACTTTGGTCGGATCGGGTTTCATGAAACAAAATTTGAGTCGGTTGAAACTGGTCCGACTAGGGCAAAAAAAGTCGGAGTTTCGTCCAAAACCCGACCCCAATGCAAGTCAATGGGGAATAAAAGTCGGCACTGAACGGATGACATTCATCCACTCAATGCAGACTTTTATTCCCCCATTGACTTGCATTGGGGTCGGGTTTTGGACGAAACTCCGACTTTTTTTGCCCTAGTCGGACCAGTTTCAACCGACTCAAATTTTGTTTCATGAAACCCAATCCAACCAAAGTCGCTCAACTCTAGCCCTGAGGTTTTCCGGCGGAGCCTCTCCTTGAAACACAGTCTGTGCTAATAGTTGACTTTATCCATCTAGCTAAAGTAGCTTTTGAAGCCGCCTTCCCCTTGTTCTTTCCGGCCATCTGGACGAAGAGGTTAGAGCCAACTCTCCAGCTCTGTGAGCTTTACGTAGTTTTGGCAGAAAGTAGGTAACCCTATTTCTTGATTCCTGTGGAAGTCAGAAACTACTTTGGGAAGGAAAGCAGGTTCCAATTTTAAGACAATACATAGCTCCTGAATCTTTAAATATGGGTCTCTTACAGAAAGGGCCTGAATCTCGCCTATGCGTCTCACCGAGGTTATTGCTACTAGGAAGACTGCTTTGAATGTTACCGACCTTAGGTGTGCCAGGTCTAATGGCTTGTATGGATTTTTGCATAGTTCGTTCAGGCCCAAGTTGAGATCCCAGGGGGGCACTGAGCTACGTATTGTGGGTCTAATATGCCGAGTAGCTTTAATGACTCACGACCCAGGGATGATTGGCTAGTGGAAAGTCAAATAAGGAACCCAGGGCTGAAATATGTACCTTCAACATACTAGGCCTCAGACCTTTATCAAAGCCAGCCTGAAGGAAGTCTAGAATCTGAGGAATATCTGAAACCTGAGTGATGGACACTGGAACTGTACTTTGTCAACAGAACTTCTTCCAGACCTTCCGACATATTGCTGTTTTTACCGGCTTCCTGCTCTTTTGTATGGTAGAGATGACATGTTTCGACAAACCCTTTGACCTCAGGATCTCCTTCTCAGGATCCAAGCCGACAGCTGTAACATCTCTAGATTTTGATGAACTAGAGGGCCCTGCACTAAAAGATCCGGTCTTGCTGGTAAGAGAATTGGGTCTTCCAACATCATCCACTTTAGTAGTGAGAACCAGCTCCTCTTGGGCCAGTATGGGACGATTAAGATTTCCGATGCTTGACTCTCCTGGATATTCCTCAGGACACTCAGTATTAGGCTTGGGTCACACTTGCGAGGAACTCGCACGATTCTCTTGTCTCAATACCCGGCACTGCCGCGGACACTCGGGACGAGAGTTTGCGGCTGCATAGAAAGACATGCGGCCGCACACTCCGGTTTCCCATACCCTGGTCTCTTCCAGATCGAAGGGAAGTCTCATGGGACCACAAGCTTCTTTCCCATATCTTCTCATTCTTCCAATATCATTGCCGTTATGTGATTATTAACTGGGAATACTCCATTTCTACGAGCTCTCCGCCGAACAGGTCATCCGGGATTGTTAATGGCTCCATGGGATCTTCAACCTTCATGGTATTCCTGACAGCTTGCAGGAGCATGTCGGTGTTTTCGGAAGAAAACAAATATCTCTTCCATTCCTCCGGAAGTTCCAGGCACGAGACACCGGCTGAATCTGAAGCCGGAACAGCAGCCACTGCCCAGAGCCCCCTGGGGAGAGATGCCGGAAGCGCACAGCTCAACTAGACACTGAGGCACCGCCTGCGTTGTCAGCACAAATGCAGAGTTTGCCCCCAGACAGACTCCCTTGCCCAGAGCCCTCTAGTGAGGGATGCAGCTGTTCCCCAGGAGCCTGCAACTCGACCGGACTTCAACGCACCGCGGGATCGTTGGCACACAGGTATCTTTATGTTTCGCACCTCTGTGCTCTCTTCTGCATCTGTCCCTGATAGGGACAGTAAAAAACACTGAAGGGTGGTGGTGGGGAGGGGCTATTTAACCTCTTCTGTGTTCCTGTCCCTATCAAGAAAGAAAGAAAACCTTCTGGTGGTGCTGCTAGTAAGGACGTCCTGGAAAAAAAGAATTTATATTAAAACAACCGATCAGAAATTAATCAGATATATCAAATGGGCAGCACGATGGCTCAGTGGTTAGCACTGCAGCCTTTCAGCGCTGGAGTCCTGGGTTCGAATCCCACCAAGGAGTTTGTATGTTCTTCCCGTGTTTGCGTGAGCTTCTCCGAGCACTCCGGTTTCCTCCCACACTCCAAAGACATACTGATAGGGAATATAGATTGTGAGCCCCATCAGGGACAGAGATGAAAATGTGTGCAAACTGTAAAGCGCTGCGGAATATGTTAGCGCTATATATAAAAAAATAAAAAAAAAATAAAGATTATTATTAAATGTGTTGCACACAGCCACACTGCATAATGCCCAAACTGCCAAAGATAAATTCAATAAGTGCAAAATAAACTTTTGGGGTGTATGGCTATATCCAATGGAAGAATGCAGCGACATTAATAAGCCTGTGCATTGTGCCTGATTAAAGATTCATACATACCAGCACCCTTGGAGCACACCACATCACCTTCCACAAATGCCAACGTGCATTTCGCACCGCTTTGAATACAGGGTCCTATCTTTCTCTACTTTTATGGTGTTAGGTTTCTTGTTGTAATAATAAAGTTTCAATATTTTTATACATTTGGATTGTTTTTGCCTAATTTTTGAACGATTTGTTGTTTGGGTTATCAGTCTTATTTGTTCGTAGGTATTTAAGTATTTTTGTATTTCCTTCTATTTAGGGTTATAACCACTTCTGCTTAGGCCTCATTCACAGGTCAGTGTTTCCAATACCCATTATATCTTATGGCATTCTTCACATGCAGTGTTTTTCCAACATCATGGATGACAAAGGCCAATAAAAGTCTATGGGTTCGTGAAAAAAAAAAAAAAAAAAAAACACGTACAGCACACAGATGGCATCAGAGGCATAACCTGGAGTTCCTGCAAATTATGAAACTGCTCCCCCACCAACCATTTCTAATGTCCTTGCCTAGTGTGACATTGAAGTCTATAGGCCTCAGAAGAAACTGCTACCTATACACCCCTAACAGGTATGACCCTGCTTTTAGCAACAAGTCCAGTTTAGATAAATGAGGTCCAATAAGTTTGCACTAACCAATATACAAAGTAAGGAGGGAAATTAAAAGAAAAAAAATGTTTGTGCCACATAAGAGAAAAAAAAAAAAAAGGATAAATCATCCCTCACCATGGGTAATAACCAAACTAATTAACCAAATTACAGGAAAAGCCCAAGAGAAAAATCTCAGCCATGTGTTATGATTGCAGTGATGAAGCAAAGATACTTCATGTTAGTGGAGCCCTTTAAGTGTCAGTCGTGAGGTGCCACATGCAAAATCAGCTGGTATGAAGAAATAACCATACCATATTCACAATACTTTTTATAAATGATTCTCGGGATTTCTCATGACAGTTTTCCCTTATCTTTATAACTGGAACTTCCATTAGTTTAACTGTCTGTGGAAAGCAAGATTCAGAGAACATTACAAAACAGAATATATTGAGCACAGAAAAATATATCATTTTATATATTTACTCTCTCCATCTCTGAGTGGATTATCCCTTACCGCAAGAGCTTTTAGTAAAGCGTCATTTCTCCCAGCGTCCTGGACTAGAACCACTCTTGTCTCCACTTGCGGCATGTCTTCTGCAAGTATAAAGAAACCAAGAAACCAAATGTCTGAAAAAACATCACTAGCTACAAGTAATGCAACAGTAAGTCATTCCTTTATTTGTTCAAAAATACGGTATATTAATAGATTCTCCATTTTTTTTTGTTAAGTGAATGACTTTTTTTTTTAAATGTACAACAGTAAGATAAAAGGAGTCAGGTGAACATCACTGGACTGTGTTTTCTCAGTGTTAATTTGGAGGACAGGAGAAGTGACATTTCCAAAGTGGAAGTGTCATGCCATACTGCCCGATAAAAGTATGGGGAGAGTAATATGGAGATAGATTGTGATATTAGACTGTCAGTCAAACACAAAAAAATCCCTATAGAGTGACTGCAGTGTATGCTGGCAGCCTGTGTCCAGAAGACAATCCCACCAAGACTGCAAGTGTTGGTGCAGCATGATTGTTCTTTAGCATAAGGCTGTGTGCCCACGTAGCGATTTTTAAGCGTTTTTGCCGCGATTTTCGGTGCGAAAACGTTTAAAAATCGTGTACAGAACGCCCCCCCATGCATTCCTATGGCATTCCGCACATGCTGTGCTAATGCTGCGCTTTTTTCCGCGGCGGAATCGCATCGCAAAGAATTGCCGCGATTCCGCACCCATAGGAATGCATGAGAATCGCTTACTTCCCGCATGTGGCTATGCCCACCATGCGGGAAGTTAAGCGTCTCATGTGCGGTTGGTACCCACGGTGTGGAGGAGAGGAGACTGTCCTCCAGGCCCTGGGTACCATACCCCTGTAAAAAAAAGATCGGGGTATATTTACCTTCCGGCGTCCCGCGCTGCATTCCCGGCCTAAGCGTTCCCAGTAATGCCTTGCGGCATGGTCCAGTGATGATGTGGTCTCACGAGATCGCTATAGCAACGCGAGACTACTTCATCACAGGTCTCGCAAGGCATTACTGGGAACGCTGAGGCCCGGGAATGCAGCGCGGGACGCCGGAAGGTAAATATACCCCGATTTTTATTTTTTTTTAGTATTTTAACATTCTTTTACTATTGATGCCGCATAGGCGGCCTCAATAGTAAAAAGTTGGTCACACTTGTCAAACACTATGTTTGACGAGTGTGACCAACCTGTCAATCACTTTCCAAGCGATGCTTCAAATCGCTTGGAAAGTGCTTGAATATCGCACGCGAAATTCACGGCAAAATCGTGATCATAATCGCGGTGAAATCGCACGGAAAAAACGCGCGATTTCTGGGAAGGAGTCCGGTTTTTGGTGTGCGTTTTAACACGCACCGTGGGCACATAGCCTCAGATTTCTCGAGTATCATGTTGGTTAATAGGACCCACTCTAAGCTGCGATTACATTAGAGAGCATAGTCAGATCTGTACTGAAGTCCTTGGAAGATTTAGAAACTGTTTAATAATAATCTATAGTATATTCTCAAAGACAAAATAACCCATTAATGATTGGTGGGGCCAAGACTAGCATTCAGGATAAGGCTAGGTACAGGTGCTTTTCACTAAAATTAGAATATCAAAAATTGAATTTATTTTACTTCAATACAAAAAGTGAAACTCATTATATAGAGTCCTTACAGAGTGATCTATTTCAAGTGTTTATTTCTGTTAATGTTGATGATGGCTTACAGCCAATGAAAACCCAAAAGTCATTATCTCAGTAAATTAGAATACTTTATAACACCAGCTTGAAAAATGAATTTAAAATCCGAAATGTTGGCCTACGGAAATGTATTATCAGTAAATGCACTATACTTGGTCTGGGCTCCTTTTTCATAAATTACTGCATCAATGCGATGTGGCATGGAGGTGATCAGCCTGTGGCACTGCTGAGGGGTTATGGAAGCCCAGGTTGCTTCAATAGCAGCCTTCAGCTCGTCTGCATTGTTGGGTCTGGTGTATCATCTTACTCTTGACAATACCCCATAGATTCTCTGTGAGGTTAAGGTCAGAAAAGTTTGCTGGTCAATCAAGCACAGTGATACTGTTGTTTTTAAACTAGGTATTGGTACTTTTGGCAGTGTGGACAGGTGCCAAGTCCTGCTGGAGAATGAAATTTCCATCTCCAAAAAGCTTGTCAGCAGAGGGAAGCATGAAGTGCTCTAAACTTTCCTAGTAAAAGGCTGCGCTGACTTTGGTCTTGATAAAACACAGTGGACCTACACCAGCAGACGACATGACTCCCCAAACCATTATTGATTGCGGAAACTTCACACTGGTCCTCAAGCAGCTTGGATTGTGTACCTCTCCACTCTTCCTCCAGACTCTGGGACCTTGATTTCCATATGAAATGCAAAATTTACTTTAATCTGAAAACACCTTGGACCACTGAGCAACAGTCCAGTTCTTTTTCTCCTCGGCCCAGGTAAGACGCATTTGTCGTTGTCTATTGGTCAGGAGTGGCTTGACACAAGGAATGCGACACTTGTAGCCCATGTCCTGGATACGTCTGTGTGGTGGCTCTTGAAGCAATGACTACAGCAACAGTCCACTCCTTGTGAATCTCCCCCAAATCTTGAATGACCTTTTCTTAATCCTTTCAAGGCTGCGGTTATCCCGGTTGCTTGCGCACCTTTTTCTACCACACTTTTTCCTTCCACTCAAATTTCCATTAATATGCTTGGATACAGCACTCTGAACAGCCAGCTTCTTTAGCAATGACCTTTTGTGGCTTACCCTCCTTGTGGAGTTGTGTCAATGACTGCCTTATGGACATCTGTCAAGTCAGCAGTCTTCCCCATGATTGTGGAGTCTACTGAAACAGACTAAGGGGGACCTTTTGAAATGCTTACGAAGCCTTTGCAGGTGTTTTCGTTAATTATTCTAATTAACTGAGCTAATGACTTTTGGGTTTTCATTGGCTGTAAGCCATAATCAACAGAAATAAAACATGTGAAACAGATCACTCTGTAATGACTCTATAATAGAGTGAGGGAGAGAAGTATTTGATCCCTTGCTGATTTTCAAAGTTTGCTCACTGACAAAGACAAGAACAGTCAGTTGGCCTTGTCGCCAGACCTTAATCCCATAGAAAACTTATGGAGGGAGATGAATTTCCGAGTTGCCAAGTGACAGCCTCAAAATCTTAATGATTAGAGATGATCTGCAAAGAGGAATGGACCAAAATTCCTCCTGACATGAGCGCAAACCCCATCAACTACAAAAAAGTCTGACTGTGGTGCTTGCCAACAAGGGTTTTGCCACCAAGTATTAAGTTTTGTTTGCCAAAAGGGATCAAATACTTATTTCTCACTGCAAAATGCAAATTAATTTATACAAATGTGATTTTCTGGATTTTATTTTTGATATTCTCTCTCAATTTTAAAATTATAGACTGTTCATGCCTTTGTCGGTGCACAAACTTACAAAATCAGCAAGGGATCAAATACTTACATCGCCCCACTGTATACGAGTTTCACTTTTTATATTGAAAAACTGAAAATTTAACTTTGTGATGATATTCTAAATTTGTGAGAAGCACCTTTATGTGTGTTTCTCATCCCCTCTCTCACTGAAGCAGATCGGCTGTCTATTCTTTTTTATCCATTGTTGCTTAATGTATCATTTAAAACCAGAGGAAACCCCAAAGTACTCAGTATGTCTTCCTAATATCATCGTCTCCCGGATCTGCAAAATTGATGAGTAGGTTATGCTCTTAGTCTCAAACCAGCTTTTTTTTTTAACTGAGTGTGTATGGTTCAATGACAAGACACTATAGGCACGGGGTGTCTGAGAAAAGCAGGGGGGGGCCTGGGGACACACAAATGCAGTATTACTCCTATAACCAACCATTGCAATAGACACACATACAAAATTATATATATATATATATATATATATATATATATATATATATATATATTTTATTTATATAGCACCATTGATTCCATGGTGCTGTACATAAGGGGTTACATACAAATTACAGATATCACTTGCAGTAAACAAACTTACAATGACAGACTGATACAGAGGGAAGAGGACACTGTCCTTTCGGGCTTACATGCTACAGGATGGTAGGGAAGGAGACAGTAGGTTGGTGGGTTGCAGCAGTTCCGGTGTTGGTTGAGGTGATATCTCCGGTAGTGGTGAGGCGGTAGTGGGGTCATTGCAGGCTATAGGCTTTCTTGAAGAGGTGGGTTTTCAGATTCCGTCTGAAGGATCCGAATGTGGTTGATAGTCAGACATGTTGGGGCAAAGAATTCCAGAGGATGGGGGCTATTCGGGAGAAGTCTTGGAGGCGGTTGGGTGAGGAGCGAATAAGTGTGGAGGAGAGAAGTTGGTCTTGGAAGGATCAGAGATTACGTGAGGTTAGGTATCAGATTAGTTCAGAGACATATGGGGGAGACAGGTTATAGATGGCCTTGTAGGTCAGTATTAGTAATTTGATCTGGATACGCTGAGGGAATGGAAGCCAGTGAAGAGATTTGCAGAGGGGAGAAGCGGAGGAGTAGCGAGGAGAGAGATGGATTAGTCGGGCAGCAGAGTTAAGGATGGACTGGAGAGGTGCAAAGGTGTTAGCAGGGAGATCACAGAAAAGGATGTTGCAGTAGTCGAGGTGGGTGATGAGGGCGTGCACAAGCATTTTAATAGATTGAGGGTTGAGGAAAGGACGGATTCTGGAAATATTTTTGAGCTGGAGGCGACAGGAGGTGGAGAGAGCTTGGATGTGTGGTTTGAAGGACAGGGCAGAGTCAAGGGTTACTCCGAGGCAGCGGACTTCCGGTACTGGGGAAAGCGTGATGTCATTTATTGTGATAGATAGGTAAGGAAGATCTGCGAGATGGAGGAAAGATGATGAGTTCGGATTTGTCCACATTGAGCTTGAGGAAGTGAGAGGAGAAGAAGGAGGATATGGCTGATAGACACTCCGGTATTCTGGACAGCAGAGAGGTGACGTCTGGGCCAGAGAGGTAGATCTGAGTGTCATCAGCATAAAGGTGATACTGGAATCCATGGGACTTTATGAGTTGACCCAGGCCAAGGGTATAAATTGAGAAGAGTAGGGGTCTTAGAACAGAGCCTTTGGGGACTCCAACAGAGAGAGGGTGGGATGAGGAGGTAGTGTGGGAGACGCCGAATGTGCGGTTTGAGAGGTATGAGGAGATCCAGTATAGGGCGAGGTCTTTGATGCCAAAGGAGGAGAGGATCTGTAGTAGGAGGCAGTGGTCAACTGTGTCGAATGCAGAGGACAGGTCTAGAAGCACGAGTATGAAAAATAATCTGGCACTCAAATGATTGCTACAGCAAAATAATTTTTTATTTCTCACAATCCAAAATATAACGTTTCGGTCTGTTCAGCGACCTTCATCAGACAGTTTATGCAAATGAGCTCCATAAACATAAAGAGCTGGAGCATCAGTGAAGAAAACCCTGTAAACGGAGCGCTGTGTGGTAGCGGTATAAGCCGGTGAGAAATGCGCCCTGCCAGGGCCATCTTTGCCAAGTGAAAACAAAACTCCAAAAGAAGGCAATTCCCTTCAAACCCTCCACAATGTTACCCCTAAATGAGAACAAATAAAAATTTAAGAAATAATCTCATATCACACTTGCAAGTCTGACCCTGTCCTAAGAGACAGCATTATATTTCACAACAGGTGGAGAGCACAGGACTGTGGAGTCGATAAGTCAAACTTCCAACTCCTCAACTTCCCTGACTCCGACCCCGCAGCACTGGTCACTACTAAGCATGTGCATAAAGTGCAGCACAGATTCATCTCAGCTAAAAGACAAGATCCTTCGATCAGGAACAGAACATTTCATAATCTTCCCAAATTAGTATGAAAACATTTACTATCGGAATTGGCCCACTTTATACCGACTCCACAGCCCTGCGTCACATACCTCAAGAACTTTTAATAAAGTCATTTCTCCAGCATCCTGTACCAGGACCACTCGGGTCTCTATTTGCAGGCCATGGTTATTAGTAAAATCCATAACCTAACAAAGCCTTGCTGCCATCACAGAATGCCTGTATGTTGTGGCCACATGCATTTTCCTCAAGTATGAAGTGAACCATAACATTAAGGTGAAATCATAAAGTGAAGGCAATTCAGAATCATCAACCCAATCAAATTTACTGCATGTGAAAGCAACAGACACAAAGACACAGGCCAAGCGCAGTATTCTCACCATCACCCATGCCAGTAGCAGGTGGAAACGCACAGCACACGATCTGTGATGTAACAACAGGACTTCGCACTTATAAGCCAACAACAGAAGTACGATTTTTACTACTTGAGGTGATAAAGGTCAAGTGCGGGACAAGCCTGGCTTTATACGTCTAGTATATATCCAATCTAACTGACATACAGGACAAGACGACATATACGGTATATTGTTGGATTTACCATCTACATCTGCGTGGCCTGAAAAGAGATTTTCTTTTGAAGTCTCTGTGATTTTGGAGTCAAGAACAGACATGTCAGCGAGCAGACTCCTGCTGCCAGCAGGTACCAGGACACTGTTGTCAGTCATGATGGTGTGTCAATCAGCAGCCTAGGAAGGGAGAGGCAGGATAAAACAAGATAGTTATATATATTAAAAAACACACACAAAAAAAAAAAAAAAAAAAAAAAACATTGTTTTACAAAACCTTCCCTGGTCCAGCGCAAAGTCTCCACCGCTGGTCCCGGTGTCTATTATTGTCTGCAGTGCTGATGTCACAGTACGTCGGTGGGCTCATCGGCTGAGCAGCTTGTGCTGAAAAATTGGTCAGAGCTGCTGAGCTCATCGATTGGACATCAGCGCTGCAGACAGTAACAGACATTGGGAGGAATAGCAAAGAGTCTCCAATGGACCTGAAGAGAGGGAGTAAAAAAAGGCAGTGGATTTTTATTCATTTTTTTTTTTTTTTTTTTTATAAAAATACCATGCTGCTGGGGAAGAGGGGGTTTTTAAAAGCTGGAAAACCTATTTAGGACTATATCAAACAGAAAAAAGTAAAAATTACTACTATGCACACATATTAGACACTCATCTCACGTAAAACAGAGAGGACTTGCCCAACAACACCTTCTAGATGCAGAAATTCTCATTTATATCATCTGTGCAGCCCCCTAAATCCCACATGTATGTGCATTACTTATTTCCTCCCCGAGCATGTGTAATGAAATGTGGCGTATTCTTCTCAGTTTCATGGGAGCACAGAACATGTTCAGGAAGGCACAATGATGCCAGGCCCACCTAGCCTGCAGCCTTGAGGTAGAGTTCACCAGGCTGTACTGTGCATGCATGAAGTTTGAGGGGCTGCAAAGATGACATGGCAAGTGAGGAGATCTATCACAAGTCTGATTCTGGGTATAGGGACACCACTCTACCAAACAGGACATGTCCCATCTCTCTTTCCTAGTCCCAAGTCATTTCTGTCTGGGGCGGTTCTGCTGGAATATGACTAGTAACTGTAATAGTAGCAGTGTGCGACACCATACAGGCACTTTAAACTCAAGCATTTCCGATGGAAGATTGAGGATACATAGTAACGTGAATGCTGCATTTATTGGCTGCTATATCTTTGTAAAATTCATAACTTATCAGAATAAGAAAAATTAACATATCTCAGGCCTTCTGTGCTGGATTGTGAGGAGGAAGAGATGGCTGACCTTCTTGGACACATTTACTCTTTGTACACTTCTCAACTTACAGTAATAGGAGACAGAAGATGAAAGAAGAGGAAGAGCTTACATGAGCAAATGATGTAGAAATGGGTAAGGGGTAATCCAATAAGGACAATCCAATCTTGATCTAAATATTAGGCCCAAAAAAAAAAAAAAAATCACACTCCCCTCTCGTGCCTTTCCAGCACTGGTGGTCTTAGGGCTCTCGTGTGGTTGTCATGACACGTGGCCCCGATGCCCAATCGGCAGAAGCGTCACTGTCCCCACTCAACACGAAGAGGAAGTGAGATCAGCTGCAGCCCCGACTTACTCTTGATGTTTAATTCGGTCAAAGGTGGAGACAGCGACGCCAGTGCTGATTGGGCACCGGGGTCACGTGTCACAACAACTGCACAATAGCCCTGGGACCATGAGTGCAGACACCGCTAGACCGGCACTAGAGGAGTATAGGTTTTTTATTTTAATCGAGGCCAATCGTTTAGATCAAGAAGATGTTGCCCTAGTAGTGGACAACCCCTTTAAATATATTGCTGAGTGAAGGTCCTGGTGACAGGGTCCTATTTCAGTCCCCCATTGCTCATGCATTCATTATGTATATACATTTTACAAGCAGACGTGTTAGCATATTGTGAAAGGTAACCCCACCCTAAATACACAACGCGCCTATTCGGCTTCTATAGCGTTTTTCCATGCAGCAGTTGTACATTTTGCCCACATCTTTATCTACAAACGTCATACTACAGTAAGGCTAGATTAACACCAAAAAAATAAATAAATAAAATATAGAACCGATTTTAACGGTCCGAAATCGCTCAAATGTTTCTTGACCAGTGATACTTTTTTTATGTGATTTTTCTTCATTCATCCGATTTTAATCGCATGTAACCATCCGTTTGGCATCCGTCTGGCGATTTTTTTTCTGACCATTCCAAAATTGCCAAATAACGGTTTTTTAGGCCTGAAACTCATTTAAAAAAATCATCCCGCCCTATATTTATGGGATCTCCAACAGGTGTGAGCCTGCTACCTTTGACATACAGTCAGTGCTCTGCTTTGTGCTAAACATGACAGACAGGCTGACTTTTAACACCACTGAGCGTGTTCTTTTCTATTGGGCTATATCCCGACGTTTTGGGGAGCAATACCCTGTGATTGTGGATCCGAGGAGGCGTAGACGAATGTGGGTCCATCCACTTTTGCTCCGAAGGATATCTAAAGGCCATTTCCACAGTCTCTATACATCTCTGCGTAGCCATCCGGAGAAGTTCTATCAATATTGTTGGATGAGCCTTGCTACCTTTGATATTTTGCTGGAGATTATGCGCCCTGGGATCACGTTTCAGGACACGGGGATGCGCAAAGCTATTTCTGCAGAGGAGCGTCTACTCCTCACCTTACGGTATGTCTCAAACCAATATGTTGATGATGCGTGAAGCAGCATATTTATTTAACAGACCTTGAACCTTATTTCTTATTGCCCTATTTTCTTTAAATGATTTCCACCACATTTCCCCAAAGCATTTATATGCTTGTGGCTTACGGAACCAAGCCATGGCATGTAATTTAAGGTTCATCATGCCTACTTTAGAATTCCTCGTGTGTTTGAAACTGTATCTGTAGTTTGTTGGGCTGTGTACTTTTTTTATTTTAGCTTCCTTTCAACTGGCCTTTCATATGCTGGTCTGCATTTAGAATTTTTAATTGGGAAATCAACAATCTATGGCATAGTACGGTCTACATGCTCCCAATCTGGACCAGACTCCATCACATGGTAATGCCGGAGCCCAAAATGCCTGACTGGTTGCGTATCTCCCGTGGATTTGAGGACATGTGCCAGTTTCCACAATGTATTGGAGCCCTAGATGGGAAGCACATGCGCGTGCGTAAGCTGCCGAACTCAGGGTCCCAATTCTATAATTATAAACAATATTTTTCTGTAGTATTGTTGGCTTTGGTTGACACTCACTACAGGTTTATAATTGTAGATATTGGGGCCTATGGAAGAACTGGAGACTCCAGAGTCTTCAATTCTTCCATTATGGGTCGGCGGCTGCATAATGAGCTTGACCTACCACCACCACGTCAGCTTCCCAACTCAAATATGGAACCAGTGCCTTATGTTCTTGTAGCAGATGAGGCCTTTTAATTGAGCAGACATGTCATGAGGCCATATCCACGACAAACCCTTGACCACCAACGTAGAATATTTAACTTTCGCCTATCACGTTCTTGGCGACTGGTGGAGTGTACCTTTGGTATTCTTACGGCCAAATGGAGGGTCCTACAGTCCGCAATTCAGCTGAGTGAAGCTAATGTCAATGAAGTTATTAAAGCCTGTGTTGTCCTACATAACTTCACAAGAATTCATGACTGCCCCGCACCTGATGATGCTGAAGTGGAGTCTGCTAATGTGTCTAGGCCTAGGACACATGCAAACCCACCCCGTCGTCCAATTTCCGGATGTGTATGTGATGTGTTTACAACTTATTTTCTAACACCTCAGGGTGCTACTCCCTGGCAAGATGATGCCTTATCTATGTAGTGCTTTGGTTGTGTTCTCATAAAGATTGTTTGTTTGACCTTTTGTTTTTTTTTGTTTTTTGTAAGACGTACTTTTTACTATATCTATCTAACACATTACAAAACATGTACGAACATGAACACACACACATTGTGAATGTTAACAAGTTTATTACTTGGTTTTTTTTTTTTGTTATTGCCGTACCAAATAACATTAGGCCATATGCCATTACTATGGTTATCAGCACATTAGTATTTAACAGTCCAAACCAAAAATGAAACATCATGTATAAAACATTAGATCAAGGGAAAAACGAAAACCTACAAGTCATGGTAGGTTGGGGGGTGGTGAAGGTGGGGGGCCTGTTTGGACATTAGGCCTTGGTTGCTGGGCCACATCTGTCCCCCTGTGCGCTGGCAGCTGGCTGTGCCATCTGTTGCATCCTGCCAGGATCAATTTGTGGGTTTGGGTAGGGGTAATTTTGATATTGGTAGGGCTGCCCTAATTGCCCATATCCCCCAATATGTCCATGTCTA
Organism: Dendrobates tinctorius; assembly: GCF_039654945.1. Taxonomy (NCBI): domain Eukaryota; kingdom Metazoa; phylum Chordata; class Amphibia; order Anura; family Dendrobatidae; genus Dendrobates; species Dendrobates tinctorius. The sequence continues at coordinate 35,397,785 of NW_027361728.1, forward strand.
ACATACCCATGTTGTGGCCACCCACCAACATTGGGTACGTTAAATTAGTCATATTGGGCATGTGAGCCCTCCTGGCCCATATATTGGACCTGCGGAGACACATTGGGGATGTGTGCAGGCTGAGGCGGAGGTGTTGGCACCCGTGGAGAAGGAACACGTTCCAAGGATGGTTGACTTGTCACATCAAGTCCAACCAGCCTATCAATTTGATTCTCATCTGACAGCTGCCACCTTTCAAGAAACTGAAACACACTGCGGGGATTATTGGGTGGTGTGCTGGCATCCAAAACGATTTGGAGACCCCTCTCGTACGCAGCCTGTACCCACGGGGAATTGCCCTCAAATACTGTGCCAGACTGCGCCCATAAGCCTCCTCCCCATCATCATGAGCAGCTGTGGACAAGTAGTCCAATACACCTCGGTCCACCTGCACTCCTGTTCCCAAAGGTGCTCCTTCTCTCCTGCCTCGTCATGGTAGGGCCGAAGGCTGAGGAGAGGTATCCAGTGGCATGGTGGGGCTGCTACTGTTGCCCCGGTCATCATGCTGTGCTGCCTGGCTAACAGATTCTGGTGGTGTGGCTCTTGCAGATGGGCCGGACCCTGCAGCAACATCCGACTCAGGATCAATCACCACCTCAGAGTCGGAACCCGTCTCCCTCTCTGTGAGGTTTGACTCGGTGCTACAATGTAAAAAATAACAAATGAAATTTTGCATAGAGAATATCCAAAGTACTACATTAAACCATGCACTTACGGTCTCAGACCCATCACAGGAGCAAGGAAATGTAGGCGGTCGAAGTACACGTATTTTCTCTTGGTGGTTCCGGCCGCTCCACTACGGGGCCTCAGCTGTCTCTCCCTCCTATACGTGTCCCTGCAGCTGCGCCAACGCCTTGTCACATCAGTCACTACAATGTGAACAAAAACACAGGATTTTGTAACCCCACACATATGGCTATGGAATCAAGGGTTTACCTATGCTTAGGCACACATTTTAGAAATTATATGATTTATATTCCTGTTGGCTCCACACCAATTAAAAAAATAAGGAAAATGTTGAGGCCTACTACAAAGGACCTTCTAACCAACAGAATTGCTAACAAAATTTAGAAAAACCTGTGGTAATGCGAACATCTATGATGTTTTGAATCAAAAAATAAAAGTTATATAGTGGCTAAGATATGGGCCAAAAAACAAGGAAAGCAATTAGCTAAATATTTCAAATTTTAGTAAGGCAAATTCGTCATGGTGCCACCAGTCAGGGAGTGGTAATTTAGATGTTGTCAATATGCACACAATAAAAATGGCGGAGTCATTATGTCCAGATATCTGAGCAATGATGACACATATTGGGACTTACATTGAGCAGATTAGATTTGGGGAATTGATTATGTGTACACATTATTTCACTTACTAATTTGCTCCCGCGCCTCCCGAGGTCTTGCCGCATATCCAGTGAACATCTGGGCACAGATTCTTCTCCACGCTGCCTCCCTGCGTGTGCGGTCAGCATAGTGGAGATCTCTCTGGTCTCATAGTTCTAGCCTCTCCTGGACCAGAACTATCAGCATTTCCACATCAACTGGCGTGGACATGATGGAGGACTATGTGGAGGCGTTCTTCCTGGGTTTTTTTTTATGCTGCAAGAGAAATTTGCATCCCAAAGCTTCCTGGCCATGCCTCCTGCTATTTCCTGTTGACCAGGAGAAGTCGTGCGATTTAATTGCAAGTCACACGTGTGGTGCGTTTTCAATGCGATTTTAAATCGCATCCATAGACTTGCATTGGCGAATCCGATCCGAAAATCGGTGACAATCGCAGCATGCTGCGATTGTCACGGTCCGAGGAACGGATCCGATAAAAAAAAAACCTATGATGGGAGCTGCCCCATAGAATAACATTGGGACGATTGCAATGCGATTTTTTATCGCATTGCATTCATCCGATTTAATCGCTAGTGTGACTCCGGCCTAAGATATTTTATGGTATGACAGATTTTATACAAAATGACAGAAGATGTCACATTTGCAGCACAAAACAAGTCTCTCATCCAAAACATGAAAGCCTCAGAGAGATGAGGATTACAGAGAACGCACACATAGGAGCCTTCACAGTAATGCCAGTATAAGGTATGCTCAGGGGCAGGAGTACTAGGAAATCACATAGGGTGGGGGCACAGACAGAAGACGCTGTAGCACCCAGTGCTGTGGAATCGGAGACGTCGGTACAAAATGGACCGACTCCTAAAATATATAATAAATTGGGTTCAGTAGTTTAACCCTGCTGTTCTGTTCAGTCAAAAATGACCAGATTTTAAATTGTACTTTTTTTTTTTTTTTTAATTAAACTATTCATTATGCAGTTCGGAAACTTGTGGCCAATTGACTTTGCCTCATTTGAGGGGTTTTAACTATGGGTATTTTTTTTTTGTTCACTTTTTACTCCACTTGTACTGTTCGGTGACCGATAGCCTTTTATACTAATCTCCAGACATTTTTTTTTTGGAGTAAAACAAAGGCATTATAGTCTCATTTTGGACTATATATTGCATCTTTCTACACAGAAGAAAACAGGATTAAATCAGATTTGAGGTCATCTATGATGGAGGATCTAATGGAGGTGATACTATTTCTCAGAGCAAAGTCATACATTGTACAAATGTTATTCAGTACCCTCTTACTGCATAGCGTATTGCATGTTTACATACAAAGTTGTATTCAACATTTAATGTTCTATCTAAACAGAATAAATGGAGAATAAAAGTCGGCATTGAGTGGATGAATGTCAACCGTTCAATGCCGACTTTTATTTCCCATTGCCTTGCATTGGGGTCGGGTTTCGGACGAAACTCCGACTTTTTTTGTCCTAGTCGGACCAGTTTCATCTGAAACAAATTTTGTTTCATGAAACCCGATCCGACCAAAGTCGCTCAACTCTAGCCCCCACCAATTAGGAGACAGGAGGCGAGATTCTGACTACGCGAGATCTCTGCAAGCCCTTTTAGGCTATGTGCACACGCTGCGGATTCACAGGTAAAACCGCAGGTAAAATGACCTGCGGATTAGCCTGCGGTTTCATACCTCTACTATGTTAAAGGTGTGAAACTGCTGCGGAATCCGCACAAAGAATTGACATGCGGCGGTTTGTAAACCGCGCAGAAAAAAAACCGAAGCGTGAGCACAGCGGATTTGAAATGCCATAGGCTAACATGGTACTGTACCATGTCTGCGGAACTGCTGCGTTTCCGCAGGGCCAAAAACACTGCGGAAATGCAGCAGAATCCACAACGTGTGCACATAGCCTAACTGGCCAGTATAGCCCAACTTACATGTCACTGCCACCTGACAGAAGCAGTTGTCATATTTAGGTGGAGGACTCAGAGGAGGGGCACAATGTAAGACATTTATGAGATATCCTGTGGATAAGCCAAGAATACGTTTCGAGACACAGCTCCTTTAAACTGTTTTTGATACAATCACAGTTTGATCTGCCGTAGAATCTATATTAGTTCTCTGAATGCAGAGCTCTTTATAATCTTGTCCTCACCAATGATTGACAGCTTTCTTCCCTGTACAGTGTACACAGTAAGCTTCCAATCAGTGGTGGGGGCGTAGTTACAGAGGTCATGAATATGGAGGACTACCTGGCAGGAGCTTTACTAGTCCTCTAGTGAATCTCCTGCTGATAAAACACTGAATTTTAACAAAACTACACTAGGCAGCCTAGTGATACGTCACTGGAATCAGAGTCTCTGCTCCTACATGATGCTGCTCACAGATTAGATGGCAAAGACTTGGTGAGAGATTCCCTTTAACTCAGAAAAAAATCCTTCCAACCCTAAACATCTTTAAGCCCCTTAGACAATGTCAAAGTAAGTTGCCTCCTTTCTGCCCCAACACCATCATAACTACTACTTTTGCCTAGAAATCAATGCTGCCCCCTAGATAAGACATTTTCATTATGTGGAAACACAAAGGGCATCAAGGAGACATTATTTATAATACCCCTCGTTGGTGCAATGCATTGTTTTCATCAGGCTGCAATAAAGGGGTTTGCCCCTTTCACATAAAAGAAACACCGAGAATGTCCCTGCTCTGATCGGAGGACCTCGGACCCTCGCACTGCTGACGGATTGTAGCACACATGACTACCCTTGGTATGAGAGCCTCCATAGGGTTAGAAACCGCTCCCCCCCACTACTACCAGGTCCCTGACAAATTCTCCATTGCTCCCTCTGATCAGTTGTGATCACTGTAGCGCCTGTCAGTCACATCCCATTCCAGGCAGGTGCAGGAGACAGCACATAGCCATGCTCACTATTGGAGCCAGTTCTAAAGAGACACTTAGGCTAAGTGCACACGTAGCAGAAAATTTCTGCTGGAAAACTTGACTCCCTTCCCAGAAACCTCGTGTTTTTTAGACACACAGAAATAGCCAGAAACGCGGAAAAATCCGTGAAATTAATGAGCATGCAGCGTTTATCGTGAAGCTTTTTTTCGCAGTAAAAAAACGCATCAATATGCACAAAAAGTGCAAAATGCATAGAAATTAATGGGAAGCTTATTTTTAGCGGTTTTATTGGGAAAACCGCTAAAAAAAACCACTGTGTGTGAACACAGCCTTATTCTTCGCACACAGTTGGGTAAAACTCTGCTTAATTCAACCAATGATTCCACTCAGTAGTGATGTCCAGGTACATTGCACGAGACCTCCGAGCACATTTATTGGCTGGAACAGTCAAGTAAACTAAAGCCCCCGTTACACACTGCGATATCGCTAGCAATATCGCTGTAAAGTCAGCAATTTTGTGACGTTGCAGCGATATTGCTAGCGATATCGCTGCATGTGATACTTACCTCCGACCGGCTCCCCCGCTGGTTATCGCTGATCGCGCGAGAAGCTGCTGGACCATTCCTCGTCGGTCACTTCCCGCGGCGCTTCCTGCTGTGACGACGAGCGACGCGTGGACGCGGGCAGGAGGACACAGGATCGCCGCGTCTGACAGGTAAGTAGCGATCCCAGTCCCCAGCGATGTCGCTGGTGAGATCTGCCTGTGTGGAAGCTCACTAGCGACCACCTAGCGATTCACCAGCGATCCTGACCGCGTCATATCGCTGGTCGGGATCGCTGGTGAGTCGCTAGGTGTAACGGTACCCTAAGAGCAACGATCTGCAGAAAAGAGGAAGTGTGGAGCAGCAGGGGGTAGTAGTGATTGTGGGTTTTTTTTTCCCCTTTTGTGTTTTTTTTTATATAAAGGAACCTGTCACCAGCTTTTGGCCTATAACCCCTGCCCATCACCTTTAAGATCATAAGAATGGTGTTCCTACAACCCATTTATATCCTCAGATGTGTTGCCGCATACCTTAGAAAGTATTTTGTACTTGTCCCACGCTCCGACCAGACGGGTGTCTCCACACTGAGATCAGAGCCCCCCCAGGGCCCAATTACCACCTCTTATAAGTGCATGGTCTCTGTCATCCACTTAGGGCCCCAAGTCTCGCGCCTGTGCTGCGTAGTCACTAGCTGTTCAATAGGGCACAGTAAGGTGCGCCTGCACTGCTCTCCCATTCCACATGCACTCAGATGAAGCGGCGTTTGAAGGGACCAGGGCGGCACTGATCACAATGTGGACACAGCCATCGGACTGGACTGTGCAATTTACATACAGCGTGGAGCAAGTATTAAACCTGGTGACAGATACCCCTTTAAAATGCTTAGGTTTGAAACTTAAAAATGGAGGGACAATCCCTTTGAATACCTGAAGTAAACATTTAATCATGGGGAGAACATTCATAACTATGCAGACTTCACCCCTGTTTGCATTTGCATCCAGGATTCAAGTGCAGACTAAAGCCTCTTTCACACATCAGTTTTTTGGTGTCAGCCGCTATCCAGCAGTTTTGGGAAAAAACGGATCCGTCGCAGATTGTGAAAAACTGATGCAACTGATCCATTTTTTCGCTGGATCCGACTGCCCTACCTGGTAAATAGAGCATGCTCAGTTTAAAAAAACGGAATCAGTCGCCAGATTCCATGATTTGACAGATAGCGACGGATCCTGCGCCCATAGGCTTCCACTATAGCCAACGACGGACAGCGCTGGATCTGTTGCTGTCCTACTTTTCGACGGAGACAAAAAAAAAAATAAAAAAAAAGGTACTTTGTCGTCTCAGCCCAACGGACACAAAATTTCCGACGGATCCAGTGAACAACGGACAAAACGTGAGGCCATCCGTTGCTAATACAAGTCTATGAGAAAAAAAAAAAAAAAAAACACGGATCCAGCAACATCAGTCGCTGGATCTATTTTTCTCTAAAAACAACGGATTGCGACTGATGGCAAAAAACTGATGTGTGAAAGAGGCCTTATCTATTGCAGTAGATGACATCACACTTTCCTCTGTATCACAAACCAACTGCCGGGGTGTAACGTCACTTCCATTACACATCCAAGCCCTGACCATCAACGACTCAAAATATTTGCTAAATCCGTCCTTTCACGCCTGAATGTACAAAAATGTCAGTACACGCCCTCATCTCCCGCAATATCCTCCTCTCTGCACCCCCCCCCCCCAACTAACACGCTCACCAGTCCGTTCTCTGCTGCCTGACTAATCCTCCTCTCCCGTCAATGCTCCTCCATCCTCTGCCCATCCCTTCTCTGGCTTCAAATTCCCCAGTGAATCCAGTATAAACTACTAAAAATGGGTACGAGGCTGTGCAGTCTGTCTCCTCCATATATCTCCAAGCTCATCTTCCGATATCTTCCCACACGTTACCTTCCAAGACCACCTTCCTTCCTCCATACTAGTGCGTTCTTCAACAAATCACCTCCAAAACTTGTCATAAGCATCACATCCTCTAGAATCCCATGCCCCAACACGTTCGACTGAGATCTTCAGATGCAACCTGAAATCTCGTCTCCCCAGGAAGCCTGCAATGACCCTGCCGCCACAATCCCCGACCTACAGCCGCCTTCCCCATTACCGTCAACCCACAATGGCAGGATTCCCTTTCCTCACATGTGCAGCAGCCTTGAATCCGTGGTGCTTTAAAATAAGAATGTATTATTAGTACCGCAAGGCAATTTTCCCCTCTTTGTAGAGTTGCATCACATCCCCAGAATACTTGGGGATGCACACAATAGAGGAAACCGGTCACCAGGAATAACTGTTAAACTGCAGGTTAACAACGTCATGATGGAGCCCGGCACCTGACCACAGCGGGGAGAAAATGATCCTTATTCTCCCTCCCAGCATTTGGTAGTCAGTCATGGGGGACGCTATAACCGGGGGCTCAGCTGTCAGGGCCAGTGGTGCAGTTATAGTAGCTACGTCTACTTTCACACTAGCGTCATGCAACGCACGTCGCCCTGCGTCGGGGCGACGTAGCGTCGCACGTTGTGAAAGTTTTGCCCAACGGGGGCAGCGGATGCAGTTTTTCAACGCATCCGCTGCCCCATTGTAATGTCCGGGGAGGAGGGGCGGAGTTTCGGCCACGCATGCGCGGTCGAAAATGGCGTACACGACGCACCAAAAAACGTTACATGTAACGTTTTTGTGTGCGTCACAGTGGCCAAAACACAACGCATCCGTCGCTAATGTAAGTCAATGTAGAAAAACCGCATCCTGCGGGCAACTTTGCAGGATGCGTTTGTTCGCCAAAACGACGCTAGTGTGAAAGTAGCCTACTCTGTATATTCAGAGCGGTGACTGATCCTGTGCCGTCCCCCATGACTGAACACCGATTGCTGGGAGGGAAAATAAGGCTCATTTATTCCGCACTACGTGCAGGTGCCGGGCAGCATCATAGCGCTGTTAACCTGCAGATTAACCCTATATCTATCTGCAGGTTAACAGCGTTATTCCTGGTGACAGGTTCCCTTTAAGTATTTGGTGCGGAAAAACACTTTTTTTGCACTAATTTTTCCCCACTCATTAAATGAGTGAGATCTGCAGCAAAGGAACCAGAACAATTGACATACTGTAGATTTAAATCACAAAAAGGTAACGTGTGAATGAGACTAAAGGGAGCTTCACACATAGCGATATCGCTAGCAATATCGCTATCGTCACCGATTTTGTGACGCAGCAGCGATATCGCTAAATGTGATAATTACCTCTAACCGGCTCCCCCGCTGGTTACCGCTGATCGCGCGAGAACGTCCAGGGCCGTTTCTCGGCGGCAGCTTCCTGCTGGCGCCAACGAGCGACGCATGGACGTCTTCATCGCCGCGTCTGACAGGTAAGTAACGACCGCTGCTATGTCGCTGGTGAGATCTGCCTGTTTGGCAGCTCACTAGCGACCATTTAGCGATGCACCAGCGATCCTGACCGGGTCGTATCGTTGTCAGGATCGCTGGTGCATCGCTAAATGTAACGGGACCCTAAAGGAATTCCATTCACTTTGGAGGAAACCCGTCAGGTTTTGTGACAAAACTGCATTGAAATAAAAGCAACAAATCTGCACATGTATGTGGCGCACCTGAGGGTTCAGTCGCCACAGAGGTACTGCACCTCCTCCTGAGGTGTGGTACCCCACCATCCAGATAAGTTGGTGATGCCTGACCACACTCCAACACCTGCATTCCACATAACATAGTAGTGTAGCAAAGCATCCTTTGGTGGCTCTCTGCTTGAAACACGAAACGTGCTGGGAGGCGGGTGGAGTTTAGTCTGCACTAAAAGAGCGGGAAGAGTTTAGGATTTAGTCAGTTAGAGTCAGTCTGTGAAAGGAGATCCCCGGAGTGGGATGGAGGAAGGAAGTGCTGCAGCCAACCTCAGTGACCTGGGTCCGCTGGCACAGGAAAGGAACATTGATAGAAAGCCTGACTCTCCATAAGAAGGAAAGGATTAGTACGGAACGTGAGGAGAAGAAGATAACTAAGGATTAGGGTTAGAGGAGAACCCTTCCCAAGTTCTAAGCGCAAGGCCGGGGTCTGGTCCCCGAGGTTGTATGGATACTAATGGTCCTACAGCAGACACCTGAGGAATAGAAGTTGTCACCACTTTACTCCCACACAAGACTTGGGGGCACAACAGCAAAGATAGTGAGTCGGGACTGAATAGCAAGGAGTCCCCGAAGCAGGCTACAGCTGTCTGCCGTACAAGTAGAGTTCATAGGAACATCTGACAGGAGGAACTCCAGTGTAACTCAGTACTGTGAGTACTTCACTAAAGGCGCTAAGAGGGAGATGTTCAGAAAAGGCACATGTTGGCGGAGTGTTGGAAAGGAGAACTTCATCTTGCCTGGAAGTTGGCTGAGCTCCTGACCCGGAGGACACAGCACAGATGCGGGCTCTTGTGCCACAACAGACTGAGTAAAGCTTTGGAACTACATGCCCTGGTGTCCTCCACTTATGCCTGCGTCAACCTGCCCGGCACCGCTACATCCCTTGCGCCCGACACTACACCAGCTAAGTGTCACTTCACCTACTCTGCCCTGGGACTACAGCCCTGCCTGTGGAGGGCTATAACATCATTGCTGCACCACATCATCTGTCCCAGAGGATCTGTCTGCAGCGTCGGCTTACATCTTCATTGCCGAACACCACAGGTGGCGTCACGACTCATTCATTTTAATCATCATAAGCAAACTGAACATTCTTCCCCTTTTACAATGGGCGCCCAAGGCCACGGGCCGGGTCCCAGCTGCCGTGACATCTCCCACTGAAGCTCATCGGGCCCGGTACCGAGTACCCCACAGCCCTGGGAGGGCGACCCAGGTCCATACAGGGTGAGGGCCTGACTGTATAACAAGACACCAGGGTCCCTGCAGGGTCACTTGGGGGGCTCCTGCTGCACAGGGAACAGCACAGCTCCGCCACTCACTGAGCAATGGCGACCTGACTGCACGCGCCACCTGCAGGACACCCAGCCCCCTGCCCATGGGTGGACAAGTGACTGACAGGTGTCAGCGGGCACAGGTCTGCGGACAATCCCCAGGCTTCTCACCACAGCCGCCCCACCACTAGGAGCAGCACACCGGACGCCACATTACAGCACTGCAGCGCACCCTGCCCCGGAGAGAACTCTCCCACAGCCGACCGTGTAGTTACCAGCCGGGGTCGCGGCGCTGGCGTGCAGCACAGGAGCGCACTACTGCAGGCAGGTGGCCCTCACTCACCGCACGGCTCCACCAGCGGCCATCAACCGTATTCAAAACTCGAGCCAAACCATAAGCCTCCCTCTGATTGGACGCAGGAAAGCAAGTTGTTAGCCTGTCTGTCATTGGGTAAATCTGAGCATAAAATGGATCTTACGAGCGCTCTGATTGGCTGCGCCCTTCCCTCCTGGTCTCATGGGATAACGTCATTTCGATCCTGATTGGTCACTTGTAAGTTTGAACGATTGGATGATAACGGATTCAGTAGAGAAGACACTGGGGTGGGTGGAGTCTGTCTGGTAACGTAGGAGTTAGCGCTGCCTGGTGGGTGAGCTTTTTACTTCCCTGTCTGGCGAGAGTTCAGGAGCCGGCACTTGGCCTACTGCGCGTCCTGACCGGCTGGGAGTTGTAGGCCTTGTTCCTAGGATTTGTATCACTTTTACATTCCGACCATAACGCGGTAGCTGAGTCTCTCAGGCTCTGTTCCCACTTCCCGCTAGAGAAATTGAGGTGCTGCGGTTCTGAGAGACGCCTGCTGTGTCAGGGCGTGCGACCCCACCTAACAGGCCACTATCGGAATCTGGCAACGGATTTTTCCTACCCATCGGAGTAGCATGCTATAGGGACAGAGACCCTGATTCCAGTGATGTATCGCTTGAGCTTTGGTGAAATCACTGTTCTTTGCTGCAGATCTAGCAGTTTTCTGAATGCTGAGCTCTTCTAGTTATTATCGCCTGCTGATAAAACATTGACTTGAGCAAAGCTGTACTAAACAGCCCAGTAAGTGACACATCGCTGGAATCAGGGTCTCTAGCTATATTATGCTGCTCTTAGATTAGGTGGCAAAAACCTGGTGACAGATTCCGTTTAACCGCAAAATGGCCACAATAAAAAAGTAGCACCAATCTTCCTGACGTCTGCGCTGGTTGGCAATCTCTGAAATTCAGCGCATCTTCATCTGCTTTCACATCCGACTGCAATAAAAATCTCTCTAGGCAGATAAAGGGATCATTCAGCGCCGTTCACGTACGTATCCGAGGTGAGGGGTGCCAGTGATGTTACCACCGCGCACAGCCTTAATAATATATCACCAGGTTTTTTGCTACTCCGAGAGCAGCATGATTGTACGGGCAGAGATTCTGATTCCAGCAATGTCTTATTGGGTTACTTGCTGTCATAATAAAACAGCTGCAAAATACTTAGCGCAGCCCTGAGAAGGGCCGGCGGCTCGTATCTGGCCATGGTCCCCACTGAGACTTTCAAGGTATATTTTCTGAGTGTTTCTTTCTGAGATGGTGCAGCGAGGCTCTGACTCATGCTACCTGTAGACTGGTTAGCATGAATCGGGTCACCGCTTCCCTTACATTCCTTCATTATCCATCGGCCTCATCCAAGCTGTGTGAAAGCTCGTGTTTCAGGCTGCATTCACACGGTTTAGGTTTTTAATGCAATAGTCCCGTGCCCATATACCCATCATACATATCCTCGATCCCATAGTCGAGTGCCCATATACCCATCACACATCCTCCATCCCATAGTCCCATGCCCATATACCTATCATACATATTCTCCGTCCCATGCCCATATACCCATCATACATATTCTCCGTCCCATGCCCATATACCCATCATACATATTCGCCATCCCATAGTCGAGTGCCCATATACCCATCACACATCCTTCATCTCATAGTCCCATGCCCATATACCCATCATACATAGCCTCCATCCCATAGTCCCGTGCCCATATACCCATCATACATATCCACCATCCCATAGGCCCGTGCCCATATACCCATCATACATATCCTCCATCCCATAGTCGAGTGCCCATATACCCATCACACATTCACCCTTTCCCATAGTCCCATGCCCATATACCCATCATACATATTCGCCATCCCATAGTCGAGTGCCCATATACCCATCACACATCCGTCATCTCATAGTCCCATGACCATATACCCATCATACATATCCTCCATCCCATAGTCCCGTGCCCATATACCCATCATACATATCCTCCATCCCATAGTCCAGTGCCCATATACCCATCACACATCCTCCTTCCCATAGTCCCATGCCCATATACCCGTCATACATATCCTCCATCCCATAGTCCAGTGCCCATATACCCATCACACATCCTCCATCCCATAGTCCAGTGCCCATATACCCGTCATACATATCCTCCATCCCATAGTCCAGTGCCCATATACCCATCACACATCCTCCATCCCATAGTCAACCATTATGACATCATGAGGGGAGGGGCTTGATACACACACACTTTTTCCCCATTATGTAGATAGGGGCAAAATTGTTTGGTGTATTGGAACGCGCGGGGTTAAAATTTTGCCTCACAACATAGCTTAGGACACTCTCGGGGTCCAGACGTGTGACTGTGCCAAATGTTGTGGCTGTAGCTGCGACGGTGCGGATGCCAATCCCGGACATACACACATACATACATACACACACTTGAGCTTTATATAATAGATTTTTGGAAAGCAGAAGACACCGGAGTTCGGGCTGTTTTGCAGTGTTCACTGTGTAATAAATGTGATAATCTTATTTTACTGGTCAGAATGGATGTGGTGATACCAATTATGGATCGTCCATTTTTTTTGTAAGTTAGCGTGAATTCTGACCAATTTCTTCTTGTCATTTAAAGGAATTAGGACTGTGAGTGACTGTCGTGCATGGTCTGTCCTTGGTTTAGGCGGATAAGCCACCTACCCATTATAGCCAATAAGGTTGTTAACATTTGTGCTTTTCCTGGCTTATTGGTCCGTAAAAAATTATGGCGCCATGACTATTTTTGATTCGAGTCATGAATTATAATTACCCCTATAAGTGTATGGGTCCTTAAATATACCGTACAGCATCGGATTCCATCCGTGTACAGTCTGTGTGCTATCCGTGATTGACATTGCAATGTATGGGAGAAGCTACAGTTTGTTTCTTTTTTTATTCATCAATGATGGTAAAAACTGACACTAGCCGAACACCGATGACACTCGGATCAGAATAATGTGCTTTTATGTAGGAGAAAGATCACGAACATGTGAATGAGGTCTTAGGCTGGGGCTAAATGGCAGCTTTGACTGAGATGCAGGTTGCGCAGCCAAAGATTCTTCTTTAGGAACATAACTAGGGAACAAGAAAAGCGCAATAGGGTGTTATCCAAAATAATGCGCTGATCAAACGGCGGGTCCCGCTCATCTGATAGGGTTGTGTGAGACACAACTCTGATATAGTATTATCTAAGGCTCCCGCTGCTGTAGCCTCTCAGGTTGGTAGATCAAACGTAGTAATGTAGGAAATGAGATAGCGGGTATATACAATATATATAATAATATACAGTATATATCTGAATGTATGTGTGTAACACCAACCAATCACGAAGCATCTTTCATTTCACCAGAGCTGTTCAAAAGAAGCTGAGCTGTGATTGGTTGCTATGAGCATCAGTTTTCCTTGCAACCAATCACTAAGCATCTCTCATTTCACCAGAGCTGATTAAAAGAAGCTGAGCTGTGACTGGTTGCTATGAGCAAGTTTTCCCACTTGACAACACCTCAGCAGACACTGACATGGTGGGAGAAATCTAGTATCCCTGGGAACATAAGCTCCCAGCCATTGTCTGCCTCCCAGAAAGGAGCACTTTGGTTTTGACCCCAGGCCTCACTTAAAGGGATCCCCGGTATGGAAGTTAAAACAATTCCACTCAGCTCTGTGGTTCTGACCCCAGGGTCTCTTAAAGGGATATACAGCATGTAAGTCAGGGCAAATCCATCCAGCGCTTTGGTTCTGACCCCAGACCTCTCTTAAAGGGATCCCCGGTATGGTGGTCAGGGCAATTGCCTTCAAATGCTCTGGTACTGACCCCAGGCTCTCTTAAAGGGATCTCCTGTATGCAAGACAGGGCAAATCCACTCAGCGCTCTGGTTCTGATCCCAGGCTCTCTTAAAGGGATCCCCGGTATGGAAGTCAGGGCAAATCCACTCTGCGCTCTGGTACAGACCCCAGGCCTCTCTCCGGTATGGAAGTTAGGGTAAATCCCTCAGCGCTCTGATTCTCACCCCAGGCCTCTCTTAAAGGGATCTCTGGCATGGAAGTTAGGACCGTTCCACTCTGCGCTCTGGTTCTGACCCCAGGCTAACGGGATGATGTGGGATATTAGGGGGAGTAGTCCGGTGGCTCTGGCTGATGGGATGATGTGGGATATTATGGGTCGTAGTCCGGTGGCTCTGGCTGATGGGATGATGTTGGATATTAGAGGTAGTAGTCCGGTGGCTCTGGCTGACAGGATGATGTGGGATATTAGGGGTAGTAGTCCGGCGGCTGTGACTGGATGATGTGGGATATTAGGGGTCGTAGTCCGGTGGCTCTGGCTGATGGGATGATGTGGGATATTAGGGGTAGTAGTCCGGCGGCTGTGACGGGATGATGTGGGATATTAGTGGTAGTTGTCCAGTGGCTCTGGCTGACGGGATGATGTGGGATATTAGGGGTAGTAGTCCGGCGGCTTTGACGGGATGATGTGGGATATTAGTGGGTCGCCCTCCCAGGGCTGTGGGGTACTCGGTACCAGGCCAGTGTCAGGGGAATGTGTCACAGCAGCGGTGACCCGGTCCGTGGCCCTGGGTGCCCAATTAATGGTGGAATGTAGTTAATGTAATAGTTTGTGACGCCACCTGTGGTGTTCGGCAAGTAGGATGTTAGGCCGATGCTGCATGCAGATCCTCTGAGGCTGGTGGTATGTTGCAGCCTAGATGGTGTAGCTCCCCACAGGTGAAGCTGTAGCTCCAGGGCAGCGTGGAGGCAATAGAAGAGGAGAGGTGCAGGCGGTGTGGAGAATGGTACCCAGCTATAGCGATGCTGAATGTGTTAGCGCACAAATGAATGGAGGACACCGGGGCTTGTAGTTCCAAAGCTTTACTCACAGTCCGTTGTACACACACACAGGTGCCTGCCTCCGGGCCGTGTCCTCCGGGTCAGAGACTCAATCAACCTCCGGGCAAGTTAGGATTCTCCCCTTCAACACTCCGCCAACATGTACCTTTCTGAACGACTCCTCTATGGCGCCTTAAAGTGTGAAGATCTCCTAGTACTGCGTTACACTGGAGTTCCTCCTGTCAGATGTTCCCAAGAACTCTACTTGTATGGCAGACAGCTGTAGCCTGCTTCGGGGACTCCCTTCTCCTGAGTCCCGGCTCTCTATCCAATTGCTGTTGTGCCCCAAGTCTTAGATGGGAGTAGTGCATTTACAGCCAACTACTCCACCGGTGTCTGCTGCAGAACCATAAGTGTCCATACAATCTTGGGGACCGGGCCCCGGCCTTGCGCTGAGAACCTGTAGGCAGGGTTCCTCTTCTAACCCACGTCCTCTCTGTTCTCTCTACTCCTTCGTTCCATACTTGTCTTTCTTTCTTATGGAAGCTTAGATTTCGGTTCTACGTCTTTCTTCTTTTCCTTTCCCGTGCCAGCTGGCTCAGATCACTGAGGCAGCTGCAGCACTCCTTCCTCCATCCCTTCTTCCAGGGATCCTCACTCCTGTCTGAGTGACTTCCTACCCGACTGACCTTCCGTCAGACTGACCTCTCCTCCTACACTTTCCCACTCTTTTATGTATCTTAACTCCACCCACCTCCCAGCACATCCAGTGTTCCAAGCAGGGAACCACCAAAGGTGCTCTGCTACCCTCTGAGCAAGGAGCTGCAATGTGGTTATGTCGAACTACCCTGTTGTGTGGGGTGCGAGTGTTGGAGTGTGGAAAGGAGATCCCACCTTACCCGGATGGTGGGGCACTCCACCTTAGGAGAAGGTGCAGTACCTCTGTGGCGACTGAGCCTCAGGGGCGCCACATTAGTGGTAGTTGTCCGGTGGCTCTGGCTGATGGGATGATGTTGGATATTAGGGGTAGTAGTCCGGTAGCTCTTGCTGATGGGATGATGTGGGATATTATAGTGAATGTGGCTATGCGGAGTGGGCAGGGCTATACTCTCAGCTTTATACCTATATAGATATAATCATTATTATTATAACTAACTGTAGTTAGTTACTATGCCCGGGCAGTGCCGGGCTCTTCAGCTAGTATATATTGTAAGGATTTGCTCTGGTAGGCAATGGCAGGGACGCAGTAATGAGGCAACACACAGAGTCCAACTTCAGTGGTTTAATGTCACTTTGAAACAGCAGGTTAACAGAAAGCAACGGAAAAACACAAATAGACTCCAGCTTGGAGAACCACTGATCCCAGACTCACCCTTGCAAGGGATGGGCTTAACTAAGCGGCTGCCAGGTCAGCAGCATACACCAGGTGCCATTTCCAGGGTTGTTTGGAGTCTTGCTGCTATAGCTCTGCAGCACGGGTAATCCTGCTAACAAATTCAGGCTAACTCCAGCCAAGTTCCTGTATCTTCCACACATACTCACCATGTGCCAAATACCAACCTCCATTACATAGCCCATAACCCCTCCCACAGGTGAGGTAGACATCACATGGGCTGATCACGTGACCATGACATCATCGCAGGTCCTTGTCTTTAGGGAAAATCCCGGCCAAACATTAACCTGCTGGGAGAAATGTATCTCCCATCCAGTAAAACACCCTTTGCTGTACCACAATATATAGCTATACATTTGTGGTCAAAAGTATTGACACCCCTGTAATTCTGTCAGATAATACTCAGTTTCTTCCTGAAAACGATTGCAAACACAAATTCTTTGGTATTATTATCTTCATTTAATTTGTCTTAAATGAAAAAACACAAAAAGAATTGTCCTAAAGCCAAATTGGATATAATTCCACACCAAACATAAAAAAGAGAGTGGACAAAAGTATTGGCACTGTTCAACAAATCATGTGATGCTTCTCTAATTTGTGTAATTAACAGCACCTGTAACTTACCTGTGGCACCTAACAGGGGTTGGCAATAACTAAATCACACTTGCAGCCAGTTGTCATGGATTAAAGTTGACTCAACCTCTGTCCTGTGTCCTTGTGTGTACCACATTGAGCATGGAGAAAAGAAAGAAGACCAAAGAACTGTCTGAGGACTTGAGAAACCAAATTATGAGGAAGCATGAGCAATCTCAAGGCTACAAGTCCATCTCCAAAGACCTGAATGTTCCTGTGTCTACCGTGCGCAGTGTCATCAAGAAGTTTAAAGCCCATGGCACTGTGGCTAACCTCCCTAGATGTGGACGGAAAAGAAAAATTGACAAGAGATTTCAACGCAAGATTGTGCGGATGTTGGATAAAGAACCTCGACTAACATCCAAACAAGTTCAAGCTGCCCTGCAGTCCGAGGGTACAACAGTGTCAACCCGTACTCTCCTTCGGCGTCTGAATGAAAAGGGACTGTATGGTAGGAGACCCAGGAAGACCCCACTTCTTACCCCGAGACATAAAAAAAGCCAGGCTGGAGTTTGCCAAAACTTACCTGAAAAAGCCTAAAACGTTTTGGAAGAATGTTCTCTGGTCAGATGAGACAAAAGTAGAGCATTTTGGGCAAAGGCATCAACATAGAGTTTACAGGAGAAAAAAAGAGGCATTCAAAGAAAAGAACACGGTCCCTACAGTCAAACATGGCGGAGGTTCCCTGATGTTTTGGGGTTGCTTTGCTGCCTCTGGCACTGGACTGCTTGACCGTGTGCATGGCATTATGAAGTCTGAAGACTACCAACAAATTTTGCAGAATAATGTAGGGCCCAGTGTGAGAAAGTTGGGTCTCCCTCAGAGGTCATGGGTCTTCCAGCAGGACAATGACCCAAAACACACAAAAAGCACTAGAAAATGGTTTGAGAGAAAGCACTGGAGACTTCTAAGGTGGCCAGCAATGAGTCCAGACCTGAGTCCCATAGAACACCTGTGGAGAGATCTAAAAATGGCAGTTTGGAGAAGGCACCCTTCAAATATCAGGGACCTGGAGCAGTTTACCCAAGAAAAATGGTCTAAAATTCCAGCAGAGCATTGTAAGAAACTCATTGATGGTTACCGAAAGCGGTTGGTCGCAGTTGTTTTGGCTAAAGGTTGTGCAACCAAGTATTAGGCTGAGGGTGCCAATACTTTTGTCTGGCCCATTTTTGGAGTTTTGTGTGAAATGGTCAATGTTTTGCTTTTTACTTCATTGTCTTTTGTGTTTTTCATTTAAGACAAATTAAATGAAGATAATAATACCAAAGAATTTGTGTTTGCAAGCATTTTCAGGAAGAAACTGAGTATTATCTGACAGAATTGCAGAGGTGTCAATACTTTTGACCACAACTGTATATGTAAAACTGTATGTATGTTTGTATCACCAACCAATCACAAAGCATCTTTCATTTCACCAGAGCTGTTCAAAAGAAGCTGAGCTGTGATTGGTTGCTATGAGCAACAGTTTTCCTTGCAACCAATCACTAAGCATCTCTCATTTCACCAGAGCTGGTTAAAAGAAGCTGTGATTGGTTGCTATAAGCAAGTTTTCCCACTTGATAACACCTCGGCAGACACTGACATGGTGGGAGATATCTAGCATCCCTGGGAACATACGCTCCCAGCCATTGTCTGCCCCCCAAAAAGGAGCAGAGAGCACATGACAGAAATGAACCCCCCCTCCCATGCCCATATACACATCACACATCCTCAATCCCGTAGGCACATCTTCCCTCTTAAAGGGATCATTGGTATGGAAGTCAGAGCAAAACCATTCAGCGCTTTTGTTTTGACCCCAGGCCTCTCTCAAAGGGATCCCCAGTATGGAAGTTAGGACCGTTCCACTCAGCTCTGTGGTTCTGACCCCAGGGTCTCTTAAAGGGATCAATGGTATGGAAGATAGGACAAATCCACTCTGCGCTTTGTTACTGACCCCAGGCTCTTTTAAAGGGATCTTCTGCATGGAATTTAGGGCAAATCCCTCAGCGCTTTGATTCTGACCCCAGGGTTCCATTAAAGGGATCATTGGTATGCAAGTCAGGGCAAATCCACTCAGCGCTCTGGTTCTGACCCAAAGCCCTTCTTAACCTTCGTCAGGCTGCATAATTTTACAACATTAACAGGCTGCAGAGGTACAATTGTACCTACTCAGCCGGACGAAGGTTAACGGGATCCCCGGTATGGAAGTTAGGGCAAATCCACTCTGCGCTTTGGTACTGACCCCAGGCCTCTCTTAAAGGGATCTCTGTTATGGAAGTTAGGGTAAATCCATCAGCGCTCTGATTCTCACCTCAGGCTTCTATTAAAGGGATCATTGGTATGGAAGTCAGGGCAAATCCACTCAGCGCTCTGGTTCTGATCCCAGGCTGATGGGATGATGTGGGATATTAGGGGGAGTCAGGTGGCTCTGGCTGACGGGATGATGTGGGATATTAGGGGTAGTCCGGTGGCTCTGGCTGACGGGATGATGTGGGATATTAGGGGTAGTAGCCCGTCGGCTGTGACGGGATGATGTGGGATATTAATGGTAGTAGTCCAGTGGCTCTGGCTGACGGGATGATGTGGGATATTAGGGGTAGTAGCCCGTCGGCTGTGACGGGATGATGTGGGATATTAATGGTAGTAGTCCAGTGGCTCTGGCTGACGGGATGATGTGGGATATTAGGGGTAGTAGTCCAGTGGCTTTGACAGGATGATGTGGGATATTAGGGGTAGTAGTCCGGTAGCTCTGGCTGACGGGATGATGTGGGATATTAGGGGTAGTAGTCTGGTAGCTCTGGCTGACGGGATGATGTGGGATATTATAGTGAAATGTGGCTATGCGGAGTGGGCGGGGCTCTACACTCAGCTTTATATATAGATCTAGTCATTATAATTTGTTATAACTAACCGTAATTAATTACCATGCCCGGGCATGGTAACTGACTACGGTATATATTATATTATACTAGCTGCTGCCCCGATTCTAAAGCATCAGGTACTCTAGAATATGGCCAGCGGCAGATTAAAATAAAAAATGTGATATACTTACCATCCGATGGCCCCTGGAATCTGTCCCTCCTCTCCACGCTGCCGGCATCTTCCGTTCCCAGTACTGCTTTGCGCTAAAGACCGCTGCTGACGTCCTCTCGCGAGAGCGCAACGTCATCAGCGGTATTTTGCGCAATGCAGTACTGGGAACGGAAGATGCCGGCAGCGTGGAGAGGAGGGACAGATTCCGGGGGCCGTCGGAAGGTGAGTAGATCACTATTTTTTATTTCAATTCTATTTTTTACACGTTTATGGTACCCAGGGTCCGAAGGAGTCTCTTCTCCTCCGGGCCCTGGGTACCGGCTAGCGCCGGGCATCTCCGGTTGCGTCGCCGCTGACGCCCATGCGCCCAGAGATGACCCGCAGCAACTGTCGGGAGATCAGCAGCTAGCGCCACTGATCTCCCGACGGCACGGTAGCGGTGTCGTGCGTCCTGCTAATTGCACCTGTTGCTGATTGGTTGCGGCCTGGCGGCCGCGACCAGTCGGCGCAGCGGGATTTCGGTCACAGACAGACATGATAAGGCGTATATATATATATATATATATATATATCTCTATTAAAAGTACAAAAATTAAATTATAATAAATCACAGGGAATACAATAGATAAGAATGTTTCATAGTTTCCGATTGAACATTCTCCAGGCCAGATCACCCGTACAGGACTCTGACCCTTCCCGATAAAGGTTCGGCAATTTCCTGCCCCTCACCTCTTGCACAGAACATTTTCATTGATTGTACTGTCCACTCTGTCGCCCTCCAGTGGCCTCCAGCAGAAGTGCTACCTGTATACATCAGAATATTATCACTCTCACACTTTGTCCTTTCCCCTGATTGTACTGTCATTCTAGGCCTGTCATGATTTGAAATAAACATTAGTGAGTGTTGACAATAAGGACCCCTAAAGAGGTTGACAATCACCCAATGAATAAATGAAATGCTCAGTTCTCGGATTTTGTAGAATATCCTATGTGCAGAGATCGATCATTTTAGCAATTTCTCTGCACATATGGAAGTGTGGTCGGCGGGTGTAAACAGGCCAGTAAATGACCAAAGATTCACCTGCGTCTAGCTGTATTCAACATCCGCTGTTGGCTTGTGTATTACTGTGTGGATTAAGTGGTAGTTTGTGGGATAAAGGTGATTACATTAAATCCTAGTAACTTCCAGTATCCTGTCTCCTACTGGGAATGCTTGTATCACGGGCTTACAGGACAGAGAATCCGAGGGATGAATATAGTTAGAACCAAGTCGTTTTCAGTTATCGAAATTAATAAGGCCATGATTGTACAAACTTTGCCATTCTAGGAGAAATTGCATGTGTGATTAGTCCTATGTGCAGCTCCACTCTCTCCTCCACATCGCAGTAGCTGTCTGCTATGCAAACCGATGCTTGAGATGCCACAGTGGTAACTTAACTAAAGATTATTAATTACTCTAACACAGCAATTTACATGATTCAGATAGAAATTTAAACAAGGTTTGCAGATTATTAACATACAATATAATATGTGTTACACAGCTCCGACATACTCACCCGGCCTCCGCTCCCACGCCGTCTTTGCATACTCACCCGGCCTCCGCTCCCACGCTGCAGCCTCTCGCCAACCGACGGCCACGGCGGTCACCTCTGACAGGCTCGCGGCCGACGCCATCTCTGCATGCAATGCACATGCGCCATAGGCCGCGGCCGCACCTCCCTTCTGCTTTTTGTGCTCCTGCTGTGCCCTGACCCGGAAGCACCTTCGGACCAATGGCAGACCAGACGGGGCCATATCAGGCCGCTTCCCCCTGAGGGAGGCGCCTGATTGTTGTGTTACCTTGCACACTGGGCCCTGCTTCCTCCTGTGCTCTCTGCAGCCTCTTGGTGCCGTCCTCGGTGTTTCCTGCAGCAGCCTGTCTTCCGTGTTCCCTGCAGTATTCTTAGTCCTGCTCCAGTGTTCCTGTTTCCTCCGTTTCCTGCCCTGTTTCTGTGTTCCTGTTCCAGCCTACTCCAACCCTGCCTCTGGTGTTCCTGCTCCACTCAACTATCCACACTCCTACAGTCCTACTCCAGTCCTCAGGGCTGTGGAGTCGGAGTCGTGGAGTCGGAGTCGGAGTCGGTGCTCATTTTGGTGGAGTCGGAGTTGGAGTCGGTATAAAATGGACCGACTCCGACTCCTAAAATATATAATAAATTGGGTACAGTAATTCAATGCAGGATGTGCTGAATATTTTTTCATAGGAGTTTGGGAAAGTTATGAAATGTCCTATAAATGGCTGTTATATTCCTGATCTAAGGCTACATTCACACACAGCGTTTTTCCTGTGTTTTTTGAGGATACGTTTTTCAGCTGCAAAAGCTGATCATCTTTTTAAAAAACTGCATCACCTGAAAGGTTTTTGAGCTCATAGATAATGTTTTCAATAGCAAAAGCAGATTAGAAATCTGCTCTATCTATCCATTTATCCATATCTGTCTATCCATATCGTATCTGTACCAAAAAGAATGAAAACCGGGTAGTACACCAATATATATTCTGTTCTATCTAAATATCTTGATTATTGGATCATAAAAATGATTAAATGTCTGAGGTTCACATTGTACTACAATAAATTTTTCACTTAAATATAAGCAATATGTGTGGGAGTCGGAGTCGTGGAGTCGGAGTTGGAGTCGGAGTCGGTGTAAGGGAAATTGAGGAGTCGGAGTCACCGGTTTGGCTTACCGACTCCACAGCCCTGCCAGTCCTGTTCCTGTTCCATCCTACTCCAGTCCTGCCTCCGTTGTTCCTGTTTCACCCAGCTATCCACACTCCTACAGTCCTACTCCAGTCCTGTTCCTGTGTTCCTGTTCCATCCTACTCCAGTCCTGCCTCCGGTGTTCCTGTTTCACCCAGCTATTCACACTCCTACAGTCCTACTCCAGTCCTGTTCCTGTTCCATCCTATTCCAGTCCTGCCTGCGGTGTTCCTGTTTCATCCAGTTATCCACTCTCCTACAGTCCTACTCCAGTCCTGTTCCTGTTCCATCCTACTCCAGTCCTGCCTCCGGTGTTCCTGTTCCATCCAGCTATCCACTCTCCTACAGTCCTACTCCAGTCCTGTCTCCTGTGTTCCGCTCCAGTCATCTCTCCACATTCCAGCCTTACAGACTACACTTCAGTCCAACACTCCCACTCCAGTCCATCCTGAGCCGCCCCTCTCGGTACCGGCTACCGTGGTACTTGAACCCCTGGGTCTGCTCCTAATGGTCCCTGTATAGGGGTCGGTTCCACCTGGCAGCTCGCCTGGGGCCCCTTGGTGCCACGGTCTAGAGGGTCCACTCCTGGAGATTCCGGCTCCTGACCACCCACACTAACAGTATGTTACAATCAAGGCCGCCATCAGGGCATTACTGTCCTAACTGGCGTATGGAGCCCAGTGAGGAGGGGGGCCCGATCCAGGCCCCTCCTCCTCACTGGGCCTTAGGGGCAGGATTCAGCTGTTCGCCCAGTATTGTACTATTCAGTCACTATGTGGAGGTAATCTGTGGTCTGGTCGTTGTATGACAGTATTTGTCCCTTGTATGTGTTATTATTTTGGTCACTATGTGGTGTTAATATGTGGTCTAGTCACAGTGTGATGGTATTTGTTCCTTGTATGTGTTATTATTCGGTCACTATGTGGTGGTAACATGTGATCTGGCCATGGTGTGACGATATTTCTTTGTTGTATGTGGTATTATTGGTCATTTAAAAAATGTATGTAATAATATACCTAAAAAGAGTAATGGATATTTTATCAAATATTTAGTAGGTTAGAGTAGGGCCCTGCCAGAAGAGCCTACTTTGTCATGGTTGTGGCTTTAAAAGGCTTTTGACCAAATCAAAAGCTGATGGCTATGTACAGTTGTGCTCAAAAGTTTGCATACCCCGGCAGAATTTTTGCTTTCTTGGCCTTTTTTTCAGAGAATATGAATGATAACACCAAAACTTTTTTTCCACTCATGGTTAGTGGTTGGGTGAAGCCATTTATTGTCAAACTACTGTGGTTTCTCTATTTAAATCATAATGGCAACCCAAAACATCCAAATGACCCTGATCAAAAGTTTACATACCCTGGTGATTTTGACCTGGAGCAAATGTTGAGCCGTTTACAGAAGGATGGACTAAAAGTGAAACCCCAAAAATGTCGCTTGTTCCGGACTCAGATTGAGTACCTTGGTCATGTCGTTTCTGCCGAGGGAGTGAAGACATCACAGGAGAAAATTGCTGTGATTAGAGACTGGCCGACTCCGGAGAACATAAAGGAAATTCGGGCATTCCTGGGATGGGGTACTACCGTCGCTTCGTGAAGAATTTTGCCCTGGTGGTGCAATCGTTACTCAAACTCGTAAAAGGGGTACCTCCAAATGCCAAGGGTCGATCCATCCGTTGGGAGGAGAGGCAAGAGAAGGCGTTTTATGACTTAAAGAAGGCGCTGACCGAGGCTCCGGTACTGGCTTATGCAGACTTCTCTATACCGTTCATTCTCCACACTGACGGCAGCTTGCACGGACTTGGGGCTGTGTTGTCGCAGGTGCAGGACGGAAGATAAAGGGTGATCGCCTATGCTAGCTCTGGTCCCTTCACGATTCTGAATGCAACCCAGATAACTACAGTTCCTTCAAGCTGGAGTTGCTGGCGTTGGTGTGGGCCATGACGGAGAGATTCGCAGAATACCTGTCCGGCTCGTAGGTGCTGGTGCGCACTGTTAATAACCCGTTAGCGCATCTGGAGAATGTCAAGCTAAGGGCCTTGGAACAACGCTGGGTGGCCCGGATGGTGAAATTCCGGTACAGAATCGCCTATAAAAGGGCGGCAGAGAACACTCACGCTGACGCCCTATCCAGAGCAAGACATGCACCGCCGGGAAAGAGTGAAGATGAGATGCTAGAGGAAGAGGAGGTCCCTCAGTTTTGAAGGACCACTGGGACGGTGGCAGACACGCTGGACCAAATACAGATCCCCCATCATGAAGGTGTGTTGGAAAGATCTCGGGATGAGTGGGTTCGGTTGCAGCAGGAAGATCGTGAACTTGCTCTGTTCAGACACTGGGTGACATTGAAGAAGCTGTCTAGTCTGGAACAGCGGAGTGCTCTGACTCAAGAAGCATTGAAGATACTCCGACAGTGCGAGCGCCTCCAGATGAGCAACGGGCTGTTATATCGGAAGGTTCAACTACACAGAGAACTTGGAGCTTCCTGGCAGGTAGTGATTCCAGAGATGGTACTGTCTGCCATGGCCACTAAGGCTCACGAAAAAGGGGCTCACTTCGGTCTTGAAAAAACTTTCCAGTGGCTACAGCGTTTTTTTTACCACCCACGGCTAAAAGCAGCGGTCGAGGAAGCTTGTAGACTGTCGGGCCTGTGAGTTAGCCAAGTCCCCGGAACAAAGAGCTCCTACTCAGACGATAGTAACCTCAGCTCCCCTAGAATTGTTAACCATCGACTATCGGGCCAGCCCACCAAGGATACGACCACTGTTTAGTGATGGTGGATCATTTCACGAAGTTTTCGGTAGTGACGCGCACCCAGGACCAGATAGCTGAGTCCGCTGCATATACCATCTGTAAACATTTCATTCAGATGTATGGATGCCCACAGCGGATCTATTTGGATCAAGGAGCTTGTTTCTTGGGAAAAGTAATGGATGCATTAAAGCGGATCTATCAGTTTGACAGGTCACACAATACACCGTACCATCCTCAGGGAAACGGGGCCTGTGAGCGATTTAACTGTACTCTAATCCAGATATTGAGAACCCTGGAAGACGATAGGAATGATAGGTGGCCAGAATATGTCTCTGAGCTCATGTGAATCTACAACAATCGAGTCCATCAAATCACCGGTTACACACCTTACTCCTTGCTGTTCGGCCGAACAGGAAAAGAAGAACTGGAGCTGGATCCAGGGGAAGACTACTCACGGACGGGAGTGTTTACCTGGGTCCGAGAACATCTCCACTGTCTACAGACCTTACATCATTTACACGGCTTCGGGAACTGGAGCACCCTGAGAAGTTTCCTCTGCGGGGAACAGATCTCCAGGTTAGTGATCGAGTGTTGGTGCGGGAGACACGTCCTAGTGACAAACTGGAAAATCGGTGGGAGAGTAGGCCAGAGTGAAGCGTCGGGTCGGTATGGAAGGACCCGTATATGAGATTTATCCAGAAGCAGAAGAGAATGAGCCCACCAGAGGTCCATAGGAGTATGCCTCTCCGAGGACACCATACAAAGGGAAGAAACCACTGAGGTTCCTGGAGATGTGCCTCCCATGGCCGGGGAGGATGAAGAGGAAGAAAGTGTCGAACAGCCATCTGAACATTGGTCTGTAGATCAGGGCCCTGAGACCCCGGAAGAAAACGTCACGGTAGATTCAGATTCATCTTTGCCAATATTCCTTCCAATCTACATCGCTCCGAACGCACAACGACTGGACAACCCCCCAATCGGTACAATCAGGATCAGTTAATTTGGCGGCAGACCACTAAAACAGTCAAAAAGATCTCTAACAATGCTCAAGATGCCTCGGCCGTGGAATGGCGAGTGAAAAGAGAGGGGGTGTAAGAAGATGAGACAAGGCAGAGTCAGCGGTTTACGGTGCCCTTTAAGGCCAGAACTATCGGGACTGTCACCACTGTTGCCGGGGGAGGCTTCTTCTGGGAGGGAAAGACCTTTCCGCTGGACAGCAGGGGGTGCGGAATATACAGTGGGGAAAAAAAGTATTTAGTCAGTCAGCAATAGTGCAAGTTCCACCACTTAAAAAGATGAGAGGCGTCTGTAATTTACATCATAGGTAGACCTCAACTATGGGAGACAAACTGAGAAAAAAAAATCCAGAAAATCACATTGTCTGTTTTTTTTTCATTTTATTTGCATATTATGGTGGAAAATAAGTATTTGGTCAGAAACAAAATTTCATCTCAATACTTTGTGATATATCCTTTGTTGGCAATGACAGAGGTCAAACGTTTTCTGTAAGTCTTCACAAGGTTGCCACACACTGTTGTTGGTATGTTGGCCCATTCCTCCATGTAGATCTCCTCTAGAGCAGTGATGTTTTTGGCTTTTCGCTTGGCAACACGGACTTTCAACTCCCTCCAAAGGTTTTCTATAGGGTTGAGATCTGGAGACTGGCTAGGCCACTCCAGGACCTTGAAATGCTTCTTACGAAGCCACTCCTTCGTTGCTCTGGCCGTGTGCTTTGGATCATTGTCATGTTGAAAGACCCAGCCACGTTTCATCTTCAATGCCCTTGCTGATGGAAGGAGGTTTGCACTCAAAATCTCACGATACATGGCCCTATTCATTCTTTCATGTACCCGGATCAGTCGGCCTGGCCCCTTTGCAGAGAAACAGCCCCAAAGCATGATGTTTCCACCACCATGCTTTACAGTAGGTATGGTGTTTGATGGATGCAACTCAGTATTCTTTTTCCTCCAAACACGACAAGTTGTGTTTCTACCAAACAGTTCCAGTTTGGTTTCATCAGACCATAGGACATTCTCCCAAAACTCCTCTGGATCATCCAAATGCTCTCTAGCAAACTTCAGACGGGCCCGGACATGTACAGGCTTAAGCAGTGGGACACGTCTGGCACTGCAGGATCTGAGTCCATGGTGGCGTAGTGTGTTACTTATGGTAGGCCTTGTTACATTGGTCCCAGCTCTCTGCAGTTCATTCACTAGGTCCCCCCGCGTGGTTCTGGGATTTTTGCTCACCGTTCTTGTGATCATTCTGACCCCACGGGGTGGGATTTTGCGTGGAGCACCAGATCGAGGGAGATTATCAGTGGTCTTGTATGTCTTCCATTTTCTAATTATTGCTCCCACAGTTGATTTCTTCACTCCAAGCTGGTTGGCTATTGCAGATTCAGTCTTCCCAGCCTGGTGCAGGGCTACAATTTTGTTTCTGGTGTCCTTTGACAGCTCTTTGGTCTTCACCATAGTGGAGTTTGGAGTCAGACTGTTTGAGGGTGTGCACAGGTGTCTTTTTATACTGATAACAAGTTTAAACAGGTGCCATTACTACAGGTAATGAGTGGAGGAAAGAGGAGACTCTTAAAGAAGAAGTTACAGGTCTGTGAGAGCCAGAAATCTTGATTGCTTGTTTCTGACCAAATACTTATTTTCCACCATAATATGCAAATAAAATGAAAAAAAAACAGACAATGTGATTTTCTGGATTTTTTTTTCTCAGTTTGTCTCCCATAGTTGAGGTCTACCTATGATGTAAATTACAGACGCCTCTCATCTTTTTAAGTGGTGGAACTTGCACTATTGCTGACTGACTAAATACTTTTTTTCCCCACTGTATAAGAAGGACTGAGAGCGGGAACGGGTCAGACTTGGCGGGAAAGCGACAGGAGAAGGTTGACTTCCTCTCCGCTGCTCCGGCTGACAACTACACGCTGCTCATACCTCAGTGTGCTGACTATAAGATTGACTTTGACTCTATTGAGTTATCGTCACACTGTTGACTGAATATGAGTCAACAGTGTGATGCAGCAGCAAAAAAGGCAAATGCAATTCTAGGATGTATTAACAGAAGCATACAGTCTAGATCACGTGAAGTCATTATTTCCCTCTACTCCTCTTTGGTCAGACCTCATCTGGAATATTGTGTCCAGTTTTGGGCACCACATTTTAAAAAAGACATCAACAAACTGGAGCAAGTTCAGAAAAGAGCGACCAGAATGGTGACCGGTCTGCAAACCCTGTCTTATGAGGAAAGGTTGCAGGATTTGGGAATGTTTAGTTTGCAAAAGAGAAGACTGAGAGGAGACTTAATAGCTGTCTACAAATATCTAAAGGGCTGTCACATTGTAGAAGGATCAACTTTATTCTCATTTGCACAAGGAAAGACTAGAAGCAATGGGATGAAACTGAATGGGAGGAGACACAGATTAGATATTAGAAAAAACTTTTTGACAGTTAGAGTGATCAATGAGTGGAACAGGCTGCCACGAGAAGTGGTGAGTTCTCCTTCAATGGAAGTCTTCAAACAGAGGCTGGACAGACATCTGACTGGGATGATTTAGCGAATCCTGCTTTGAGCAGGGGGTTGGACCAGATGGCCCAGGAGGTCCCTTCCAACTCTACGATTCTATGATTCTATGACCCT
Source organism: Dendrobates tinctorius (assembly GCF_039654945.1). Classification (NCBI taxonomy): domain Eukaryota; kingdom Metazoa; phylum Chordata; class Amphibia; order Anura; family Dendrobatidae; genus Dendrobates; species Dendrobates tinctorius. The sequence goes on from NW_027361728.1 coordinate 35,426,966, forward strand.
GCTCTTCTGAAACAGTCCTGTCCTGTCTGTGGTAACGGATAAGCTGCCGAGAGACTACCCCAAAGGATCGCCCGCTGCCATGGACTGTGAGCGTGTCGACAGCTCGTGTTCAACGCCATTCCTGAGGAATCCATATCAAGGACTGTTTCCACAGTCCAGCGTACTCAAGCCAAGCAGGTCATCGATCCACCAGCACCGTCGGGAGAGTGTTTCTCGTTCCTCCGTAGCAGAGCTAGACATTTCTCCACGATTTGCGTCACCGTCGGGAGATTTCCCAGCCTTTCCCCTGCTAGAACTACAAGTCATAAGTTACCTTGTTTTTGTATGTCTTATTCTTGAGTATTGTGTTTGTGTGCAATTCCCGCCGCTGCCGTAATATTCTTGCCTCCCTGCGTGGAGTATTACTTGTTAATTGTCTGTTCAGTAAATCCTTTTATCCCCTTCTCTGCCTCCAGCTCTTCACTGCGTCCAATGAACCTTATTCGTTTTACAGAATGACATCACTGATGGTTTTTGTGTGGAGATGGCCAGACGCAGCCTGCCCTACGCTCCCTATGGAAATCTCATGCACGCTCAATGGGGCTTGTTTATATTGTCAGTGGGAAGAAGGGGTCAAATCGCTGCCAGTCATCTCCGAATTAATAGTCACAGGGTGCAGCATAAGAAAAACCCTTACCATCCAGACCAGCACAACTCCTCTGATCTCAACCCCATGTCCCCTTTCATCTCCTGACGATGTCATGTGGCCACGAAGTGGCAATCATCTCCAGCCTTCAGTTTGGTCCATGCAGTCATTAACTTCAGCGATCACATAACAATAAGCCTGAATATTAGCTGAGAACATGGCGCTGAAATTGGAGGAACAGGACAGGTCCAGGCGGTAGCATAGATGTATTATATGCTGCATCCTGGGACCATTAATGAGGGGTTGTTTAATAGTGGACGAGCCTTGTAATCGGGTTGTCCAGTGGAAACACGTTATTGCCTATCAATAAGACAGGTGATAGTGATTGTGGGGGCCAATCGCTGGGGACACGGGATTTTTCTCCTTGATTATACACTTTTCTCGTCATCATACAGACACACAGGTCTGACACCCGACCACAGCTCCATGTAATCTCTATAGGGCTGCAGTGCCCATGGGGAATGAACGGCGCAGTGGTCGGACATGCGCACTGCTCCACTCTTAGGCTGGTTTCACATTTGCATCTGTATGCGTAGCGTTTTATCCGCATAAATACGAATGCATCAAGCGTACATATATTTATCATGGTGTACGCAGGGACATGTGTTTGCATGCGTTCGTATGCTTTTGCGTACGCATCCGTCATTTTGCGGTGTGTGGCGGGACGCGGCTAACGCAACATATTGCATTTTTTGAGGCGTCAAATATGTGCAGGCATGCGGATGAGTGCGTAAAAAAGTGCATTACTGTCTATGGGAACGCATTGGTACGCAAGGACATGCGTACACATGCGTTTGATATGCATGCGTACTTCAGAATGATCAAGTCCAGGAAATGGTTTCATCCACCCCCAGAAAAAAGCTGTATATAAAAGGAAGTGTGGAAACTACAAGGCCATTACTTTCAAGACACTGGATCTGACAACAACACTGGCTATGTAAGTATAGAACCTTTGAAAATGTCTGTTTCTCTCACTGCAGTCAGCACTTTGTACTAATTTTCTTTCTGTTCCTTTTAGACTGGTTGTCTCCTGGTGCTGCGGTCTGTCCTGGTGCTGCCATCCTGGTGAGGGCAACATAGTCTATGTAAATATAGAAGCTTTGAAAATGTCTGTCTCTCTTTTTTTTTTTGTTCCTTTTAGACTGGTTGTCTCCTGGTGTTGCGTCTCTCCTGGTGCTGCTGTCTGTCCTGGTGCTGCCGTCTCTCCTAGAGCTGCCGTCTGTCCTGGTGCTGCCGTCTGTCCTGGTGCTGCCGTCTGTCCTGGTGCTGCAGTCTCTCCTGGTGCTGCGGTCTGTCCTGTGCTGACTGCTGTGCTGTTGGACTACTGCCTGTAATGTAAGTATTGGTGTCCATTGTTTTTTTTTTTTGCTACATTATGTTTGGTTCTTAACAAGTTTAATTTTTGTTATCTTTTTTTTTCTGTAGTGTTTCACTTGACTGCTGCCTGCTCTTCAAACATGTCCTCAAGTGAAGTACTGACTTCTTCCCAGGGTGGACTTGACAAAGATTATGTAATCACATTTGCTATACTGATTGGTATGTAGTGACTGGCAATACTATACCTGTGTTAGATCATGTAATTTCTTTTCAGGTACCTTCAGCTAATGAAGAGCAGGAGCATTCGAGTGGAAATCTTCCCGGGGTCTTCGAAAAGTATTCTTTTCATCAGAGTTGTAATTGAATTTTTTTTTTCAGTTTTACTTAAAATTGTTTTATTTTATTTGATCTATAGGTTCCACAACGGGAAGAAGCCAAACAGGACATTGACAACGATCACCTCATTAACCTTGTGAAAGAGCGAGTACCGTTGTGGGACACACGTGATCGTCAGTACTCCGACACTGTTGTGATTCGACGACTCTGGGAAGAAGTGGCCAGATCGCTGTTCCATGATTGGCAACGTGCCACGCCACATACCAGAAATGATTTTTGTAAGTATTGCAATTTGGTGTGACACGCCATTGAAACTGTAAATGTAGGTGCATTGTTTTACAATTAATTTTTTTCCTTTTTTTCCCCCTTCACAGTGAAGAGAATAAAAGTCCGTTGGCACTCGATGAAGGATCGCTTCAACAAGGACATGAGACAGGAAAACCAGGTTAAAAGTGGTGCTGCTCAAAGGATAATAAGAAAATACAAATACCACGGTAACCTTGCTTTTCTGAGGCCTGTGCTTGCTCAGCGAACATTAGTATCTTTCTGTTGTCTTACTATTATTTAACCTTTCTCTTTTTTTTAATAATGTTTTTCTTTTATTTTCACCACAGAACCTGGTGCAGCACAACACAACCTGGATCATCCTCTGTTGAAGCGGCCTCTCATTGACCAGACAACCAACAGACGCAGTCCCAATCATCCACCAGCGATGTAGCAACCTGTCAGGCCACACAGGCTGAGGAACAGGCAGCCGCTGGTCCATCAGGTTTTCCCCTCTCCCAGCCCTCTGCCGCTGCTTTTGTTGGGTCTTCTCGTAAACGGCAGAGGGCCTGGGAGAGTTTATGCACTTAAGCTCGGTCTTCCAGGATGGGATTAAGGTGCTTGATGATAGACAGAAGAGTGAGTTCAACCATGTGAATACACATGGTTATACAGGATGTCAACAAACGCCTTGACCGCCTGGAAGCTGACCTTGAGAGACCGGCGCAACATTTTTTTTCTGCAATAGAGCAGGAAGTGTCAGAAAACCTTACGCCTCAATTCCAGCTCAACATCATGCAGGCCTGCCAGGCTGCTTACGGCCACGCATTGCAGCAGTTCCAAAGCTACATTCCTCAGGTCGGAGGATATTACCAGCAGCCGAACATATACTTTACAATTCCCACAGCACCAAACTATCCTCCACCACCGACTCCAGTTCACAGATCCACCATGCTGCCGACTTCATAATCCCTACAGCCAGCAGCATCCACTACGCTCCCAAGTTCAGCATCCCTGCAGCCAGCAGCATCCCCCACGCTCCCAAGTTCAGCACCCCTGCAGCTAGCAGTATCCCCCACGCTCCCAAGTTCAGCACCCCTGCAGCCAGCAGCATCCACCACACTGCCCAGTCCAGCTCCTTGCCATAAAACTGCTACAGAGTCCACCACTCCCACTCAGCCAAGAAAACAAAGGACAAAAAACAGATTCCCACCAGGACGAAGACCAGGAGGCAAAAAACCCTGCCAAAATTGGACCCACCACCTCCACCCTCACCTAGCAATGTGTCTCTGTTGTCAAATGTGTCACTACCTTCCCTTGTGTCTGTACCTTCCAGTTTGCCTATCCTTTCCCATGATTTTAACCATGATCCAATCCTTCAATTTGTTGCCCTTTCCCCTGTAACCACTTCCTCATCAACTACCACCCAATCCTCACAGCTCCACACCCCCAAGGACCGCCCCATCTCACCCTCAGATAGACGAAATCCTAAACCCAATTATTTTTTTTGTTGAATACAATTTTTATTTTCTTTACAATATCTGTTTCTTTGTCTCTTTAAGCGCCGCCGCAAACACACGTGTCTATTGTATTGTTGAGGGAACTTGTAACAGGTGTTTTACTACAAGTATTTTATCATTTAATTCTGCATCAAAGGAATATTTTAACATTACAGGTACATTTTACTTAGCGGCTCAAACCATTCCATCTTGCCATGCCACACGTCCATTATCAAAAACAAAGTATGCAGCAAACTTATCCCTCATGTGCGCAACTTCCATTGTAATTCTCAGAGGGTGATCTTGGTAATCATGCAATGTAACTGGTTCCTCAGGTTCTAAGTTGGGTCGCTCTTTTGCCAGGATGAAATTGTGTATAACTTCATCAATTGTTTCAATTTTTAGATTTATGGCTGTTCCCAAAATGCACCATTTAGATACCAGCAAACCAAAGTCACACTCCACAGTTCTTCATGCCCTTGTGTTATGATTGGGTCACCGAGGAGGAGAGCAAGACCAAGCTAAGCCACAGAAAACCAGAGAGGTTGGTAACTAAGCGGATTGCAGACCCCTGATCCTATCCACACAACTAGCAGTAGCCGTGGAGCGTACCTACGATGATCCTAGACGCCTCGACCAGCCAGAGAGCTAAATAAGCCTAAAGCAAGAAAGGGGAAATCTAAACTGCCCGGGAGCAGACCCCAAAGGAATAGATAGCCCCCAAACATATATTGTCGGTGAGACAAGATGAAAACAAACGCAGGTAGGAAAATAGACTGAGCAAACGATGGGGCCCACACTAACTAGACAGGACAGGAAAGGAAAGACACTGTCTGCAATCACGCAAAAAAACCTGCAAAAAATGTTCAACACGTCTGATAGAAAAATACTGAAGTCACACGACTTCGCCCACTATATCAGCACTCTGGTATATTCTGAAAGCAGAGCAAAAAGAGGCCAATCTAATAAGGGACAAAAACAAACTGGCACAAGCAGTAACATATGGATGGAGATTCAGCACAGCCCCAGCCGGAGCTGGCTGACCACACAAAACTGAAATAGACAAAACTAGATCAAATGTGAACAACAGCAAAAGAACACTTAGCTGAGCATGCAGGGACTGAGCTGGAAACTAAGACCTCAGGAGGTAGGAAAAATCACCAGCAGGGATAGAGGGAGTCGGCTGTCTTAAATCCAGTCAGAAACTCCAGATCTCCAATCGTCCTCCTCTTTATCAGGTAGCAAACCTCTGTTATTCAGATCAGCTCCATTACCTCCAATAACCACCAGAGGGAGCCCAGAAAGAGAACTTGCTACCCCTCTGTCAATATAACCAGCTCCACTACCTTCACTAGTAACCAGAGGTAGGCCAGAAAGCGAATTCACAACACCTTGTCAGTCGGTAGTTGAAAATCCGTTTGGTGTGATTCAAGTCCCTACTTGGGTAAGGTTTTAGGAAATTGGCACACATTTGAAAGGCCTCATCTCCAACCCCAGCAAACGGTATTGGCGGGCCTTCACTGTTGGGAAGAGGTCGTGGCTGTTGTAAATTGAAATTATTATAATACAAACGTTGGCCCATGTCAGAGTTTTTGAAAGTCCGAGTCATTTCCTCGTCCAAATGAGCCAACGTCCACGGCAGCAAATCGACATTCAGCATCTGCAATCGCCATGAGAACAGTCAAAAAGTATTTTTTTGTAATTAAAATACACTGTTCCACTTCCAGCAGGTTTCCTAATCCGAATGTGTTTGCCGTCCACAGCCCCCACACAGTTAGGAAAATTACAAATGTCTTGGAATTTCTCAGCATTTTCCAGCCAGAGTTCAGTTGTGGATTGGGGGAGGAATTCTTGACGCAGAATGTCACATAAAGCACAGCAGGTGTCTCCAACAATCTCAGAAAGGGTGGATACTCCAATCCGGAACTGGAAATGGAGAGATGGTAAGGTCTCTCCGTTAGCCAGGAATCTGCTGAACAGAAAATGGAAAAAAAAAAATTAATACGTGGGTTTTCTATCAATAATACTATGAACATGTGTTTGTTTTTCACAATTACATATCTCAAGGTCACCAACAGACGTTCCTCAGCAGGAATTGCTCGACGGAGCTGTGTGTCCTGCCGTGTGATGGATCCTTGGACACGTAGCAGCAACTCATCGAAACGCCGTTCAGACATCCTCGTGTAGTCAAAAAACTTCTGAGGATTTGCACGTGTGGAGAGGAGGACTCCCAGACAGTAACCGGGCCGGTACCCAGGGGACCGCCTTCAGGGTTCCTGAGGGAACAATACTGGGAGAACAGTAAAGGGAGAGACATGACCAAAGTTGTCAGGGAAACAGGGGGCGGGGCAAGGATAAAAGAAGCAGGGGGCGCGCTGAGTTGGCAGTTGGGAGAGAGTGTGACAGGAGGCAGGAAGCCGGGTGATGGGAGGGGACATCGACAGGAGCCTTTGAGGAGGGGACTGTGCACTGACCGACAAGGGAGACGTGAGAGACTTTTACTGGAGGCCACTTCCCGCCCACTTTCTCGGAGAGCCACTCCCGCCGTCCCCCACCCTTGTGGGAGAGACCCTTTACCTCAGGTCGCGGCTGTGTCGACACATAAAACGGCCACAGAGGCCTGCCCCACGGCCTTCTCCCACCGCGGCGACCCCGTCTTCACCGGCCTCAGGGGACGCCACTTCGCCATAGGCGACATTAGAGGCGCACGTCCCGGTTACGGAGGGACCCTGAGCGGAGGATGGCCACTGGCCATTTGGAACTGCGTCATTACCGCGCCCCACCAGCATAGTTTCTTCAGGGCCTGTTGCGCCCCACCGGCAACGTTTCTTCAGGGCCTATTGTGCCCCACCAGCATCGTTTCTTCAGGGCCTGTTGCGCCCCACCGGCATCGTTTCTTCAGGGCCTGTTGTGCCCCACTGGCATCGTTTCTTCAGGGCCTGTTGCGCCCCACCGGCATCGTTTCTTCAGGGCCTGTTGCGCCCCACCGGCACTGTTTCTTCAGGGCCTGTTGCGCCCCACCGGCATCGTTTTTTCAGGGCCTGTTGCGCCCCACCGGCATCATTTCTTCCCGGCTTGTTGCGCCCCACCGGCATTGTTTCTTCAGGGCCTGTCGAGTCTAAATCTTCCCGGAATATCGAGGCGTCAAGGCCGCCGCATCAAAGAACTCTAAGCGGCCGCATCTACGATCCCGAGTGACGCATGGAGGGATAAGTAGACCATAGCAATAAGTACCATAGTTTGGCCATATACCGGCCTTCGACACCTGTACTAGCCGGGTTACTCCCAGTTACTTAGAAAAGTATTGTTTATTTTATTGAGTCCCTGCGAGGACAGATTTGTGTTATTCCCTTTTTGCCTGTTCAGCATAGCCCTAGTGACTCCAATTTATAAAAGTTTATTATACAAGTCATACCCTGTCTCGTGTCTCGTCACTGCATCATGAGGACCTGCTCGACCCTACACTTTGCGTAGTCGGCAGGATTAAATCACTTATAGAATTGCCTCCATAATCAAAAAATAAATACCATAACTATTAATGTAAATCACAATGTCCCACTGAAAAATTGAATCAGAATAAAGGACCAATTGGTATAAAAAGCTATATTTTTATTAACAAAAAATGTTAAAAATGTACAAATGGAGAGATGCACATATCAATGAAGGGACATTATGAGCCCATTTTTTTTTTTATATATATCAAACACCAAATAAATACACCATTATCAAAAAATAGTAATAAATATACAATAGCTGCAAAAACCCTTATTCTATGAAAACATCCACAAAAAAGTGACAACTGTGCAATTTGTTATAATAAATATCCATAAATTAGTACAATAAGGATTCTCATCAATGTGGGAGCTCTCAGGTCTATATTACCACTGCAAATTGCCAAAAAACGCAAGGAATCTGAACTATGGCGATGCCCATGAATGAATATTAAACTGGGCTAATGTACTAACCATCCTTATGGCAATGTCAATCTTTGTTAGCGGCATACAAGTCCGCTCTCAACATGAATCCATGCAACAGCATAATTGCAGTAATCATATAACAATGAAACAAACAATATCATAGAGCAAAACAGCCATTACCGATGATTGATAAGGAGTCTCCTCGGGCGTCACTCTGCCCCGACGCGCGTTTCGCTTTTGCTTCAACGGGAAGCAAAAGCGAAACGCGCGTCGGGGCAGAGAGACGCCCGAGGAGACTCCTTATCAATCATCGGTAATGGCTGTTTTGCTCTATGATATTGTTTGTTTCATTGTTATATGATTACTGCAATTATGCTGTTGCATGGATTCATGTTGAGAGCGGACTTGTATGCCGCTAACAAAGATTGACATTGCCATAAGGATGGTTAGTACATTAGCCCAGTTTAATATTCATTCATGGGCATCGCCATAGTTCAGATTCCTTGCGGTTTTTGGCAATTTGCAGTGGTAATATAGACCTGAGAGCTCCCACATTGATGAGAATCCTTATTGTACTAATTTATGGATATTTATTATAACAAATTGCACAGTTGTCACTTTTTTGTGGATGTTTTCATAGAATAAGGGTTTTTGTAGTCGGCAGGATGCAGTCTCCGAGCGTGGACAGTGGTGCCTCCGACCCAGGCGGAGCTGTCGGCTCCACAAATAATGAGGGTCCCCGCTCCAGCATTTCATTGGGGGCCATGCTGAACAACCTGCCTAGATTTTCCGGCTCCAATACTATGTTATGGAGCTGGACAGAGCGGATGCGGGGGCTCTTTCGGATGCACCCAATGGCCCCTGATCTGGAAGCCGAGGTGGCACTCATGGCACTGGACGGGGAGGTGCGGAGGTCAGTGATGTTGAAACCTCCGGGGCACTGCAACACTTTTGAAAAAGTGTTACAGATAGTAGAGCAGACCCATGGGGACCCTACTAATGTAGGAGAGTTAAGAACCCGTTTGTTTAGTCAGATGCAAGTAGAGGGGGAGATGATCACAGAGTATATGAATGTCCTCCAAGAATTGCATACGGCTATTGAAAGGACGGGGTAGGGGTAGGACCTGTTGACATTACCCTACGTGACCTATTAATGACTGGTTTACGGGATCCATTAATCAAACAGGCACTGCGGGAGCAGATTAGAATGAATCCCCGAATCGACTTTTCAGAGGTGGGAAGTCAGGCACGTGCTCGAGAGCAGGAGCAGGGGATGGTGGTCCCCGTGGGGAAAATCCGAGGTGTGGAGGCCTCCGCGAATGCAGTCGAGGAGCCTCAGTGGGTGGAGGAGATGAAGCAAGAGCTGAAAAATATTAAGGGCGAGTTGGCTGAAGTAAAGAGAAGAACCGAGACCGGGCCTAGACGACCTAGCTTTAACCCTGACTCCTGGGGATCCCGCTCCCCGCGGGGTGGTCAGCCTACACAGGCCCGGTGTTTTGAGTGTGGAGAACCAGGCCACTTCGCCCGGGAGTGTCCGCCGCGGGGGAGATACCCACCCCGGCGGCCATTAAACTAAAGGGCTCCGGGCTGGGGGGACGCCACTCGGAGATGAAAACCACAACTAGGGGTGGTGAAAGTCTCGAAGATTTGGTAGCAAAGTGTCCGGTGGTTTGGGCAGAAGTGGAGGGCTGGGCCGTCCGGTGTCTGGTAGATACGGGGTCACAAGTAACTACCATGCCTGCCACGTACTTTCAACAAAACTTCCCGGAGGCAGCAAGACCCCAGTGGGGGCCCATGATTAGGCTAATAGCCACCAATCAATTGCCGGTCCCGGTTGCCGGGGTGGTGTGGGTGCAGGTGACGTTGTGCGGTAATCCCTTGGTCCCAGAGGGGTGGTGCTAACTCAAGGAGAAGCTGATCAATGGCACCCCGTCACCCTAGGCATGAATATTTTATGAGCGTTCGGCAACTTACTACTAAATGATCCCACACAGAAGATTCTGAAGCAGTGGGGCTCTCGCACAGCCCAGGGACAGGTATTCCAGCAGCTGATGCGAGGTGCGCAGGTGCATCAGGACTGTCAGGAGGGCGAGGCTCTAGGCAAGGTCCGCGTCAGCAGCTCCCCTGCTTGTGCTACCTCCTGGACAGAGAGTGGTGGCCCTGCCAATTCGAACCCCGATACCTTTGGAGGGCGTGGAGGTGCAGGTGGAGCCATGTCCCTCAGAGCGCTTACCTCCTGGCATACTGGTGGCCCCCCTGGCTACAGTGCAAAAAGGAACTGTCCTGGTACGCTGCATAAACCTTGAAGACCGAGACACTTAAAGCACGGACTGTACTGGCCAAATTAGTAAAGCCTTTAGAAGAAGTGCTGCCAGCTCCTGTGGTTCAATTACGAGTACACCCCGAGGATCCTTGGGAAGTAACAATACGAACCTTACAGGCCCACGAAGTCTCGGCACAAGAGAAGGGCCGAAATATTTTGGAGAAGATGCGGGCCGAGCTTTCTGGATTAACTGCAGCCCAACTCTCACAGATAAAAACATTGCTTGGACAGTACCATGAAGTATTTGCTAGCCATGAGGACGATTTTGAGTGTACCACCGCCATCACTCATGAAATCCCCACAGCAGGAGCGACCCCTATCCGGGAACGATATCGACAGATTCCGCCACAACTCTATCAGGAGGTGAAAACTTTGCTGGCCCAAATGCTGCGAAAAGGGATAATACGGGAAAGTCAAAGCCCCTGGGCGGCCCCAATTGTGTTGGTCCGGAAGAAAGAGGGTACACTACGATTCTGTGTGGATTATAGTAAACAGAACGCTTGCACTATTAAAGATTCATACCCACTACCCCGCATAGAAGAATCCCTGTCCGCCTTGGGGAAGGCAACATATTTCTCGACCCTGGACTTGGCAGGTGCCCATGTCAGAAGAAGATAGAGCCAAGACAGCGTTCATATTGCCCATGGGACTGTTTAAGTTTAATCGGATGCCGTTTGGGCTGGCCAACGCTCCCAGGACCTTTCAGCGATTGATGGAGCGGTGTCTGGGAGATCTCAATTTCGAGGCCACGTTGATCTATCTGGACGACATCATCGTCTATGCCGCCACCTTCGAGGACCACCTGAAGCTGTTGAGACAGGTACTCAGCCGGTTGCAAAAGTACGGGTTGAAGGTAAAGCCTCAGAAATGCCACCTATTTCGCTCTCAGATTGAGTATCTGGGTCATGTTGTTTCGGCAGAAGGTGTGAGGCCATCCCGGGAGAAGGTTGCTGCTATCCAGGAATGGCCTACCCCTGAGACGCTGAAAGATGTGCGGGCATTTCTGGGGTTAGCCGGATATTGCCGTCGTTTCCTGAAGAATTTTGCATGTCGAGCTCGAGCCCTGCACGACCTGCTAAAGGGGGCTCCCGCTGGGGCCAATGGGTGAAAAGTCCAGTGGCAACACCCTCAGGAAGAGGCCTTCCGAGACCTCAAGGCTGCGCTCTCTGATGCCCCAGTGTTGGCTTACGTGGATCTCTCACAACTGTTCATCTTGCACACTGTCGGGAGTCTTCACAGCTTGGGGGCTGTATTGTCACAGGTTCAGGATGGCCAGGAGAGGGTGATCACATATGGAAGCCGCTCACTCCATGACTCCGAGCGTAACTCTGACAATTACAGCTCCTTTAAACTTGAGCTCCTCGCAGTGGTGTGGGCCATGATGGAGAGATTCGCCGAGTACCTAGCGGGCTCCGAGGTGGTGGTGCAAACTGACAACAACCCGCTGGCTCTTTTGGAAAACGCCAAATTGGGGGCTCTGGAACAGCGATGGGTGGCCCGGATGGCGAAGTACAATTATAAGATAATCTACAAAAGAGGGGCCGAGAATGTCCATGCAGACGCCCTCTCCAGGATTCGACATACAACTCCAGGACAGAATCGAGACGAAGAATTAGGAGAGGAAATACCGTTTGCTCTCACTGCTGCCGTGCTCACAACTGACAATAAAAAAATATCTTCCTCTGAGACCCCAAAGGGCATACTGGAAGAGTCCCGGGATAAGTGGATACAACAACAACAAGAAGACGAAGACGTTGGCCTCCTCAGAGCGTGGGTCGCCGCTGGGCAATTACCCACTGACCCTCAACGACAAAACTTGACTCAAGACCTGTTGCTTATGCTGCGACAATGGGAGAGGTTGGTTATCCGAAAGGGACTATTGTATTGTAAAATAACATCACAAACGCCCTCAATGACGGTTTGGCAGGTGGTTACGCCAGGAGCCCAACTTCACGCATTAGCTCGGAAGGCTCACGAAAAAGGGGCCCATTTCGGAAAAAAAAACTCTGCAATGGTTGCAACAGAAAGCTTAACATCCGCGCTTGCCGGCTGTTGTGGACGAAATTTGTCGGACCTGCCGCTTATGCGAGCTAGCCAAACCACCCGCTCAGCGAGCCGCAACACAGACTATTGTAACTTAAGCGCCCCTTGAGCTCTTGACGGTGGATTATCTGACCATTGGGCCCGCATTTCAGGGATACGAACACTGTCTCGTCATGGTAGATCATTTCACCAAGTTCGCTGTGGTCACCCCCACTCGGGATCAGACCGCAGAGTCAGCCGCCTCCGCAATTTGTAGAAACTTTATAAAAGTATACGGCTGTCCTCAATGAATACATTCTGATCAGGGAGCAAGTTTTTTGGGAAAAGTAATGGAAGAACTACATCACCTCTATGGGATTGACAAATCCCGGACCACACTGTATCACCCACAAGGGAATGGGACTTGTGAACGATTTAATCGGACATTGATTCAGATGTTGCGCACCCTGGAGAGTGACAAGAAGGCCCGTTGGCCTGAATATGTTTCTGAATTAGTTTGGGTCTATAACAATAGGGTACATCGAGTGACTGGCTATACCCCTTACTCCCTGTTGTTCGGATGAGAAGGTAAAGGGATTACGGAGGTGGAGTTGGACCCCGAAGAGCCTCAGCCCTGGACTGGAGTGTGGTCTTGGGTCCGAAATCATCGCTACCGGCTGCAAACTCTTCACCGAATTGTACACACAAAGCTCCGAGACTGGAAGCATCTAGGGAAGGATGCAACCCCACCTCCTCACCTTCAAAGTGGGGACCGGGTGATCATACTAGATCAACGCCCCCAGAACAAACTAGAGCCGCGTTGGGAAGAAAATCCTTATCGGGTCTTACGTCGTGTCCATCCAGATGGACCAGTGTACGAAATACGACCCGAGGAGGATGAAACACTTCCCACTTGTATTGTGCATCGTAACATGTTACGCCCGTGTACTTCCTCCGACCCGAAGCAACCGGAGTCTACCCTGTCGACATCCGAACCGTCTTCAGTATGTGGGGACCCGGACGACGACGAAGATTGTCTTCCAGGACACACAGGCCCTCCACTCAGTAATGGATCATCTGACACAATTAGCTGGCCCGCACCAATCAGCCCACCGGTGTCCACCACCCCAGACGACTCTACTCCAGTTGAACTTAGACGCTCCGAGCGGTCAACAGCCAGCAAACCCATTGAACGATATGGACAAGATCAATTCATATGGCAGCGAACATTGAAACCCCTACAGACCGATCTCGATAGACTAAGGCCCTCGCCCGAGGACTGGTGAGCTTACAGGGTGGGGGAATGTGGGGAGGAGGACTCCCAGACAGTAACCGGGCCGGTAACAGGGGACCGCCATCAGGGTTCCTGAGGGAACAATATTTGGAGAACAGTAAAAGGAGATACATGACTGAAGTTGTCAGGGAAACGGGGCGGGGCGAGGATAAAAGGAGCAGGGGGCGCGCTGAGTTGGCAGTTGGGAGAGAGTGTGACAGGAGGCAGGAAGCCAGGTGACGGGAGGAGACACCGACAGGAGCCTGTGAGGAGGGGACTGCGCACTGACCGACAAGGGAGACGTGAGAGAGTTTTACCGGAGGCCGCTTCCCGCCCACTTTCTCAGAGAAGCCACTCCCGCCGTCCCCTGCCCTTGTGGGAGAGACCCTTTACCTCAGGTCGCGGCTCTGACGACACATAAAACGGCCACAGAGGCCTGGACACTGCCCCCTGGCCTTCTCCCACCGCGGCGACCCCGTCATCACCGGCCTCAGGGGACGCCACTTCGCCATAGGCGACATTAGAGGCGCACGTCCCGGTTACGGAGGGACCCTGAGCGGAGGACGGCCACCGGCCATTTGGGGGAACTGCGTCATTACCGCACCCCACCAGCATCGTTTCTTCAGGGCCTGTTGCGCCCCACCGGCATCGTTTCTTCAGGGCCTGTTGCAACCCACCGGCATCGTTTCTTCAGGGCCTGTTGCGCCCCACCGGCATCGTTTTTTCAGGGCCTGTTGTGTCCCACCGGCATCGTTTCCCCACCAGCATTGTTTCTTCAGGGCCTGTTGCGCCCCACCGGCATCGTTTCTTCAGGGACTGTTGCACCCGAACGGCATCGTTTCCCCACCAGCATTGTTTCTTCAGGGCCTGTTGCGCCCCACCGGCATCGTTTCTTCAGGGCCTGTTGCGCCCCACCGTCACTGTTTCTTCAGGGCCTGTTGCACCCCACCGGCATAGTTTCCCCACCAGCATTGTTTCTTCAGGGCCTGTTGCACCCCATCGTCACCGTTTCTTCTGGGCCTGTTGCGCCCCACCGGCATCGTTTCTTCATGGCCTGTTGCGCCCCACCGGCATCGTTTCTTCAGAGCCTGTTGCCCCCCACCGGCATCGTTTCTTCAGAGCCTGTTGCCCCCCACCGGCATCGTTTCTTCCCGGCTTGTTGCGCCCCACCGGCATCGTTTCTTCAGGGCCTGTTGCGCCCCACTGGCCCCGTTTCTTCAGGGCCTGTCGAGTCTAAATCTTCCCGGAATATCGAGGCGTCAAGGCCGCCGCATCAACGAACTCTAAGCGGCCGCATCTACGATCCTGATTGACGCATGGAGGGATAAGTAGACTATAGCAATAAGTACCATAGTTTGGCCATATACTGGCCTTCGACACCTGGACTAGCCGGGTTACTCCCAGTTACTTAGAAAAGTATTGCTTATTTTATTGAGTCCCTGCGAGGACAGATTTGTGTTATTCCCTTTTTGCCTGTTCAGCATAGCCCTAGTGGCCCCAATTTATAAAAGTTTATTATACAAGTCATACCCTGTCTCGTATCTCGTCACTACATCCTGAGGATCTGCTTGACCCTACACAGGCAGCTCTGTGTTCAAAGAATGTCAGGCTCCATGGCTCTCTCTGAGTTCAAGGATGGGGTGTTTCCAGTAGCAGCGACGACGTCTTCACTGTCTTTGTCTTCTTCTTTCTTCTTGACAAACAAAAGCAAAGGAAACAGGCAGTTTCAATTGTAAATCCAGATCTTCTAGGAAGCTGTCCAGGTCAAGATCCAGCAAGAAACAGAAACAGCAAGATCCAGCTAAAAACAGCAGCCAAAGACGAGGATTTCCTCAGTGCAGTATATATATATATATAGAAATCCGATGAGAAACGCTACTGGAAACCATTGGAAATATCGAACGCATGCGCAGAAACAATGCAAACGCATGAAAACACAGTTTTTTTTTGCCGTCATGTGTAAGATGATGCGGACTGTACGCTGTGGACTCAAACGCAAATGTGAACGGAGCCTTCGGCCTGTTTCACACATCAGTCTTTTCTGTCAGTCTCAATCCGGCAAAATAGCGGAAAACGGATCCGCAGGCGGACTGACAGAAACGGGGGTCGGCGGATGTACGGATCCGCCGATGTTAAAAATTTAAAGGAGCCGCGCCTGGGAAAAAAAATAAAAAAGATGTAGTGAGCGGGCATCTGCGGTGAGCGATCATTTCGCGGGATGTGGGTGAGAGCATGGAGATCGCGCGATGAGAGAAATGGGGCTGGAGATCGCACGGAGAGAGAGAGAGCACGAGAGAGAGATTTCCATCCAGCAGCCAGACAGAATTGTGGGTTAAAACAGAAAATAGCGGATCCGGACAGAGAAAAAACGTTGCAGGGTCCGTCCGGTCAGGTCAGCGGACGCCAAAATGCGGACGCTATGGACGGCCATCAGTCAAAATCCGCTAATAATGAAAGTCAATGGGGAAAAAAACGGATCTGCAAAGAAGAATGGCGGATCCATTTTTTTTCCAAAATGGCGGATTTTGACTGATGGTGACAAACGGATGTGTGAAACAGGCCTTACTGGGTATAGGCGCAGCAATTGGATCCCCGCTGATCAACAAGTTATCAGGCGAGAACTGTTTTTTTATTGGACAGGCCCGTTCAACACATTGTGTGTATCAGATGCTGATCTACCCTGCAGTCACTGTGAGGCTGCGGGCTCCTCCCCTGTAGGTGCTGCACAGACGGCACTCACTTTATTTCTAGAGACCTCCTGGTCCCGTGTATTGCAGACGTAATAGGCGGAGCCTCGTATTCCTGACCACGCCCCATGACTGATCTCTGTATGTATAGTACTGAAGACTAGCACACAGTCTACCACGCGGTGGCGCTGCTGAGCACATCTGGATGCAGGGTTACATGATTGCACAAGGACGTGACACTGGCTGGCTTCCTTATCTACTGCCCTCTGATTGGTTGGCTTCCTTTATTCCGCCCCATGATTGGCTGCTGCGGGCCCAGCTCGTTCAATGACACCAACACAACACAAACTTGTGAGTTGTGCTGTGCAGAGCGGCCGCCAGCATGAAGCCTGTGCCGGCCCTGCTCACCGCTCTGGCGGCGCTCACTGCCTACTATGTGTACAGCCCGCTGCCCAGCACCTTGGCCGAGCCCTGGAAGCTGATGCTGCTGGATGCCACCTTCAGAGGTGCGCAGGATCTGGTGAGTACACAGCAATGTCCGGGTGTGAGGAGCAGCTGTGACCGCAGGAGCCTGCACTGGACTGATAATAAGAGATCACGGATGTAGGTCACACAGGGCTGTCTGATAGCAGATGGGGCAGAGGGGCTAGATGGGGCACAGCGGGCTGTCTGATGACAGGAGAGAGATGGGGTACACCGGGCTGCCTGATAGCAGAGGGGACAGATGGGGCACAGCGGGCTGTCTGATGACAGGAGAGAGATGGGGTACACCGGGCTGCCTGATAGCAGAGGGGACAGATGGGGCACAGCGGGCTGTCTGATGACAGGAGAGAGATGGGGTACACCGGGCTGCCTGATAGCAGAGGGGACAGATGGGGCACAGCGGGCTGTCTGATGACAGGAGAGAGATGGGGTACACCGGGCTGCCTGATAGCAGAGGGGACAGATGGGGCACAGCGGGCTGTCTGATGACAGGAGAGAGATGGGGTACACCGGGCTGCCTGATAGCAGAGGGGACAGATGGGGCACACCGGGCTGTCTGATGACAGGAGAGAGATGGGGTACACCGGGCTGCCTGATAGCAGAGGGGACAGATGGGGCACACCGGGCTGTCTGATGACAGGAGAGAGATGGGGTACACCGGGCTGCCTGATAGCAGAGGGGACAGATGGGGCACAGCGGGCTGTCTGATGACAGGAGAGAGATGGGGTACAGCGGGCTGTCTGATGACAGGAGAGAGATGGGGTACACCGGGCTGCCTGATAGCAGAGGGGACAGATGGGGCACAGCGGGCTGTCTGATGACAGGAGAGAGATGGGGTACAGCGGGCTGTCTGATGACAGGAGAGAGATGGGGTACACCGGGCTGCCTGATAGCAGAGGGGACAGATGGGGCACACCGGGCTGTCTGATGACAGGAGAGAGATGGGGCACACCGGGCTGGCTGATAGCAGAGGGTCAGATGGGGCACACCGGGCTGTCTGATAGCAGAGGGGACAGATGGGGCAGAGGGGCTAGATGGGGTACACCGGGCTGGCTGATGGTAGGAGAGAGATGGGGCGCACCGGGCTGTCTGATAGCAGAGGGGACAGATGGGGCGCACCGGGCTGTCTGATAGCAGAGGGGACAGATGGGGCGCACCGGGCTGTCTGATAGCAGAGGGGACAGATGGGGCGCACCGGGCTGTCTGATAGCAGAGGGGACAGATGGGGCTAGATGGGGCACAGCGGGCTGTCTGATGACAGGAGAGAGATGGGGTACACCGGGCTGCCTGATAGCAGAGGGGACAGATGGGGCACACCGGGCTGTCTGATGACAGGAGAGAGATGGGGCACACCGGGCTGGCTGATAGCAGAGGGTCAGATGGGGCACACCGGGCTGTCTGATAGCAGAGGGGACAGATGGGGCAGAGGGGCTAGATGGGGTACACCGGGCTGGCTGATGGTAGGAGAGAGATGGGGCACACCGGGCTGTCTGATAGCAGAGGGGACAGATGGGGCGCACCGGGCTGTCTGATGACAGGAGAGAGATGGGGCACACCGGGCTGGCTGATAGCAGAGGGTCAGATGGGGCACACCGGGCTGTCTGATAGCAGAGGGGACAGATGGGGCAGAGGGGCTAGATGGGGTACACCGGGCTGGCTGATGGTAGGAGAGAGATGGGGCACACCGGGCTGTCTGATAGCAGAGGGGACAGATGGGGCGCACCGGGCTGTCTGATAGCAGAGGGGACAGATGGGGCGCACCGGGCTGTCTGATAGCAGAGGGGACAGATGGGGCGCACCGGGCTGTCTGATAGCAGAGGGGACAGATGGGGCAGAGGGGCTAGATGGGGTACCCCGGGCTGGCTGATGGTAGGAGAGAGATGGGGCACACCGGGCTGTCTGATAGCAAAGGGGACAGATGGGGCACACCGGGCTGTCTGATAGCAGAGGGGACAGATGGGGCACACCGGGCTGTCTCATAGTAGAGGGGACAGATGGGGCACAGCGGGCTGTCTGATAGCAGAGGGGACAGATGGGGCACACCAGGCTGGCTGATGGCAGATGGGCTACATGGGGCACAGCGGGCTGTCTGATGGTAGGAGAGAGATGGGGTACACCGGGCTGCCTGATAGCAGAGGGGACAGATGGGGCACACCGGGCTGTCTGATGACAGGAGAGAGATGGGGCACACCGGGCTGGCTGATAGCAGAGGGGACAGATGGGGCGCACCGGGCTGTCTGATAGCAGAGGGGACAGATGGGGCTAGATGGGGCACAGCGGGCTGTCTGATGACAGGAGAGAGATGGGGTACACCGGGCTGCCTGATAGCAGAGGGGACAGATGGGGCACACCGGGCTGTCTGATGACAGGAGAGAGATGGGGCACACCGGGCTGGCTGATAGCAGAGGGTCAGATGGGGCACACCGGGCTGTCTGATAGCAGAGGGGACAGATGGGGCAGAGGGGCTAGATGGGGTACACCGGGCTGGCTGATGGTAGGAGAGAGATGGGGCACACCGGGCTGTCTGATAGCAGAGGGGACAGATGGGGCGCACCGGGCTGTCTGATAGCAGAGGGGACAGATGGGGCGCACCGGGCTGTCTGATAGCAGAGGGGACAGATGGGGCGCACCGGGCTGTCTGATAGCAGAGGGGACAGATGGGGCAGAGGGGCTAGATGGGGTACCCCGGGCTGGCTGATGGTAGGAGAGAGATGGGGCACACCGGGCTGTCTGATAGCAAAGGGGACAGATGGGGCACACCGGGCTGTCTGATAGCAGAGGGGACAGATGGGGCACACCGGGCTGTCTCATAGTAGAGGGGACAGATGGGGCACAGCGGGCTGTCTGATAGCAGAGGGGACAGATGGGGCACACCAGGCTGGCTGATGGCAGATGGGCTACATGGGGCACAGCGGGCTGTCTGATGGTAGGAGAGAGATGGGGCATACCGGGCTGTCTGATGGCAGGAGAGAGATGGGGCACACCGGGCTGTCTGATGGCGGAGGGGCCAGATGGGGCACACCGAGCTGTCTGATGGCAGAGGGGCCAGATGGGGCGCATCGGGCTGTCTGATGGCAGGAGAGAGATGGGGCACACTGGGCTGGCTGATGGCAGGAGAGAGATGGGGTACACCGGGCTGGCTGATGGCAGGAGAGAGATGGGGTACACCGGGCTGGCTGATGGCACAGGAGAGAGATGGGGCACACCGGGCTGGCTGATGGCACAGGAGAGAGATGGGGCACACCGGGCTGGCTGATGGCACAGGAGAGAGATGGGGCACACCGGGCTGGCTGATGGCACAGGAGAGAGATGGGGCACACCGGGCTGGCTGATGGCAGGTCATGTTTTGTAAGTGCGGCTGGGTATTGTGTCCTACACTAGACAAAGTCATCCTGTTCCATTGTCCTGGGGGTGACCTAAGTGTTGTGAGCAGCCTATGGGAGGAGTACTAGACTGGACCTGATGGGGTATATGTACTCACTAGATGGCAATTCCGTAGACCAGTTGGAATTCCAGATGCGCCTGCCACCTTGAGGCTATGTTTCCATGGTCCGTAACGGCAGCGCTTTGGACGCACCTCCGTCCAAAGTGCTGCCGGCTTTGTACATGCGGTGATTTAGCATGTGTTCATTGAACCATGTGGAATCATCGCATCCTATACATAGACTGTAGATATTTATCTTGTGGAGACCGAGCGTCTCCGCAAGATAAGTAGACATGCTGCGGTCTAGAAACACGCAACGCATGTCCGGTTACACAGGAAAGCCGGAGGCGTCCCTGCACGCATTGTGGAGATGGGATGTCATATAATCCCCTCCACTATGCTGTAAAATCTGGACGCTGTGGCTGTACGCAGCGTCCAATCCGCAGTCAATACTGACCGTGGAAACATACCCTTATACTCACGGCAGACAGCTCTCCTGACTCCATAGGGGGATTCACAGTAGTTTGAAGTTTTGTTTTTTTTTCTTAACATTTTGTTGAAGACTTTAATGTTGTTTTTTTTTTTTTTTTTTTATAAGTATAAGCACTGCAGAAAAAAATCAGCTATGGTATAGAATACTTACTACCACATATACAACCCTCAGGGGTTAAGTGTCAATAGGAGGATTCCCCATTTCATAAAACATAACCTTTAATTATTCATTAAAACTGAGACATCACATAAAAAACACATAAACAGCCATAATAGTGCTCGTGCAGATCAGTGCTCATTATGAAATCGTTCGGTCTCACCATTAGTCATGGACATATACGCCCCGGTATATTTTCAGTTGTATACTGCCGGGTATTCGGATCCAGACGGTAAAGCAGGACAGCGTACGGATAGAGAGATATACTGTAGGTATGCAGTTTTCCCTATCCCTTTCGTGCCCAAGTTTTGCTCCTGTCCTCACAAGGACAGTCCCAAGTGGACCCTATAGAGTCGCCCCCAGTTGTGATAAGGGGTAGAGTTGAGCGACTTTGGTTGGATCGGGTTTCGTGAAACCCGAATGAAACAAAATAAGTTTCAGATGAAACTCGTCCGACTAGAGCAAAAAAAGTCGGAGTTTCGTCCGACTTTTATTTCCCATTGACTTGCATTGGGGTCGGGTTTTGGACGAAACTCCGACTTTGTTTTGCTCTAGTCGGACGAGTTTCATCTGAAACTTATTTTGTTTCATTCGGGTTTCACGAAACCCGATCCGACCAAAGTCGCTCAACTCTAATAAGGGGTATTGGCTCCCTATGTGTTTCCTACCCAATAATGGGGATTCATCAGGGGAGTTGAATAGATGAATGAAGGAGGGGGGGTTAATTAGCTGAATTTGTCCATATGAAAAAATCAGGGCCCCGCATTGGCTGGGTGCCTCATGTGGCAGAGTGACTGTCCATCTCACTGCCAAATAGTTTTTTGGTGAAGAATCAACAACAAGTGGGACACAATTGTGAAGTTGAACGAAATTTATTGGTTATTTTAAATTTTTGTGGAAAGTCAAAAGCTGAATGTGGTGTCCGCGTGCTGGTTTTTTTTTTTTTCCACAAACCCATAGACTTACATGGATGAGATTGATCCATGACTTAGATCAAAAATGGACATCATTTTTAATTTTTTTTTTTTTTCCGGCTACACAGCAAGCAATTAAAAACGGACATGTGAACATCCCGAAAGACCAAGGGGTAGATGTTCTTTCCATGAGAATCGTCTGTAAGCCTCATTCAGATGTTCTAAGAATGTGACCTATGCGGAGAGAAGTAGAGCTCCGACAACAAATTCCTGGAGGGTGGAATTTATTCCTAATAATGGGAGATGTTGCAAACTCAGTTTTTTTTCCATCTGCCTATAGCAGCTCATGAGGTGAGACACCTCGTTACATGTCCCCCTGAATTACATTATTATTCCCTGTGCTCTTCCTCATCCAGCTGACCTGTACTCTGCTGTGTGCTGGTCAGGGGTAAGACCCTCAAACACTTCTCTACAAATGGATGTCTGGTTCTGCCAGAATTAGTTTTTATTCCTTCTGGAGGAGAACAAACTTACATACTTGTGGAATCTTGCATTTTGAAGGCCTATTTAGACTTCCCGATTTCTCCCCATAAACGAGCGATGATCGACTGTACACAAGTCTGTGTGCTGATTTTTGGCAGTGTTCACACAGGCCAACAAAACTGTGTATAGAGAGAATAATGGTTATTTTAATCATTCCCATACAGTATGTGCATCGTTGGCTGCACTCCCTCTGTTGACTTGGCTTTATGTGCGGCTGACAATGATAACGTCAGGGTCCTCATAAATGATCACATCAGCCAATGAACATTTTGCTGATTGTGGCATATTTATACATTGCGATTATTAGACCCTCTAATAGGGCCTTGTGTAAAGCCCCCATGCACTGCTGACATTGACAAGTTCAGCCAACAGTCTAATGTGTATGGGGGACTCTCTTCTTACATATGATGCCATAGGAGATAGAGATCCAGCATGTCTGATCATTTTGTTCTCTAAAGGTACCGTCACATTTAGCGATGCACCAGCGATCCTGACCAGCGATGTGAAACCGTCAGGATAGCAGGTGCATCGCTAAGTGGTCGCTAGTGAGCTGCCACACAGGCAGATCTCAACAGCGACATAGCAGCGGTCGAGGGTCGCTACTTACCTGTCAGACGAGGCGATCCTGATGTCCTCCCGCCCGCATCCACACGTCGCTCGTTGGCGCCATAGGAAGCTGATGACGAGAAACGGTTCAGGACGTTCTCTCGCGATCAGCGATAACCAGCGGGGAACGGTCGGAGGTAAGTATCAGACATAGCGATATCGCTAGCAATATCGCTGGTACATCACAAAAACCAGTGACGTTACAGCGATATTGCTACAGCGATATTGCTAGCCCTTTAGGGTATGTTTCCACTTGCCGGATTACATCCGGATTATCTGCGGGTTGAACGCTGCGTACAGTCGCAGTGTTCAATCCGGAGCGTCCAGATGTTACAGCATAGTGGAGGGGATTTTATGAAATCCCGTCTCCACTATGCGTGCGATCACGCATCCGGCAGCCCTGCATTTCCTGACATGCGGCACGTCTTTTTAGAACGCAGCATGTCTGTTTACCTTGCGGAGATGCTCTGTCTCCGCAAGGTAAATAGTCTATGTATACGATATAATCAAATAAGAACCAAAATTTTATATGTGCCAATTACTACAATATAAACCCGTCTGTCTCACTATAAATCCAAATAACTAGAGTACAGAAATAGCACAAATTGCATATATTATAAAAACATCATTTTATTAATCAAAAAAATTAAAACAAGTCAAATATTTATACAAACTGATAAACCTCCATTGTGGGACACATAAAAGGCTATATACTCCTATTAACCACACAACTCAATTTCATAAGAATATAATTCCAAAAGGACTCTATATATAAACATAGGGTCGCTATGTCCGCTAATTGGTAAGTAACATACTGATGTCTGTCCTGCATCACAGAGATCACATCTAGCCCGGCAATAATACCATAGTCTTAGAAGCCACTACAGCAGGAACATCATCAATGTTAAACATAATATAAAGCGATCATAGAAACACCCAATATTGTATCCTGAATGACTCGTGTGGAGCCAATTCCGCGTGTCCCTCACCCCGACGCGCGTTTTGTCCTCTTCATTTTATAATGTATGCAATTTGTGCTATTTCTGTACTCCAGTTCTTTGGATTTATAGTGAGACAGATGAGTTTATATCTATGTATACGATGCGGCGATTCCAGATGTGTTCAATGAGTACATCTGGAATCGCCGCGCGTACAGAAGGGGGCGGCGTGGGGTTTCCGCTCCGTCCAAAGCGCCGACAATCCGGACCGTGGAGACTCTCCCTTAAAGGACCCTGTGAACACAGAATGACTGCTCAGCCCAAGTACAGGCGCTTGGTGCTTGACATCGGGGCCATCTAATATATAAAGCTCAAGTGTGTGTATGTGCATGTCCGGGATGGGCATCCGCACCGTCGCAGCTACAGCCACAAAATTTGGCACAGTCACACGTCTGGACCCTGAGAGCGTCCTAAGCTATGTTGTGAGGCGAAATTTTAACCCCGCGCGTTCCAATTCACCAAACAATTTTGCCCCTATCTACATAATGGGGAAAAAGTGCGTGTATCAAGCCCCGCTCCTCATTATGATATCATAATGGTTGCCATGGCGACGCTGATGTCATCATAGGTTTCAAGCCCCGCCGCTCATTATGATGTCATAATGGTTGACTATGGGATGGAGGATGTGTGATGGGTATATGGGCTCTGGACTATGGGATGGAGGATATGTATGACTGGTATATGGGCACGGGACTATGGGATGGAGGATGTGTGATGGGTATATGGGCACTGGACTATGGGATGGAGGATGTGTGATGGGTATATGGGCACTGGACTATGGGATGGAGGATATGTATGACGGGTATATGGGCACGGGACTATGGGATGGAGGATATGTATGATGGGTATATGGGCACGGGACTATAGGATGGAGGATATGTATGATGGGTATATGGGCACGGGAATATAGGATGGAGGATATGTATGATGGGTATATGGGCACGGGAATATAGGATGGAGGATATGTATGATGGGCATGGTACTATGAGATGAAAGATGTGTGATGGGTATATGGGCACTCGACTATGGGATGGCGAATATGTATGATGGGTATATGGGCATGGGACTATGGGATGGAGGATGTATGATGGGTATATGGGCATGGGACTATGGGATGGAGGATGTGTGATGGGTATATGGGCACACGACTATGGGATGGCGAATATGTATGATGGGTATATGGGCATGGGACTATGGGATGGAGGATGTATGATGGGTATATGGGCATGGGACTATGGGATGGAGGATGTGTGATGGGTATATGGGCACTCAACTATGGGATGGAGGATATGTATGATGGGTATATGGGCACGGGCCTATGGGATCGTGGATATGTATGATGGGTATATGGGCACGGGACTATGGGATGGAGGATAATTATAATTTGCTATAACTAACCACAGTTAGTTACTATTGCCGGGCTCTTCAGATAGTTCCTCTATATACACCGTCTCACCTGCTTGCTTTCCATCTACAGTATCTCCACCCACCTCTGGCTCTATGAGGCCAGAGCTGTCAATCAAAGAAGAGTGCCGGCTGGAGAATTGAAGGGAAGCAAGCAGATGAGAAGGTGTATTTAAATGGTGGACCCCACTGTGAAGCACGGAGCGACGGGACTTTGTCAGCACAGGATGACTGTTCAAACTCAATCCCCTTACAACTTAACGACCACCAATACTCATTAAAATGGCGACTGTTAAGGGGCCTTATTCCTGATTGCCTTTTTAAAACGGCAGACAGGAATAAGTGAATAGTGCCTCCCACGGGCACAATCCTCTGGTGACCACTGTACATTACAGCTGACACATTTTAGTATTGGCTCTGGTCGGTTTTGGAACTGATCGGGACCTACTAACCCCTCAAATACTGCTATCAATCGCAACATCAGTATCTAAGTGGTTAAAAGGGGTTCAAAATAAATGCCCCCTGTGGCAGGATCGATTCCCCTGTGATCATAATCTCGGGTGCTGATCGTTGGCATGGTACCCTGATGTCATCTGATGATAACATGGTATGGTGGGCCGTGAGATCCTGCTGCAAGCAGGGTCTAACAGCCTGTGTCAGTGAGACACTGACATTCCCATGCACTGCAGTACACGACTACTGCAATGCATGAGAGCAACGATCAAAGTAAAAATTATGTCTTGTCCCACAGTGGAACTGTAGGTAACAGCAGGTACGCACGATGCAGTGACGAGACGCGAGACTGAGTTGAACTTTGGCTAGAGAACTTTTATAAATTTAAGCCGCTAGGGCTATGCTAAGCAACCAAAAACAATAATAGCTATTGTCCTCGCAGGGACTCTGTCCAAACAAACACTTTAAAAGAGAACACGACTCATCCGGCAAAAGCCGGTTACTATAGGGCCGCGATATGGCTGACTACGGGTCCTTATTTCCTATAGTGTCACTTATCCGTCCTGATGTCCCTCAGCGTCTCTGATGAGGCTGCGTTGGTGTCGCAGCCACTGGGCCCAGCTGCTGAAGATCTGTTGTAGCCCAGGAGGAGTTGGGGCACAACAGGCCCTGAGGAAGTCCTTTGAAAAGGTAACCCCCTGTAGAAACAGCGGGGTTCTGCTCGTAGGCGAGTTCAAAGAGACTCCAGTCTCCAAGCAGGGTTGTGTCGCAGTTACCAGGAGTGGCGGTTGGCAGGCCACATGCACGGCCTGGGCCTAGGCAAAGAGTTTCTCTGTAGGTGAGGAGTAGGCCCCAACTGTCGACTGCAGCGGGGTGACGTTGACTGCAGCCGATGGTGAACAGGCCGCAACCGCGGGCTGAAGCGGGGCGGCAGTGAGCAGGCCGCAGCCACGGGTTGGAGTGAAGCGGCTGCGAGGGGCGGCGGACAGGCCGCAACAGGCTGGAGCACAGCGGTAACAGTTGCGGACGACCGTGGGCAGGTAGTGACCCCGGATTGGAGTGAAGCGACAGTCTCTTGTTGGTAGGTTCGGCGCTTACTCTCCGCAGGCCACTGTAAGTCTCCGCTCTGCCGATGGTCTCCTCTCTGGTCACCGTCTGTCACTCTGGCTCTCTCAAACTCCCACAGTCTCTTACTTCGTGCCTGCCGTTCCGCCAACTCACTCCCCTGCGCGCTCCCTGTCCCTTTTATACTCGCCCCTCCCCAAAATGTCCTGTCACTCCCAGCAGTCCACGCTCCTCCTCCGTTCCCCGGGTACAGTTCCCTTAGGAACCTAGATGGCAGTCCCCTTGGTTCCGGTCCGGACACTCTGCGGGGGCCCTCCTTCCTACAGAACTAAGCAAAAAATTAAAAAAAATTTGTTACATAAAATGAAAAAAAAAAAAACTGCAGCGTTTGCATATAACCAAAAAAATACACCTAATTGGTATCACTGCGTCCAGAACAACCTGATCTATAAAGCTGGCAAGTTATTTATTCTGCAAATTTTTTTTTTTCTTTAAAAGATGCTTTTATATCATACTAACACACAACAAATTGCAGAAGAAAACATTAAAAAGACGTGTAAGAAAAAAAAAAACTGTGGAAATTAAAACGCCAAACTTTTCCACAAAAATCAAGCCCTAATATGGCTCATTTGGGAAAAAGAGCTCTCTGAATATGGCAATGCAAAAACAAATAGAAGAAATCCCTGCCTCCTGCCTTCATTATCAGAACACCCACTGCCCTGCACAGTAGCAGTGACTCGCTGGCGCCTGTGCAGAAGAAGGGTGGATAAGGATAATGGCGTGAGTGCAGGGTGCAGGTGCGGGATCATGACGCCACAGCTGTACATCACAGGTCAGTGTGACCTGCATGGGAGGAGGGTGGTATGATAATTAAGACAGGAGGCAGAGATTTCTTCCAGACAACGCACGCCCTGGAGCCTGGAAGAAATCATTAGCAGAAAAGATTAAAACTACATTTCTCCACGACACCTCAGCTATGAGACATACAGGTAAGACTAGATTAACATTTCTATTACCTGTATGCCCATAGTAATAGCTTAAAAGCGTCCCCGGGGGTGACAGATTGCCTTTCCATATAGCACCTAGATCTCCAAATGAATGGTGTTTTGTTTTCCAGCCCGGCACACGGTATTTCATGGCTGCATGTAAGCAGTGTAGCCTATGGCTATGTCACTCAGTGATCCAGACATACAATCCAGCTAGCTAACGGACGTGAAGTTATTACGTGTGCTTGTAGCCCCGGCAGCCCTATTGTGTGCATAAGATCAGGTTTTGCCGGCTGATAGGTAGAGAAAAATGGGCTATTAAATCTACAGCTAAGTATCCTGAATATCGTTTGGAAAGAAACTGCAATACCAGTCACACCCTATAAGCAAGAGTGGCGCTGTTTCTTTTAAGCTCACAAGACTTTTTTTTTTTATTAATTATAAGGCGACACTGCTGACATGGTCATCCCGTGTCCATAGGCTCTTGGTACACATGTTCCCATGTACAGTCTGCTCAGCGTGTATCTGGAATGCATTGTAATAAGTGCAGATTTCTTGTATCTGTGTACTGACTTCGGCGACTGGAAACCTGAAGAGAAATTATGCCACTAGGGTCCACCAGCCTGCGGCAGGGGTCCGGAGGGTCATTGCCCTGACTCTGGGTGCACTCTGCACACACCAGCCTGTCAGAAGGGAATTTCTTCATCTGTCAGCCAGCTGTGGTTGAGGGTTGTGTTGGGTTTTGCAATCCCTATTACAAAATAGAATGGCATATTGTGGAGTAAATGCCAGTCATCTGAATCTAGCCCGATGTTCTGTATATTCTTCCAGTAGGGTGATGGACTATAGATACGTTGTGTCCTCCCTGAGGAGGAATGCCTGGCTGGCTTACAGCTTCTGATCCATGTGCACGTGACCTTTCCCCTACATCTCGCACGCTCACCACATAGCTCACACACGGAGCTGTGAACTTTGTCACAGGACAAGAGGATGCGGAGTAGGAGGTCACACGCAGAATTGTCGGTCTAACCTGAATTATGGACCATACGTCTTATTGACGTCCCATAATCGCTTCTGCTAGTATTCCTTTACTCTGGCATCTGATGGTCCAGTACAGCGCACAACCAGACACATAACTCGCCATAAGACGCCTGATAAAAAGCTACCAGAAGACTTCTTCCATCTTTTCCTAGTAAAGTTCAGTTCTGTTATAGGATATACAAGCTTTGCTATCACCCGGGCCACACTGTTAGCACTAGACTTGCTGCTGTGTCACACTGTTCAAAAACAGATAGGACTGGGTGCCATCTTGGATCCCAGGTTGTGACCAGCTCATACTCATTTGTTATTAACTGTCCATGGCCAGGATTTTCTGTGCAAAGGAGGCTAAGATTCATGTTCTCCATTGTAGAGTCAGTCCTAGCTAGTGATCCTGCTGATCCATCTTAGCGCGGCCGCATGTAAGTGTGAGGTGGCGGGGCCTTAAAATAATCAAGCCTATACTAACCTCTGTGCCAGCTCCATTCCAGCGGTGTCGGCATTCACGGTCCCAGGGCTGTAATGCGTTGTTGTGACACATGATGCCCGGCGCCAATCAGCACTGGGATCACGGTCTCCGTCTTCGGACAAACAGAACATGAAGGGGAAGTTCAGGCTGCAGCTGATCGCTGACTTTCTCTTCATGTTCAGTTTGTCCGAAGGCGATGACGGTGACACAGCGCTGATTTTGTGCCGGGCATCATGTGTCATTCCGCTGCATCACAGCCTCGGTGAGTATAGACTTTAATATGTTATCGGGTCATTTAGTTTAAGAAGGGGTTGTCCTAGTAGTGGACAACCTTCTTAATATGTAATGTTTGTTTTAAAAGTAAGCCTTTTCATATTATTTCTTGTTTTGATTTTTGTAGTGCAACTTTGCCCACTATGTGGGTCTTGGACACCATTTGCGAGTCCTAAATTTTGTGTCCAGCTACTTTGACAAGTTGGATCCAACATCGTCTGCTCATTTAACAGTCACAGACACTGTGTTTGATGGAGTGGAGGTCAGAATCTTCGAACCCAAGAAGGAACTACATGGTTCATTGCAACGCAGCATCATCTATGTCCATGGAGGCGGCTGGGCACTTGGAAGTGCAAGTATGTTTGTGTTCCGGGAATTTTGGCTAGCATGCATGTCATAGGAAGGTGAGTTAAGAGAGAGTCTGTCTGCACAAAATGACTGTTCAAACCCAGCACATGCGCTCCTGAGCAGTTCAGTGCTCCTTTCCCACTTACTTGTTTTTTACAGTATCTTTCTCTGGCTCTATAAAGTCAGGGCTGTCAAAGTAATTAGTTTGAACAGTCATTTTATGCTGACAGATTTTCTTTATAGGGAGTCTATCAGCACAAAATGACTGTTAAAACTAAGCACAGGCTGTCAAGGCACTGTTACAGGAGTCCCTGGGAACTAGGGGCTCCTTCCCTATCCCTAAAGCTAGCAGAGCTCTAACTATGCTTGCTTCCTGGATTACTTCTGATGGTGAAGACTCCAGGGCCATGTGCCTTGCTGAGCTCCTAAATCAGTCCTTATCTGTCCTATCCCCACCTAGGGAAGTGGGGAGTTGTAGTGTATAAGAATACACAAACCCAGCCAACAAGACATACAGGGATAAATGAAAATGCTAATCATACAAATATTCAATCACAAACAGAGTGGCACACCAGGAAGTAAAGGGAGGAAAAACCAAATAGGAGAGGATGTGGATATGCACACAGACAAATCACCAAGCAACAGTCTCCAGAACAACACTCCAATCGCTTCCTCCAATAACCAGCTAATCCAACTTCAAAACCAGGCAGTATGAAACTTACACTGGCAATCCCTGATTGCCAGAGACCAGTATATATAGCAGAGGGGAGTTGCTAACACTGAACAGCTGAGACCATCAGCAGGAAAGCTCCGAGTTCTCAACTGAACAGATTAACTCTTGCACTGCTAGCAGAAACCTGCACTGTTTAATATGAAGGAGCAGTGCTTCTAATTCGGCAAGGAGTATGTGAAGTCAGATACTGCGGTCTCCAGGCCTGTCTGTCATGATAAACCTGTGACACAAGCAGTGAGACCAAGCAGTTCAGTGCACCTTCCCTCCTTCTTGTTTTCTGTCTTTCTCCACTCTCCTCTTCCTTGATTGACAGTTTGGGCTTTACAGGGTAGAAGAGCTAGGTGGAAAACGAGTAGGTGAGAAGATGCGTTGTGCTGCTTGGGAGCACTTGTTTGGTTTGAACAGTCATTTTGTGCTGGTAGATTCTCTCTTTAAGGCCAGGGTCACACTTGCGAGAAACCCGCACGAGTCCTGCGTCTCAATACCCGGTACTGCTGCCGGCACTCGGTACCGGAGTGTGCGGCTGCACGTATTTCTATGTAGCTGAGAGCTGAGCCCTCCGGTCCCGAGTGTCGGCGGCAGTGCTGGGTATTGAGACGCGAAACTCGTGCGAGTTTCTTGCATGTGTGACCCCCGCCTAAAGGTGCAGCTGCCGTGTATACTATAATATCCAAAAAATAATTTTCAAGTGTTCATATACTCGCTTCTGAAATAATGATTTGAATTTATTTTCTTCTTTACAAGGAATCTCTCAGTATGACCATCCCCCCCTAGTTGGTTTATATGGGCATGTAGATCAGTGAAAGCTAAATTCATTGATACCTTTTTTATATCTTCTATCCTTTGACTAAATTGAGAGAAATACAAAATTTTTGCAACATGCCTCTGAGGCCTTAAATGCTTTCACTCCCATAGCACTTAACCTCAGGAGGCAGAGTTTCTTTATTTTCACCCTTAGTGTGCCCTCTCTCTTGAGTGATAGCTCTATAAAATCTAGCACCTGTGTAGATGACCGCTCTCCTCGCTTCTCTTCACCAATATAAGTGCACTGACATGCACTGCCCAGACACTCTGTAGACCCTGAAGAAGAGCAAGGAGGAGGCGCTCGGCGTGGGTGGTCAGCGCATGTTGAGTGGAATGCAGAAGCCGGTGCACTTGGGAGGGCACATTGATGCACAGAAGTGAGGAGTCCGGTGATCTGCCCAGGAGTTAGATTTCCTGGCTGATGCCTGGCGTCAGACACATTGAGCCAATGCTCAACTGAGAAAGAGAGGCGCTAGGGATGGAAATTATGCTATTCACATTTCATATATCTCATATTTGATATGCCTTAATGCAATTGAGTGCAACCATTTTCGTATTTTGATATGGAAATTCTCAGGAGGCAGGGTTTATGAAGTGCTCTCAGTGGTACAGAGCACTTAATGCCTAATTTGCATATTGCACACATGGGGGCTTTTTTGGATTCAGGCAGCAGATAGTGAATATAATGGCACAAATGTGTTTTATTTTTCACTTACCTAAATGCTTATATAAATGCTTTGCTGATGATTACCTTTTCCTGGCACAGTGTATTACAGTCTGTAAGAGGATTTCCGCGCGTTTTCTGATGGAAAGTCTTCTCATTTCAGCAGGGCTCAGCATTACCTAGCACGCTTTGTTCCCCCTCCCGTATTGATTGCATTCCTTATCATGCTCGTTTTAGGAATGAGGTCCTATGACAGCCTGTGCCGAAAAATTTCCGAAGATGTGAATGCAGTTGTCGTATCTATTGAGTGAGTATGAACAGTGACCTTCTGGTTTCAGTCTTCAGCGCACATTTACTGGAATCGGTGACCTGAATTCTGATTGCACCCAGATATGAATAGTATTTGCATTTTTCTTCTCACACCCAGTGTTAAAATGTGTTCAGCTCTGTCACATCTTGTTAGTTAAGTGTTAAATGACTGAAATGTTTGGTTAGTGACTCGTGAAAAGGTGAAGTAAACCCTGCAATCTGAGCATGGTGGGACCAGTCCCTTTTATATTTATCCGGAGGCCCTAGAGATTACAGACACTGGGCCTGATTCATCACAGCTGTCATGTCAGAGTTCTGGTGTAAAAGCTTTGAAAAGTCACAAAATGTAGGAGCAACTCAGAGTTGCACCTAAATTCTGCGACTTTTGGCATTTTCACTCCGGTTTCTCCCAGCTGGGAGAACAGGGGCACGACCAGGGGAGGGAACGCCATAGCTAATCCGTACTCCAGAAATCTTAATCCAGTACCTGACTGGAGTGAGATTGTTGGCGTAGCACATGGAGGCTCACACCACTCATCAGTCGCTCCAGATTCATGAAGAAGCATTCTCCTCTTCATGAATCGGGAGCATCTGACTCCAGCACACCCGTCATCAAGACCAACATGACCAATTAAATGAGCAATTATTATTATTTATTGTTATAGCGCCATTTATTCCATGGCGCTTTACATGTAAGGAGGGATATACATAAAAACAAGTACAATAATGTTAAACAATACAAGTCATAACTGGTACAGGAGGAGAGAGGACCCTGCCCACGAAGGCTCACAATCTTCAAGGGATGGGTGATAATACAGTAGGCGAGGGTAGAGCTGGTCGTGCAGCGGTTTGGTCGATCGGTGGTTATTGCAGGTTATAGGCTTGTCGGAAGAGGTGGGGCTTCAGGCTCTTTTTGAAGGTTTCGATGGTAGGTGAGAGTCTGATATGTTGTGGTAGAGAGTTCCAGAGTAGGGGTGATGCGCGAGAGAAATCTTGTATGCGATTGTGGGAAGAGGAGATAAGAGGGGAGTAGAGAAGGAGATCTTGTGAGGATCGGAGGTTGCGTGCAGGAAAGTACCGGGAGACGAGGTCACAGATGTATGGAGGAGACAAGTTGTGGATGGCTTTGTATGTCATGGTTAGGGTTTTGTAATGGAGTCTCTGGGCAATGGGGAGCCAGTGAAGGGATTGACAGAGGGGAGAAGCTGGGGAATAGCGGGGGGACAGGTGGATTAGTCAGCAATCTGTGTCTCTCAAGCTTTGGAGAATCCTGCTCTGACAGCGGGGATGGGTGTAAAGTTACACAGCGGCTTTAGAGCTTCAGCTTGCCGTCCTCTTCTTTGCAGTAACCTAGAGCCAATATAAGATTATTTTTGCCCTTAGTCAATAGCACACATGACAAGATTCAATACGCGGCTCTGCAGACATGTAGTACACATGATGGTATTAAATACATGGACAGCATCGCACACAATAGGATTAGATGAATGGATTTTATTTCACGTGATTGGATTAGATGCATGGACTGCATCACACAATGGGACTAGATGCACACACTGTATCAAATGCACAGTACAGCGGAAAATTACTGTGATCTGGCCAGAGCCATCAAAGTCATTGCAGTTGCTGTGCTCAGGGCACAGTAATAATCAGTAAGCGCAGTTCTGGGCACCAAGGCTGTGGTAATGATTTTGTTTAGTGATGTACTCCGCGCTGGATGATGTTCTCGTCGCAGAGCTGGTGCCTGGACCTGGTGCGGTTTTGTAGAGAAGCCTATTTCAGACATGCCTGCATCACAGACTTGTGAATAAGGCTTTACACTGGCATAACTGAGTCAGTGTGCAGAGCACAGCAGCATGATGACTTTATTGCTGTGCTCTGAAAACTGCAGTGACAGCGACGGTGAGTACAGTTCTGGCAGTCTGATGTATTACTAATACCCAGCTGCCGACCTGTCCTCAACGCTGGAAGAAGTTACCGCCTCAACACTTGCGCAAAGGTATCGTCTGCCAGGGATGAGGACAGGTCAGTAGCCTGGTATTATTAGTACAGTGTCAGGCTGCTCTCACAGATGCTGCCCGGACCTCCTGTCACCTCTCGCCACTGAACACTGCATGAATGATGAAAGGAGGAAATTGTATCTCGGCAGTTGGCGTAGCTAACTGCTGTTAAATGGCACTGTTCATCCCAGAGAGCATCATTTAATGCGCAAGGTCCATTGACAAGATCACGGGTCACCGATGATTTGCCAAGACAGCCAGGGTCTGCTAAAAACCCCTGTGCCTGTCATGACTGTGCTTCTATGAAGACCAGCCTATGTAATATATAATATACAGCGGCTGAAATGAGCATTAAACATTTCACAAATTTTCTAAGAAAATATATTTCTAAATGTGCTATTGACATGAAATTCTTGCCAGATGTCAGTAACAAGCCATCCAATCTACACAGGCAAATTAATCAAACCATAGATGTGCATAACTTAATTTATGTGTAATAGTGAAAAATGACACAGGGAAAAACTATTGAAGAGCTGAAGAGGTGCAAAGCTCCACGGAAAGTCATGACACAAGCTGAAATCTATTAGTAATTAGAAAGCAATCCTGCGACTTAATGAAAAATAATGTCACCAGGTGAAATTGATGGACTGTAAAAAGTATCTTGTTGCCAAGGTGCCATACATGAAACATCTCATGATGAGTAAAACCAGTGAGCTCTCTCAAGACCTTCACAGCCTTATTGTTGCAAAACATACTGTTCTGTAACTACATTTCTTACAGAAGAAATTCTAAACTACTGAAGGTTCCAGTGAGGATTGTTCGGGCCATAATCCAGAAGTGGAAAGAACATAATTTCACCAATAACCAGCCATGACCTGGTTCTCCCTGCAATATTATAGACAGGAGTGAAAAGAATTATCAGAAAAGCTGTCCAACAGTTGAGGAACACCTGTGGAGAGCTACAGAAAGACCTATAATCAGCAGGTACAGATTTTTTTTTTTTTTTTCAGAGAAAAGATTAAATAATTCACTCAACCTCTATAGTGTAACGCCTACCATAGACCAAAGGCTAAAAGGCTTCCTCGTACTGACATGGCACAAGCCACTCCAGAGAAATTACAGTACCCTTTAACCCCTGTACAGGGATTTGGTTTTACATTAGGACCTATTGGAATGCCACCATGGAAGGGCTGCCATCCTGATGTAGGAATGATCGCCCAATGCAGAAACAAGGCGGGGTCAGAACAGGAGGAATATATTAAACCAAACATGAGCAGAAGATGCACACCTAGCTAGGGAAACACTAAGGGTTCATACTCGCTTGTGTGTGAGTCTCTCGCATGAAAACCTGGCACTCGGACCGGAGCGTGCAGCTACATGTCTTTCTATGCCGCCGCATGCTGCGGTCCCAGTGCTGGCGGCAGTGTCAAGTTTTCATGCGAGAGACTCACACGAGAATCGTGTGAGTCTCTCGCAAGTGAGTATGAACCATAAGTTGTATCTGGCAGCTTCCAGCAGCGAGTTGGAAGCCTTAGCAGGGTGTTGTGCTCTAACAATTGGCAGGAGCAGGGAGCTGATAACTTTAGCTGGCTAGCACACACACCCATACTGCCAGACTGGATGGCACTACAGGTCCCAGCCACTCTAACCTTAGTGGCTGGAAAGAGCACGCCGTCCAGAGCTTTTGGTTCTTACATCTATATCAACAGCACCACCCACAGAGTGAATATGGCGGCGACAGAAACAGAAGTCGCAGGAGCAGGTTCTGGTGGAGATGTGACACATAGCCTGTATGCACGTTCATCACGCAAGACTCCATTGCTGAACAAAAAGCATGTTCAAGCATGTTTAACGTTTGCTCAACAACATATAGACAAGCCTGTGAAATACTGGGAGAATATAGTCTAGTCAGAGGAAACCAAAATTTAACTCTTTGGAGGCCATAAGGCACTGCATATCAGCCCATAATCACTATACCAACAGTGAAGTTTGGAGGCAGAAACATCATGGTGTGATGCAGTTTTTCAGCATACGACACTGGCAAACATCATATCATTGAAGGAAAGTTGATGTGGACAAAGATACCGAGATATTCTTGAAAAAAATCTGCTTCCATCTACCAAGATGATGAAGAAGAAACAAAGGTGGATATTTCAGCAGGACAGTGATTCCAAACACACAGCAAAGAAAACTCAGTTGGTTTCAAAGAAATAAAATAAAGGTGCAAGAATGGCCCAGCCAATTACCTGACCTGTATCCAAAAGAAAATGTGCGGAAGGAACAAAGGTCACAGTTCATAAAAGGAATCCACGGAACCTTCAGGTTTTGTAGAGTGTGTAGAAGAATGGGACAAAGTCACACCCGAGCAATGCATGCGACTAGTTTCTCCATACAGGAGGCGTCTTGAAGCTGTCATCACCAACAAAGGCTTTCAAACAAAGTATTAAATACATTTCAGTAAGTGTGTTCAATACTTTTACTGTGTCATCTCTCATTATTACACATAACTTAATTCATGGACATCTATGGTTTGATGTATTTGCATATATATATATATATATATATATATATATATATATATATATATATACATATACACGTGGTCATAATTGTTGGTGCCCCTCATTTAATGACCGAAAAGCCCACAATGGTCACAGAAATAACTTGAATCTGACAAAAGTAATAATCAATGTCTGACTTTGATTTGTTCATTTTCATTGATTTTTTTTTATTTATTATTAGTTTTGTCAGATTCAAGTTATATCTGTCAGCATTGTGTTTTTTTTTCTGTCATTAAGGGTATGTGCACACGTTGCGGATCCGCAGCGGATTTGTCCCTGCAGATCCGCAGCAGTTCCGCAGGTATTGTACAGTGCAATGCAAAGCAATGGGATTTCAAAACCGCAGTGCAGATGTTGCGTATTTTTCCGCGTTTTTAAATCCGCAACATGTCAATTCTTTGTGCGGATTCCGCAGTGGTTTGACACCTGTTCCATTGTCTTCAGATAAACCGCAGGTCACTTTACCTGCAGTTTTACATGCAAGTCCGTGCAGAAAAATCCGCAGCTGAATCCGCACCGTGTGCACTCACCCTAAATGAGGGGTACCAACAATTTTGACCACGTGTAACGCAAGCTGGTTGTCTGTTGCTCCAGGTTTACAGCTTGGTAGTCCTCCATATTATATTTGCCATATTCATATTTTCAACATATCGGACTCATTTTTACTGGTTGCTTAATGTTTAATATTTGTCTAATAAGAATAATATATTTATTCCACTTATGTCTCTGTTTTTGTGAGTCTGTGTATTTGCGTATGTGTATGTATATAGTATTTGATGCACATAGGGCTGGCATTTTGTAGAACATCTTTTTGGAGTTTCTATCCTCTGTATATTCTCCATGTTAGTTATTCTGCTAATTGCTCAGTAGGCCAGAGATGTGAGTCACCACACCAGATCCACCCTGGCTGAGCCGTGTATCGCTGTATGTCATAATAGAACATTTTTATATAGCTACTTGTCACCCATTATAAAAAAAAATAAAAAGTGTGTCATTATACAACTACAATCCCAATTTCAAGAAAGTTGAGATGTGTAAAATGTAAAGAAAACGAGAGTGCAATGATTGGAAATCTGTTACAGCCATATTGTATTCAGAACATAGATCAGATATCAGATGTACAGCGTTGCACGTTTTCCATTTGTTTTGAAAAAAAAAAAAATAACTCCGTTAGAAATTGATGGTCGCAACGCCTGTCAAATACGTTAGGGCAGACAACAGACTGAGAACATCTGGGATGTGAGAAGACCAAGTGCTGGCGTTTTGGAAGAGGAAGGTTGTCCCATTCTGACTGCTGTAAGATTCTCGCTATTCAACAGTCCTCGGTAATCTTTTCCAAATTTTGAGTTCATAATGAGCCAATTGTTTTCTATTGGTCAAAGGTCTGGACTGCAGGCGGCTGGTTCATGATCGAACGCTTATGTGACGCTATTGTGCTGGATGCGGTTTCAGCCTTACCATTTTCTTGCTGAAATATATAAGGCAGCCTTAAAGGTTTGTCCTGTCCAAACCGCAAAGTCTGCAGTCACTCTGTGTGACTTAAGTCTTAATAATCCCCCCAGCGCATGCACTGTGCGCTGCAGGGATTCGCGTGTTTCAGACCTGGGAACGGAGGGTGTGTATGAGTTATACATACTCCCGGTCAGTGGACGTAGTCTCGCTCCATTCACTTGTATTGAGCCAATGCCGTGCCCAATCAAGTGACGAGGCCGGCCAGTAGTCGTGTCAAACTAGAGGTCGCGGCCTCGCTCCATGCAAGAGGAATGGCCGGACAAGTCTACTGCTGTTCCACTGATTGCATATGGGACTAATGGAGATGGCCGAGGGCTGTTTTATTGTATGCATGCATGTAGCTGAAACAAGTTACACTCCTGGAATATTATTGGTGTATTGGCTTTATTGGCACTCGATAATAGCTGGAGTCCTACTTTAATGTCGCTTGTCTCAAGATTATTATTGGAGGAGGGTGCGGAGGTCCTGTCCTCAGTACACCTGGCTTTCACTGCACATGTACGGACATATGTAATGATGTATATTGTGTTTTCTTGTAGGTACAGACTTGTACCAAATGTGCATTTTCCAGAGCAAATTAATGACGTATACGCAGCCTCTAAATACTTCTTGCAGCCAGCGGTCCTCGCCAAATATTCCATAGATCCGTACAGGATTGCGCTTTCTGGAGACAGTGCTGGAGGAAACCTGGCAGCAGCAGTATGTCAGCAGGTAACTCCTAGATCTCCCCATGCGTTCGCTTTAAACTTCATACGTTTTTAGAAGATTTATAATCGCAACAAATTTTGGTGCAGATTTTTGTTGCATGTGATTCCAGGAAAATGGTATAATTATTCACTCCGTTGAAAAGGGAATGGGTTGGTGGATTAATTCATCAGCTTGTCTTACTGATGCCAATGTTGATGTCATTACCTAAAGCTGATTAATATATACAGATTTCTCCATAATCTGTTGAGCATTTTAATGTTTCTTCTTTTGGGAAAGTTGCATACATTTTATGATATTCACCATAATGTGATTGGATAAATCAATCATAAGTTTTGAAAAAATTGTTAAAGATTAGAGGGCATTCCCATATCCACATATGGTATTTAATCAGTTTTGCAATTTACTGTTTATTAATATCTCAAGAGAGACTGCAGATTTGATCTTTTCTGTATTTGCTGTCTAGCTTGTAAGCGCTGCACTGAATCTGGCCAGGATTGGGAGCTAACGGTGCCTTTTAGCAATCATGGTCTTCTAAAGGGCAGCGCTGACAAGCTGAATAGAAAAGCGCTTGTGTGCACTGTACATGTTTGACTACCACTGCTGCACACTAGTGGTGATCAGTCTGTTAGGCAGCGAGCTAAACAAAAGGTGTATTATTATCTTGAGAACGCCTGCAAATTTTAATAAACTGGAAACTGTGAAAGCGCTTTTTTTTTTTTTTTGTTCAAGCACTATCCAACAAAAACCATCTTTAAAGGGAGAGAAAAGAAATATTCATTAACACAGGGTGCTTTATGACCCTGCACTCTCGGGATCAGTGAGGGTCTCGGTAGTCAATTCTCAAGTGATGATGCATTTACAATCTATCCTATGGATAGGTGATAAATGTTTATTGGTTGCCCCAAGAAAGGCTTTATGCATGTTTTAACTCTCTAGAGACCATGCCATTCCAAACTTCACTGATCACTAATGGGACCCTGGTACCTTGTCTTTACCAGTCCATCAATGGTTTTGTATATAGCAGTCGTCACACATGCATGGAAATGCTGAATACTCAATGGGAGGTATAAAAATATCTGCATGAAGCAACTTTACCTTTTAATTGTGGCTTGTGGCATAAAGGTTGCAAAACTAAAGTTTAAAAATATATTTTTTTTTCACCAAAAGAATGAAAACTCCAAAATGGACGTTCACGTTATAAGCAGCAATCCCTCTGCTGACCACTAAGTGGCACTGTTGGCTATCTGCAAATTGTACAGTTACCTCCAATGATGGAAGTGATCCCTTTATCATACACCTAAAATAACTGCGTACTTGTGCTATGAGTCTATCGGTCAGAACAGAGAATGATTTTCTTAAATCTTTTTTTCCCATACCTCCGTTTGCATGCGCTCTTCATCCATTTCATGTGATCAAATCAGTCTGATTTAGACTCCGACAATCACTAAGAGAGAAAATTATTCTCATATTATAAAAAAAAAAAAATCATTTTATTATGTAGAATGTGTATTATTTAATTTTATAGAAGTTTAGACGGTACTTCTTTTACAGGGGACCCGACATCTCTCCTCATGTCTGTTTGAAAAAACAAAATTTATTCTGATACATGAACTCCGGTCCTCTGTCATTTCTCCTGGGAATGAAAAAATTGAGTGGGATTTACCATTTCCTTTGTTAAGGTTTGTGGCTACAGTGGAGACAAACCCTACATTTCCAGCATGAATAACAGAGGTACAGCATAAGGCTGAGTTCTAAATCTCATAATGCGCCATCGTTTTTTGTTACGCGAAGTCTCGGTTATTAATGCAATATAATACTTATGTTCTTCTTTCTGTTTGCTTCTTATATAGCTTACACAAGATGAGACTGTAACAACCAAAGTAAAACTGCAAGCTTTGATTTATCCAGTACTCCAAATATTAGATTTTAACACACCCTCCTACCAGCAAAATATGGATATGCCAATCCTTTCCCGCTACGTCATGATAAAGTTCTGGCTGGACTATCTAAATGGGAGCCACACTTTCGCCCAGGCCCTGCTGGTTAACAATCACACCTCTTTAGACGTACATGAAGCCGTTGCACTTCGGCAACTTTTGAACTGGAATTCATTGTTGCCTTTGAGCTTTAAAAAGAACTACATGCCTCTGATACAAACTATAGGGAACCCCAGGATTGCTCGAGACGTACCTGCTTTATTTGACACCCGAGCTTCTCCATTGATTGCACACAAGGAGACCCTTCAGAAGCTTCCAAAAACCTATATCTTAACCTGTGAACATGATGTCTTGAGGGATGACGGGACCATGTATGCGAAGCGGCTGGAAGAAGCTGGTGTTGACGTCACTCACGATCATTATGAAGATGGCTTCCATGGCTGCATGCTCTTTGCTACCTGGCCAACTTATTTCTCAGCTGGTGCCAGAACAAGAGACGGCTATATCAAATGGCTAAGTGAGAACCTTTAATAAACATGACATATCAAATTTACAGGGACTATGAAGTCTGCTCTGGGAAAAAAAATAATGCAAGACTTTTTCATTTTAGATTTGAAGGATCTTCCTCTTTTTTTTAATTAAAGAAGTGCTCCAGCAATTTTGTTTTTCCTATATAGTTCAACATAGGCTATAGTGGCATAGACAAGAGCCTCAGTATTCTTTGTGTTAAGCAGTGTTAGTTGATGTGCCATCTTTATTCTTTTATCCCTGAGATGCAGCCTACATTTCCCATCCTGGCTTTATCGAGAGAGAAAGAGAGGGGGCAGAGTTCTCATCATGTTGTGCCAGCCCCGAGTCCTTTCTCGCAGCAGCTGTGATGGATGAGGGGCATAGAACTGCTTACTCACACTACAGTGTATTCTCTATACAGCATTGGCCTGTCATCTCTGACTTCTTCTTGTGATAGGTTTCTCACTGTCACCTTTTCCAAGATTCACACAACATTCGTAGATCATATAGACTGTGTGCCTCAGGAAACCTGCAGCTAATCATTGTAGGAACATGTCTACTATATCATTGCTTTTATATAAAGCATAAATGATATCTTGAGTGGTGAGGGAAGACGTGCAGAGAAACTGGGAGGTTAAAGCTAGGTGGAGTATGTGAGCGCTCATGGCTGATTTTAACAGGTGATGTCACCATGTAGTTCTGATGTCAGACTGGTTCACAGAGTGGAGATCACCTGTTACAGCTGCCACGAATGGGAGGTATAAAATGTATGGGAGCAACTATAGTACGGTAAAATAAATTTCACTTTGAGAATATTTTTGATGACTAAGCATCATATC
The DNA here is from genome assembly GCF_039654945.1 of Dendrobates tinctorius. Taxonomy (NCBI): domain Eukaryota; kingdom Metazoa; phylum Chordata; class Amphibia; order Anura; family Dendrobatidae; genus Dendrobates; species Dendrobates tinctorius. The sequence goes on from NW_027361728.1 coordinate 35,469,519, forward strand.
TGCAAAAATGCTGGAGTACTTCTTTAACTAAAAATAAATGACTTCTCTGTATTTGTTTAAAGTATATAATGGGATAACCACAGAAGAACTGGAATTGTAGTATAGTCTGTTACATGCGTCACCACTGTGTATTAGTTAGGGTGCTTTCACTTTGCCTTCCGGGACCCGTTCAGTGGCACTGTCGGGGCTTACGTCTTAACCCCCCACAAACGTGATTTGGACTTGTGCACCAACGGTACCATTATAGTCAGTTTTGCTGGGCGTCCAGACGTAAGTCCCGATGACTCCATCAAACTGGTGCCGGAACGCCATCTTGTTATTACACTTGAAATACATTTCTGGTAGATGCCTCAATCACCACTGTGTGTTGACTGTACACTGCACGTATGGAGCAGTTGCAGCGTTGACACCTCGGATGTCTTGCACAGACCATCATACCTGTTCTATCAGATGTTATGTAGCTCTCCATATTCTCCTGCAGACTCTGTTTCCGTATCGTGCATTATACACGACCACCATAGAACAATACTGCCTGTGATCTGCACTCCATTGTCTTACAGACCAAAGTTCACACACGTGAATCAGGCCTTAAAATAAAAGGTGGGCTCTGCAATATTGCTCTTATCGTTCATGGAGTAAGTGTAAGTGATTTATCTAACACTCCAACGCTCATGGCCAAAGCACACCAGGGAATAAAATGCAAGGAATTTTCGTTAATCACTGGGAAGCTTAGTTTTACCCTCTGCAGCTTTCGTCTGTACCAGGCTTTCACTGTACAAATATGTCCTGGAATGAGTTTGCTGAAAAACATTGCAGATACTTTGCACTAACCTCTACTGACCCTCATTGTCCTAAAAGTGAAAGAAAACGCCTGTCTGGCCCCTGTCCAGCGCCTGTCTGGCTCTCTACTGACTTAGATAATAGCTTTTATATGTGGATAGCTTAGGAGCTGTGTGTTTGTTTGTTTTGTTGTTGTTTAAGGCTATGTGCACACGTTGCGGATGCTGCTGCGTTTCCGCAGCGGTTTTGGCCCTGCGGAAACGCAGCAGTTCCGCTGACCATGTACAGTACAGTGAAACGCTATGGGGTTTCAAAAACGCTGTGCTGACGGTGCGGATTTTTCCGCGTGGTTTTGCTGCGGTTTACAAACCGCAGCATGTCAATTGTTTGTGCGGATTCCGCAGCGGTTTCATACCTTTACCATAGTAGAGGTGTGAAACCGCAGACCAAACCGCAGGAAAACCGCAGGTCACTTTACCTGCGGTTTTATCTGCCTTTCCGCGCGGAAAAACCCGCAGCGGAATCCGCAACGTGTGCACATAGCCTTAAGCTATATGGAAAGGTTGTTTCCCCCAGGAAAGGAAATCACTGCAATGATATGTTCGCTTTCAGTAGTGTTGGTGTTAGTATTGCTGTGTGTGGTTTTAGATTATCTTGAGTTTTACATCTTCATTGTATTAAAATCTGATCCAAACTGATCTGAACAATGTTTTTTTTTTTATAATTCTGGGCATGCTTTCAGATCTCATTCATGAATGTAGGATTTATACGCTTTTATTTACTTGCAGTGCGAAGTTTTCCGCAGCAAAAACTGTTGCAAACTGGATCCTGTCCTGCGTGCAAAGAAGCAGCTGTGCATTACAGTACATGGTGCGTTCATGTCAATACCCGGTGTAAATTTCGCAGTTATCACAATGGTTTCCGCTGCGTAGTGCCGCAGATATACTGCTGACTCTACTCTTGGTATCATAAAGGGAGATATATGTGGTGAATATCCGCACCACGATGTTTCTGCAGGGTGTGTATGAGATTTAATATATAATCCACCACGTTTATACCGTAAGGCCGGGATCACACTACAGCTTGTGATGCGAGAAACTCGCACGAGTCTCTCACATCAACACCCGGCGCTGCGGTCGGCACTCGGGACCAGATCGTTCAGCTGCATGTATTTCTATGCAGCAGCTGCTCCGGTCCTGAGTGCCAGCGGCAGCGCCGGGTGTTGATGTGAGAGACTCGTGCGAGTTTCTCGCATCACAAGCTGTAGTGTGATCCCGGCCTAATATGGATATTCCATCCTGATAATCCAGATGAGAAATACACTGCAAGAAAGAGCAATGTGGAAGAATACTTGGAGAGGCAGAATAGAGCAGCCTGTTACACATGTGCCCTGCTGCTGCATTAACTAGGAGCGTGTTAAAGGGAATCTGTCCGTAGGATCAACCCTTCTATGTAGACATGCATGTCATAGGAAGCTGAATAAAATGATACCTTGATATCTGCGATCCAATGTCTTATTCCACTGATATCCATGTTTTTCCTTACATGTAAATTCGCTGTTCAGGCCTATGACCCAGACACTGATCTCCGTGAGAATCTGCCTCCAGAGATTATATAACTGAAAGGGGGCATTACCAGTGTGAGACATGTAACTAAGACAGGATAGTAGGACTGAATTTTGCCTCCTTACAAACATTTAGCAGCTGCAGCTCTCACAGCTCTGCTGTATTGCAACAATACTGCAAAAATAGCTGCTTGCGAGATGGAAGCTGAAGTGCTGAGAGGGCTTGTGCACATGACTGTATTTTTGGTAGGAGTGTTATCTGACAGTTAATCTATGGGTCCGTACACGTCTGCTTTTTTTTTTCCTCCTACAAAAAATTGTAGCATTCCTGAGTTTGATCCGATATTCAGAGCGCACTCAGCCATACAAGTGAATGAGTCTATGGAAACCATCTGACTGCACTTGGATGACATCTAAGTACAGTCTGATTTTCACAGACTATCAGAATGAAGAAGATGGACAATTTATTCCTCATCTTCTCTTGCAATAGAATTGGATCACACTGTGCTCAGTTTGATCAGTGTGTGATTAGCATAATCTGCTCGATTCTCTCAAATAAGCTAATATACGCCAGTGTGACCTTAGCCTGCAGAGAGCGGCCACAACATATCACACTGGAAACCATTACAAAACACTGGTAATGTTCCCTTTCATTCACACTAATCTCTGGAGGCAGATTCTCAGGGAGATCTATGTCCGGCCCATAGCCTGGAACGGATCATTTACATATAAGAAAAACGTGGATTTCTTTGGAATAAAACATTGCAGATATCAAGGTATTTTCTTTGTCTTCCTATGACCTACGTGCCCATAATTCTTTTCCATTTCATGAAAGCCATAAGCTAAGTGCCAAGTTATTTTATTATCACTCTTTAGTTTGGCTAACCTACTTGCGCACCCTACAGTAGTGCCACGCTATACTTCACACTACGTGCCCATATAGACTGCTTAGTAGGGCTGATCCTACTGACAGATTCCCTTTAATGTACTCTTAAGCTTTTTATTCTTTATATGTTATTTCAAGAGGTTGTTTTTTTTTGGGTTTTTTTTTAATACCCATTCCTAATTTTGGCTTAAAAAAATGTAATCTTCCTGATATGTGTTTGTGTGTAGCTTTTATGGCACAAGAAAGTGTAGAATATATTTAGCCGGGACTGCACAGGTTACCTACACAAGCTACTGCCGGCTATTCTGTGGCCTGAACAGCGTACGGGGCAGGATCTCCTACTAATTCACTGTCCGCCACGGAATGAAGTCCTGTCCGATGTGAAGTGATGATGAATTGGCTCACTCCAGAAGTGCTGTTCTCGCCTCTTACCGTGTAGGTGACGCCATAAGCCACTCCTTACAGTAGTCACATGGCGGCATATTTTCCACAATATCATGTGTGGCAGATAATTCTGTATTGATCCACGGCTAATCTTGGAAAAGTCATTAATACCATATTTTTTTCAGAATTGCCTTATTGTACTTCTCACGACTTTGTCAGCATACGTTTTGAGAATATTTATCAAAAATAATAAAATTTAATGTAGAATTATTTCAGAATGATGTGTGGGTTTTCTGTATTTTCTTACTTGCCTATTATTGTACATATATTGTATATGTGTTACTGTAGACTATATTCACACGCCTGTTTTTTTTTTCCCACGCTGATCCATACACATCGGTTTTAAAGATGGATCCATGTCTCCAGTTCTTGACACTATTAACAACAGGGCCTATTCTTATCCGTTTTGCGGGTCAGACTTGGCCATTAAAGTCTGCTGGGGTCCATATAAAAAGGATAACATAACGAAGACATATTTTTGTTCTTGATTGTTTCATCCATATTTCATTTGTTTATTTTTCGTGTGTTTTATTTTTTTTTGTCTTATTTAATTCTTTATTTTTCTCGCTCATCCAGCGCCATGTATTTTATAGATGGGTAAGACCTCGACCCTACAGGACCTATATGGCCACGTCAGCAGTCCGCTGGGCTCATATCTACTGATAATTTTCATTGACATATTTCTAAGTACTGTAGACAAAATAGACTTTTTTCATAAGCATATATGTACCCCACAAATGATATTGCCATACAGTACAAATGGTCAGACGACCGAAACTCTGCTAGTGGGTGCACAGTCTTGTCTCAGCGAGCAGACAGAGTGTTCTGAACATGCAGCCAGCTTGCCTTACATTTAAAAAAAACAAAAAAATTTTTTTTGCTCTTTAGTATGTGCAGTACTACTCTCTACCAGAAGATGGCAACCATTCATCAGGTAGATTGTTCTCTCTCTGCTCAATGTTTAAAAAAAAAAAGTGCCACGTGTCCTTTTTATTACCTTGTTTTGTGTTTTTTTTAAAAGCTGCTTTCATGTCAGACACTTAACTAATTAGAGATCTTGCGAGATACTGACATTACAAGACCTAGGTTTAATATGGTATTTGCAGTGTGTTCTTAAATGACACTTAAAATGAGTCATGGAGCCCCATGAGGACACGTATGGTGAGAACTGTCTTCTGTAAAAGTCTGTGTGACCTTAGGAGTCGTTGGGCCAGATTCATTACTTCATTACAGCTTTTACGCCAATATTCTGATGTAAAAATGGTTGGAAGAGTCTTTAGTGGAACACAAGGCGGCGCTAAAATATTGCGACTTTTGGCATTCTCGCGCCTTTTTCGCTCAGCTTCAACAAAGTGGGCAGATCTGTGGCAGAATAGGCGCAGGATGACCGCCGCTCATTAATTTTACGACGAGCAATGGCGTTCACTCTGCCTCAGATCTTACTCCAGCAGGGACTGTAGTAGGATTTGTGGCCAGGAGCCTGCCATTCGTCCGGCGATCCTGCCTGATTGAGACGTGCACCCGTATAGATGGATCGGGTGCGTCTCTCTCCAGCACATCTCATCAATTATGGGGTGACCATCGCCAATCTCGATGACTCAGGGCCAGTGTGTTTAGCAGTTTTGTAATTTTGTGTTCAAAAGAAAACAAATTGCTGTAACATACATGATAGTAAAAGCACAAAGCTGCTATCAGTCCCCAAATGTGGCAGAAAATATGTTTTTATTCCAAGGCTATGTGCACACGTTGCAGATTGGGCAGCGGATTTTTCCCTGCGGATTTGGCAAAATCCACAGCTAAATCCGCAGGTCAAAAGACCTGCGGGGTATCTGCGGTTTAGCCCTGCGGTTTCACACCTCTACAGTGTTAAAGGTGTGAAACCGCTGTGGATTCAGCACAAACAATTGACATGCTGCGGATTGTAATCCGCGCGGAAAAATCCACACCATGTGCACAGCGGATTTTAAAATCCATAGGCTAACATGGTACTGTACCATGTCAGCAGAACTGCTGCAGATCCGCAGGGCCAAATCCACAGCAGAATCCGCAACGTGTGCACATAGCCTAAGGTAAAAAAGTAAGGGGTTGTCCGGTGTAAATCCATAAGTCTGCAGTCACTCTGTGTGACTGCAGACTCATGAATCCCCCCCATGCACGCACTATGTGCTGCGAGGATTCGCCGGTTTCTGAGCCAGAACTAGGGGTACATATGCTTTAGGCCGGGGTCAGACTTGCGAGAAACTCGCACGAGTCTCACATGTCAATACCCAGTGTAACAGGCCAGATTAACCCCCCGCCCAGAATATACCCAGGGTTAAAGTGGCCTAGGCCAGTTTATACCCCTCCGGGTCAGAATATACCCCAGCTGCTGTAGATCAGATTTTTCACGCTTTTGAGAAGCATCAAAAACGGGGCCCCAGGCAGCGCACGGGGCCCCAGGCAGAGCACATGGGCCCAAGGCAACACACGGGAGCCCCAGGAAGCACACATGGCCCCAGGGAGTGCACAGGGGCCCAAGGAAGCACACGGGGCCTCAGTCAGCACACCGGGGCTCCAGGCAGCATACCAGGCCCCAGGAAGAGCACAGGGGCCCCAGACAGCACACGGGGACCCCAGGAAGCGCACAGGGTCCCAGACAGAGCACAGGGGGCAGAAACAGTCTTCCCCCTGTGCACTGTCTCTGCGCCCCTGTGCACTTCCTGGGGTCCCCGTGTGCTGCCTGGGGCCCCGTATGCTGCCTGGGGCCCTGTGTTCTGCCTGGGAATCCGTTCGCTTTCTCTGCCCCTGTGTGCTGCCTGGGGCCCCGTTTTTGATGCTTCTCAAAAGCGTGAAAAATCTGATCTACAGCAGCTGGGGAATATTCTGACCCGGAGGGGTATAAACTGGCCTAGGCCACTTTAACTACGGGTATATTCTGGGCAGGGGGGTTAATCTGGCCTGTTACACCAGGGAGTGTAAATTGTATATGATAAAAGAGTCTGATTTTTGTTTCCAGAAACAGCACTTGGGATGTACCTGGTACTGACCAAGGCTGTGATCTGAGACACAACTCACTTACGAGACTCGCCTCTTTAAAACATTTATTATCTCCTGTCCTCTATCTCCCTGTGCAGTCTTTGTACATGAAGAGTGTAAGTGTACTTTGGTCATGTTTTTCTGTTCACTTGACTTGTTTATCTGGATTCTTGTCAATTGATGTTTTTCCTAGAGAAAGCCTGTGCTAAGGTTACTGCTACAAGCGAAATCCTTGCGAGTCTCACATACAGAAGATTTGGCGCAAAATGCAGATATGACCAATGCACGGTTATGTGCACATGCTGCGGATTCTGCAAAATCCGCAGATAAATCCACAGGTCAAAAGACCTGCGGTTTATCTGTGGATTGGCCTGCGGTTCTGCCCTGCGGTTTATCATCTCCACAATGGAGGAGATGGTAAACCGCTGCGGAATCCGCAGAAAGAATTGACATGCAATTCTTTCTGCGGATTTGAAACTGCAACAAAATCCGCGCGGAAAATTCTGCAGCATCTGCACAGCGGTTTTTAATTCCCATAGGGAATAATGGTACTGTACACCGCAGCAGAAACTGCTGCGGATCCTCAGGGCCAAATCCGCTGCGGATCCGCAGCGTGTGCACACAGCCTTAGAGTACATGCCCAATGTTACTGCCATGCGACAACAGAACGCAAACTAACGTCTGTGTTGTTCTACATGTCTGGTTTTATTCCCTTTCAGTCACGTAGGGGCCCCGGCACTGACTGACAGCTGGCTCTAATGCTAATAAAGTTAGTTTCCTCCCAGCTGCGGACATCTCAGTGCAGGCGCCATGCAGCTTCAGATTGCTATTAATCTACAGATTAACCCCATATCTACAGGTTACTAGTGTTTTTTTTACATGGAAGTTTTTTTCTACATTTTTTGTTTTTTGGTTCATATGTCAATTTTTAAAATCTTTGTTTAATTGTTTTTTTTCTCATATGAAGACACAGCTTCTACAGACAACACAAGGACAACATACGTGTTCTATCCTTTGTTTTTCCATGGGCCATTGCCTTACTTTGGTGAGTGTAATCAAAGTTTAACATTTTGGTGGGGTTTTTTTTCGGACAATCGCAGACATTGTGACATTAATTGTAAAGGGTCAATGATCTATCCCTTACAATAGCGGCTAGCACGCTGACCAAAAAATGGGATCTCTCACACATCTTTTATTTTGGTGTGTCTGCTATCCGTTATTCTTGGGGATGGTTTACCGTCCAATTACAATCAGTGTCTTTCTCATGTCTTTTTTTTAGAACAGGCCAATTGTCAACCAGTAAAAAATAAAACGAACACGTTTTACTTTAATTCACATTGGGCATCAAACCCACCAATGTATTCAATGAAGAAAAAAAACAGCACATGATCTGATACGTTAGGCTATGTGCACACGTTGCGGATTCTACCACGGATCCGCAGCGTATTTGGCCCTGCGGGTCCGCAGCAGATTCTGCTGCGTTGTACAGTACCATTAAAGTCAATGGAATTTGAAAAACGTTGTGCACATGCTGCGGAAAAATCCACGCTGATTAGCTGCGGGTTCATTTCCGCAGCATGTCAATTCTTTGGGCAGATCTGCAGCGTTTCTGCACCCATTGACTTGGATTGATCCGCAGCAAAACCGCAGGTCTCAAAAAGATCTGCGGCTTTGCTTCAGATGAAACGCTGCTGATCGGGAGGGGGGAAGAGTGGGGGTGGAGTGTTGGCGGTGACTGTGTGCGTGTATGATGTGTGGGTGGTGACTGGGCGTGTATGTGTGTGCGGGCTATGTGTGTACGGGGGTCTGCGGGGCTCATCAGACAGTCTGGGGGTCTGTGCGGGGCCTGTGCGATGATCATCGGGCTGTCTGGGGGCCTGTGCGGGGGTCATTGGGCTGTCGGGGGTCTGTGCGGGGCCTGTACGGGGGTCATCGGGATGTCGGGGGTCTGTGCGGGGCCTGTGCCGGGGTCATCGGGCTGTCGGGGGTCTGCGCGGGGTTCATCGGGCTGTCGGGGGGTCTTGCGGGGGAGCCCGTGGGTCATCAGTCAGTCCAGCGGGTTTCCAGGGGGCTGCGGTGCTGTGTGTGTGTGTGTGTATGTATGTGTATGCAGGCATCGTCCGATGGGACTACAAGTCATCGGGCTATGCCTGCTACCCTGACGGTAATTGACACATCAGCCAATAATAGGACAGTAGTCCCATCATCTGGCTAATGTGTTGAATGTAAAAAAAAAACATACAGAACATACATATAACATACAACCTACAGTATTACATACAGAACATACATATAAGATACAGAACATACATATAAGATATAGAACATACATGTAAAATGCAGAAAATATATGTATGTTCTGTATGTTATGTATGTTCTGTATGTTATATAAGATACAGAACATACATATAAAATACAGAACATACAACATATAACATACAGAACATATAACACATAACATAGAGTACGTACTCACCGCACACAACTAATTCCCCAAAGTCATCGATCTCTTGTAATAAACATAAAATAATAAACCAACCTATACTCATCTCTCCGCCGTATTCCACATAATAACGAGGGTCCCATGATGATCTCCCGTGGAGAACAGCCGCATCAGCTGATGTGACCTCTCTCCAGGGGCTCCAGCACTGAAATGACAGGATCAGGTAATCCTCTGCTGTGTATCCCTCCGCCGGGAAAGCGGTCCCGTAACCCTAGCACTAACCCTAACCCTAATTCTCACGCAGCAGTGCTGTAAAGTGAGACTCTGAACTCAGGTAACCTCAGTGATGCACTGCAGGAGGCATTATCTCATGTCAGTTCATCACTGGGAGGCCCCATAGAGCAGTGACATCACCTGATGTCACTATTCTGTAGGGGAGATTGTCGTGGGACCCTCGTTAATAATTGGACTGCGTGGGACAGGGAGTATATGGTTGGTTTATTATTTTTCGTTTTCTTCTAGGAGACTAGGGTGTCGCATGGATCGGAGAGTTAAATAAAAAGATGAAAACCGTGTTGTGTTTTATTTCATTAAAAGACTTTATTCATATGTGTGTGGGTTTTTTTTTAACCCTTTAATAATGGATAGGCGTCTTATTGATGCCGCTCGATTATTAACCGGGCTTAATGTCACCTTCCAATAGCAAGGTGACATTGACCCCTTATATTACCCCATATCCCACCACTACACAGGCGTGGGAAGAGAGGGGCTAAGTGCCAGAATTGGCGCATCTTAGAGATGGTATTTGTATTCGGGGGGGCCAATATCCATGGCCCCTTCCTTGGCTATGAATATCAGCCCGCAGCTGTCTGTACAGCCTTTCTGGCTATAAACTGTAGGGGGACCCTACGTCATTTTTTGGGGTCCCCTTATTTTAATAGCCAGTAAAGGCTATACAGACTGCTGCGGCTGATGTTCATAGCCTGGGAAGGGGCCATGGGTATTACCCCCTTCCCAGGCTACAAATATTGGCCCCCGGTCATCAGCTTACCCCCTCTGGTGCAGAAAATTGCACGAGAGCCCACGCCATTTTTCCCTTTTTTTTTTTTTTTATATATATGGCTAACTTGTGCAACATAATGAACAATACCCGGACCCCTGTAGTCTTCATTTGAGGTACATTAACAGCTCAGAGTTACATTGAGTTAGATGTGGAACCAGTGAAAAGACCATTTCTCCAAAGTATCCCCGGAGAGATTTTTCAACATGAAAATTCCAAGCCACATGTTTCTCATGCTACTATGAGTACCCTGCTTGGCTTAAACGTGCTACCATGGCCTGCAGTATCTCCAGACTTGTCTCCCATTGTTAGGAATCTGGGTCCTTCTATGCCTATGCAGCAACCCAGATTCTCACATTTATCTCCAGAGGCTAAGTCCTTTTTCCCAGCTTCTGAGCATGCTCACGGGACGAGCTCTCATTGGAGTTCAGGAGTCAGGTGCTCCGGTCCTGCTCCTGATTTCATTGGTTCTGCTCTGGGCTCTGGAGATTTCCGGAAGGTCCCGTACGCTATAAAAAGTGCGCATGGTTGTTCCGCCATGCGCTAATATTTTCATACTGCTGCTGTGTGTATGGTGATGGATGCTTGGACTGGTGACTGACTCATTAAGAAACCCCTTCCCTGTGAGAGTGTGTGGGATTCAGTATCTAGCAGCGCTAGCGCCAGCGCGCTCAAGCCTCACCTGTTGCAGCAGCCTGCGCCCTGCATTGCGCCAGCATCTTTGCAGCGCTTTTCCAGCAGCTCTGTTCCTGCCGCGCTGCAGTTGAAGCCCAGTGTGCGTTCGCGGTTGCAACGCCACTGCGTCAGACGTTTATCGGTAGGTCTAGACGGAGTCAGGCCTGTCACTCATGGCGACTCCTGTGACCCTATACCATGTCTGTCACGTTGAGCTTCTGTGAAGTTAAAACAGACTCGGCGTTTTTGTATATGTGTTTTGCTTGCAGCTCTGTGTGTGAAACAGACTGCTTCAGTGCTACTTTACATATGTTTATGCTTGCAGCTCTGTGAGTACAACAGAGCTTGCTTTTGTGCACCAGGTGCAGTTTAACCCTGTGCACATTACCGTTCTTGTGCTCTGCCTCTTTAGCAGCCTTTTCTACATCTGCTGCACGGTGGATCCCGGGCGGCGAACACGCTTTATTTATATTTTTATTTAGCGTGTTCCGCCGACCATAACATAATACTAGCGCCAGGGTCTGGCTAAAGATGGCAGACCAGCAGCAACTGTTGCAGTGCGTGCGACAGCTCGAGGCTCGCTTGGCTACTCTTGAGAGGGCCCTTGCAGCTTCGCAGGCCACAGATGCTGCTGTCCAGGTACTTAAGGACGCGGTAGGGCATATGTCCATGTCCGCCCTTGCACCGACAGTTACCCGCCTCCCGTTGCCCGAAAAATATTCTGGGGATGGCGCCTCCTGCAGGGGTTTTATCAGTCAGTGCTCGATCCATCTGGAGCTGCTGGCTGCGCAATTCCCTACAGAGCGGGCCAAGGTGGCCTTTATTATATCCCTACTGTCGGGCAAGGCGCTGGAATGGGCTACTGTTCTGAGTTCATTTTCTCCTTCACCTCTGATGTCTGATGAACTCCCTCTGCTGGTGAAAGGAGATAGTGAAAGTGATCTGGATGGGAAGAACCTGTCATCTGAACAGGTGGAGTGTGATTGGACATCCGGAATTTCTGAGTGGATATAAGGCAGCCGACGCCCTTGCAGGGTTGCTGGTGATCCTTTCTGCTCTGAGCTCTGGCATCCAGTTTAGTTCCTGTCTACTAAAAGCTAAGTTTTTGCTCTGCTATTTTTCCATGAGATTTTGTCTGTTTACTTAATGTTTGTGTTCAGCCTGCCCTGGCTGGGACGGGCTGAACTCCATTTTTGTCTCTGATCAGTTGATCTCTTTGCTCTGTCTTCAGAATATACCTGAGTGCTGATATAGTGATTTTGAAGTCTAGTGACTTCAGGGCCTTTTCTATCAGACGTGTTGGACATTATTTTTGGCAGGGTTTTTTTTGCGGGTTGCAGCCAGCATCTTTTCTGTCCTTTCCTATCTAGTTAGTTGGGCCCCATCATTTGCTCAGCCTGTCTTTCTGTCTGTGTTTGTGTTTTCATCTGTTTTTCACCGACAATACATGTTGGGGGCTGTCTATTGCTTTGGGGTCTGCTCTGGGGCAGTTTAGATTTCCCCTTTCTTCTTTAGGCTTATTTAGCACTCCGGCTGTGACGAAGGCTCTAGGGCACCGTAGGAACCCCCCACGGCTACTGTTAGTTTTAGTGAATAGGATCAGGGGTCTGCAATCCGCTAGCTACCAACCTCTCCGGTTTTCTGGACTTAGCTTGTGTTTTTGTTTTTTCCTCCTCCGGTGACTCATTCATGACAGGCTACGCCACTATGGGAGCATGGTGACCCGGATGTTCGGACCGCGGCTAATCTGCTAACAGCTATCAAGCAGGTGTTTCTCGGTCCATGGGTGACACACGATATCTCTCTCCAACTGCTCGCCTTGTCTCAGGGATCACTCTCAGTCAGCCAATACGCCGTCCGTTTTCGGACACTGGCGTCTGAGTTAGAGTGGTCTGACAAGGCACTGATCCCAGTTTTTTGGAGAGGAATAGCAGAGCACATGAAGGATGCTCTCTCTACTAGAGAGATCCCTACCACTCTGGAGGAGCTAATCTCCATCTCCTCCCGTATCGGCCTCCGTTTTTCGGAGCGTGGTATGGAGCGTGCTCACTCCAAACGGAGAGGTACTCCGGCTCCCAAATTTTTTGAGCCCCTGGACCTGCCCGAGCCAGAGGTTCTACCTCCCGAGCCCATGGAGGTGTCTCGCGCCATTTCTGAGACATTTCCGGCTCAAGAGTCCATATGCGGTTGTCACCATCCACTCGCTGCTTCCCAGGAAGACAGCGACCCGCAATGGTCTGACTGTGAGTCGGTAGGCGAGACTTTTGTTCCTCCTCGCCAGCGACCTAAAGTTCTCGCGTGGGCACACGCGCCAAATGCGGATGGCAATCGTGGCTATATGCAGACCACGAAGTCACTGGCTGGTTCGTATTGGTGGCCGCACAGGGCTCGGGATGTAAAAAAGTTCATTCGGGCATGCACCCTATGTGCTCGGGACAGCCTTCCCGAACAGAGTGTGGCTACACCGGCCGATACACGGTGGCGCCTTCCTAAAACTCCCGCGCTCCCATTGTCTCCCGGGTGACCCTCTTGAGACCTGGCGACCTGGCCTCCGCTGATACCGTCCGCATGTCCCGGTTTTCGGTTTCACCTACGGGACATCAGGCTCGCCTTTTGATGAGTCTGAGGTTTGTGCCACTGTTGGGCATGGGCTGGTGGATTGGAGGGTTCAGGGAGGAGGGGGCCCTAGGAGGGGGGGTAATGTTAGGAATCTGGGTCCTTCTATACCTATGCAGCAACCCAGATTCTCACATTTATCTCCAGAGGCTAAGTCCTTTTTCCCAGCTTCTGAGCATGCTCACGGGACGAGCTCTCATTGGAGTTCAGGAGTCAAGTGCTCAGGTCCTGCTCCTGATTTCATTGGTTCTGCTCTGGGCTCTGGAGATTTCCGGAAGGTCCCGTACGCTATAAAAAGTGCGCATGGCTGTTCCGCCACGCGCTAGTATTTTCATACTGCTGCTGTGTGTATGGTGATGGATGCTTGGACTGGTGACTGACTCATTAAGAAACCCCTTCCCTCTGATAATACGTCTGAGAGTGTGTGGGATTCAGTATCTAGCAGCGCTAGCTCCAGCGCGCTCAAGCCTCACCTGTTGCAGCAGCCTGCGCCCTGCATTGCGCCAGCGTCTTTGCAGCGCTTTTCCAGCGGCTCTGTTCCTGCCGCGCTGCAGTTGAAGCCCAGTGTGCGTTCGCGGCTGCAGCGCCACTGCGTCATACGTTTATCGGTAGGTCTAGACGGAGTCAGGCCTGTCACTCTTGGCGACTCCTGTGACCCTATACCACGTCTGTCACGTTGAGCTTCTGTGAAGTTAAAACAGACTCAGCGTTTTTGTTTATGTGTTTTGCTTGCAGCTCTGTGTGTGAAACAGACTGCTTCAGCGTTACTTTACATATGTTTATGCTTGCAGCTCTGTGAGTACAACAGAGCTTGCTTTTGTGCACCAGGTGCAGTTTAACCCTGTGCACATTACCGTCCTTGTGCTCTGCCTCTTTAGCAGTGGTTTCTACATCTGCCGCACGGTGGACCCCGGGCGGCGAACACGCTTTATTTATATTTTTATTTAGCGTGTTCCGCCGACCATAACACCCATCAAGCATATCTGGGTTGTCATTGGTCCGCATTTGTAATGGGAGCTGCCAGCAGTGGATCTTGATGATTGTGTTCAAGTGCATTCATCATGGCAGGAGATTCCTCAGACAAACATTAATAACATCACTGATAACATGCCGAGCTGTTTAAGTGCCTATAATTCTGCAAATGGCAATAGTACTCAATAATGAATAAAATTAGATGTTTTTAAAATTTATTTCCAATTTTTCATTTTCATATAGATCCCATTATGTACATTTCACCACTTTTCCTGTAATTTCAATGTTGAGGAGTCTATTACAAGGGATTGCCTAAACATATATATTGTCATGGTATAGGACATGGTTAATGTCCTGCTCTCTCAGGGTTAACTTTTGCTGGCCTCCCTTTGGATCTGGGAGGGGTATTTATACTCACTCCAGACTAGGATTCCCTGTCAGCAATACTTTTGTTCTGGCTGTGTGTCTGACCCCCTGGTGTGCGTGTATACTGCATTGCTTGATTGCCTCCTGTCTATGACCTGATCTGTCCGCTCACTCTGCTCTCTGTCTCACGTTTTGCTACTAGTATCACTACCATACAGTACAAATGGTCAGACGACCGAAACTCTGCTAGTGGGTGCACAGTCTTGTCTCAGCGAGCAGACAGAGTGTTCTGAACATGCAGCCAGCTTGCCTTACATTTAAAAAAAACAAAAAAAATTTTTTTGTTCTTTAGTATGTGCAGTACTACTCTCTACCAGAAGATGGCAACCATTCATCAGGTAGATTGTTCTCTCTCTGCTCAATGTTTAAAAAAAAAAAGTGCCACGTGTCCTTTTTATTACCTTGTTTTGTGTTTTTTTTAAAAGCTGCTTTCATGTCAGACACTTAACTAATTAGAGATCTTGCGAGATACTGACATTACAAGACCTAGGTTTTAATATGGTATTTGCAGTGTGTTCTTAAATGACACTTAAAATGAGTCATGGAGCCCCATGAGGACACGTATGGTGAGAACTGTCTTCTGTAAAAGTCTGTGTGACCTTAGGAGTCGTTGGGCCAGATTCATTACTTCATTACAGCTTTTACGCCAATATTCTGATGTAAAAATGGTTGGAAGAGTCTTTAGTGGAACACAAGGCGGCGCTAAAATATTGCGACTTTTGGCATTCTCGCGCCTTTTTCGCTCAGCTTCAACAAAGTGGGCAGATCTGTGGCAGAATAGGCGCAGGATGACCGCCGCTCATTAATTTTACGACGAGCAATGGCGTTCACTCTGCCTCAGATCTTACTCCAGCAGGGACTGTAGTAGGATTTGTGGCCAGGAGCCTGCCATTCGTCCGGCGATCCTGCCTGATTGAGACGTGCACCCGTATAGATGGATCGGGTGCGTCTCTCTCCAGCACATCTCATCAATTATGGGGTGACCATCGCCAATCTCGATGACTCAGGGCCAGTGTGTTTAGCAGTTTTGTAATTTTGTGTTCAAAAGAAAACAAATTGCTGTAACATACATGATAGTAAAAGCACAAAGCTGCTATCAGTCCCCAAATGTGGCAGAAAATATGTTTTTATTCCAAGGCTATGTGCACACGTTGCAGATTGGGCAGCGGATTTTTCCCTGCGGATTTGGCAAAATCCACAGCTAAATCCGCAGGTCAAAAGACCTGCGGGGTATCTGCGGTTTAGCCCTGCGGTTTCACACCTCTACAGTGTTAAAGGTGTGAAACCGCTGTGGATTCAGCACAAACAATTGACATGCTGCGGATTGTAATCCGCGCGGAAAAATCCACACCATGTGCACAGCGGATTTTAAAATCCATAGGCTAACATGGTACTGTACCATGTCAGCAGAACTGCTGCAGATCCGCAGGGCCAAATCCACAGCAGAATCCGCAACGTGTGCACATAGCCTAAGGTAAAAAAGTAAGGGGTTGTCCGGTGTAAATCCATAAGTCTGCAGTCACTCTGTGTGACTGCAGACTCATGAATCCCCCCCATGCACGCACTATGTGCTGCGAGGATTCGCCGGTTTCTGAGCCAGAACTAGGGGTACATATGCTTTAGGCCGGGGTCAGACTTGCGAGAAACTCGCACGAGTCTCACATGTCAATACCCAGTGTAACAGGCCAGATTAACCCCCCGCCCAGAATATACCCAGGGTTAAAGTGGCCTAGGCCAGTTTATACCCCTCCGGGTCAGAATATACCCCAGCTGCTGTAGATCAGATTTTTCACGCTTTTGAGAAGCATCAAAAACGGGGCCCCAGGCAGCGCACGGGGCCCCAGGCAGAGCACATGGGCCCAAGGCAACACACGGGAGCCCCAGGAAGCACACATGGCCCCAGGGAGTGCACAGGGGCCCAAGGAAGCACACGGGGCCTCAGTCAGCACACCGGGGCTCCAGGCAGCATACCAGGCCCCAGGAAGAGCACAGGGGCCCCAGACAGCACACGGGGACCCCAGGAAGCGCACAGGGTCCCAGACAGAGCACAGGGGGCAGAAACAGTCTTCCCCCTGTGCACTGTCTCTGCGCCCCTGTGCACTTCCTGGGGTCCCCGTGTGCTGCCTGGGGTCCCCGTGTGCTGCCTGGGGCCCCGTATGCTGCCTGGGGCCCTGTGTTCTGCCTGGGAATCCGTTCGCTTTCTCTGCCCCTGTGTGCTGCCTGGGGCCCCGTTTTTGATGCTTCTCAAAAGCGTGAAAAATCTGATCTACAGCAGCTGGGGAATATTCTGACCCGGAGGGGTATAAACTGGCCTAGGCCACTTTAACTACGGGTATATTCTGGGCAGGGGGGTTAATCTGGCCTGTTACACCAGGGAGTGTAAATTGTATATGATAAAAGAGTCTGATTTTTGTTTCCAGAAACAGCACTTGGGATGTACCTGGTACTGACCAAGGCTGTGATCTGAGACACAACTCACTTACGAGACTCGCCTCTTTAAAACATTTATTATCTCCTGTCCTCTATCTCCCTGTGCAGTCTTTGTACATGAAGAGTGTAAGTGTACTTTGGTCATGTTTTTCTGTTCACTTGACTTGTTTATCTGGATTCTTGTCAATTGATGTTTTTCCTAGAGAAAGCCTGTGCTAAGGTTACTGCTACAAGCGAAATCCTTGCGAGTCTCACATACAGAAGATTTGGCGCAAAATGCAGATATGACCAATGCACGGTTATGTGCACATGCTGCGGATTCTGCAAAATCCGCAGATAAATCCACAGGTCAAAAGACCTGCGGTTTATCTGTGGATTGGCCTGCGGTTCTGCCCTGCGGTTTATCATCTCCACAATGGAGGAGATGGTAAACCGCTGCGGAATCCGCAGAAAGAATTGACATGCAATTCTTTCTGCGGATTTGAAACTGCAACAAAATCCGCGCGGAAAATTCTGCAGCATCTGCACAGCGGTTTTTAATTCCCATAGGGAATAATGGTACTGTACACAACAGCAGAAACTGCTGCGGATCCTCAGGGCCAAATCCGCTGCGGATCCGCAGCGTGTGCACACAGCCTTAGAGTACATGCCCAATGTTACTGCCATGCGACAACAGAACGCAAACTAACGTCTGTGTTGTTCTACATGTCTGGTTTTATTCCCTTTCAGTCACGTAGGGGCCCCGGCACTGACTGACAGCTGGCTCTAATGCTAATAAAGTTAGTTTCCTCCCAGCTGCGGACATCTCAGTGCAGGCGCCATGCAGCTTCAGATTGCTATTAATCTACAGATTAACCCCATATCTACAGGTTACTAGTGTTTTTTTTACATGGAAGTTTTTTTCTACATTTTTTGGTTCATATGTCAATTTTTAAAATCTTTGTTTAATTGTTTTTTTTCTCATATGAAGACACAGCTTCTACAGACAACACAAGGACAACATACGTGTTCTATCCTTTGTTTTTCCATGGGCCATTGCCTTACTTTGGTGAGTGTAATCAAAGTTTAACATTTTGGTGTTTTTTTTTTTCGGACAATCGCAGACATTGTGACATTAATTGTAAAGGGTCAATGATCTATCCCTTACAATAGCGGCTAGCACGCTGACCAAAAAATGGGATCTCTCACACATCTTTTATTTTGGTGTGTCTGCTATCCGTTATTCTTGGGGATGGTTTACCGTCCAATTACAATCAGTGTCTTTCTCATGTCTTTTTTTTAGAACAGGCCAATTGTCAACCAGTAAAAAATAAAACGAACACGTTTTACTTTAATTCACATTGGGCATCAAACCCACCAATGTATTCAATGAAGAAAAAAAACAGCACATGATCTGATACGTTAGGCTATGTGCACACGTTGCGGATTCTACCACGGATCCGCAGCGTATTTGGCCCTGCGGGTCCGCAGCAGATTCTGCTGCGTTGTACAGTACCATTAAAGTCAATGGAATTTGAAAAACGTTGTGCACATGCTGCGGAAAAATCCACGCTGATTAGCTGCGGGTTCATTTCTGCAGCATGTCAATTCTTTGGGCAGATCTGCAGCGTTTCTGCACCCATTGACTTGGATTGATCCGCAGCAAAACCGCAGGTCTCAAAAAGATCTGCGGCTTTGCTTCAGATGAAACGCTGCTGATCGGGAGGGGGGAAGAGTGGGGGTGGAGTGTTGGCGGTGACTGTGTGCGTGTATGATGTGTGGGTGGTGACTGGGCGTGTATGTGTGTGCGGGCTATGTGTGTACGGGGGTCTGCGGGGCTCATCAGACAGTCTGGGGGTCTGTGCGGGGCCTGTGCGATGATCATCGGGCTGTCTGGGGGCCTGTGCGGGGGTCATTGGGCTGTCGGGGGTCTGTGCGGGGCCTGTACGGGGGTCATCGGGATGTCGGGGGTCTGTGCGGGGCCTGTGCCGGGGTCATCGGGCTGTCGGGGGTCTGCGCGGGGTTCATCGGGCTGTCGGGGGGTCTTGCGGGGGAGCCCGTGGGTCATCAGTCAGTCCAGCGGGTTTCCAGGGGGCTGCGGTGCTGTGTGTGTGTGTGTGTGTGTGTGTGTGTGTGTGTGTGTGTGTGTGTGTGTGTGTATGTATGTGTATGCAGGCATCGTCCGATGGGACTACAAGTCATCGGGCTATGCCTGCTACCCTGACGGTAATTGACACATCAGCCAATAATAGGACAGTAGTCCCATCATCTGGCTAATGTGTTGAATGTAAAAAAAAAACATACAGAACATACATATAACATACAACCTACAGTATTACATACAGAACATACATATAAGATACAGAACATACATATAAGATATAGAACATACATGTAAAATGCAGAAAATATATGTATGTTCTGTATGTTATGTATGTTCTGTATGTTATATAAGATACAGAACATACATATAAAATACAGAACATACAACATATAACATACAGAACATATAACACGTAACATAGAGTACGTACTCACCGCACACAACTAATTCCCCAAAGTCATCGATCTCTTGTAATAAACATAAAATAATAAACCAACCTATACTCATCTCTCCGCCGTATTCCACATAATAACGAGGGTCCCATGATGATCTCCCGTGGAGAACAGCCGCATCAGCTGATGTGACCTCTCTCCAGGGGCTCCAGCACTGAAATGACAGGATCAGGTAATCCTCTGCTGTGTATCCCTCCGCCGGGAAAGCGGTCCCGTAACCCTAGCACTAACCCTAACCCTAATTCTCACGCAGCAGTGCTGTAAAGTGAGACTCTGAACTCAGGTAACCTCAGTGATGCACTGCAGGAGGCATTATCTCATGTCAGTTCATCACTGGGAGGCCCCATAGAGCAGTGACATCACCTGATGTCACTATTCTGTAGGGGAGATTGTCGTGGGACCCTCGTTAATAATTGGACTGCGTGGGACAGGGAGTATATGGTTGGTTTATTATTTTTCGTTTTCTTCTAGGAGACTAGGGTGTCGCATGGATCGGAGAGTTAAATAAAAAGATGAAAACCGTGTTGTGTTTTATTTCATTAAAAGACTTTATTCATATGTGTGTGTTTTTTTTTTTAACCCTTTCAAAAGATTAATAATGGATAGGCGTCTTATTGATGCCGCTCGATTATTAACCGGGCTTAATGTCACCTTCCAATAGCAAGGTGACATTGACCCCTTATATTACCCCATATCCCACCACTACACAGGCGTGGGAAGAGAGGGGCTAAGTGCCAGAATTGGCGCATCTTAGAGATGGTATTTGTATTCGGGGGGGCCAATATCCATGGCCCCTTCCTTGGCTATGAATATCAGCCCGCAGCTGTCTGTACAGCCTTTCTGGCTATAAACTGTAGGGGGACCCTACGTCATTTTTTGGGGTCCCCTTATTTTAATAGCCAGTAAAGGCTATACAGACTGCTGCGGCTGATGTTCATAGCCTGGGAAGGGGCCATGGGTATTACCCCCTTCCCAGGCTACAAATATTGGCCCCCGGTCATCAGCTTACCCCCTCTGGTGCAGAAAATTGCACGAGAGCCCACGCCATTTTTCCCTTTTTTTTTTTTTTTTTTTATATATATGGCTAACTTGTGCAACATAATGAACAATACCCGGACCCCTGTAGTCTTCATTTGAGGTACATTAACAGCTCAGAGTTACATTGAGTTAGATGTGGAACCAGTGAAAAGACCATTTCTCCAAAGTATCCCCGGAGAGATTTTTCAACATGAAAATTCCAAGCCACATGTTTCTCATGCTACTATGAGTACCCTGCTTGGCTTAAACGTGCTACCATGGCCTGCAGTATCTCCAGACTTGTCTCCCATTGTTAGGAATCTGGGTCCTTCTATGCCTATGCAGCAACCCAGATTCTCACATTTATCTCCAGAGGCTAAGTCCTTTTTCCCAGCTTCTGAGCATGCTCACGGGACGAGCTCTCATTGGAGTTCAGGAGTCAGGTGCTCCGGTCCTGCTCCTGATTTCATTGGTTCTGCTCTGGGCTCTGGAGATTTCCGGAAGGTCCCGTACGCTATAAAAAGTGCGCATGGTTGTTCCGCCATGCGCTAATATTTTCATGAAGAGAGAAGGAAGATCCGGCACTGGAGACTTAATAAAATCCACGATAAGTTTTATTCACATAATTTCATGATAAAACCATAAAGGGGAAAACAGACCCCCACGCCTGACGCGTTTCGAACCTTACACCAGGTTCTTCCTCAGAGACATGAAACAAAACAGTTCACAAAATGATTATAAACATTCCTAATCAGCAGAGGGACTCCACACGTGTATAATCAAAGAGGCAGACAACTAAGCCCTCAAATCACTGGTGGAGTCACTCCCTTGCAAGAAGAAAGAAAAAAAAAAAAAGGAAAAGACCAATACAACAATGGACAAGACATAGAATAAATAAAAACATGTGCAATACACACGTATAAATGCATAAATACATAGCAACTATCAAATGACAAACAGAAAAAAAAAAAAAAAAAAAAAACCCAAAAAAAAAAAAATAAAAAAAAAAATACAAAAAAAAAATAAAAAACAGCAAAAATCTCAGCACTCAATAGAAATACATAAGATCATTTCTATAATTTAGACCTTGCGGATATCGTGCATCAAGCGCTAATATTTTCATACTGCTGCTGTGTGTATGGTGATGGATGCTTGGACTGGTGACTGACTCATTAAGAAACCCCTTCCCTGTGAGAGTGTGTGGGATTCAGTATCTAGCAGCGCTAGCGCCAGCGCGCTCAAGCCTCACCTGTTGCAGCAGCCTGCGCCCTGCATTGCGCCAGCATCTTTGCAGCGCTTTTCCAGCAGCTCTGTTCCTGCCGCGCTGCAGTTGAAGCCCAGTGTGCGTTCGCGGTTGCAACGCCACTGCGTCAGACGTTTATCGGTAGGTCTAGACGGAGTCAGGCCTGTCACTCATGGCGACTCCTGTGACCCTATACCATGTCTGTCACGTTGAGCTTCTGTGAAGTTAAAACAGACTCGGCGTTTTTGTATATGTGTTTTGCTTGCAGCTCTGTGTGTGAAACAGACTGCTTCAGTGCTACTTTACATATGTTTATGCTTGCAGCTCTGTGAGTACAACAGAGCTTGCTTTTGTGCACCAGGTGCAGTTTAACCCTGTGCACATTACCGTTCTTGTGCTCTGCCTCTTTAGCAGCGGTTTCTACATCTGCTGCACGGTGGATCCCGGGCGGCGAACACGCTTTATTTATATTTTTATTTAGCGTGTTCCGCCGACCATAACATAATACTAGCGCCAGGGTCTGGCTAAAGATGGCAGACCAGCAGCAACTGTTGCAGTGCGTGCGACAGCTCGAGGCTCGCTTGGCTACTCTTGAGAGGGCCCTTGCAGCTTCGCAGGCCACAGATGCTGCTGTCCAGGTACTTAAGGACGCGGTAGGGCATATGTCCATGTCCGCCCTTGCACCGACAGTTACCCGCCTCCCGTTGCCCGAAAAATATTCTGGGGATGGCGCCTCCTGCAGGGGTTTTATCAACCAGTGCTCGATCCATCTGGAGCTGCTGGCTGCGCAATTCCCTACAGAGCGGGCCAAGGTAGCCATTATTATATCCCTACTGTCGGGCAAGGCGCTGGAATGGGCTACTGTTATGAGTTCATTTTCTCCTTCACCTCTGATGTCTGATGAACTCCCTCTGCTGGTGAAAGGAGATAGTGAAAGTGATCTGGATGGGAAGAACCTGTCATCTGAACAGGTGGAGTGTGATTGGACATCCGGAATTTCTGAGTGGATATAAGGCAGCCGACGCCCTTGCAGGGTTGCTGGTGATCCTTTCTGCTCTGAGCTCTGGCATCCAGTTTAGTTCCTGTCTACTAAAAGCTAAGTTTTTGCTCTGCTATTTTTCCATGAGATTTTGTCTGTTTACTTAATGTTTGTGTTCAGCCTGCCCTGGCTGGGACGGGCTGAACTCCATTTTTGTCTCTGATCAGTTGATCTCTTTGCTCTGTCTTCAGAATATACCTGAGTGCTGATATAGTGATTTTGAAGTCTAGTGACTTCAGGGCCTTTTCTATCAGACGTGTTGGACATTATTTTTGGCAGGGTTTTTTTTGCGGGTTGCAGCCAGCATCTTTTCTGTCCTTTCCTATCTAGTTAGTTGGGCCCCATCATTTGCTCAGCCTGTCTTTCTGTCTGTGTTTGTGTTTTCATCTGTTTTTCACCGACAATACATGTTGGGGGCTGTCTATTGCTTTGGGGTCTGCTCTGGGGCAGTTTAGATTTCCCCTTTCTTCTTTAGGCTTATTTAGCACTCCGGCTGTGACGAAGGCTCTAGGGCACCGTAGGAACCCCCCACGGCTACTGTTAGTTTTGGTGAATAGGATCAGGGGTCTGCAATCCGCTAGCTACCAACCTCTCCGGTTTTCTGGACTTAGCTTGTGTTTTTGTTTTTTCCTCCTCCGGTGACTCATTCATGACAGGCTACGCCACTATGGGAGCATGGTGACCCGGATGTTCGGACCGCGGCTAATCTGCTAACAGCTATCAAGCAGGTGTTTCTCGGTCCATGGGTGACACACGATATCTCTCTCCAACTGCTCGCCTTGTCTCAGGGATCACTCTCAGTCAGCCAATACGCCGTCCGTTTTCGGACACTGGCGTCTGAGTTAGAGTGGTCTGACAAGGCACTGATCCCAGTTTTTTGGAGAGGAATAGCAGAGCACGTGAAGGATGCTCTCTCTACTAGAGAGATCCCTACCACTCTGGAGGAGCTAATCTCCATCTCCTCCCGTATCGGCCTCCGTTTTTCGGAGCGTGGTATGGAGCGTGCTCACTCCAAACGGAGAGGTACTCCGGCTCCCAAATTTTTTGAGCCCCTGGACCTGCCCGAGCCAGAGGTTCTACCTCCCGAGCCCATGGAGGTGTCTCGCGCCATTTCTGAGACATTTCCGGCTCAAGAGTCCATATGCGGTTGTCACCATCCACTCGCTGCTTCCCAGGGAGACAGCGACCCGCAATGGTCTGACTGTGAGTCGGTAGGCGAGACTTTTGTTCCTCCTCGCCAGCGACCTAAAGTTCTCGCGTGGGCACACGCGCCAAATGCGGATGGCAATCGTGGCTATATGCAGACCACGAAGTCACTGGCTGGTTCGTATTGGTGGCCGCACAGGGCTCGGGATGTAAAAAAGTTCATTCGGGCATGCACCCTATGTGCTCGGGACAGCCTTCCCGAACAGAGTGTGGCTACACCGGCCGATACACGGTGGCGCCTTCCTAAAACTCCCGTGCTCCCATTGTCTCCCGGGTGACCCTCTTGAGACCTGGCGACCTGGCCTCCGCTGATACCGTCCGCATGTCCCGGTTTTCGGTTTCACCTACGGGACATCAGGCTCGCCTTTTGATGAGTCTGAGGTTTGTGCCACTGTTGGGCATGGGCTGGTGGATTGGAGGGTTCAGGGAGGAGGGGGCCCTAGGAGGGGGGGTAATGTTAGGAATCTGGGTCCTTCTATACCTATGCAGCAACCCAGATTCTCACATTTATCTCCAGAGGCTAAGTCCTTTTTCCCAGCTTCTGAGCATGCTCACGGGACGAGCTCTCATTGGAGTTCAGGAGTCAAGTGCTCAGGTCCTGCTCCTGATTTCATTGGTTCTGCTCTGGGCTCTGGAGATTTCCGGAAGGTCCCGTACGCTATAAAAAGTGCGCATGGCTGTTCCGCCACGCGCTAGTATTTTCATACTGCTGCTGTGTGTATGGTGATGGATGCTTGGACTGGTGACTGACTCATTAAGAAACCCCTTCCCTCTGATAATACGTCTGAGAGTGTGTGGGATTCAGTATCTAGCAGCGCTAGCTCCAGCGCGCTCAAGCCTCACCTGTTGCAGCAGCCTGCGCCCTGCATTGCGCCAGCATCTTTGCAGCGCTTTTCCAGCGGCTCTGTTCCTGCCGCGCTGCAGTTGAAGCCCAGTGTGCGTTCGCGGCTGCAGCGCCACTGCGTCATACGTTTATCGGTAGGTCTAGACGGAGTCAGGCCTGTCACTCTTGGCGACTCCTGTGACCCTATACCACGTCTGTCACGTTGAGCTTCTGTGAAGTTAAAACAGACTCAGCGTTTTTGTTTGTGTTTTGCTTGCAGCTCTGTGTGTGAAACAGACTGCTTCAGCGTTACTTTACATATGTTTATGCTTGCAGCTCTGTGAGTACAACAGAGCTTGCTTTTGTGCACCAGGTGCAGTTTAACCCTGTGCACATTACCGTCCTTGTGCTCTGCCTCTTTAGCAGTGGTTTCTACATCTGCCGCACGGTGGACCCCGGGCGGCGAACACGCTTTATTTATATTTTTATTTAGCGTGTTCCGCCGACCATAACACCCATCAAGCATATCTGGGTTGTCATTGGTCCGCATTTGTAATGGGAGCTGCCAGCAGTGGATCTTGATGATTGTGTTCAAGTGCATTCATCATGGCAGGAGATTCCTCAGACAAACATTAATAACATCACTGATAACATGCCGAGCTGTGTAAGTGCCTATAATTCTGCAAATGGCAATAGTACTCAATAATGAATAAAATTAGATGTTTTTAAAATTTATTTCCAATTTTTCATTTTCATATAGATCCCATTATGTACATTTCACCACTTTTCCTGTAATTTCAATGTTGAGGAGTCTATTGCAAGGGATTTCCTAAACATATATATTGTCATGGTATAGGACATGGTTAATGTCCTGCTCTCTCAGGGTTAACTTTTGCTGGCCTCCCTTTGGATCTGGGAGGGGTATTTATACTCACTCCAGACTAGGATTCCCTGTCAGCAATACTTTTGTTCTGGCTGTGTGTCTGACCCCCTGGTGTGCGTGTATACTGCATTGCTTGATTGCCTCCTGTCTATGACCTGATCTGTCCGCTCACTCTGCTCTCTGTCTCACGTTTTGCTACTATTGTCTTCTCCGGTTCTGACCTCCTGGCTTTGCTATTGTTACTCCGTTACAGTTTGTCCCTATTGTACTGCACTGCTCATTCTTGCTTTTGACTTCTGACTTCCCTTCTGACAATCTCCTGTCTCACCCCATTGGTACCTCGTTATCTCTTGGTTCTGATCTTAGCTTGTTTTGATTATTCTCCTGTGTTTATCATCTCCTCTGCACCCCGGCGTCTGGCTCCGCCCCGACCATCTCCTACTCTGTCACTTGGTTCAGGTCCTATTCCTTACCTGGTTAGTTACCCAGCGCTTTGCTCAACTCCCTTGCTGCTCTCCCCGCAACAGTAATACCCGGGACTCGTGACAAATATACTAAACATATAGTTGAGAAAAACAAGAATTAATTGCAGTATTTAGATACCTCTTTCACTACAATCCATGCCAATGAATATATTACTGACTCAACAGGAGATTGTAGGTTTTATGACTTACTCAGCATTAAGTGGCAGGAATTCTGCCAAGCTTTCCGATCAGTTCCGTTGAATATTATAGGTATAGTATAGTTATTATAGCTGTGAGATACCTCATACAGGTTGACTCATGTTGTAATACTTCTATGTGAAATTAGGTTAATAGGTCATCATTAATCCCTTCCCAACATATTTATATGCCTTGTCTTGCAAGTTGGCAATGCCAGAAACGTTTTCTTTCTGTTTGCCGGGCAACTCCCTATCGCTGTTGTTAGAAGTTGCCAAACAACTCTAGCACTAGATTGGTTAGTAAAGCGAGTGATGATGTGTGCTGGCTTATTCTGGGGGAAAAGGTTTTGTATGAAAACTTATAATGCATTGAAACATCCCACTGCGTCGTATGGTAATAGGGAAAGGAATCATCAACTGAAGAAATCAATGTAATTGAGAAAAAGAATTTGAGGATCATCAATAATCTATTTTACCCATTGCTTGTAAAAAAAAACATGAACCGTGTTTGGGTGGTCACATTTAAAAAATATATACTTTAATATTTAGACTGGAAATTATCAGCTTTAAGACAAGAATAAAGTTCGGTTCATATTACAGAAATGCTCTATACGTAGTAACTTATCCATGGATTTCATCTTTTCTTTACCAGAAAATGGTATTAAAAGGTGCCTCATAAAATGTACATTCATTGCAAATGGGATCCAAAGGATGAATATTTTGACTTTGTTTCACCCCATTTTGTGTGGGGTCTGTCGTTTTTTGTGGGACACAATAGTGAAGTGAATTTTAGGGTCCTAAAAATAATTCACCATGCTCTTAAAAATGCATCTAGCTGATGTGGTAACTTATCATGTCCACGTGAATATAATGTTAAAGGTGTTGTCCACTACTCAGACAAGCTTTTCTTAAATACTATATTCCGATTTTTCTTAAATACTTGTTCTAGCGAAGTCGGTGCCCAGTCTCCCAATGCTCACGACATTGGCTGCGGACGGTCCTCATGTTGCGTAACAACAGGCGCTGGCTAATGGGCTGTAGTTCTCGCGCTTCCTTCAGATGTCTGAGCTACTTCCAGGTGTGAACAAAGCATTAGTGACCACTAATTTGCTTCAGTGCTCACGTGGAGTAACAATGTCATGTGAATCTCAGGAGGCCCAACACCGACATCACTGGAACATTGCCAATGCGAGGCTAGTATCTGTTGATTGATTTTGCAATAAGTAATGTAATATTTAAGAAGGGGTTGTCTTCTAAAGATAGAAGTCATGTTTCGAACAGTGCTTTCACATTGCGCTCTGTTTCCTTGTCAGGGCATACGTTCCAAATCCCCTGCAAAAAAGGGTCCAGATGCATGCGCCAATGGGAATATAGGCTGCAGTGGTGACGGCGTAGCAAATGTGAGCTCTGCCGTGTACTTATTTGGGAGTGTGCACCTACAGGAGGTGGACACTCAGACGTAGCAGACTGCCGAAAAATATCGGATGTATGCCCCGATGGGGACACAAAACGCAAAGTGAATTGTATCAGTTTTTCCTGTAGTTTTGTTTGAAGGTTCAAGGATTAATGTCTGTGTTTACATGCCGAACTGAGCGTACAGGAAAAGTTCACAATACATTGTTTTTCAACATGCTTCCTCTGACAGTTCTGACATTCATCCAATAATCCCTTCATGGCCAGTTCAGGGAGAAACTTCAGACAAGGCTTTTTCTCATAAGTAGAAGAGGATTCTTTCGATTGACTCATGTAGACAAAGACATGCAGAAATCTGAGCTACATTTTAGTTTCTATGTGAAGACCAGTCCGACAGGTTTCTAAATGTGGCAGTGGTGACGTATTTGCAATAAAAGGCTTTCTGAGCTTAGTAGTACTTCCTGGTTTTGTCTACAGTATCATAAATAATATCATATCAATTGAAAAAAAAACACCATGCATTTCTTCTATTTACTACATTACAGACTTCAGGGCTAAAATCTCTCCGCATTCCATGCCGGTTCAGTGTTGGTACAAATCTGGTGCTGATAATTTTACTTCTGGTAAATGTAGCCATATTCTATATAGTGATCCCATATGAGGAAAACTGACTATTCCTCTGCAATATGAGGGCTCAGATAAGAAGTAATAATTTTATTTATATAGTACCAACATATTCTGCAGCGGTGTACAAGTCAGAGAGTACATGTACAAACAATATCAGACATTATAAGAGTAATAACACATAGGGCGTACCTCTCAACTTTTGAAAAATAGAAAGAGAGACAAATTTTGGCCATGCTCCTGGCCACACCCTAATCCACACCCTTTTACTATTTCTTCTCCCGGCAGGAGGAGTTGTCAGTGGGCTGTGGTAGTGAGGGACATTCCGCAGATGCCCAAGACTGCATGGTGTAGACCCAAATCCAGGACTGTCCGCTGCATCTGGGACAGTTGGAACTAGAGATGAGTGGATTGATTCACAGGTCTCTGGGCCAGTGTGTAAGTCAGTGCTACCTGGCATCATGACAGGAGGCCACAAATCTCTTACCTCCCAGCTTTTGATTAGCCAGAGTTGGTGAGATGTCATCTGTGAGTCCTAGAGTTGAGCGATACCGTCCGATACTTCAAAGTATCGTATCGGATGGTATCGGCCGATCTTTAAAAAAAGTATCGGTATCGCCGATTCCGATACCGGAAGTCCCATTCAAGTCTATGGGACTTCCGGTATCGGAATAAGAAAAACCCTTTCCTGCCCTTGTACAGCCTCTCTGGGGTCTGTACGGGCCTTTCGGGGGGCTGTGCCGGCCTGCCAGGGGGTCTGTGCAGGCTCCGGTGGTCTGTGCCGGCCTGCCGGGGGGCTGTGCCGGCCTGCCGGTGGTCTGTGCAGGCTCCGGTGGGCTGTGCCGGCCTGCCGGGGGGCTGTGCCGGCCTGCCGGTGGTCTGTGCAGGCTCCGGGGGGCTGTGCCGGCCTGCCGGGGGGCTGTGCCGGCCTGCCGGTGGTCTGTGCAGGCTTCGGGGGTCTGTGCAGGCATCGTCCGATGGGACTACAAGTCCCATCGGGCGATGCCTGCTACCATGACAGTGATTGACACATTAGCCAATGATGGGACAGTAGTAGTCCCATCATCCGGCCTATGTGTTGAATGTAAAAAAAAAAAATTACATGCTACATACATACAACATGCATACTACATACATGCTACATTCATACTACATACTACATACATGCTACATTCATACTACATAAATACTACATGCAACATACATACTACATATATACTACATACATACTACATACATACTACTTGGTGGGACAATACACATGATTGGAATACAAGACTAGAAGGATACAACTTATCTGCAAGAAACAGACTTGATAAACGAGGAGGGGGTGTCGCATTGTATGTTCGAAATGCGTATATCTGCACAGAGATTGAAGCTTCAGAGACTGGGAGTTCTGTGGAAACTGTTTGGGTAAGAATACAAGGACAGAACAATGGAAAGGACACCATTGTAGGCATTTACTACAGGCCGCCTGTGCAAGCCGAATATATAGATGAACTCTTTATGCATCAGATGGCCAAGTTCTCCAAAAAATATGACATAGTTGTCATGGGAGATTTCAACTATCCAGACATTTGTTGGGAATCTCTCTCAGGCAAAACTAACAGGTCAAGGAAATTCTTATCCTCTCTTGCTGACAACTTTATCTTCCAAAAGGTAAGGGAGAAAACAAGGGGAACTGCTACCTTGGATCTAATCCTTATAAACAGGGAGGAAATGGTTGAGGAGGTAAAAGTGGCTGGGACCCTAGGAGGTAGCGACCATGCTATTTTAGAATTTTGGATTACTAGAGGTGGAAGACCTGTGAAGACTCAGACGTCAAGGTTAGATTTCAGAAAGGCAGATTTTAAGGGATTCAGAAAGAGAATTGGAGGGATCCAATGGCTGGATATCCTTAAAGACAAAAATGTCCAGGAAGGATGGGAAATCTTGAAAAATGAAATTCTCAAAGCACAGTTGTTAACAATTCCGAAAAGAGGGAAGAATAGGAAGCATTTAAGGAAACCAGGATGGATGAACACAGAACTTAAGCACATGCTAAAAAGGAAGAAAAAAATGTTTATAAAATGGAAAGAGGGAGGCATATCTAAAGAAGAATATAATGCTGTCTGCAGAACCTGCAGGGCACAAATCAGATTAGCTAAAGCTGAAAATGAACTGAGGCTTGCAAGAGATGTCAAAAGCAATAATAAAGGATTTTGGGGATATGTCAAAAGTAAAAGAAAAGTCAAAGATGCTATAGGATTTTTACAGGATGAAAATGATGAAATGGTAAGACAGGATGTTGAGAAGGCTGAACTTTTAAATTCCTATTTTGCATCTGTTTTCTCTCAGAAAGGAAATGCAACATCAACTGTTATTCACTGTCCTATTAAGGGAATAGAAGAATCCAGGATATCTATAAACAGAAAGATAGTGAGGAAACACTTAGCTAACCTAAATGAATTCAAGTCTCCAGGTCCAGATGAATTACACCCCAGAGTACTGAAGGAGATAGCAGAAGAAATTTTTGAACCCCTCTCCATAATCTTTGAAAATTCTTGGAGAACAGGAGAAGTGCCAGAAGACTGGAGAAGAGCAAATGTTGTTCCTATCTTCAAAAAGGGGAAGAAGGTGGACCCAGGCAACTATAGGCCGGTGAGTCTGACTTCTATACCAGGAAAGATCTTTGAACAAATTATTAAACAACATGTATGTCAATACCTGGATAAGAATGAAGTGATTAAACAGAGTCAGCATGGGTTTGTAACTAATAAGTCATGTCAGACTAACTTAATTTCCTTCTATGACGGTATCACTGATTGGGTGGATCAAGGAAATGCTGTAGATATAGTATATCTTGACTTCAGCAAAGCATTTGACAAAGTCTCTCATACAATCCTTATTGAAAAAATGACTAAGTATGGAATGGACAAGGCAACTGTTAGGTGGATTCATAACTGGCTTAGTGATCGGACCCAAAGAGTGGTCGTAAATGGCTGTACATCCAGTTGGAAGAATGTCTCAAGTGGGGTACCACAGGGCTCTGTCCTGGGCCCTGTATTGTTCAACATCTTTATCAACGATTTAGATGAAGGAATTGAGGGTAAACTGATTAAATTTGCTGATGACACAAAGCTAGGAGGGATAGCTAATACTAGAGAAGAGAGAGAGAGGATTCAAAAAGATTTAAATAAACTGGAGAAGTGGGCAGCAACTAACAGAATGGTTTTTAACAGGGAGAAATGCAAAGTACTACATCTGGGCAATAAAAATGAAAAAAGCATATATAGAATGGGAGGAATAGGGCTAAGTGACAGCACATGTGAAAAAGACTTGGGTATACTAATAGATAACAGACTGAATATGAGTCAACAGTGTGATGCAGCAGCAAAAAAGGCAAATGCAATTCTAGGATGTATTAACAGAAGCATACAGTCTAGATCACGTGAAGTCATTATTTCCCTCTACTCCTCTTTGGTCAGACCTCATCTGGAATATTGTGTCCAGTTTTGGGCACCACATTTTAAAAAAGACATCAACAAACTGGAGCAAGTTCAGAAAAGAGCGACCAGAATGGTGACCGGTCTGCAAACCCTGTCTTATGAGGAAAGGTTGCAGGATTTGGGAATGTTTAGTTTGCAAAAGAGAAGACTGAGAGGAGACTTAATAGCTGTCTACAAATATCTAAAGGGCTGTCACATTGTAGAAGGATCAACTTTATTCTCATTTGCACAAGGAAAGACTAGAAGCAATGGGATGAAACTGAATGGGAGGAGACACAGATTAGATATTAGAAAAAACTTTTTGACAGTTAGCGTGATCAATGAGTGGAACAGGCTGCCACGAGAAGTGGTGAGTTCTCCTTCAATGGAAGTCTTCAAACAGAGGCTGGACAGACATCTGACTGGGATGATTTAGCGAATCCTGCTTTGAGCAGGGGGTTGGACCAGATGGCCCAGGAGGTCCCTTCCAACTCTACGATTCTATGATTCTACATATATACTACATGCATGCTACATACATACTGCATGCTACATACATACTACATGCTACATACATACTACATGCTACATACATACCACATATATACTACATACATACTACATACATACTACATGCATGCTACATGCATGCTACATGCTACATACATAACACATATATACTACATGCATGCTACATACATAGTACATGCTACATGCATGCTACATACATACTACATGCTACATACTACATATATACTACATGCATGCTACATACATACTACATGCTACATACTACATATATACTACATGCATGCTACATACATACTACATACTACATATATACTACATGCATGCTACATACATACTACATGCTACATACATACTACGTATATACTACATGCATGCTACATACATACTACATGCTACATACATACTACGTATATACTACATGCATGCTACATACATACTACATGCTACATACATACCACATACATACTACATACATGCTACATGCTACATATATACTACATATATACTACATGCATGCTACATACATACTACATGCTACATACATACTACATATATACTACATACATACTACATACATACTACATGCTACATACATACTACATATATACTACATGCATGCTACATACATACTACATGCTACATACATACCACATACATACTACATACATGCTACATGCTACATATATACTACATATATACTACATGCATGCTACATACATACTACATGCTACATACATACTACATATATACTACATACATACTACATGCATGCTACATACATACTACATACATACTACATGCTACATACATACCACATACATACTACATACATACTACATGCTACATACATTCATACATATATACTACATGCATGCTACATACATACTACATATATACTACATGCATGCTACATACATACTGCATGCTACATGCATGCTACATACATACTACATACATACTACATGCTACATACATACCACATATATACTACATACATACAATACATTCATACAATACATACATAGACATACAGTACATATAACATAGAGTAACATACTTACCAACACTTGTCACATTGTTCCCCGAAGCCATTGTCTTTTCCGGAATAAATATTAACATAACAAACCACAAAAATACTCACCCACGATCCGAAGCAGTCCACGAGTGTGTCCCACGACGATCTTGGGTAGAGAACGGCAGCATCAGCTGATGCTGCCGTTCTCTACGGGCTGCAGGAATCCAATGACGGAAGGTAGGTATCCTTCCGCACTGTATTCCTCCGCCACTTAAAAAAAAAAAAGTCCCTAGTCTCACTTTATGCCATTGCTGCGTGGGAAATTCCCACACAGCAATGGCATAAAGTGAGACTAGGGACTTTTTTTTTTTTAAGTGGCGGAGGAATACAGTGCGGAAGGATACCTACCTTCCGTCATTGGATTCCTGCAGCCCGTAGAGAACGGCAGCATCATCTGATGCTGCAGTTCTCTACCCAAGATCGTCGTGGGACACACTCGTGGACTGCTTCGGATCGTGGGTGAGTATTTTTGTGGTTTGTTATGTTAATATTTATTCCGGAAAAGACAATGGCTTCGGGGAACAATGTGACAAGTGTTGGTAAGTATGTTACTCTATGTTATATGTACTGTATGTCTATGTATGTATTGTATGAATGTATTGTATGTATGTAGTATATATGTGGTATGTATGTAGCATGTAGTATGTATGTAGTATGTATGTAGCATGCATGTAGCATGCAGTATGTATGTAGCATGCATGTAGTATATATGTAGTATGTATGTAGCATGCATGTAGTATATATGTAGTATGTATGTAGCATGTATGTAGTATGTATGTGGTATGTATGTAGCATGTGGTATGTATGTAGCATGTAGTATGTATGTAGTATGTATGTAGTATGTATGTAGTATGTATGTAGTATGTATGTGGTATGTATGTAGTATGTATGTAGTATATATGTAGTATGTATGTAGTATGTATGTAGCATGTATGTAGTATGTATGTAGCATGCATGTAGCATGCATGTAGCATGCATGTAGTATGCATGTAGTATATATGTAGTATATATGTAGTATGTATGTAGCATGTATGTGGTATGTATGTAGCATGTAGTATGTATGTAGCATGTAGTATGTATGTAGCATGCATGTAGTATATATGTAGTATGTAGTATGTATGTAGTATGTATGTGGTATGTACAGTGGGGAAAAAAAGTATTTAGTCAGTCAGCAATAGTGCAAGTTCCACCACTTAAAAAGATGAGAGGCGTCTGTAATTTACATCATAGGTAGACCTCAACTATGGGAGACAAACTGAGAAAAAAAAATCCAGAAAATCACATTGTCTGTTTTTTTTTCATTTTATTTGCATATTATGGTGGAAAATAAGTATTTGGTCAGAAACAAGCAATCAAGATTTCTGGCTCTCACAGACCTGTAACTTCTTCTTTAAGAGTCTCCTCTTTCCTCCATTCATTACCTGTAGTAATGGCACCTGTTTAAACTTGTTATCAGTATAAAAAGACACCTGTGCACACCCTCAAACAGTCTGACTCCAAACTCCACTATGGTGAAGACCAAAGAGCTGTCAAAGGACACCAGAAACAAAATTGTAGCCCTGCACCAGGCTGGGAAGACTGAATCTGCAATAGCCAACCAGCTTGGAGTGAAGAAATCAACTGTGGGAGCAATAATTAGAAAATGGAAGACATACAAGACCACTGATAATCTCCCTCGATCTGGTGCTCCACGCAAAATCCCACCCCGTGGGGTCAGAATGATCACAAGAACGGTGAGCAAAAATCCCAGAACCACGCGGGGGGACCTAGTGAATGAACTGCAGAGAGCTGGGACCAATGTAACAAGGCCTACCATAAGTAACACACTACGCCACCATGGACTCAGATCCTGCAGTGCCAGACGTGTCCCACTGCTTAAGCCTGTACATGTCCGGGCCCGTCTGAAGTTTGCTAGAGAGCATTTGGATGATCCAGAGGAGTTTTGGGAGAATGTCCTATGGTCTGATGAAACCAAACTGGAACTGTTTGGTAGAAACACAACTTGTCGTGTTTGGAGGAAAAAGAATACTGAGTTGCATCCATCAAACACCATACCTACTGTAAAGCATGGTGGTGGAAACATCATGCTTTGGGGCCGTTTCTCTGCAAAGGGGCCAGGACGACTGATCCGGGTACATGAAAGAATGAATGGGGCCATGCATCGTGAGATTTTGAGTGCAAACCTCCTTCCATCAGCAAGGGCATTGAAGATGAAACGTGGCTGGGTCTTTCAACATGACAATGATCCAAAGCACACCGCCAGGGCAACGAAGGAGTGGCTTCGTAAGAAGCATTTCAAGGTCCTGGAGTGGCCTAGCCAGTCTCCAGATCTCAACCCTATAGAAAACCTTTGGAGGGAGTTGAAAGTCCGTGTTGCCAAGCGAAAAGCCAAAAACATCACTGCTCTAGAGGAGATCTGCATGGAGGAATGGGCCAACATACCAACAACAGTGTGTGGCAACCTTGTGAAGACTTACAGAAAACGTTTGACCTCTGTCATTACCAACAAAGGATATATCACAAAGTATTGAGATGAAATTTTGTTTCTGACCAAATACTTATTTTCCACCATAATATGCAAATAAAATGAAAAAAAAACAGACAATGTGATTTTCTGGATTTTTTTTTCTCAGTTTGTCTCCCATAGTTGAGGTCTACCTATGATGTAAATTACAGACGCCTCTCATCTTTTTAAGTGGTGGAACTTGCACCATTGCTGACTGACTAAATACTTTTTTTCCCCACTGTATGTAGCATGTAGTATGTATGTAGCATGTAGTATGTATGTAGCATGTATGTAGCATGCATGTAGCATGTATGTAGCATGTATGTAGCATGTATGTAGTATATATGTAGTATGTATGTAGCATGTAGTATGTATGTAGCATGCATGTAGTATGTATGTAGTATTTTTTTTTTTTTAACATTTAACACATTAGCCGGATGATGGGACTACTACTGTCCCCTCATTGGCTTATGTGTCAATCACTGTCATGGTAGCAGGCATCGCCAGATGGGACTTGTAGTCCCATCGGACGATGCTTGCACAGACCCCCGGACATCAGCACAGCCCCCCGGCAGGCCGGCACAGCCCCCCGGCAGGCCGGTACAGACCCCCACAGGGTGCACAGACCACCGGCAGGCCGGCACAGCCCCCCGGCAGGCCGGTACAGACCCCCACAGGGTGCACAGACCACCGGCAGGCCGGCACAGCCCCCCGGCAGGCCGGTACAGACCCCCACAGGGTGCACAGACCACCGGCAGGCCGGCACAGCCCCCCGGCAGGCCGGTACAGACCCCGGGCAGTCCACACAGCCCCCCGGCAGGCCGGCACAGCCCCCCGGCAGGCCGGCAGAGACCCCCGGAAGGCCCGAAATGACGGCGCATCATGATGCGCACACACCGCGCATCATGATGACGTCAGGCTGTCAATCAACTGAACTTCCGATTCCGATGCCGAATTCCGATATTGAA
Source organism: Dendrobates tinctorius (assembly GCF_039654945.1). Taxonomy (NCBI): domain Eukaryota; kingdom Metazoa; phylum Chordata; class Amphibia; order Anura; family Dendrobatidae; genus Dendrobates; species Dendrobates tinctorius. The sequence continues at coordinate 35,506,821 of NW_027361728.1, forward strand.
AAAATATCGGAAGTCGGTATCGGAATTCCGATACAGCAAGTATCGGCCGATACCCGATACTTGCGGTATCGGAATGCTCAACACTAGTGAGTCCTGCTCATCTCTAATTAGGACTTGTGGATTTATTTTTTGTTCATTCATAGTCGTAGCCACCAGAACTTTCTCATCTTTATGTAACTTCACTATATGACATCCGGCTTTTTTGTGTCTGTAAGGTCGTGTTCACACGTTGCAGAAATACTGTGTTTTTTGCAGAAACGAATATATTCAGCTCACCGTTTTTATTTGTCACGTTGGAGGCAGTTCTTTGCTGAAGGTTCTAGGAAGTGTCACAAGCTGACATAAATACAAGGATCCAAATATTCCAGCACATCTTCTTACTTGAAAATAGAATCTTTATTGAGAAATCTTCATTAAAAATCCAAAAGCAGGATACAGGTTAAAAAACCATGGTGAAGACAGACATACTGCACTATGTGTGAACACGGCCTCAGCATTACTGTCTTATATCTATTAAACCCATGAAAAAATGCATCAATCACACCAGTTTTTGTATGTAATTTACCAATCACTGTAAATAATGTGATCACTGTGTTGTCTGGGTCATTACAATTAAAGGACCAAATATGTCTGTGGTATTAAATGATTTATGATGTTTACTATTTAAAAAAAAAAAAAACTGCATTAAAAATGACTTTGTTCATTAACAAGTGTTCATTATTAATTTTTAGTAATTTCATAAGATGAAAAACTTTCTTATTCTCACTCTCAAATTCAAATACATACATTGCGTATTTCAATCAGGATAATCTGACTGTGGAGTCAGAGTCTGCAATACAGATCAAGTACACAAAATTCTCCCCATGACATCGCTAGAGCTTGTTGCTCAGTAGCTTAAGCTCCTGCTTATTTTTCTACTTTTATAGGAACAAAAAAAATATTTTTCTTCACCTCAGTAGACATTGACCATAGAAATACATTGTTATGTAGACAATGTATTTCTATGGACTTGTATAAGCTGCTTCTGGGTTCATTGTCCGCAGTAGAGGTCAAGATTACTAAATTGTCCTACATTCAGATATGTCCTAGTGCTGTCAGTTTTTTTCTTGGATGGCACACTGACACAGAGTTTAAATGAGTCATACACACATCAGTTTTAAAACAGGGTCCATGACTACTACTTATCTGCATCAGTGAAAAAAAAAATATTCCTCAGAAATCCATTAATAACCTTACTGAGGACATGCCAAGGTGGGTAAGAGCCTGGATTTTGGCACATGGCGGTAATACCTGATTATGAATAAATGAAGATGTTTTGAAAATTTTGGTTCCATTCTGTCATCATTTGCATACTATTACCATGTCTAACGATCCCATCATTTTCATATTTCCACAATTTTTTTTCTTGGTTTTGCAATTTCATTGTTAAGGAGTATATTGCAAGGAATTGTCTAAACATATACCATATGCACAACATATGCCTGAGGAATACAGGAACTAATTACAGTATTTCGATACCTCTTTTACTACAATCCACGCCAATGAATGTGTTACTGACTCAACAGGAGATTGCAGGTTTTTATGACTTACTCAATATTAAGTTACAGGAATACTGTCAAGCTTCCTGATCAGTTCCCTTGAATATTATAGGTATAATATAGTTATTATAGCCGTGAGATTCCTAAATATGCTGTGAGTACCACCAAGGATTGATGGACGTTTCTCTGACCATGTTGCCTCCTCCTCCGATTCCTCCACCGCCTCCCCAGACGATGCACCTTCCACCCAGGAAAGCTTGTCGCTGTCCCTGGGCAGCCTGGCACTCATGCTCCTGTGCTTGCACAATGACTGCTGAGATTCTCGGATTGGTACCAGTGGTGATTATTGGGTGGCCACCCTGCTCATTCCCCGCTACAAAGACAACTTACCATCCTTACCTCCGTCACTGGAACTAGATTGGAAAATGTGGGAATACAAGCGCACTAGTGACAGTGTTCCCACCTGACAGCACGGGGGCTCAATGGAACCACAAGGCAGAGGAGGAGGAAGTAGCCAACGCAGCTGGCATAGCGGCACCACCTTGGAATGGAGGGTTAGCATGGCCAAAATGTGGCAAACCTTCCTCAGCATGCCACAATATCCGGCACCACCCTCTGATACAATTCTTATTAGCAGAAGGCAGCATTTCAACAACATGGTGGAAGTGATGAGACACGGGGCTCAGTGGGTGGTTCCGTCTGCTGGCCCAGCTGTCTTTAGAAAGACCGCATGTACCAAGGCTTATCCCACTGAATGCCTGCTCTCCTTACCACTGGGCATATTACTGCTCAGGGTGAGGGCAAAACAGTGTGGCAATAATTTATTGAACCATCAATGGACAATAGCATATAGTACAGTCCCAGCAAATACATAAGTTGTTGCAAATTACAGAAACTCATCCTTCCACTGGCTCGCCAAGATTAGAGCAGCTGCAACTTTGGGGCTTCCAGGGCCAACTACCCCCACCAGTGGCACCCCGCTTTTGGCGGGCACCCACAGAGAGAAGGAAACAACAAGCTTAGGAAGCTGAAAATTCATTGAAGCGCATGGCCAGGTGACCTGATTGCCCCAAACATCTCCATGGGGCCAGGTGATCAGATGGTCCAAACCTGGCTTCTCCAAACATCTCCATGGGGCCAGGAGACCGGATGATCCCAACCTCGTTTCTCCGAACATCTCCATGGGGTCAGCGATGGTCAATGGAGCAGATGTGTATTCCTCCAGCTTGTGCGGTGGTCCCCTAATCTGACTTCCTGTAGAGGAGTGTCTTAAATCTGCATCTGTCCGGTTGGAGCCATGGTGGCCTGGGTGCTGTTCTGTAGTCTCCTAGCTGAAGGCTAAAGGTCCCTTTTTATACCCACATCTGTCCTTCAGGCCATCATCCACAGGTCAAGGGGAAGGTGGGATGAGGTCAACAATCATTGTTCAAGTATTCAATCAATTTGCATAGTTTACCTTTCAATGTTTGCAGGTCAACAAACTGTATGGCCTGGTACAATGGGTAATCAACATATAAGCAAACATTAATTGTTCAATTACGCAGCTTCCCTATCATCCAAGGATAGCAATGCAATACTCAATCCAAGAGTCAATATTTAAGCTCATAAGAACAAGTACCTCCTCCTCTGCCTCATCCACTGCCTACTCCTCTTGTATCTCTGCCTTCTGGTTCAAGATTGTTGCTTATTTTATGTTATTTTAAGTTATTTCCCTAAAAAAACTAAATGAAAAAAAAATCACAAAAACAGTGTTGGCTACCTTTTCTTCCACCTACACTGCCACATCCACCTCCTCTTCCATTTGGACCTTCCCCTTCTGGTTCAAGATTGTGTTGTATTTTTACATATATATTATTTTAAGTTATTTCCCTATCCACATTTGTTTGCAGGGCAATTGTTCTTCTCTTACTCATATTTTGCTTCCTTTTGCAGCCCCCTAATCCTTACTATGTCCATTTTACAGCCATTTTACACCACCGAAATTCGGGTCCTCATTGATTTATATTGGGTTCGAGATCAGGGTTAAGTTTTGATGCCAGAACCGAACTTTGGACAATAGTTCGGCCGATCCAGACAAACCTAAACTTCCACGTGTCCACTCATCCCTACTTTAAACTGTATCTGCAACCAAGTGTGATGCCTGGAAGGGGATGCCTCACGCTATTACTGGCCCCCTCGACTCACGGACTCCATAGTGACTGTATCATCTGCCTCTATTAGGGATAGGCCACTGACCACAGTCCTGTAAAAATTAAAGCAGTTGTAAACTACTAGGACAAACATTCTTGATCTGGATGTTTGCCCTGTGAAAATGAAAACACTTATACTCACCTCCCGTTCCGGCACGTTCCAGCGGTATCAACAGTCGTGTTCCCGGGACTCACGTCAGGTTATTATGTCATGTGAGTCCGGCTCACAATCATCGCTGATGTCACTGTCCCAAGACGAAGTGAGAGCTGCAGCTGGTCACTGACCCCTTTTTGACTACTAATACATCTGAAGGCAGGGACAGTGACGCCAGCGCTGATTGGGTGCAAGGATCACGTGTCAAAACAACTGAACGCGAGAAAACGAAAATGTTGACACCGCTGACATGGTAGGTGAGTATAAGTGTTTACATTTTCACGGGGCAAGTGTGGCACCCCTGAGGGTTCAGTCGCCACAGAGGTACTGCACCTCCTCCTGAGGTGTGGTACCCCACCATCCAGGTAAGGTGGAGACACCTGACCACACTCCAACACCTGCATCCCACACAACATAGTAGTGTAGCAAAGCACCCTTTGGTGGCTCCCAGCTTGGAACACGAAGCGTGCTGGGAGGCGGGTGGAGTTAGTTGGCACCAAAAGAGCAGGAAGAGTTTAGGATTTAGTCAGTCTGACAGAGTCAGTGGAGGAGTGAAGATCCCCTGAGTGGGATGGATGAAGGACGTGCTGCAGCTGACCTCAGTGACCTGGGTCCGCTGGCACAGGAAAGAGACATTGATGGAAAGCCTGACTCTCTCCACAAGAAGGAAGGATTAGTACGGAACGTAAGGAGAGGAGGACTGAGGATTCGGGTTAGACCAGAACCCTTCCCAAGTTCACAGTGCAAGGCCTGGGTCCGGTCCCTGAGGTTGTATGGATACTAATGGTCCTGCAGCAGACACCGGAGGAATAGAAGTTGTCACCACTTTATTCCCACACAAGACTTGGGGGCACAACAGCAACGAGAGTGAGTCGGGACTTGGTAGCAAGGAGTCCCCCAAGCAGGCTACAGCTGTCTGCTGTACAAGTAGAGTTCATAGGAACATATGACAGGAGGAACTCCAGTGTAACTCAGTACTGTGAGTACTTCACTATAGGCGCAAAAGGGAGACGTTCAGAAAAGGCACATATGTTGGCGGAGTGTGGGAAGGGAGTACTTCATCTTGCCTGGAAGTTGGCTGAGCCCCTGACCTGGAGGACACAGCACCGAGGTGGGCACCTGTATGCTCAACAGACTGTGAGTAAAGCTTTGGAACTAAATGCCCTGGTGTCCTCCGCTTATTACTGCACCAACCCACTCAGCACTGCTACATCTCCGTGCCGGATATTACACTCTCTCCCTCGACACCTATCTTCTTCATCTACTCTGCCCTAGGACTACAGCCCTACCTGTGGGGGGCTACACCATCATTGCTGCACCACACCATCTGTCCCAGAGGATCTGTCTGCAGCGTCGGCTTAACATCTTCATTGCCGAACACCACAGGTGGCGTCACGAACCATTCACTTATAAACTTTAAACATCATCATCCACTCTATTCCCTTTTACAATGGATGTCCAGGGCCACGGACCGGGTCACAGCTACCATGACATCTCCCATTGAAATCCACCAGGCCCGGCTCTGAGTACCCCACCGCCCTGGGTGCGAGGGCGATCCATTTTTGGCATCACGAACAGGATGACGAAGCCCGGTACCACCGGGTTCTGTGTGCCTGAGTTTATTGGACTTAAACATTGCCGAGAATGTGCAGAATAACCAAATTAATAGACTGTAAAATGGACTCTTAAAATGGCCACCGGCGCAGTGAAGAAGGGCATGACAACAAGGGTGGTCCTAAGAAAAGACCACGAACCGTCCTGGGCCTCCCCAGCCTGAACTTCTATGCAACTGCAACATGGCCCACCCCCCGAGGGGTTTGTATACTGGCCTGGTATGGAGGAGTAGGAAGAAGATGCCGCCCCCAGATGGAGGAGCGAGAGCCGGTGGCGGGAAAAGAGGCCAGGAAGGAGGAAGAACGCCAGGACGCCATGATGGAAGACAGAAGGAGGCCCGAAGAGTGCGAGGAGGTTGAGCTGAACCTCCCCGATGCATTGGCTGAAGGCTCCGATCCGACTTCCAAAATGAACCGCCAGCAGCTGGAGGACGAAATTGCCCAGCTGACTCACCGTCTGCGGCTAAAACAAGAGGCTCTCTGGACCCTGAACCTGCAGCATGCCCTGGAGAGGCCTACACCATTGGTACCTCCATCACCGGTACCTTCACCCGCGGTACCCGTCGCTGCTGCACCAGATCTTCCCCAGGCAGCACTAGTGGAATCTACGGCGGCGCCTGTCTCCATCCCCTCGCTGCAGCCACCGCTGAGCGTCGCCTGCCCGGACGATTTACCGGAAGGCCCGGGAGCTGAGCAGGGAGAAGCTGAACTCCTGCCTGGACCTGATGCGGCTGCGCAGGTCCCACCAGAGACACCCGGCGGACCCGGAGCCGCCATCTGCTCCACCGCTGCCTCCGACAGCTGACTGGACTATCCCGGTGGACGTTCCAGCTATTGATCCCAAATCTGCACCAGAGCCAGAGCATCGCCAGGAGGACCCAGGTACATCTGCTGCCCCTGCACCTGGGAAGGCCTCGGGGTGTACCGCTGCTGCAGTGTCCGGACAGGTCATGCTGGACCTGGTCTGGGATCGGGATTCGAGTCCCTGGGGGAAACACCTGAACCCCTAGCGGTAGTGCCCCTGTCCACTGTGGGTAGAGGCCGGTCCGAGGAGGAGACGGAGGCCATATGCCAACAGACTATCCGCCAGCTGGCAGCCGAGCAGAGGGAACGGGAACAGCAGAGACTGGCAGTGCTGGGCCCTGATATGGACCGGAAAGAGAGGGTCCGTGCCGGTCACTATGGTCCCCGGGACTCAGCAGGATGGGGTCAGGTCCTTAATGTTAACCAAGAACGGGGGTTTGGCTTCATCTCGGACCCCCAGAGGATCTCTGACCTCTTCTTCAGCCGGAGGGATGTAGAGTCTCACCTCCGGAGGGGACACCCTGCTCGAGACCTGCAACCGGGAGAGTATGTAACTTTCACCCGACATGAGGGACTCCGTGACTGGTACGCCATGAACGTGTGCCGTATACCAGAGGATTTCATTGCGGCCTACAAAAAGGAACATGCGTATGTTCCCCCGGCAGGAATACCTCCCACGGTAGTAATTACCTCTGCCAAAGCCAGGCAGATAACATCCACCCCAGTACCACACCCTATGGTACAAATAGCTAAACCCGCTGTACCTCGGGCAGCAATCCACCCAACTGCCACCACCTCTTATGTGAATCCACAGTCAGGAAGAGGATGCCCTGCAATTCTCCCCTGGAAGCAGCCCAATAACTAACTAACTAACTGTTACCCAACAGGGTATAGGCACTGTTATGCCTTCTTTATTTTTGTTCATCATGTTTTTTTTTTTTTCTTTTTGGATTCAAGTTTGCCCAGTTTCCTTGGCAGCCTCTTATAATTGAACTGTGAGATCATGGACAGTGAATGATCCAGAACTGACCTGTACATAGTTGCACCTCTTTAGGTGCCCTTTCTTGGTTTTACATAAGTCTTTTATGGATAAGGACTACCTCAACCTGGAGCATGGCTCCCACCTAAAGGACACTGCAAGAAATCCCGGCTGGGAGCGGTGTTATGAATGGGTCACCGGGGAAGAAAAAGCCTAAACATGCTAAGCCCAGAAAAACCAGAGAGGTTGGTAACTATGCAGATTGCAGATCCCTGATCCTACCGCACAACTAGCAGTAGCTGTGGAGCGTGCCTACGATGAACCTAGATGTCTCGTCACGGCCGGAGGACTAAATAAGCCTAAAGCAAGAAAAGGGAAGACTAACTGCCCCAGAGCAGACCCCAAAGGAAGACAGCCCTCACACATGTATTGACAGTGAAACAAGATGAAAACACAAACACAGGTAGGAAAATAGGCTGAGCAAACGATGGGGCCCAAACTAACTAGAAAGGAGAGGAAAGGAAAGACACTGTCTGCAATCTGCCCAAAATCCTACAAAATATTGTCCAACATTTCTGATAACAAAATTAACCCTGAATTCACTAGACTTCACCCACTATATCAGCACTCTGAAATATTCTGAGACAGAGCAAAAAGAGGCCAATCTAATAAGGGACAAAAAGCAAATTGGCAAATGCAGATAAATAAGAGTGGAAATTCAGCACAGCCCAAGCCGGGGCTGGCTGACCACACAAAAAACTGAATAGAACAACAATATCAAGTGTGAACATTAGCAGAGAAACTTAGCTTGAGCTGACTGGAATAGAGCTGAGAACTAAGACCTGACAAGCAGAAGGAATCACCAGCACCAGAGTAGGGCATCGGCTGTCTTAAATAAAATCTGAGATTCCTGAGGTCCAATCGTCATCCTCATTATCAGGTGGCAGATCACTACTGATTAAATCAGCCTCGCTACCTCCAGTTACCACCAGAGGGAGCCTGACTGGTAGACCAGAAAATGAACTCACAACAGTACCCCCCCTGGAGGATGGGTCACCGAACCCTCATCCACGCCACCAGGCCGATCAGGATGGGCCCGGTGAAAAGCACGAACCAATCTATTGGCATGAATATCAGAGGCAGAGACCCAAGAATTATCCTCCTGGCCATAACCCTTCCATTTGACCAAATACTGGAGTCTCCGTCTAACCAAACGAGAATCCAATATTTTTGCCTTCAACCAACACAGGGTCAGGAGGTGCTGCCATAGGAACCACTGGCTCAACAAACCTCTTCAACAGAGATTTGTGAAATACGTTATGGATCTTGAACGTAACTGGAAGAGCCAATCGAAAAGAAACAGGATTAAGAATCTCCAAAATCTTATAAGGTCCAATAAATTTTGGCTTAAATTTTGGAGATGCAACCTTCATAGGAATATTCCTAGACGACAACCAAACCATATCACCCACTCTAAACCGGGGACCAATGGTCCTATGCCGGTTGGAAAATCGCTGGGCCTTTTCCTGAGAGAGTGACAACTTATCCACCACTTGGTCCCATATCTGCTGCATTCTCTCAACCACAGTGTCCACACCTGGGCAGGACGAAGATTCCACTTGCCCTGAAGAGAATCGAGGATGAAACCCAAAATTACAGAAACAGGGTGACATCAAAGTGGCAGAACTAGCTCTATTGTTCAGCGCGAAATCGGTCAGGGGCAAAAATGAGACCCAATCATCCTGATCAGCAGATATAAAACATCTTAAATAAGACTCCAAGGTCTGGTTTGTTCTCTCAGTCTGTCCATTGGTCTGGGGATGAAACGTGGAGGAGAAGGATAACTGAATTCCCAGACTGGAATAAAAGGCTTTCCAGAATCTGGAAACAAACTGAACTCCTCTGTCGGACACAATGTTCTCAGGAATCCCATGTAACCGAACCAGCTGTTGTAAAAACAAGGGCACCAACTCAGCGGAAGATGGCAACTTTGGGAGTGGTACAAGATGGACCATCTTCGAAAATCTATCACAAATCACCCAGATAACAGTCATTCTCTGAGAGACAGGAAGATCAGAAATAAAATCCATTGAGATATGGGTCCATGGCCTCTTGGGCACCGGCAGGGGCATCAGCAACCCACTAGAACGAGAACAGGGTTTAGACCGAGAACAAGTCCCACAGGACTGTACAAAATTCCTGACATCACGAGATAAGGCAGGCCACCAAGAGGACCGACTCACCAAATCTTTGGTACCAAAAATACCTGAATGACCAGCCAATGCGGAGCAATAAATTTCAGACATCACTCTCTTTCTCCACTGGTCAGGCACATACAATTTTCCCATAGGGCAACGCTCAGGTTTATCCTCCTGAAATTTCTCCAGGGCACGTCTCAAATTGGGCGAAATGGCAGAAAGAACTACCCCCTCACCTAGGATGGTAGTAGGCTCGGTCACATTAAGAGAATCGGCAAAGAAACTCCTAGAAAGGGTGTCAGCCTTAACATTCTTAGTGCCCGGAAGAAAAGAGACTGCAAAATTAAAACGCGTGAAAAACAAGGCCCATCTAGCCTGTCTAGGATTCAACCGTTTGGCTGATTCAAAATAAATCAAATTCTCCACTCTTCAAATGCCCATTTCATGGCCAGCAATTCCCGATTCCCCACATCATAGTTACGTTCAGATGGGGAGAATTTTTGAGAAAAGAAGGCACAGGGATTCATTTTAGAAGTCACCGGATCTTTTTTGGTTAAAACGGCTCCTGCACCAATCTCAGAAGCATCTACCTCCACCTGAAATGGAAGTGAGACATCAGGTTGCCGTAAAACCGGAGCTGAAGTAAATCTCTGCTTAAGCTCCTGAAATGCTGAGACAGCCTCAGGAGACCAATTCAGCACATCAGCGCCCTTCTTGGTCAGATCAGTCAGTGGTTTGACAAAACCAGAAAAATTACCTATAAATTTACGATAGAAATTAGCAAAACCCAAAAACTTCTGGAGGGCCTTCAAAGAAGTAGGCTGAACCCAATCATAAATGGCCTGTACCTTGGCCGGGTCCATTTCAATAGTCGATGGAGACAAGATAAATCCCAGAAATGAAATCCTCTGTACACCAAAGAGGCATTTCGATCCCTTAACAAACAGGGAATTCTCCTTCAAAATCCGAAACACAGTCCGGACGTGTTCCACATGAGAATCCCAATCACTAGAAAAGATCAAAATATCATCCAGATAGATGATCAAAAACTTATCCACAAAGTCACGGAAAATATCATTCATAAAGGACTGGAAGACAGAAGGGGCATTAGTGAGCCAAAAAGGCATCGCCAGGTACTCAAAATGTCCCTCCGGAGTATTAAATGCCGTCTTCCATTCATCCCCGTGCTTGATGCGAATAAGATTATACGCCCCCCTGAGGTCAAGCTTAGTAAACCAGCAGGCACTCTTAACTCTGGAGAATAAATCAGACATCAGAGGTAACGGGTACTGATATTTAACAGTCATCTTGTTAAGGGAACGATAATCAATACACGGTCTTAATGAACCATCTTTCTTGGCCACAAAAAAAGCCCAGCACCTAAAGGTGACGAGGATGGTCTAATATGACCCTTCTCCAATGACTCCTTAATATAGGATCGCATAGCATCATGTTCGGGTACTGATAAGTTGAAAAGCCGACCCTTGGGAAATTTACACCCAGGCATCAACTCAATTGCACAGTCATAACTCCTATGAGGAGGTAAAGATGCAGACTTGCTCTCACTAAATACATCAGAAAAATCAGCCAGATAATCAGGAATATCATGAGACTGAGGAGAGGTGGAGAAAACAGGAGCGTCCCTAAGAACACACTGACAACCCCAACTTACCACAGAGCCAGATTTCCAATCCAAAACTGGATTATGAGTTTGCAACCAGGGAAAACCCAGAACAATAGTATCATGCAAATTATGCAGCACCAAAAATTTACAATTTTCTTGGTGGTTTGGGGTAACTCGCATTATCACCTGGGTCCAAAACTGAGGTTTATTCTCCACCAAAGGAGTAGCATCAATACCCCTCAAAGGAATAGGCGTCCGCAGAGGCGTCATGAAAAAACCACAACGTTTAGCAAAGTCCAAATCCATCAGATTCAACGCTGCTCCTGAATCCACAAAAGCCTTAGTGGAAAACGTGGATAAGGAGCAGATCTGAGTAATTGCCAAAAGGAACTTTGGTTGTACAATGCCCACAGCAAATGTGTGTGCAAAACGTTTCTCTCATTTTGGGCAGACAGAAATAGTATGAGAGACGTCTCCACAGAAAAAACACAGCTTTTTACGCCTTCTAAACTCCTGACGTTGCGCCCTAGACAAAACCCCATCACATTGCATAGGTTCAGACGTTTGTTCAAAAGGTGGCAGCGCCTCCCGTGTAGTCTTACGTTCACATAAACGCCGATCAACTTGAATGGCTAATGACATAGAATCAACCAGACCAGAGGGAACAGGAAATCCCACCATAACATCTTTTACGGTCTCTGATAAACCCTTCCGAAAGAGAGCTGCCAAAGCACTATCATTCCATGTAGTAAGGACCGCCCACTTTCGGAATTTTTGACAGTATACAGTCATATGTTAAAGTTTGGGCACCCCTATTAATGTTAACCTTTTTTCTTTATAACAATTTTGGTTTTTGCAACAGCTATTTCAGTTTCATATATCTAATAACTGGTGGACTCAGTTATATTTCTGGATTCAAATGAGGTTTATTGTACTAACAGAAAATGTGCAATCTGCATTTAAACAAAATTTGACTGGTGCAAAAGTATGGGCACCTCAACATAAAAGTGACATTAATATTTCGTAGATCCTCCTTTTGCAAAAATAACAGCCTCTAGTTGCTTCCTGTAGCTATTAATGAGTTCCTGGATCCTGGATGAAGGTATTTGTGACCATTCCTGTTTACAAAACAATTCCAGTTCAGTTAGGTTTGATGGTCGTTGATCACGGCACCCATGTAACAAGGCTCCTTAAAGGGTCGACATTAACTTTTAGGATTGCTACTTTCAATAGGTGGCACTAGAGTTCTAGTCCTCTTCCTCTCTGAAGAGACAATTTGCATAATTAGCATATTTCCCAGAGGAGCATTGCGGCTTTAAGTATCCTCATCTTGACATGCTTAGCATGTCATTCTCCACAAGGAGAAATGATACTCCTATGTCAGTAATGGGAAAGTCTGTCTTCACTGAATACAGATCCTATCCATTATAGACAACCAGCTGGCAGAATTCTGGATAGGAAGCACTGAGAGGGATAATAGGACCAATATAAGGCTCCAGGTTTGTTAGGAATGATTAGATGAGATGGGCAGAACTAGTCATTCCCACCCTCCAAAAGACGCAGCTAGTTTAAAAGGTTAGTTGAGCTGTTTATTCCTTATCTGGGAGTAGAGGTGCAATCACCTCTGGTATTTGGGTCTGTGTATGCAAGATGGAGGACCTCTGTAAGTTGCTTAGAATCTGCAAGAGGCCGAGTATTGGGCTTTGAATATTGAGCAGCTAAACTGCTCTGTTTCTAATTCTGCTGTATGGACTCTTTGTTTTGTTATTAATTTCTGGTGTAAGTTTATGGAGCTAATAAACCTTTCTGTTTGGACAAGAAACTGCGTGCCTGTGTGAACGCTACCTACTGCCAACAAGTTAAATCCCTGTTTTGGATGCGGGCACAGAATACCAAGAAGCACAGGTGATTGCAGGATAAAGACTGTATGTCCTAGGTCAGTGGTCCCCAACCTTTCTGACCTTGAGAGCCACATTCAGCTTACAGAGAGAGTCACGAGCCACATTCAGCACTGAGAGAGGGGCGCAAGCCACATCCAGCTCCCATCCCCTTCAAAGTAGTGTCAACCAAAACCCCCATTACAGGTATAATGATAACCAAAGCTTTTCCACAGAAATATTTCCAAAGCAGTACCCTGAGATCCAGGGGTTCCCACAATACCCCCATTCAGTATTCTCCCATCAAGGACTCCCAAGACACTGTCACATCCAGCTTCAAGAACAGGTAGTACCATCCTCCAGCGTACCATACCTAAAACATCTCTAAACCCCTAAGACCAGTATATGTGCATCCATATCTGCTCTTCTGTATAGGGCTGCTCACAAAATTCACCATTTTGAGATGTGCTCTTCATACCTGTTTGCTAGACCTGGAGCTAATGCATCAAGCTGGCAGATAGTCGCGAGCCACAATTCATGGGACCGCGAGCCACATGTGGCTCCCGAGCTACAGGTTGGGGACCCCTGACCTAGGTGAAGGCAGCGTCAGTATTGCAAACACCGCCATAAAGCATGTAAAGTAGCAGCAGTTACAGCAGGTTCAGCAGCAAATGGCTCTCATGGCAGAAACTGTCCAGGAAGACTACACTTTCCACCAGCCAAAGGGATGGTATCTGGGTGAGGCTAACCTTAAGGGGTGCTTTGCAGAAAGTGACTCTGGACGATGATATTGCGGCTTTTCTGACTGTCTTTGAAAGAGTGGCAGACAGGGAGAAACTGCCCCCAGAGTATTGGGTTGAGGTCCTGGTGCTGCATTTTACTGGAGAACCTCAGAAGGTATATTATGACCTTTCCCTACAGGATGCTAAGGAGTACAATAAGCTGAAGGCAAAGATTACTATATGCTTGGGTGTAACCCCTGCAGTCTCGGCGCAACGGGTGCACATCTGGCACTACCAAAAGGACAAAGTTCTCAGATGTTGGACCTCTTACACCTGGCACAAAAATGGCAGCAGCCTGAGACCTGCTCTCCCTTACAGATGGTGGAAAGAGTGGTAGTTGACCGATTCATCCACTCACTACCGAAATCCGTGGATAACTGGATTGTCCATTGAGAGCCCCAAAATGTAGATAACCTAGAGAAGCAAAAAGAAAAATAGCTACCATCTCACTTCCTCCATACAGCAGCAAAAAAACCTTAGGGCATGGACTGCTTTGCAACAAAACATCCAAATCAGCAATGCTAATCCATAAAAATTGTACAAGCTACAGAGGGTTAAAATATTGCTACTTATGAATATAGTTAAAACTTCATAATCCAAGTGGAAAAATAGTAAAAAACAAAACAAACAACTATTTTCGTTTGCAAGCAAGCATCCTTAATCATGGCATAAAGGTCAGCAAAGACAGGGTGGGTTATAGATGGATTAACATCTATGAGGATGAAAAGCAGGAGTACACTTAACCATATCAATACTCTGATTGAAGATATTTGCAAACAACATTTTTTGTTGTCAGAAACAAAGAAACCACATTATTGGTAGAGAAAAATTATGAAATTACAGTGATACTTATTAATAATGAAACATCAGTTACCTTTGTGAATCCATGCCTTTTGGGTAAATTGCATCCAACCTGAACACCCAGAATGCCTCTCTAACCAGAAGGCTTCTTTTTATTTATTCCCTCCTCTAGGTGGATTATTTATTTTCTCAATACCAAATATTTTTAACCCCCTTCCCACCTGAGATGTATCCATATGTCCTTGGGACCTGGGACTTATTGACCTGGGATGTACGTCCTGGCGATTTTGCGCACAGAGGTCAGCTGATTCTGACAGCTGACACCCGACACACCAGGAGTGGTGCCGCATAGCTCCCGGCAATTTAACATCCAAAATGATGCAATCAAACTCGATTGCAGCATTTCAGGAGCAGGCAGAAGGAAAACAGCCCCCCTGCCCTTGGATCGGAGACCCTGCAATGTCATCGCAGGGTCGCAATCTTTGCCATGGTGACCCGATGTCATCATGATGACATCCGTCAACAGAGCTAACAAAGTTGCTTGACATGATCAGCAACTTAGTCAGTGCAAAACTGACAGTTTGCATTGCATAGAGCTGCTCCTGCATCTTTATGCTATACAAGCAATCAGCCTGCAAAAAATGAAAGTCCCATAGTGGGGCAAAGTAAAAAAAAATTGTTGTTTTAAAAAAAAATTAATTAAAAAAATAAAAAATCAAAATATATTGTACTCTTGAATAAATATTTTTTCTGAGAAAAATATATATAAAGGTGCTTCTCACAAAATTAGGATATCATCAATATCACTTTATTTCAGTTATTTAATACAAAAAGTAAAACTCACTTATTAGGCTACTTTCACACATCAGGTTTTCGGCGTCAGGCGCGATCCGGCGTCGTGCCGGAACGCCGGATCCGGCAAATGTTTCGTAAAACCGGATGTGACGGATCCGGTTTTCTGCCGGATCCGTCTTTTTCTTGACAGACAAAACCGGATCCGTCTCATCCGGTTCATCCGTTTTTCTATCCGTTTTTCGACGGATTACGCCGGATCCGGTTTTTAAAATTGACCCTTGTGGCCTTCCGAACGGGATTGGCTACTGGAAAACTATATATAGCATGTTCCTACAGCCCTTCTTTGACAGGTTGTAGAGGAGAAAGTGCAGGTTGGAGAGAAGAGCAAGTTACTGGCGAAGATGGATGTTGTCATTGGAAATATTTTGAAGAATTTGGCGGATTTTATAGCGGAGGCGAATCGTTTGAGGGTGATTGTTCTGGAGAAGGAGAGAGCGAGACAGCAGCGCATCAGGCATCGTAGACGACGTTTGTGGATCCACCCCATCACAGCCAAGAGAATGACTCGTGGGGTCTATTCTACACTCTGCATGGACCTTCGACGAAACCCGGATAAATTTTTTGGATATGTTAGGATGAAAATGGAGAATTTTGATTACTTGGTGGAGCGCATTGCACACCTCATAAGAAAAGCGGACACCTATTGCCGCTTCTCTGTTTCACCCGCAGAGCGTCTCATGGTGACTTTAAGGTAAGCCACATTTATTGGATATGCTCGCATCAGAGCACACTTTCACTGCAATCTTGTTGGTGGTAGTTTGTATCTCCAAGTGTTATAGGTCAGTTTTGGTATGTAATGCTGTGATTTAAAACTAATTTATTGTTTTTTAATTCCCCACAGATTTCTTGCAACTGGAGAATCCCTTTCGTCACTGCTAGAGTTGAGCGATACCAGCCGATACTTGAAAATATCGGATCGGAATGGATCGGCCGATCTTAAAAAAAAATATCGGTATCGCCGATTCCGATACCGGGAACCAATGCAAGTCAATGGGGCCAAAATATCGGAATTAAAAAAAACCCTTTCTTTCCTTGTAGGTTAATTCTACATGAAGAAAAACAACTAAGAATAATGTAGAATGTATTGTGGGAGGTGGAGGAGACATTAAAGCCATAGAGGTTTAGCCCAATCAAATGGAATAGCAGGAATTAAACTTTTTTTTTTAAAGATGTTAGGAGTTACAAAGATATTGACTATGTTAGCCTCATTTATATTTTGCCAGACATGTATGTCTTCTTCTTCTACTTCCTTTTTTTACATTCTTCTTCTTCTTCTTCTACTTCCTTTTTTTACATTCTTCTTCTTCTTCTACTACTTCCTTTTTTTACATTCTTCTTCTTATTCCTTTTTTTACATTCTTCTTCTTCTTCTTCTACTTCCTTTTTTTACATTCTTCTTCTTCTTCTTCTTCTTCTTCTTCCTTTTCTTACATTCTTCATATTCTTCTTATTCAACAATTATTATTCTACATATTCAGCTTCTTCATCTTCTTCCTATTCTTCTTCATCATATTCTTGTTTGTGTCAGGCATTCCTGTAGTTGTTATCTAGAAAAGTTAGAAGTTTACACCTTCCGTTCTGCCTGTCACAAAAGATTTACAACAGGATTTGTCCGCGTTCAGTTTGGCCTGCAGAAGCAGGCCTTTTCCAGGGGCACCACGAGGAGGAACGGACTCACCCCCATACACTGCTTAGTCTTCTTCTGCTTATAAATAAGATAATATCATTTGCTCAGAGTATTAGTCTTATGCTTAATGTTCTTCTGCTTTGTTTTTTTTATGCTTCTTTGTCTTCTCTCTCTTGTTGTTCTGCATCTTGGTGGTTGTCTTCCTGTTCTTTGTCCTCTTGAACCAGCTGACGGTACTGGCACCCGGAGGGGCAGCAGAAGGAACAAGAGCCAATGGCACTACCGAGGACCAGCTGACGGTGCTGGAACCCGGTTACTAAGCAGGAGGTACCTGTGCTACAAAGCACTACCAAGGACCAGCAGACGTTGCCGGAACTCGGATACCGAGATGGAGGCACCTAGGCCAAAGGCTCTGACGAGAACCAGCTGACGGTGCTGGAACCCGGAGGGGTAGCATAAGCTGCAAGAGCAAATGGAAATAGCGAGGACCAGCTGACAGTGCTGGCACCCGGAGGGGCAGCAGAAGGAATAAGAGCCAATGGCACAACCGAGGACCAGCTGACGGTGCTGGAACCCGGTTACTAAGCAGGAGGTACCTGTGCTACAAAGCACTACCAAGGACCAGCAGACGTTGCCGGAACTCGGATACCGAGATGGAGGCACCTAGGCCAAAGGCTCTGACGAGAACCAGCTGACGGTGCTGGAACCCGGAGGGGTAGCATAAGCTGCAAGAGCAAATGGAAATAGCGAGGACCAGCTGACAGTGCTGGCACCCGGAGGGGCAGCAGAAGGAATAAGAGCCAATGGCACAACCGAGGACCAGCTGACGGTGCTGGAACCCGGTTACTAAGCAGGAGGTACCTGTGCTACAAAGCACTACCAAGGACCAGCAGACGTTGCTGGAACTCGGATACCGAGATGGAGGCACCTAGGCCAAAGGCTCTGATGAGAACCAGCTGACGGTGCTGGAACCCGGAGGGGTATCAGAAGTTACCCCTGAAAAGCAAAGTTGGCATGCCGCAAGCTGGCCGCAGTTACCGAATCACACAGTCCTACAGGGGGTGCTTGTCCTACTGGCACTATGGAACAAACCTTTCTTACCAGAACCCGCAGTCCACATAGGAAGCACCTAAACTGCTGGCACCCTAGCCTCGGCTAACCCAACCGCAACACGACATGGCAACTTGGGGTGGCAAACTGACATTGACACTTCCCGGAAACAGCAGGCAGGGCTGGAACCAAGCTGGGCAGGAGGGAGTACCCGTGCCAAAGTCAGTTATGAGCAGCAACTGGCGATGTTGGAGCCCAGGACAAGCACTTAGCAGGCTGAGGCCTGATGTGCTGTCAATTGGGAGGCAGCAGGACAGATTGCCATCAAAACAGCAGGGGAACAGCTGACGTTACTGAACCCCACAAACACAGGAGCTAGTGTTTTACTCTGTGAAGACGGCACTTCCGAGCAACAACTGGCTGTGTTGAAGCCCAGGGACAAGCACGGAGCAGGCTTAGGCTGCATTGAAGAAATTTTAAGATCGGTTGTAGACTACTAATTTGAACCAAGCTCCACTTAGGCCTGTGGATTCACTGATTTTCGTATTTCCCCTGTCCTCCAACCCCGCCAGTTACAGCTCCGAAGTGGCGTCTGCACAATCCACACTTGTTCCTGTGTTACAGGTGTTCAGTCCGGTCAGTTAATCCCCTGATGTGTGTCCGGCAATGTCGCCTGCTCTGTCCACATTCCGATAATGGGAATGTGGACAGAGCAGGCGACATTGCCGGACACACATCAGGGGATTAACTGATCGGACTGAACACCTGTAACACAGGAACAAGTGTGGATTGTGCAGACGCCACTTCGGAGCTGTAACTGGCAGGGTTGGAGGACAGGGGAAATACGAGAGACAGTGGAGCCACAGGCCTAATTGGAGCACGGTTAAAAATCAGTAGTGGTACGACTGTGTAGGCAGCAGGAGACTTTGCCATCCACACAGCAGGGGATCAGCTGACATTACTGAACCCCACTGAGACACGGGAGCAAGTATCTCTTTCCGTGTGGACGGCACTTCCGAACTACAACTGGCTGTGTTGAAGCCCAGGAAATAGGAGGGTGTAGGCAGAGGCCTACTGAATTTTGAATGAGGTGACAGCAGGAGAGACTGCCATCCACACAGCAGGGGATCAGCTGACGTTACTGAACCCCACTGAGACACGGGAGCAAGTATCTCTTTCCGTGTGGACGGCACTTCCGAACTACAACTGGCTGTGTTGAAGCCCAGGAAATAGGAGGGTGTAGGCAGAGGCCTACTGTATTTTGAATGAGTTTACAGCAGGAGAGACTGCCATCCACACAGCAGGGGATCAGCTGACGTTACTGAACCCCACTGAGACACGGGAGCAAGTGTCTCTTTCCGTGTGGACGGCACTTCCGAACTACAACTGGCTGTGTTGAAGCCCAGGAAATAGGAGGGTGTAGGCAGAGGCCTACTGTATTTTGAATGAGTTTACAGCAGGAGAGACTGCCATCCACACAGCAGGGGATCAGCTGACGTTACTGAACCCCACTGAGACACGGGAGCAAGTGTCTCTTTCCGTGTGGACGGCACTTCCGAACTACAACTGGCTGTGTTGAAGCCCAGGAAATAGGAGGGTGTAGGCAGAGGCCTACTGTATTTTGAATGAGTTTACAGCAGGAGAGACTGCCATCCACACAGCAGGGGATCAGCTGACGTTACTGAACCCCACTGAGACACGGGAGCAAGTATCTCTTTCCGTGTGGACGGCACTTCCGAACTACAACTGGCTGTGTTGAAGCCCAGGAAATAGGAGGGTGTAGGCAGAGGCCTACTGAATTTTGAATGAGGTGACAGCAGGAGAGACTGCCATCCACACAGCAGGGGATCAGCTGACGTTACTGAACCCCACTGAGACACGGGAGCAAGTATCTCTTTCCGTGTGGACGGCACTTCCGAACTACAACTGGCTGTGTTGAAGCCCAGGAAATAGGAGGGTGTAGGCAGAGGCCTACTGTATTTTGAATGAGTTTACAGCAGGAGAGACTGCCATCCACACAGCAGGGGATCAGCTGACGTTACTGAACCCCACTGAGACACGGGAGCAAGTATCTCTTTCCGTGTGGACGGCACTTCCGAACTACAACTGGCTGTGTTGAAGCCCAGGAAATAGGAGGGTGTAGGCAGAGGCCTACTGAATTTTGAATGAGGTGACAGCAGGAGAGACTGCCATCCACACAGCAGGGGATCAGCTGACGTTACTGAACCCCACTGAGACACGGGAGCAAGTATCTCTTTCCGTGTGGACGGCACTTCCGAACTACAACTGGCTGTGTTGAAGCCCAGGAAATAGGAGGGTGTAGGCAGAGGCCTACTGTATTTTGAATGAGTTTACAGCAGGAGAGACTGCCATCCACACAGCAGGGGATCAGCTGACGTTACTGAACCCCACTGAGACACGGGAGCAAGTATCTCTTTCCGTGTGGACGGCACTTCCGAACTACAACTGGCTGTGTTGAAGCCCAGGAAATAGGAGGGTGTAGGCAGAGGCCTACTGTATTTTGAATGAGTTTACAGCAGGAGAGACTGCCATCCACACAGCAGGGGATCAGCTGACGTTACTGAACCCCACTGAGACACGGGAGCAAGTGTCTCTTTCCGTGTGGACGGCACTTCCGAACTACAACTGGCTGTGTTGAAGCCCAGGAAATAGGAGGGTGTAGGCAGAGGCCTACTGTATTTTGAATGAGTTTACAGCAGGAGAGACTGCCATCCACACAGCAGGGGATCAGCTGACGTTACTGAACCCCACTGAGACACGGGAGCAAGTATCTCTTTCCGTGTGGACGGCACTTCCGAACTACAACTGGCTGTGTTGAAGCCCAGGAAATAGGAGGGTGTAGGCAGAGGCCTACTGTATTTTGAATGAGTTTACAGCAGGAGAGACTGCCATCCACACAGCAGGGGATCAGCTGACGTTACTGAACCCCACTGAGACACGGGAGCAAGTATCTCTTTCCGTGTGGACGGCACTTCCGAACTACAACTGGCTGTGTTGAAGCCCAGGAAATAGGAGGGTGTAGGCAGAGGCCTACTGAATTTTGAATGAGGTGACAGCAGGAGAGACTGCCATCCACACAGCAGGGGATCAGCTGACGTTACTGAACCCCACTGAGACACGGGAGCAAGTATCTCTTTCCGTGTGGACGGCACTTCCGAACTACAACTGGCTGTGTTGAAGCCCAGGAAATAGGAGGGTGTAGGCAGAGGCCTACTGTATTTTGAATGAGTTTACAGCAGGAGAGACTGCCATCCACACAGCAGGGGATCAGCTGACGTTACTGAACCCCACTGACACACGGGAGCAAGTATCTCTTTCCGTGTGGACGGCACTTCCGAACTACAACTGGCTGTGTTGAAGCCCAGGAAATAGGAGGGTGTAGGCAGAGGCCTACTGAATTTTGAATGAGGTGACAGCAGGAGAGACTGCCATCCACACAGCAGGGGATCAGCTGACGTTACTGAACCCCACTGAGACACGGGAGCAAGTATCTCTTTCCGTGTGGACGGCACTTCCGAACTACAACTGGCTGTGTTGAAGCCCAGGAAATAGGAGGGTGTAGGCAGAGGCCTACTGTATTTTGAATGAGTTTACAGCAGGAGAGACTGCCATCCACACAGCAGGGGATCAGCTGACGTTACTGAACCCCACTGAGACACGGGAGCAAGTATCTCTTTCCGTGTGGACGGCACTTCCGAACTACAACTGGCTGTGTTGAAGCCCAGGAAATAGGAGGGTGTAGGCAGAGGCCTACTGTCTTTGTAATGCGGAGACAGCAGGAGAGACTGCCATCTCCACAGCAGGGGAACAGCTGGCAGTGCTGAACCCCACTAACACTTGAACGAATGTGTTTGGCTCTGTGGAGACGACACTTCTGAACACCAACTGACGCTGTTGGAGCCCAGGATTAGGCGAGGAGCAGGCTGGGGCCTACTGGATTTTGGCAGGTGAATGCAGCAGGAGACTTGCCATCTCCACAGCAGGGGAACAGCTGGCAGTGCTGAACCCCACTAACACTTGAACGAATGTGTTTGGCTCTGTGGAGACGACACTTCTGAACACCAACTGACGCTGTTGGAGCCCAGGATTAGGCGAGGAGCAGGCTGGGGCCTACTGGATTTTGGCAGGTGAAGGCAGCAGGAGACTTGCCATCTCCACAGCAGGGGAACAGCTGGCAGTGCTGAACCCCACTAACACTTGAACGAATGTGTTTGGTTCTGTGGAGACGACACTTCTGAACACCAACTGACGCTGTTGGAGCCCAGGATTAGGCGAGGAGCAGGCTGGGGCCTGTTGCTTTTGGCAGGTGAAGGCAGCAGGAGACTTGCCATCTCCACAGCAGGGGAACAGCTGGCAGTGCTGAACCCCACTAACACTCGAACGAATGTGTTTGGCTCTGTGGAGACGACACTTCTGAACACCAACTGACGCTGTTGGAGCCCAGGATTAGGCGAGGAGCAGGCTGGGGCCTACTGGATTTTGGCAGGTGAAGGCAGCAGGAGACTTGCCATCTCCACAGCAGGGGAACAGCTGGCAGTGCTGAACCCCACTAACACTCGAACGAATGTGTTTGGCTCTGTGGAGACGACACTTCTGAACACCAACTGACGCTGTTGGAGCCCAGGATTAGGCGAGGAGCAGGCTGGGGCCTACTGGATTTTGGCAGGTGAATGCAGCAGGAGACTTGCCATCTCCACAGCAGGGGAACAGCTGGCAGTGCTGAACCCCACTAACACTTGAACGAATGTGTTTGGCTCTGTGGAGACGACACTTCTGAACACCAACTGACGCTGTTGGAGCCCAGGATTAGGCGAGGAGCAGGCTGGGGCCTACTGGATTTTGGCAGGTGAAGGCAGCAGGAGACTTGCCATCTCCACAGCAGGGGAACAGCTGGCAGTGCTGAACCCCACTAACACTTGAACGAATGTGTTTGGCTCTGTGGAGACGACACTTCTGAACACCAACTGACGCTGTTGGTGCCCAGGATTACGCATGCCGCATGCAGAGGCCAATGGGCAGCGGTTTTTATGGAGGTTGTGGACTACTACTGATTCTAACCATGCTCCACTTAGGCCTCTGGCTCCACTGTCTCTACTATTTACCCTGGCCTCCAACCCCGCCAGCTACATCTCTGAAGTGGCGTCAGCACAATCTACACTTGTTCCTGTGTTACTGGTGCTCAGTCCCATCAGTTGATCCCCTGATGTTTGTCCGGCAAGTTCGCCAGCTCTGTCCTCATTCCCACTACTGGTTATGGGAATGTGGACAGAGCAGGAGACCTTGCCGGACACACATCAGGGGATAAACTGATGGGACTGAGCCACAGGAACACAGGAACAAGTGTAGATTGTGCTGACGCCACTTCAGAGATGTAGATGGCGGGGTTGGAGGTCAGGGGAAATAGTAGAGACAGTGGAGCCAGAGACCTAAGTTGGGCACGGTTAAAAATCAGTAGTGGTTTGAATGTTGATGGAGCTGGTGACTCTGCCGTCCACACAGCAGGGGATCAGCTGGCATTACTGAACCCCAGTAACACAGGAGCTAGTGTGTTTCTCTGTGCAGACGACACATCTGAGCGACAACTGGCTGTGTTGAAGCACAGGGATTATAGTTCAGGTGGTAGAAAAATGAACACACCAGCAGACCTGGATACAGTTGCCAACCACTAATTTAGTCTGTAAGAGGAATGGCAAAGTCTTTGGAGATCCAGGCCTTGTTCATTTTCAGAAAAGTCAGCCGGTCAACATTATCGGAAGATAGTCGCGTGCGACGGTCTGTTAGTACACCACCTGCGGCACTAAAGACACGTTCCGATAATACACTGGCAGCAGGGCAAGCCAGCACCTCCAATGCATACTGGCTAAGCTCTGGCCATGTATCCAGCTTAGAGACCCAAAACTTGAAGGGGGAAGAGCCATCTGGGAGTACAGCGACAGGGCAAGACATGTAGTCTGACACCATCTGACGGAAGCGTTGCCTCCTGCTGACTCGAGGCGTCGCTGATGGTGTAGACAATTGTGGTGGACACACAAAACTTTGCCACATTTGGGCCATAGTGGTCTTGCCTTGTGCTGCGACACTGCCTCTGCTCCCTCTTTGTGCAGAGTTTCCTCCACTGCCTCGAGCTGCTTTGTAAAGCACTTGCAACAATGCTGTCGGGTGGAATGGAAAACATTATGGACTGCACCAGTGACTCTTCGTACTCCCGCATTTTACGCTCCCGGTTCAACGTTGGTATGAGCCTTTGTACGCTGTCCCGGTAGCGAGGATCTAGGAGGGTGTACACCCAATAATCAGCCGAGACGAGAATGTGGGCGATGCGGCGGTCGTTTCTCAGGCACTGCAGCATGAAATCAACCATGTGCTGCAGACTCCCAACTGCCAAAGAACCGCTGTCCCCTGTTTGAGGCGTGACCTCGACCTGCTCTGCATCACCCCACCCTCGCTGTACATACTGAGTAGAGGTTTGTGTACCTCCCTCCTCTGGAGAGATGTCTTCCTCCTCCATCGACTCCTCCTCATCCTCCTCACAAAGTGTCCCCTGCCTAGGCCTTTGTGAGGAAACACGTAGCGCAGACTGTCCAGAAGCAGATGGCATTTGGGACTCCTCATCCTCCACCTCTTCTGAAACCTCATCCCTTAGTGCTTGCAGTGTTTGTTGAAGCAGGCAGATAAGGGGGACAGTCATGCTGACTAGTGCATCATCTGCACTCGCCATCCGCGTGGATTCATCGAAGGCACGCAAAACGAGGCAGATGTCCTTCATAGAGGCCCACTCAATGGTGCTGAAGTGTGAACGGCGCACAGTGCGACTTGTTTGCGCCTGATGCAGCTGGTACTCCATGACTGCTGCCTGCTGCTCACACAACCGCTCCAACATATGTAACGTTGAATTCCACCGGGTGGGTAGGTCACATATGATGCGATGTTCTGGAAGGCCAAATCGTCGCTGCAGAGCAGCGAGGCGCGATCTTGCCGTGCTGGAACGTCGCAAGTGAGCGCACTCTATGCGGACCTTGTGCAACAGTGCATCAAGATCCGGATAGTCCCTCAGAAAGCTCTGCACGACCAAGTTAAGAACATGTGCCAGACATGGGATGTGTGTGAGGTTGCCTAGGCCAAGAGCTGCCACCAGATTTCGGCCATTGTCACACACTACCAAGCCCGGCTGGAGATTCGCTGGCCCAAACCACACATCGCTCTCCAGCTTGATAGCATTCCAGAGCTCCTGCGCTGTGTGGCTTCGATTCCCCAAAGAAATTAATTTGAGTACAGCCTGTTGACGTTTGGCCACGGCTGTGCTCATATCGGTCGTAACAGGCTCCTGCTCTGCTGTTTCTGAGGAACTTGAGTAGGAGGAGGAGTCTATGTGTACAGACTGGAGTCCTGCAATCCGTGGCGTTGGAAGAACACGTACAGCGCCACTCTCCAGATCCGTACCCGGCTCCACAACATTGACCCAGTGGGCAGTGAGGGAAAGGTATCGTCCCTGTCCATGGTTACTGGTCCACGCATCGGTGGTCAGGTGGACCTTGCTACTAACGGCGTTTAGTAGCGCATGTTTTATTTTGCCCTCAACATGTTTCTGCAGGGCAGGGACGGCTCGCCTGCTGAAATAAAAGCGGCTGGGCACGTTGTATTGGGGGACTGCCAATGCCATTAAGTCCCGGAAGGTGTCAGTGTCCACCAGCCTGAATGACAGCATTTCAACTGCCAGAAGTTTGGCAATGCCAGCATTCAGAGACTGTGCTCGGGGATGGTTTGCCGAGTAAGGGCGCCTTTTATCCCATGCCTGTGCTACCGATGGCTGTGATGGATGGGAACGTGCTGTTATGGGTGGAATCTGACAGGGTCTCCGGACAACAGTGGCAGAGGTTCTTCCTTGGCGATCCTGTGAGGAAGCCGAACCAGCAGTGTGTGAGCTGGAGGAAGAGGGCCCAACACGAACTGAAGAGGTGGTAGGTGGTGCTGTACGTTGGCCTACGTCTTGAGGGTGTCTCTGCAACTCCAACTCGTGCTTGGTGCGCACATGTTTCCACATATTTGTGGTATTGAGGTTGCTGACATTTCTCCCTCTTTTGACTCTCTGATGACACAGCTTGCATTTGACAAAGCAAATGTCATCTGCAACTGTGTCAAAAAAGGACCACGCACTGCAACTCTTGTGAGCGCCCGGTTTGCCTTTGGAAGGAGGAATGCTCCTAACGGGTGCCGAAGTGGAGGGTACAGGCAACCAAGTCTTCCCCCTCCCTCTGCCTCCTGTTTTGGCCGGTAGGGGAATCTCTTCCTCCGAGCTGCTCCCACCACCTTCCTGTTGCTCACGCCATGATGGGTCAAGGACCTCATCATCTTCCCTCCCCTCTTCAAACAGCTGCTTCTCCGGGGTTGTCTCGCCAGCACCGTACGCACCAGAAAGTGGCAACTGAGTCTCGTCATCATCTGATGCGTACTGAGGTGTGCTGACCATAGGCACTGGCCCACTCGCCTCTTCAGATTCAGAGGGACAAAGAAGTTGCGCATCACTGCATACTCCCTCTTCTTCACATTCAGGAATGCTGCTTGGCTGGCCCCCTCTTTCCAAGCCAACAGATTCCGAGAACAGAAGTAGAGATTGTGATGGCTCCTGTCCATGTCTCTCTGACTGCCTGGGCACTTTGGCAGGTGGTGAAGAGACAGATGGTTGCTCTTCGGTGCTCTGACCCTGAGAGGATGCGGAAGTAATTGAAGTCGATGCGTTAGCTGCCATCCATCCGACAACGGCTTCAATTTGTTCCTCCCGCAGCAGTGGGGTACGTTGAGGTCCTACAAAGCTGCGCATAAAGGACTGTTGCCTGCTAAAACTGGGGGATGCTGATCCACTGGTGCCCGCAGCAGGCCCAGAATCCCCACGTCCTCTACCTGTAGAATCCCCACGTCCTCTCCCTGCAGAATCCCCACGTCCTCTCCCTGCTGAAACTCCACGCCCACGCCCACGCCCCCGCGCCTTACTCCCTGCCTTCTTCATCTTGCAAGACTGCTTAAGATAGGCAAAAAAGGACAAAGGGGTGCCTTAGTGTGCTTATTCCTGAACAGCTGGTTACAGGTACAAGAAACACTAATTTTATGAAGTGTGTGTGTGTGGACTAGACTTTAATAGGAGCTGATGTGGCCTACACAAGTTCAAAATGTAGTGTTTGGTGAACTTTTTATGTGGTTTCTTTGTTTGAAACAAACTCAAAGTATGAGAACAAAGAATTGAAACTGATAGTATCACCAACTTTTTGGAGCTATTACAATGCAGGCAGGTAACCTACAATGCAAAAGATGAGGCTCCAAAAAAATTGGGTAATACTAATCTGGCTGCGCCGGCAGGGCACAAGCCAGAAAAAAAGGCTCCTCTATCTACTCCTATATAGTGTTTGCAACCAACCAATGTTGATGGATACGGATGGATGCACACTAATAGGAGAAGAAAAAATGAGCTGCACTCAGAGACAAATATGTGTGAGGCAGTGACGCACGTTGAGCGTCCTACAACCAGACGTAGCTGCAGGACACTCTACTCAGCGTGAGCTGCACTCACACACAGTCAGAGACCTCTCAGACAGCCGTCAACAGTGCAGCTAAGTGGGCACTGGCACTGACAGGCTGCAGAAAGGCTCCGCTGTGTACTCCTATATAGTGTTTGCAACCACCGTAGATGGAGACGGATGGATGCACACTAATAGAAGAAAAAATGAGCTGCACTCAAATAAAAATATGTGTGAGGCAGTGACGCACGCTGAGCGTCCTACAGCCAGACGTAGTTGCAGGACACACTACTCAGCGTGAGCTGCACTCACACACAGTCAGAGACCTCTCAGACAGCCGTGAACAGTGCAGCAAAGTGGACACTAGCACTGAAAGGCTGCAGAAAGGCTCCGCTGTCTACTACTAGTGTTTGCAACCAACGTATATGGATACGGATGGAAGCACACTAGATTGAAATTATTTAAAAAATGCAGCTCAAAAAATAAAAGATGTATGAGGCAGCAGTGATCACACTGGGTGGCCTACAGCCTGACGTGGCTGCAGGACCCACTCCACAGCGTGAGCTGCACTCACACAGCCCTTGCAGACAGCTGTGAAAACAGCGCTGCTAGGGAAAAGCAAGCTACAGTGGTGGTTTATGTAGCCTGGATAAAGCACAATATTGTTTTTAGAATCGCTATTTCTAACTGTCCCTCACAGTCTTCTACAGCAGCCTGTCCCTAACTGAATTCACAGCAGAGTGACCAGAAATGGCGGCTGCGGTGGCTTTTATAGTGCATCATGACATCATTTCGGCAGCCAATCACAGCCATGCCAATAGTTAACATGCCTACATGCCTAACAGGATGTGCCCACACTTCGGAGGATTCCCATTGGCTTAATCAAAGCAAGCAGGCTCATAGCATGATGGGAACTTCCTATTCCGATTCCGATCCCGGAATCCGATATGAAAAAAGTATCGGAATTAAGTATCGGAATTCCGATACCGCTAATATCGGCCGATACCCGATACTTGCGGTATCGGAATGCTCAACACTAGTCACTGCATTTCCAGTACAGACTCGGGATTTCCACCATATCTGGAATTGTGAAGTACACATGCCGTGCACTGTGGGACTCCTTAGCTGAAGAGTTTTTACCAGAGCCCACAACAGAGAGGTGGATTGAAATTGCTGACAAGTTTCAACAGATATGTCAGTTTCCAAACTGCTTGGGCGCTGTGGACGGGAAACATATCCGCATTGTAAAGCCAGCTGGATCGGGATCGGAATATTTCAATTACAAGAAATATTTTTCAATTGTCCTCATGGCCATCGCTGACGCGGAATACAAATTTATTGCGGTTGATATTGGGGCCTATGGCTCCAATGACTCTCAAGTTTTCAAACTGTCTGCCATGGGGCGTAAACTGTATGGAAACACCTTCCAGTTCCCACCACCTAGACCGCTGCCGCAAACATCTGGTCCACCTATGCCATTTGTCTGTGTAGGGGATGAAGCCTTCCAGCTGTCAGAACACCTTTTGAAACCGTACTCTAGCAGAGGATTGACAAGACCAAAACGCATTTTTAATTACCGCCTCACAAGAGCAAGAAGAATGGTTGAATGTACCTTTGGTATTCTGACAGCCAAATGGCGGGTCCTATTGACTGCGATCAACCTCAAGACAGAAACTGTGGACGAGGTGATCAAAGCGTGCGTGGTACTCCACAATTTTGTTATCTGCAAGGAACCCATTTCCATTGAGGACACCTCTGAAGAAACCACCTTGCAAGATTACCATGACATTACCACTAGAAGTTCTGTGACAGTTTCAGTAATGAGGGACAATTTTGCACTATACTTTATGTCACCTCAAGGCAGAGTACACTGGCAGGATGACAGAGTGTGAAAGATTTGTGCCCAACCAAACTTGTGTACCTTCTGTACAACAGTATATACCTTTGCCAACCAAAGTTGGCTATCTTGTCATGGTCTCTATTTTTAGCTTTAGGCCACAGGTGTGTACCTGGTTGTGTTTTATGCAAAGTATTTCACCTTTTAACAAAAGTTGTGTACATTGTTAGGAAATCACCAACAATAAACACAACTTTTTAGGTGAAATACTTTGCTTCAAACACAACCAGGAACACAACTGTGGCAAAAAGCTAAAATTTACCCACAGTTATATACCTAGTTTTGAATACCATTTCACCTTTTAAATACCCTGTATTTAACCTTTTTCGCCGCAGAAAGAAATGACAGACAACCAGTGTAAAATAATTTAACTTTTATTGAAAAATGTTTTTTTAGTAAACTTTTTTAAAATTTTAATAAACTTGTTTAATAAAGCTTTGAAACTATAAAACTGAAACCATAAAACTGGTCATTTTTATTTAAATACACACATTATAAATCTGTGTAGTGTGTGGTGGAAATACTGCTGTAGGGGCTGCGGGACACTTCGACACTGGGAGTGTGGAGAGAGGACTGGGATCGTGGTGGGGAAGGAACAGTTAGAGGTGAAGGTGTGGAAAAAACTACAGAATGGGTGGACATGTGGGAAGCAGAAGAGGTGGTGGGTGGTGGAGTGGAGGGTTGGGCAGGGACTGTAGGAGCAGATGATGTTGATGGCAAGTTGTATGGGGAAGGAGTTTGGTACGGGGCAGGTTGCTGGAAGTGGGGAGATGTCTGGTACGGGGCAGGTTGCTGGAAGTGGGGAGATGTCTGGTACGGGGCAGGTTGCTGGAAGTGGGGAGATGTCTGGTACGGGGCAGGTTGCTGGAAGTGGGGAGATGTCTGGTACTGGGGAGGTTGCTGGTACTGGGGAGTTTGCAGGTACTGGGGAGGTTGCTGGTACTGGGGAGGTTGCTGGTACTGGGGAGGTTGCTGGTGCTGGGGAGGTTGCTGGTGCTGGGGAGGTTGCTGGTGCTGGGGAGGTGGATGGTGCTGGGGAGGTGGATGGTATGTAATAGGAGGGGGTGGATGGAATGTGGCTGGAGGGGGTGTAGATGTAATAGGAGGGGGAGGATGGAAAGTGGCTGGAGGGGGTGTAGATGTAATAGGAGGGGGAGGATGGAAAGTGGCTGGAGGGGGTGCAGGTGGAGGAACTACTGTGGTGGGAGGAGGAGGTTGGGAGGTAACTTGCTGGAGAGCAGCGTGGCATGAATGCATTACATGCATCTGCTGGGCAGGAGAGAGCGTTTCCATGCGCTCCACAACAGACCTGAAAAAGGTGTGGTTTGGCGAAGATCTTGCTTCTGAATGCATGGTTTGCAGAAGTGTCTTCACCTCCAGAATGCTGGAGTTGATCTGCTGATAGCCTGCGGAGATTTGCTCTGACAAGACTTTTAGACAGTTCTGGAAAGATGCATTCAGATGCAAGAACTCTGGCGCATAAGTCTTTTCCTGACCCCTCTGCCGCTGCCGCCCAGTACCCGCAGGTGTACTAGAGGTGGCAGGGGCAGAAGGGTGGGGTAAAGGGAAAGCGATCTCCTCACCAGCAGCTTCATGTAATGTAGGCGGCCACGATGCTCCTGTGCTGGTGGATGGGACAGATGGGTCGAATGTGTGGGAAGGCTGGGAAGGTGCAGATGTACCGGGGCGGTCGAAGTGTCCCTCGGTGCCGGTCTCCTCAGGGATCGCCTCAGAAGGGTCCAATCGTGCAGGCTCCCGAGTGCTGCTCACCGTGCTGTGGAATAAAGAGAAAAAAAAACAATTAAAATACTGACATGGTATGGCCCTGGCTGAAAAAAAAAAGTTACATCTAACATTTTTTTTCACATGTGGTGTGTAATATTTACCTTCTAGTGACCATTGTTTCCCGGAGGAACGACAGGGCTTCTGCGTACTTGTACTTGCTCCTGCGTCCTCCAGATCCACTCGGGGCCCGCATCTCTTTATTGAACTCCTTCTTGAAACGATCCCTCACAGACCGCCACCGATTCACAATTCTGTTCCCTGAAACGAGAAAGGACAAAGTAGTTAGTATACAACATCAGTGTTTCCCAAACTCCAGTCCTCATGGTCCCCAGGGGTCATGTTTTCAGGATTTCCATAGTAAATAGAAATCCTGAACACATGATCCGTGGGGACCACGAGGACTGGAGTTCGGGAAACACTGGTTTCCATCAAGCAACCGGTACTGTATATACTTACGCTCTTTAATCTGGGCCCGAACATCGAGGTCCTCCCAGCGGCCCACAAGGAGCGAACAGATTTCCTCCCAGAGTCGTCGGGTCAGCGTGGCGGCGGTCAGCCATATTCCAGAGCGGCTCCCTTTCTCTGACGAGATCGATGAGGTGGTCCACATCGAGTCCTCCATCCTCACCGTCAGAGTCGGGAGCACGCTGTGAAGGCTGTTAAAGAAAAAGACAAAAATAACATAATTAGCCTCCACAAAAGAAATGAAATAAAAAGTGCAAAAAAACAAAGCAAAAATATTTATACTTACACGCTGGTGACCGCCGCGTTGCTGTCGCCGACGACCCTGGGAGGCACTGCGAGGACCTCTTGGCCGAGCACCAGATTGGGAAGACTAGAGAAGAAAACAAAAAATGTTATGTCTTTGGATGTAGGCATTTGTTTGCTGTGTGTGGTCTGCAGAACATTGTTTTCTATGTGTTGTGTGTAGTGTGATGTTGTGTTTCTGCGTTTGATGGAAAAAACTTACCAATTGTGAGCCCACTCCAGGTGTCTGTCCACCCCTTCCTTCTTCTTCTGGGAGCTCCTCTTCATCTTGTGAATCCTGTTTTGAAATAAAAGGCAATGAATAGACATATATTACAGAGATGATGGATTTTGGAAATAAAAACTTACCGTCAAACGCTGACGATGCGAGGGAGGGCTCCCAGAAGATGATGTGCTGTCTTCCTGGTGGCCACACTCCATGCCTGTGGGTGGTGTTCCAGCTGCTGCCATTGCTGCTGCATCTATTGGGCGGCTGTTGAATAAAGAGAAACAAAGGGCCAATGAATATCTTGATATTCATTAGCCCTAGTTTGGAGGAATGGGGGATTTGATAATTACCGTCTCTCATCTGCTGCTGGCCTCCCCTCCTCAGCATGTTCCATTTGCTGCTCCATTTGGGGTGGTGGTGGTGCTGATGGTGCTGCAGTGGTCTCCTGCCTTCTCCTGCTTCGCTTGGTTGCTTTCTTGGGTGGCATGTTGGGTGTGGCTGTGGGTCCCACTGTCTTGCTTTTATATATGTCTTGTGGGCAGAGCTACTGAGCATGCTCAGACCAAAAAAACCGGATCCGGCCACCGGATCCGGCTTTCGCCGGATCAGGCGCATTGCGGCGCTCATAGGCTTTCGCGACACATTGCCGGATCTGGCGAAAACCGGATGAAACGCATGGCCATACGGCGCGATCCGGCGCAAATGCAAGTCAATGGGGGGGAAACCGGATCCGGCATTGCATTTCGCCGGATCCGGTTTCTGTCAAAAGCGCCGGATCGCGCCTGACGGCGAAAACCTGATGTGTGAAAGAGGCCTTATATAGAGTCATTACAAAGTGATCTATTTCAAGTGTTTATTTCTATTAATGTTGATGATTATGGCTTATAGAATACTTTATAACACTAGCTTGAAAAATGATTTTAAAATCCGAAATGTTGGCATACTGAAATGTATGAAATGCACTCAATACTTGGTCTGGCCTCCTTTTGCATCAATTACTGCATCAATGCGGCATGGCATGGAGGCGATCAGCCTGTGGCACTGCTGAGGTGTTATGGAAGCCCAGGTTGCTTTGATAGCAGCCTTTGGCTATGTGCACACTTTGCGGATTGGGCTGCAGATTTTTCCGTGCGGATTTAGCAAAATCCGCAGGTCAAAAGACCTGCTGTTTATCTGCGGATTAGCCTGCGGTTTAGCCCTGCAGTTTCACACCTCTACAATGTTAAAGGTGTGAAACCGCTGCGGATTCCGCACAAACAATTGACATGCTGCGGATTGTAATCCGCAGCAAATCCGCGCGGAAAAATCCGCAGCATGTGCACAGTGTTTTTTGTTTTTCATATAATATAATGGTACTGTACAATGCAGCTAATTCTGCTGCGGATCCGCAGGGCCAAATCCGCTGCGGATCCGCAGCATAATCTGCAGCATGTGCTCATACCCTTTAGCTCATCTGCATTGTTGGGTCTGGTGTCTCTCATCTTCCTCTTGACAGGTGAGGTCAGGTGAGTTTGCTGGCCAATCAAGCACAGTGATACTGTTGTTATTAAACCAGGTATTGGTACTTTTGGCAGTGTGGACAGGTGCTAAATTCTGCTGGAGAATGAAATTTCCATCTCCGAAAAGTTTGTCGGCAGAGGGAAGCATGAAGTGCTTTAAAATTTCCTGGTAGACAACTGCGCTGACTTTAGTCTTTATAAAACGCAGTGGCCAATGTGGCACCCCAGGAGTTTGGTTGCCAAAATGGCCTTGCCTCCCACCAGGGGAGAGTGATGTCATGCCTGGAATCAAAGAAGGAATCCCCTTATCAGGTAGTTCCAGCATACAGCACAGTTCCTGCTCCAGGCCAGCAGAGGGAGCTCTAAACCCAACTTCTGGGGGGCTACTCTCTGGTCAGAAGCAGGAAGATAGTGGTTAGTTAGTGCCTGAACAGGGTTGAAACAGAACTTGTGGAGAGAGAAGCTGGGGACAGGAGCTATAGCTGAGCTCACTACCAAGCTTGAGCGCCAGAGACCGGACCCCGGAGTCCGAGGCTGTGTGGGTACTAAAGCCTCAGCAGCAGAATCCGGAGGACAGAAAACCGCAGATCCTCTGTCCCCAACTGATACTCGATGACACAGCAGCACGTGTGAGCCAGAGATGCCAGAGAGGAGCGATCCCTGAAGCAGGCTACAGCTGCCTGTCATGCTAGTGGAGTTCTACCTAAGCATCAGACAGAGAGAGGAACTTGAGTAGAGTTTACAGCAGCAAGTACCTCAGAGAATAGTGCTAGAACGGAGGCCTCACAAGCCACCTGAATAAGGAAAATCCCAAATTGCTTTCAGGCTGACTGACTCCAGAACCATCTGTAACCTGAGTCCTGGACTGTACCTGCATAGCTCAGTAAAAGGTAAAGGAAACTGCACTCTGTTGTGTCCTCTAATTATTCCTGTGTCACCTATCCAACTCTGCTACATCTATAATCATCAAACACAACATCATTACCACAACAACTGCCCTGGGACAAAGCTCTGCCTGTGGAGAGCTACATTATACCAACTCTGCTGCATCACCATCAATCCCAGAGGATCTGCCCTGCAGCGCTGGTCACCTCTGACCAGAAACCACAGGTGGCGTCACAAGCACTTTACAAACTCTTTTTTTTCCCCTGTAAATGTCCCCTTTTATTGGATGCCCAGGGCCATGGACCAGGTCACTGCCGCTGTGACACATCCCTTTAAGAACCAGCCTGGTACCGAGTTTCCCCACTGCCCTGCAGGTGCTCTACCTACACCAGCAGATAACATGGCTCCCCAAACCATCACTGAGAGTGGAAACTTCACACTAGACCTCAAGCAGCTTGGATTGTGTGCCTCTCCACTCTTCCTCCAGACTCTGTGACATTGATTTCCAAATGAAATGCAAAATTGACTTTCATCTGAAAGCAACACCTTGGACCACTGAGCAACAGTCCAGTTCTTTTTCTCCTTGGCCCAGGTAAGATGCTTCTGGCGTTGTCTATTGGTCATGAGTGGCTTGACACAAGGTGTGCAACACTTGTACCCATTGTCCTGGATACGTCTGTGTGTGGTTTCTCTTGAAGCAATGACTCCCGCAGCAGTGAATCTCCTCCAAATTTTTGAATGGCCTTTTCTCAACAACCCTTTCAAGGCTGTGGTTATCCTGGTTGCTTATGCACCTTTTTCTACCACACGTTTTCCTTCCACTCAATTTTCCATTAATATGCTTGGATACAGCACTCTGTGAACAGCCAGCTTCTTTAGCAATGACCTTTTGTGGCTTACTCTCCTTGTGGAGTGTGTCAATGACTGCCTTCTGGACATCTGTCAAGTCAACAGTCTTCCTCATGATTATGGAGCCTACTAAAACAGACTAAGGGACTTTTTTAGATGCTTAGGAAGCCTTTGCAGGTGTTTTTTGTTAATTATTCCAGTTTACTGAGATAATGACTTTTGGGTTTTCAGTGGTTGTAAGCCATAATCATCAACATTAACAGAAATGAACATTTGAAACCCATCACTCTGTTTGTAATGATTCTATAAGTTTCACTTTTTTTATTGAATAACTGAAATAAATTTAATTTTTGATGAAATTCTAATTTTGTGAGAAGCACCTGTATAAACAATAAAAATACATATATTTGGTATTGCCGTGTCCGGAACGACCTGACCTATAAAATTGTCCCACTAGTTAACCCCTTTAGTGTACACCATAAAAAAATAAATAAAAAACAAGGCAAAAAACAATGCTTTATCATCATACTACCAAACAAAAAAATGGAATAAAACACAATAAAAAAGATGAATGTTAATAAACCGCTGAAAATGTCATCTTGTCTTACAACAAAATAAGCTGTCATACAGCTCCATCAGCTGAAAAACAAAATAAGTTATAGCTCTCAAACTAAAGCAATGCAAAAATAATTATTTTTTCTATAAAGTAGTTTTCATTGTGTAAAAGCACCAAAACATAAATATAATGATATAAATGTGGTACTACTGTAATCATACTGACCCAAAAAATAAAACTGCCTTATCAATTTTACCACAGGCGGAATGACATAAAAAAAAACCAAAATTCCTGAATTGCTGTTTTTTGTTTATTCTGCCTCCCTAAAATCTGAATAGAAGGTGATCAAAAAATGCCATGTGCCATAAAATGGTACCAAAAAAAACATTGACTCATCCTGCAAAAAACAAGCCTTCACTCTGTGGGCCAAAATATGGAAAAAATTATAGCTCTCAAAATATGGCGATGTAAAAACTAGTTTTTGCACTAAAAAAGCATTTTTTAGTGCGTGAAAGCTGCCAAACATAAAAACCCAATAAAAATCTGGTATCACTGTAATCGCACTGACCCAAAGAATAAAGTCGCCTAATTACTTAAAACAAGGAAACAATGTAAAAAAATAAAACCAATTCTTCACCTCCTGTTGATTTGTTCATTCTGCCTCCCAAAGATTGCAGTAAGGCTCAGCACACATTTATCTTGTGCTCTCTGCTGAGCGCTTTCACCAGGGCTTCTGGGTAAATATCTGAAATACGCGCTTCAGACGTAACTTCCATTGGTAGATTTCCTATAATGAGGCAAATGGAGGAACTGTGGATGCCATAGGACCTGTGATCTGGCTTTGTCCGTGTTTTTAGGATTGCATAAAAGAGCCGTTGGCCACAGTTTTGTGCACTTCAGAAAATAAAAACACCCCTGAACAGAGGCCAAGCGAAATCCAGAGTAACTATGCTGCCTCATTATAGTGAATGGATCCCACGGGGCTTGCATCTGAATCACATCACTCAGAGATTTAGAAAGAAACCCCAATGTAAGTGCTCAGTGTGGAGTGCTGGATAAAGGCTCTGGAAAAGCAAAATGGCTTGTCACCCCTCAAAAGAAATTCGGCAAATTCTGCATTCCCAAATCCAAATGCCCCCCCCCTCCTGATCCCCACACTATACCTAAACCACATAGAGTGTCTACATGTTTGGCATTTCTAAAGCGATGAGAGCATGCCAATTAATGGGTGCATGTCTCCAGAAGTATGAGCTAGGCATATCTGTCATGGGTGTGTCAAAGTCTGCAGACAGCCGCACTGAATCTAGCTGCAGAAGGTCTCTGTGTTTGGCCTTGCAGACATCTTCTTAACCCTTCTGACTCTTTGACCCAGCGGCAACCTTTCTCCGGCTCTAAGGTCGTGTTTACATTAGCGTTTGGCTGCTTTGCGCACTTTTTCCTTTAAGCTCTGCCTACTTCTGCATGCATCCTGCGTCATCCTGCGTACCTATCTTTAAGATTGGGTACACAGGGACTTGAATTGTATGCGGATGCGACCACAGATGTCGTTTTGATGTGTCCACCGAACGCAACATGTTTGACAATGCAGGATGCATGTGGAAGTACTGTAGGTGAAGCGTAGGCAGAGCTTAAGGGAAAAAGTAGGCAGTCTTATGCCGACCAGCCAAATGCTAATGTACACCAGGTCTAATTGACACACCTGGACCTGGGTGTTTATAGACTCCCAGCCTGCTGTTGGAGTTGCCGGTGATATTTCCATTTCCCCCTGTTGAGTCTTGGAGCTATAGCAGTCGGCTATCTTCCTCTTTGGTGTTGCTGGAGGACATCTGTGTTACATCTCTGAGTCTAATCAAGATAAGTGTTCCCCTTGTTCGTCTATCTTAGCTGTCTTCAGTGGTAGTGGGGATCAACTAGTGCTTACCACGTCATTCCCTAAGTAGGGCTTATCGCCAGGGTCAGACAAGGATTAGGTTCCTGCTCGGTGATAGGTGCAGAACCTATATAGGGACGTTTAGGGCAGACAGAGTCACTTTAGATCTGCCTAGGTGTCTCCACTCCCCCCTTCCCTAGTGTTGGGCTCCCTTCCCCTCATCCCTTCATGTTGCACTTAGTCTTTTCTACACTGTGTGTGACAATAATCTACTGGTCACTATATGGTATTGGTCACTACAACGTAATGGTCTCTTCAACGGCAGTTTGCAATTTTCACTCGGCAACATTCATTGCTGCTTGTTTCTCGAAAACACCCATGGAGTCAAAATCATCACTACACCTGTAGATAAATTCCAAAGGGGTATAATTTCCAAAATGGGGTCACTTTAGGAGGAACTCTGCTCTTCTACCACTTAGGAGCTTTTTATATGACATCCGCAAACTATTCTACGAAAATCTGTGCTCAGGGAGGCAAATTGCGCTCCATCCTTTGAGAGTCTCTCCGTATGACTAAGCAGCACTACACAGCCACATATGGGCTATAGCCACGTTCAGTAGAAATTGTGGTGTCATTTTTAATCACTTGTGTGAAAATGTAAAATCTGGAGCTAAAACAAAATTTGGTGGCAAAAATTTAATTATTTTTTCTTCACTGCCCAATGGTTTAAAATTCTGTGACACACCCATGGCCTATTGTTCAATACACCACTAGATGAATTCATTTAGAGGTGTATTTTGTGAAATGTGGGTCGTTTATAGGGGTTTCTGTTGTCCTGGCAACTCAGGGGCTCTTCCAGTGGGTCATAGCACCCGCACACCATTACAGTAAAATCTGCACTATAGTATGGCGTTCCTTCCCTTCTGGGCTTTGCACGGTGCCTGAAAAATATTTCCCGATTGCATGTAGGGTATTGGCAAACTCAGGGAAAAATGTAACTCAGATTGTTGTAAGAAAGATTTTCAATGGGGAGGGTGCAGCTGTGCTGGGGGAGAAAATGGCTAGAAGATTGGAGGAGTGTTTAAACTAGGGACGGGGGGGAGGGTATTCCTTTTATAGGAGGGGAAGACAGTGCAGATAGAGACCTGGGCACAAATAATGACATTGGGGGTGGAGGTGGCATGGGGGGTGGGGTTAGAACAGTTAATAATTTAAGAAAGGATAGAGGTACAGAGAGATACATAAAGTGCATGTATACTAATGCCAGAAGTCTCGCCAACAAAATGGAGGAATTGGAGTTAATGTTGTTGGAACATAATTATGACATGGTGGGGATATCTGAGACATGGCTGGATGAGAGCCATGACTGGGCTGTTAATTTACAGGGCTATAGTCTGTTCAGAAATGACCGTACAAATAAGCGAGGGGGAGGCATGTGTTTATATGTAAAATCATCCTTAAAACCCATCCTTCGTGATAATATATATGAATCTAATGAAAATGTAGAGTCCCTGTGGGTAGAGATAAGGGGAGGGGGGAAAAATAATAAATTACTGATAGGGGTTTGTTATAAATCTCCAAAAATAATGGAA
Source organism: Dendrobates tinctorius (assembly GCF_039654945.1). Taxonomy (NCBI): domain Eukaryota; kingdom Metazoa; phylum Chordata; class Amphibia; order Anura; family Dendrobatidae; genus Dendrobates; species Dendrobates tinctorius. Next base: position 35,546,351 of record NW_027361728.1, read on the forward strand.
GCTACAGAGAATATCCTCATAAAGCAAATAGATGAAGCAGCGACTCAAGGAGAAGTCATTATTATGGGGGACTTCAACTACCCTGAAATACATTGGGGAACCGAAACCTGCAGTTCCAGCAAGGGTAATAGGTTTCTGACAACGATGAGAGACAATTACCTTTCACAACTGGTTCAGGACCCAACAAGAGTGGGGGCACTGCTAGACCTAATATTAACCAACAGGCCAGACCGCATATCAAATGTAAGGGTTGAGGGTCACTTGGGTAATAGTGATCACAAATTAATAAGTTTTCATGTATCCTTTAATAAGATGTGTAGTAGAGGGGTTACAAGGACACTAAACTTCAGGAAGGCAAATTTCCAACGGATGAGAGATGATCTTGGTGCAATTAACTGGGACGATATCCTGAGACATAAAAATACACAAAGAAAATGGGAGACGTTTATTAGCATCCTGAATAGGACCTGTGCACAATATATACCGTATGGGAATAAACATGCGAGAAATAGGAGGAAACCACTATGGCTAAATAGAGCTGTAAGGGGCGCAATAAGAGATAAAAATAAAGCATTTAGAGAATTAAAGCAAGTAGGTAGTGATGAGGCATTAAATAAATACAGAAGATTAAATAAATTCTGTAAAAAGCAAATCAAGACAGCAAAGATTGAGACAGAGACTCATTGCCAGAGAAAGTAAAAATAATCCCAAAATATTCTTTAACTACATAAATAGTAAGAAGCTAAAAAATGATAGTGTTGGTCCCCTTAAAAATAGTCTGGGTGAAATGGTGGATGAGGATGAGGAAAAAGCCAATATGCTAAATGACTTTTTTCAACAGTATTTACACAAGAAAATCCCATGACGGATAACGTGATCAGGGATAAAAATTCTCCATTAAATGTCACCTGCTTAACCCAGCAGGAAGTACGGCGGCGTCTACAAATCACTAAAATTGACAAATCCCCGGGCCCAGATGGGATACACCCCCGAGTACTGCAGGAATTAAGCACAGTCATAGATAGACCACTATTTTTAATCTTTAAAGATTCCATAATAACAGGGTCTGTACCACAGGACTGGCGTATAGCAAATGTGGTGCCAATATTCAAAAAGGGGACAAAAACTGAACTTGGAAATTATTGGCCAGTAAGTTTAACCTCAACTGTGGGTAAAATCCTGGAGGGTTTTCTAAGAGATACTATACTGGAGTATCTGGAGAAGAATAACCTTATGACCCAATATCAACATGGGTTTACAAGAGACCGTTCCTGTCAGACTAATCTGATAAGCTTTTATGAAGAGGTAAGTTCCGGACTGGACCAAGGGAATGCAGTGGACGTGGTGTACATGGACTTTTCAAAAGCTTTTGATACGGTGCCACACAAAAGGTTGATACATAAAATGAGAACAATGGGGATAGGGGAAAATATGTGTACGTGGGTTAAGAGCTGGCTCAGGGATAGGAAACAAAGGGTGGTTATTAATGGAGCACACTCGGACTGGGTCACGGTTAGCAGTGGGGTACCACAGGGGTCAGTTTTGGGCCCGCTTCTTTTTAACATATTTATTAATGACCTTGTAGGGGGCATAGAGAGTAGAATTTCAATATTTGCAGATGACACTAAACTCTGCAGGGTAATTAATACAGAGGAGGACAATTTTATATTACAGGAGGATTTATGTAAACTAGAAGCTTGGGCTGATAAATGGCAAATGAGCTTTAATTGGGAAAAATGTAAGGTCATGCACTTGGGTAGAACGAACAAGTTGTATAATTATGTGCTTAATTGTAAAACACTGGGCAAAACAGTCACTGAAAAAGACCTGGGTGTATGGGTGGACGACAAACTCACATTTAGTGGCCAGAGTCAAGCAGCTGCTGCAAAGGCAAATAAAATAATGGGATGCATTAAAAGAGGCATAGATGCTCATGAGGAGAACATAATTTTACCTCTATATAAGTCACTAGTGCGACCACACTTAGAATACTGTGTACAGTTCTGGTCTCCGGTGCATAAGAAAGACATAGCTGAACTGGAGCGGGTGCAGAGAAGAGCGACCAAGGTTATTAGGGAACTAGGGGGTCTGCAATACCAAGACAGGTTATTACACTTGGGGTTATTTAGTTTGGAGAATCGAAGGCTTAGGCCTGTTTCACACTTGCTTTTTTTTGCAGCGCGTTTTTCCCGCAAAAAAACGCATTGAAAAACGCATACAAAAGCATACAACTGCTGCGTTTTTTTCAAGCATTTTTATGAGCATGCATGAAAAAAACGCAGCGTTTTTATGCGTTTGTATGCGTTTTTAGTGCGTTTTTACCGCGTTTGCGTTTTTTTCCAACATTAGGTGGCCCCTCACACTAACCCAAACCATGACTTTACTAACCCTAACCCTGACCCTAACCCTAACCCTAACCCTAACCCTGACCCTAACCCTAACCCTAACCCTTAACCAAACCATACTTAACCCTAACCCTGACCCTAACCCTTAACCAAACCATACTTAACCCTAACCCAAACCCTAACTAACCTTAACCCTAACCCTAACCCTGACCCTAACCCTAACCCTGACCCTAACCCTAACCCTAACCCTTAACCAAACCATACTTAACCCTAACCCTGACCCTAACCCTTAACCAAACCATACTTAACCTTAACCCTAACCCTAACCCTGACCCTAACCCTAACCCTAACCCTTAACCAAACCATACTTAACCCTAACCCTGACCCTGACCCTAACCCTAACCCTAACCCTGACCCTAACCCTTAACCAAACCATACTTAACCCTAACCCTGACCCTAACCCTAACCCTGACCCTAACCCTAACCCTAAACCCCCTTAACTAACCCTAACTTTACCCAAACCCCTAAATTCCATTGTCTAAACTAATGGTAAAAAAAAAAACGCATGTGCAAAAAAACGCATACATAAGCATGCCAATGCGCACATATGCTCACCATAGACTTATAATGGGTGTCTTGCTGTAAAAAAACGCATTGCGCGCGCATGCGTTTTTTTGAGGCAAATCGGACGCACAAAAAATGCAACAAGTTGCATTTTGTGCGCCCGAGCGCATACCGCAAAAAAACGCATGCGCGGTAAAACGCGTACAAACGCATGTGTATGCGCACATAAGCGCATCCCATGCAAAGTATAGGAAAAAAAATGCATGCGCTATTTAGCGCTAAATTACCGCGAAAAAAAACGCAAATGTGAAACCGGCCTTAGGGGTGATCTTATTGCAATGTATAAATATATGTGGGGACAATACAAAGACCTTTCTAATGATCTTTTTACTCTTAGACCTGTGACGGGGACAAGGGGGCATCCTCTACGTCTGGAGGAAAGAAGGTTTAAGCATACTCACAGACGCGGATTCTTTACTGTAACAGCAGTGAGACTATGGAACTCTCTGCCATATGATGTTGTAATGAGTGATTCACTACTAAAATTTAAGAAGGGACTGGATGCCTTTCTTGAAAAGTATAATATTACAGGGTATATACACTAGTCTCCTTAATATTGCGTTGATCCAGGGAGCTAGTCTGATTGCCGTATGTGGAGTCGGGAAGGAATTTTTTTCCCCAATGTGAAGCTTACTGTTGCCACATGGGTTTTTTTTGCCTTCCTCTGGATCAACATGTTAGGGCAAGTTAGGATAGGATATGGGTTGAACTAGATGGACTTAAAGTCTCCCTTCAACCTTAATAACTATGTTACTATGTTACTATGTATTAGCCCTTAGAAAAATTAAAAATTTGGGGCCAAAACAACATTTTAGTGGTAAAAATTTAATTTATTCTTTCTTCACTGCTCAATGATATAAAATTCTGTGAGGCACAAGTGGTTTCAATATGATCACTGCAACCCTAGATGAATTAATTGGGGAGTGTAGTTTATGAAATGAGTTCACATATGTTGTGGGTTTGTGTTAGGGTATGTTTCCACATGGCTTAATAAATCAGGATTTGCTATAGACCGTAGCATGTCTATTTATCTTGCGGAGACGATCAGTCTCCGCAAGATAAATAACCCAGTCTATGGATAGAATGCGGTGATTCCGTATGTGTTCAATGAACACATGCGTTATTCCCGGGCGTAAAAAATGGGGCAGTGCTTTGGGCCGAGCGGGCTTTCCGCTGCATCCAAAGCACTGCTATTAAGGGTATGTTTCCACGTGGCGTAATACATCAGGATTTGCTGCGGACTGAACGCTGCGTACAGCCACAGGGTTCAATCCGCAGTGTCCAGATATTACAGTATAGTGGAGGGGATTTTTTGAAATCCGTCTCCATTATACGTACAAAGACGCGGGTGACACGTCCACGAAACCGGACATGCGGCGCGTCTTTATAGACCACAACATGTCTATTTATCTTGCAGAGACACTCCATCTTTGCAAGATAAATAACCCAGTCTATGGATAGGATGAACACATGCGTCATCACCGCGCATAAAAAAGGGGGCAGCGCTTTGAGCGGAGCGGGCTTTCCGCTGCATGCAAAGCACTGCTACTACGTAGCATGGAAACATACCCTAATTCTGGCACCTCAGGGTCTCTGCCAATGTGACATCGTACCCTCAAACTATTCCATCAAAATCTGAACTCCAATATGGCACTTCTTCGCTTCTAAGATTTGAACTGTTCCCCACATATGGGGTATCGGCGTACTCATGAGAAATTGTGCAACAAATAGTATGGTGCAATTTGTCCTGTTACCCTTGTGAAAATAAAAAAAATAAAAAATTGGGGCTAAAATAACAATTTTGTTGAGAAAATGGGATTTTTTTTATTTTCATGACTCTTTCAACTTCTGTGAAGCACCTGGGCAGTTCAAGGTGCTCACCACCCATTTAAATATATTCCTTGAGGGGTCTAGTTTCCAAAATGGGGTCACTTGGGGGGGGGTGTCCATTGTTTAGGCACATCAGGAGCTCTCCAAATGGGACATGCCGTCCACTAATAATTCTAGCAAATTTTATATTCAAAAAGTCAAATGATGCTCCTTCCCTTCCGAGCCCTGCCGTGCATCAAAAGAAATTTTTATGGTCCATGTTTTCCTGTTACCCTTGTGAAAATCAAAACATTAAGGTCTAAAGTAAAATTTTTGTGAAAATAAACCCTTATAACTTATAACGGAAAGAAAAATTTGTTTAAAAAATTGTGCTGATATAAAGTGGACATGTGGGAAATTTTATTTATTAATTATTTTGTGTGACATATCTGTCTGATTTAAGGACATAAGAATGCAAAGTTTGAAAATTGCAAAGCTTTTCGCAAACTTTCTGCTTTTTTTCACAAATAAGCAAGTTATATTGAAGAAATCTTACCACTATCTATGTTGTGAAAAAACAGTCTCAGAATCGATGGGATCCGGTGAAGGGTTCCAGAGATATTACCACATAAAGTGACAGCAGTGGTCAGAATTGTAAAAATTGGTCTGGTCATTAACGTGCAAACTACCTTGGGGGCATAGGGTTTAAAGTGGATGGATTCCTGTTTTGTATTGAAATAAAATGATCTGCTGATGATGAAATATGCCTGTTTGAATTCATGTTATCTATGTCACTTAAATGTTCTTATTTGCACTTTTAATTTTTTACATGTGCAGTGCAGCCAACATTTTATTTATGATAAAGTGTGCGTTTGATTATATTATTATTATTTATTTATGCATCACCATTGATTCCATGGTGCGGTACATGAGGAGGGGTTACATCAAAATACTAATATCACTTACAGTAAACAAACTAATAATGACAGACTGTTAGAGAGGGAAGAAGACCCTGCCCTTTCGGGCTTACATTCTACAGGATTATGGGGTGGTAGACAGTAGGTCAGGGGTTTCAGTAGCTCTGATGGTGTTGATGTGGCCGTGTGGTCAATACAGGTTGTAAGCTTTTTTGAAGAGATGGGTTTTCAGGTTCCATCTAAAGTAGAGGTCTCAAACACGGGGCCCAGGGGCCGCATGCTGCCCCTGAGGCAGGAATCTGCGGTCCGTGGTGCACCACATGTCTCACTCCTTGTGGAAGATAGAAGGTGGAAGGCGCACATTCAGGAGCGAGCGATGGCTGTTCTGTATGCACAGGACCTGGGATGAGGTCACAGGAGGGGGAGGCGTCAGGGGTCATATGATCAGGGGCCTCAGTGTATGCAGGATGCTGCTGTCTGTGCTGTTGTCATGGTGCTGGATGAAGGTAAGTTCATGTGTGGGGTCAGGAGGGGTTTACAGGGTGGATGTAGCAGAGCCGTGTGTGTACGAGGTGGATGGAGCAGAGCCGTGTGTGTACGAAGTGTATGGAGCTCAGCCGTGTGTTTACGAGGTGTGCGGAGCACAGCCGTGTGTGTATGAAGTGTACGGAGCGGGGTGTACGGAGCAGAGCAGCAATGTGTACGAGGTGTACGGAGAGGAGCCGTGTGTGTACGAAGTATACGGAGAGGAGCCGTGTGTGTATGAGGTGTACGGAGAGAAGCCGTGTGTGTACAAGATGCACGGAGCGGAGCCGTGTGTGTTTGAGGTGTACGGAGCAGAGCCGCATGTGTACGATGTGTTCGGAGCGGAACCGTGTGTGTATGAGGTGTGCAGACCAGAGCCGTGTGTGTATGAAGTGTATGTGGCGCCCCTGAGGCTCAGTCGCCACAGAGGTACTGCACCTTCTCCTAAGGTGTGGTGCCCCACCATCCAGGTAGGTTGGAGGCTCCTGACCACGCTCCAACACTCGCACCCCACACAATAGAGTAGTTCAGCATAACCACATTGCGGCTCCTTGCTTAGGCTACTTGCACACTAGCTTCGGTACGGGCCCGTCGTTATGCGTCAGGCCGACGTACCGACGCACGCTGTGAAAGATTTTCACAACGGAGGCGGCGGATGCAGTTTTTCAACCCATCCGCTGCCCCATTGTAATGTCCGGGGAGGAGGGTGCGTCGTGGCCGCCAAAACATGACGCATCCGTCGCACGACGGATGTGACGTGTGGCCATACGTCGCAGTGCGTCGCTAATGCAAGTCTATGGAGAAAAAACGCATCCTGCAGGCAACTTTGCAGGATGCGTTTTTTCTCCAAAACGACGCATTGCGACGTGTGTCACACAACGCTAGTGTGAAAGTAGCCTTAGAGAGAAGCAGAGCACCTTTGGTGGTTCCCTGCTTGGAACACTAGACGTGCTGGGAGGTGGGTGGAGTTGAGTATACATATAAAAGAGTGGGACGATTCCAGGATTGAGGTTCAGTTCAGGGTTCAGTCTGACAGGAAGTCAGTTAGAGGAAGCCACTCAGGAGGAGTGGGGATCCCTAGAAGAGGGATGGAGGAAGGAGTGCTGCAGCTGCCTCAGTGACCTGAGCCAGCTGGCACAGGAAAGGAAAGAAGGAGAAGGACATTGAACCGAAGCCTGAGCTTCCATAGAAGGGAAAAGACAAGTACGGAACGTAGGAGTAAAAGGGAACATAGAGGACGTGGGTTAGAGGAAGAACCCTGCCTGGAAGTTCTAAGCGCAAGGCCGGGGCCCGGTCCCCAAGGTTGTATGAACGCTAATGGTTCTGCAGCAGACACCGGTGGAGTAGTGGGCTGTAAATGCAATACTCCAATCTAAGTCTTGAGGGCACAACAGCAACACGGATAAAGAGCCGGGACTTAGGAGTAGAGAGTCCCCGAAGCAGGCTACAGCTGTCTGCCGTGCAAGTAGAGTTCTTGGGAACATCTGTCAGGAGGAACTCCAGTGTAACACAGTACTAGGAGATCTTCACACTTAAAGGCGCTATAGAGGAGACGTTCAGAAAAGGCACATAAGTTGGCGGAGTGTGGAAGGGAGCTTTCCATCTTGCCTGGAGGTTGACTGAGTCCCTGACCCGGAGGACACGGCACGGAAGCGGGCACTACAGACTGTGAGCAAAGCTTTGGAACTACATGCCCTGGTGTCCTCCATTCCTTCTTGTGTCCATCCGCCCAGCACTGCTGCATCCCCTGCACTAGACACTACACCATCTAAGTGTCTCCATATCTACACTGCCCTGGGACAACAGCCCTGCCTGTGGAGGGCTATACCATCATTGCTGCACCACACCATCTGTCCCGGAGGATCTGTCTGCAGCGTCGGCTTAACACCTCCCTTGTCGAGCACCACAGGTGGCGTCACGAACTATTCATCTAACTACATTCCAGCATTCACATCTTCCTATTACATGGGCGCCCAGGGCCACGGTCAGGGTCACCGCCGCTGTGACACATCCCCCTGATACCGGCCTGGTACCGAGTACCCCACGGCCCTGGGAGGGCGACCCATGTATAGAGCAGGATGTACGGAAAGCAGCCTTGTGTGTACGGAGCAAAGCCACCTGTGTATGGAGCGGGGTGTACGGAGAGGAGCCGTGTGTGTACGGAGCGGAGCCACATGTGTACGGAGCAGGGTGTATGGAGAGGAGCCGTGTGTGTACGGAGAGGGGCCATATGTGTACGAGGTGTACAGAGAGGAGCCGTGTGTGTACGAGGTGTATGGAGCAGAGACGTGTGTGTATGAAGCGGAGCCGTGTGTGTATGAGGTGTACGGAGAGGAGCCGTGTGTGTACAAAGTGTACGAAGCAGAGCTGCGTGTGTATGAGGTGTACGGAGAGGAGCCGTGTGTACGAAGTGTACAGAGCGGAGCCGCATGTGTACGAGGTGGACAAAGAGGAGCCGCGTGTGTACGAGGTGGACAGAGAGGAGCCGCATGTGTACGAGGTCGACAGAGAGGAACCACGTGTGTACGAGGTGTGCGGAGCAGAGCCGCACGTGTACAAGGTGTGCGGAGTGGAGATGTGCGTGTACGAGGTGTGCGGAGCCACGTGTGTACGAGGTACAATAATTTTGTACTGTATTAAGTTTGAAAGGAATGCGGCCCGCCAGCTTAAATTTTTTTCATATGCGGCCCATTTACTCTGCCGAGTTTGAGACCCCTGGTCTAAAGGGTCCAAATGTGGTGGATAACCAGACGTGTTGGGGCACAGAATTCCAGAGGATGGGGGATATTTGGGAAAAATCTTGGAGGCGATTGGGTGAGAAGTGAAATAGCGTGGAGGAGAAAAGGAGGTCTTGGGAGGCCGGAGATTACGTGAGGGAATATGTTGAGAGATTAATTTGGAAATATATGGAGGAGAAAGGTTATAGATGACTTTGTAGGTCAGTGTTAGTACTTTAAACTTGATACGCTGGGAAATTGGGAGCCAGCGAAGGGATTTGCAAAGAGGGGAAGCAGGAGTTTAGCAAGGAGAGAGATTAATTAGTCGGGCAGTAGAGTTAAGGACAGACTGGAGGGGTGAGAATGTGTTAGAATGTAGGCCACCCAAGAGGATGTTGCAGTAGTCGAGGCGGGAGATGATTAGGGCATGCACAAGCATTTTGATTGAGTTAGGGTTGAGGAAAGGATGAATTCTGGAAATATTTTTGAGCTGGAGGCGACAGGAAGTGGTGAGAGCTTGGATGTGCGGTTTAAAAGACAGGGCAGAGTCAAGGGTTTCTCTGAGGCAACAGATTTCCGTGACAGATGAAAGCGTGATTTCATTTATTGTGATAGCTAGATCAAGTAGGGAAGATAATTAGCTCAGATTTGTCCACATTGAGCTTGAGGAAGCGAGAGGAGAAGGAGGATATGGCTGATAAACACTCTGGGATTCTGGACAGCACAGAGATGACATCTGGTCCAGAGAGGTAGACCTGAGTGTCGTCATATAGATGGTACTGGGAGCCATAGGACTTTATGAGTTGTCCCAGGCCAAGGGTATAGATTGAGAGGGGTCCTAGGACGGAGCATTGAGGGACACCAAAAGAGAGAGGACGAGATGAGGGGGTAGTGTGGGTGTAGGAAATGCTAAATGTGCGTTTGGTAACGTATGAGGAGATCCAGGATAGGGCAAGGTCTTTGACACCAAAGGAAGAGAGGATCTGTAGTAGGAGGCATAGGAGGCAGTGGTCAACTGTGTCAAAGGCAGAGGACAGGTCTAGAAGGAAGAGTATAAAGAATTGTCTGTTAGCTTTGGCTGTAAGTAAGTCGCTAGTAAGTTTGGTCAGGGAAGTCTCAGTGGAATGGTGGGGACGGAAGCCAGATTGCAGGTTGTCAAAGAGCGTGTTAGATGCAAAGTGAGAGGAAAGTTCAGCGTGGACATGCTGCTCAATGAGTTTAGAAGCAAATGGGAGACAAGAAATGGGGCTATAGCTGGATGTAGCACTCGGGTCAAGGGATGGCTTTTTGAGGATAGGTGTGATTGTGGCATGTTTGAAAGCAGAGGGGAAGGTACCAGAATTTAGTGATTGGTTAAAGAGATGAGTTAGGGATGGGATAAGTGTAGTGGTGAGGTTGGGCAGGAGGTGGTATGGGATGGGGTCAAGTGCACAAGTGGGGAGGTGTGATTTGGAGAGAAGATGAGCAAGCTCTCCCTCAGTGATATTGGAGAGGGAAGTTATGGGATTAAGGCATTGGTCTGGTATACAAAGGGGTGTGGTGATCGGACAACAAAGATTTGCATTGTTTGGTCTATCTTAATTTTTAAGTGCATGGCAAAGACCTCAGCAGAGATTAGGGAAGTCGGAGGGGGCAGAGATGGGCAGAGGACGGAATTAAAAGTGTTGAACAACTTTTTGGGGTTGTGGGATAAGGAAGATGCAAGGGATGTAAAGTAAGCCTGTTTAGCAGAGGTGAGAATTGATTTAAATGCGAGTGTTGCTTGTTTGAATGTGGTGAAGACATCTTGCGAATGTGTTTTCTTCCAACGCCGCTCTGAAGTGAGCAACAGGAGTTTGGAGGCTGCTGACTGGTGGGTGTAAATGGGGATGTTGAAGTCATCCATGATGATGGTGGGAATGTCAGCAGAGAGAAAGTGAAGAAGCCAGGAGGAGAACTGGTCAATAAAGGCAGTGGTCGGGCCCGTGTACATTATTCTCACACACAGTGTTGGAAAGACTAAAGTGCAACACGAAGGGAGGAGGGGAAGGAAGCACAACACTAGGGAAGGGGGAGTGGAGACCCCTAGGCAAATCTAAAGTCATCCTGTCTGCCCTAAACGTCCCTATATAGGTCTGCACTTATCGCCGAGCAGGAACCTAATCTCTGTCTGACCCCTGCGATAAGCCCTACTTAGGGAATGACGGGGTAAGCACTAGTTGATCACCACTACCACTAAAGACAGCTAAGATAGACGAACAAGGGGAACACTTATCTTGAGTAGACTCAGAGATGTAACACAGACATCCTCCAGTAACACCAAAGAGGAAGATAGCTGACTGCTATAGCTCCTAGACTCAACAGGGGGAAATGGAAATATCACCGGCAACTCCAACAGCAGGCTGGGAGTCTATCAACACCCAGGTCCAGGTATGTCAGTTAGAGCTGGAGAAAGGTTGCCACTGGGTCAGAGAGTCATAAGGGTTAAGAAGGTGTCTGCAAAGCCAAACGCAGAGATGTTCTGCAACTAGATGCAGTGCGACTGTCTGCAGCCTTTGATACACCCATGACAGTTATGCCCAGCTCATACTTCCTCCCAGGTTGGGCAAAAATGTTGTAAGTTTGGCATTTTCACTCCAATTTCATCCTGCTCCACCAAAATAAGCAGAGCTCGGGCGGGATGGGGGAGTGATGCCACAAGTCATCTAATTCATGACAAATTGCAGCATACCTTACACCAGAAATCTCACTCCGATCCATGACTGAAGTAAAATTTGTGGCAAGTTGCACAGAGGCGCATGCCATTTTTCAGATGCCGGACTTGATGAATCAATGTTGTACTCTATAGATAGTGCTAAAATAGTATATATTTTTTTAGCTCTTTCCACTAGTCAAACAAATATTTGCATCTGTAGCGTTCTTGCCCTATTGAAACTCGGGTCTTGTCAGATCACCAAGAAGAATGTTGCAATATGTTTTTGTGTAGAATTTCCCAATCATGATACTGTGGTTGCATCAAAATGTTTTGGTAAAAAAAGATGATCAATCTCTACACTAATAAGGAAGCTAAACTAATTAAAACTCATAAAACATAACGCATTTTATGACTTGAAACAGACTTTGCTACCAGTAAGATACATTACCAGTAAGGTGAATTACCAGTAAGGTGAATTATTTTTAGTAATAGACATTTAAGTTTCTTATTCCAGAAACAAGCACAGATGCGACTTTCATTTCATACGTATGATATTTAGATGCCTGTAATCAAAGTTTCATTTTCGTGTAAGCCTGTAACTAAACACAGGCACTCTGCCCAGGGAAACCGGCCAGGGTTCATTCTTGCTTGTTATTTATTTACATAGCAGGTAAAACTGAAATAGTAGAAGGTCAAGAGTCAAAAAGTATAATTACAAAATACTACCTGTTTTAAACTTTTTCAAACTCTCATTTCCCTGCCTCCTACACTAATCATTCACTCGCAATGCACTAAAAAAATCTTCTTCATAGAAACAGATGAGTACATATTATTAACTCACTGAGATATCAGGTTATTGCGGCTGCCCATAGAACGCTTTAAAGATGAAAGGTTGAGGAGGGCACAGCTGAAGGAATACAGAGGCAGAGAAACACAGAGATGCTCCTGTATTTTATCTATGGTGAATGTTCAAAAGTACTGCAGAGGGATAAAAAGTGGGGAAACAAATCATATAATGGATAGCTACAGTGGTATTACATAAGTACACACATGCAACGGACAAAACCAAGTACGCAAAACTCGAGCTGGGCAAGTGTCCAACACACCTACATTTTGGACTGAGTTTTACACATAGTTTTTACTCTGCTTATTCATCGGAATCTTGTGCGTTCAATAACGTAGGTGCTTAAGAGTTATCGATCACAAAATATTTTATTTTCCCTTTCTCTTTTCTGAGGTCAAAAGAACTGGCCAAGGAGCTCAGAGACAGAATTGTGGCAAGGCACAGATCTGGCTAATGTTACAAAAAAATTTCTGCAGTACTCAAGGTCCCTAAGAGCACAGTGGTCTCCATAATCCTTAAATGGAAGAAGTTTGGGACCACCAGAAGTCTTCCTAGACCTGGCCGTCCAGCGAAACTGAGCAATCGTGGGAGAAGAGCCTTGGTGAGAGAGGTAAAGAAGAACCCCAAGATCACTATGGCTGAGCTCCACAGATGCCGTAGGGAGATGGGAGAAAGTTCCACAAAGTCGACTATCACTGTAGCCCTCCACCAGTTGGGCCTTTATGGCTGAGTGGCCCAATGGAAGCCTCACCTCAGTGCAAGACATATGAAAGCCCGCATAGAGTTTGCTAAAAATCACATGAAGGACTCCCAGACTATGAGAAATAAGATTCTCTGGTCTGATGAGATGAAGATAGAACTTTTTGGTGATAATTCTAAGCAGTATGTGTGGAGAAAACCAGGCACTGCTCATCACCTGACCAATACAATCCCAACAGTGAAACATGGTGGTGGCAGCATCATGCTATGGGGGTGTTTTTCAGCTACAGGGACAAGACAACTGGTTGCCATTGAAGGAAACATGAATGCTGCCAACTACATAAATATCTTAGCTGAAAACTTCTTCCAGAGTGCTCTGGACCTAAGACTTGGTTGAAGGTTCACCTTCCAACAAGACTATGACCCTAAGCACACAGCTAAAATAACAAAGGCGTGGCTTCAGAAAAACTCTGTGACCATTCTTCAGTAGGAAACAATGAGACACTTAGTTCTATAGCCCTGTTTCTAGAGACTATGGCAACATAACACATACATTCCTTAGAACATATTTAATTAATAAATTAGGCCCTCTCTATTAGCCAAGCATAAATCTCTACTGTGGAGAATTGCTGATTTCTCGATCAAACTTATTGTAATAGTTAATTTTAATGCTAAAATGTAAAAAATCTTATGATCATCATAAAAGGTGTGAATCTCTCAAATTTTATTAACCAAAACTGGAAAATCAGACCTATATTCAAAATAACTATATTAGATATAGCTTAATTTTGGGAGTACCAAACAACCAGAGCATGAACATATAAATACCTATTAATTAGCAATAATAGTACACAAATACTAAAGAAAAAACATTAAAAAATACCCCATAAAACTCTGATAAAAAGAACAGGCAGTGTGGTAAAAAATAAATAACATTAGAGCAAGTACAAATCCATCAAAACATCAGAATAATGGGGGTATAGGAAACTACATTAACACACATGAATTATAGAATTTTTGACAGCCCCCTGAAGATGCCCAACACGCGAAATGTGCGTTGGGGCATCACCACGAATGTACATCTAACATTCTGCCACATGGGTAAGCATTATTCTGTTTTTTTATACGCTGAAAAGAGATAGGCATTGAGCTTTTCTTTCAAACTTATTTACAAGCTGTGACTTTAGAGTGAGACTGACATGTGAAGATATTGTCTCTTCATTTAAAGACTATCCTTAGGTCTCATTTCATTACTGCTCATACATGTCCTGCATCCCTCCTTTTGGGTTAGAAGTTGCAGTCCAGCTTGTCAATCCCTTTTATGTAACATTATGTGATGGCTCTTAGCCCTTTATATTTGGAACATGTAAATATAATACGCTATTATAGATGGCTGCATTCTTGTGTTCTCACCATATACACATCTGTACTTGTCCATTATGTATTATTTAATAATTAATTAATAAAATTTGTACTTTTTACATTATTATGAGCATCATGTCACTACTATCCTTTGTGGGAGCTCTGTGCTCCAAATTGTTATAGGCTTTATTTATCTAGAGCAGTGGTCCCCAACCTTTTTTGCACCAGGGACCGGTTCCAAGCAAGACCATTCTTCCATGGCCCGGCAGGGTGGGGATGGAGGTGTGGCAGGGGTGGGCTTTGGTCATAAGGGGGTGGGGCTATGGACGGGGTTGTAGTTTAGTAGTGCATACTTATTTAATTATAACATTTATAATTTGAATGTGACTCAACTCACCATAGGTTTTGAATGAGTGGGAGCACTGGGCTTGTTTTCCTGCAACAAGACGGTCCCATCTAGGGGTGATGGGAGACAGCGACACCCTTGTATGCATGGCTCCGCTCCCACCCTTGCATGCACGGCTGGGCTCCCCTGTCCTCCCCCATCATACTTACCCTCACACCATCACTGAACTTCCCTTCATCTTTATCCTGGTGCGTCAGTTTCTTCCTGTGCGGAGTGGTCACGTAGTATCACTCATTATGGTCATGAATATGGACACCACGCCTATGGAAGTGGAGTCGCTTCCATATTCATGACCTTAATGAGCGGTACTACATGACCGCTCAGCACTGGATGAAGCTGCCGCGCCCGACTGGCATGCAGGAACTGAGGGTGAATATCGATGTCTTCTGGAAGCCAGCGGTTGCAGCTGTCACTACAGTGCTACAGCCGCCAGCTCCCCTTGTGTCCAGCATTCTGAGCCGTGACTCTGCGGACTGGCAACAGAACTGCAACAGCCCGGTCATGGGTCGCGGGCCGGTGGTTGGGGACCCCTGATCTAGAGAGTAGCCATGTATACCCAGTGTGTCGGTTTTGTAAATATAAATTATAGAAACCTGAAGTTTATAAAGACATTAAACAATAAAAATGGTCCCCAAATGCCACAGAGTTATAAAGCAATACATAATTAGACATATCAGTAAATAAATCTTAAATGAGAGGTAAAGGATCCCCTGCATTAGAACTCACAATAGGTACATTAAATGCAATGACACAACTTACATCCACCAAGAGCCATAAGAAATAAAGGCCACACTGCCCAGTACCCCAACGCGCATTTTGTGTACAAGTTTGTCAGGAGAAATGCGAAGCTGTGTGCAAAACACGCATCGGGGTACTGGGTAGTGTGGACTTTTTCTATTATGGCTCATGGTGGGTATAAGTTGTGTCTGCACTGAATCTACTATTATTTATTATTTTTTAATTATTATAAATTGCTAATTAGTAACATTTTCATATATTTCGGGTATCGTTTCCTTGGTATTTAATTCAATTCTTTTTTTGTGAGGTATTTATAGGCTTATACACTTTTACTGTACATCAAACTATACAGGGTGGGCCATGTATATGGATACAGCTAAATAAAATGGGAATGGTTGGTGATATCAACTTCCTGTTTGTGGCACATTAGTATACGGGAGGGGGAAAACTTTTCAAGATGGGTGGTGACCATGGCGTCCATTTTGAAGTCGGCCATTTTGGGTCCAACTTTACTTTTTCCAATGATGTTTGTCTGTGGATCTTTTTAATATTCCTATTAAAAGTTACATTTTATCCATTTGCTATATTTGACTTATATTTTTGGATAATAAGTCCTGCTATATACCATTTTTTTCCAATGGGAAGAAGGTCACATGACACATGAAACTTATTGAGAATTTCACAAGAAAAACAATGGTGTACTTGGTTTTAATGTAACTTTATTCTTTCATGAGTTATTTACAAGTTTTTCTTTGTTTACAGCCATTGACATGTCGCAGAGGTTAACACGTGAGGAGTGGAAAGAAATTGTGCTGATGTCTGGTGAATGCACTACCTGGGTCATTGCAGCAGATTTCAATGCAAGACACCCTACGCAAGAAAACTGTCAACATTCCCATTTTATTTAGGTGAATCCATATAAATGGCCAACCCAAAAAAGTTTGCCTCATCACTGAACATAATGTTCTGTGTAAACTGAGGGTCCTGTTCAAATTTTTGTTTTGCCCATTCTACAAATTCAGCGCGCCGAACTGGGTCATCCTCGTTGAGATGCTGCAGCAGGTAGATTTTGTAAGGATGCCAGTTGTGAGAAGCTAATATCCGCCGAAGGGATGTTCGACTGATGCCAGATCGGTGCACTGATGTGCATGTGCATATGTATTCACCCCTTCTGCGATGAAGCCCCTAAAAATTTCTGATGCAACCAATTACCTTCATAGATCACATTCCTAGTGAAAAGAAGTCCACCTGTGTGCCATCTATGTGTCACATGGTTTGTCAGTATATAGACTGCGCTGCAGCATGATCGCATCTATAATGTCCATTTAATGATTTTATTTGGAGATATAAATATAATCAGAAAAAAAAATTCTCTCTCAAAATGGTGCCATCCGCGCCTGCGCAGTAGCAGCTATTTATTATAGGTGCAATCATGCTACAGAGTTTTTTCCATAAGGATGTCAGAGGGGTTAAAACTTTAGAAACAAATTTCTAATTTGTTAAAAAAAATTAGAAAAACGGTTTCTTTAGGGACCTATTCAGATTGAAATGGACTTTGAGTGGCCTATATATTAGAAACTCCCCAAAAGTGATACCATTTAAAAAGCACACCCCTCAAATACTTCCAAACTGTTGTCAAGACATTTTTAACCCTTCAGGTGCTACGCAGAAATTAATGCAAAGCGGAATGAAAAAAAAAATAAATACATTTTACCACTAAAGTCTTGCATTAGCCCCCAATTTCTCTCTTTTGCAAGACGTGACATCAAAAAGGGGACCCAACAGTTTGTTACTCACTTTCTTTCGAGCGGGTGATAACCCCCATGTAGTCAAAAAATTCTGTTTGGACAAACTGCAGGGTTCGAAGCGGAAGGAACAATATTTGAATTTTGGAACACGAATTTGGCTGAAAGAGAGGGCGGGCACCAGGTTGCATTTGTTTAAGATTCCTAAACAGCAGAAATTTTCCCGCACAACTGACCACATTTTTGAAACTACACCCCTCAAGGATTTTATCCAGGTGTATAATGAGAATTTTTAACCCACAGGTACGACACAATATTTGATAACATTAAGTCAATATATTGAAAAAGGTTTCTTATCATAAAAATCTTGATTTAGCCCCAAATTTTACACTTTTCCAAGAGGTAACACCAATTAGTGGATCATACAGTTTGCTACCCACTTTCTTACAAGCGTGTCGATTCACAACATTTAGTTAAAAAGTTCTGTTTGGACAAATGGCAGAACTCGGAACAGAAGGGGCACAATTTAAATTTTGGAACACAAATTTGGCTCTATTTGGAATAGACTGTCATATTTGCAGAGCCTGTGTGATTCAAGAACAACAAAAAAACACAGAAATGTCTTTTCTATAAACTATACCCTTTAGTGTATTTATCAAGGGAGGTAGCGAGTAGTTTGATACCACCATTTTTTATGCAGTTGATGCAACACAACTTTGAAAAATCACAATTTGCATGTTTCACTGTCACTTTCATACAAAAAACTATAAGAGATAAGAAGCACACATAGGGTCTTATCCGATAATTTAAGAATCTGTTATTCAGAAAAAATATTCACCTGGTGCCCCTTCGATAAGGCACATAAATGTCAGCTGCCGCAGATCCATGGGTCAGAGATTGACCATATCAGGAAACATACAAGGAATATTGTGGATATTGCCCGCGTTGCTGAACAAATGGAAATCCGAAGGTATTGATGAAAGAGAATGGTGGTTGTATTCAATGCGTTTCGAAGTCTATATATGACTTCTTCCTCAGGAAAGATATGTATGTGGTATTTCCTGAGGAAGAAGTCATATATAGACTTTGAAATGGTTGAATAAAACCACCATTCTCTTTCATCAATACGTTCGGACTTCCATTTGTTCAGCAGCGTGGGCAATATCCACAAAATTCCTTGTATAGTTACTGTCCCATTCATGAATCTTTTCTGTAAATTCTGAGGAACACACCTCAAATTTTATTGTACTAGTTTCTGTAGTAATTGTCAGTGTACAGATGGAACCCTAAACCTAAAGCCTAATTGTGAAGAATATGGGGGATTTAAGTCATGGCCATCAACTGTGTCATATTAACAGGAAACCTGGCTCATTAGGTGTCCAGTCTTCTCAGCTGCAAAGTGAAAACTCACACTCCCACCAGCTTAGCTAGTATCCACAGGGAGTCACCTTGTGTAACTGCTTCATTCAGTCAGATGGAATTTCATAAAGAGATTTAAGGAAAATATGGAGTTATCAAACATCCTAGATGTACACCGGCTAGTAGAAGCCAGGTAGCAAAGCCGTGCTTGGTCTCCAAGTGTAGCAGGGGCTCGGCCAGATCCAATGGTGCCAGAACTGCCACCCTATGACCTTCTGATGGTAGTTATGATCTTTCATAGGTTTTGGGAGTTTTAACTACATAGCCCGGGGACCATCCCGGGGATGGAACAAGGAGTAATCAACCAAGAGGTTAAATGCTTGTGCAAGACCATGAGCTCTCGCTCTCTCTTTGTCATGCTTGCTGTTCACTTCTAAAGGGGAGGCCACATCAAGTAACATGCTGGAAGGACCTGGAACCAGCTGGCACCCAACTTCCCCTATGCGGACATGGTTGGACATCAAACCAGTAACTGACATGTTTCCTCTGCTTATACTTTTGTACTACCTCCTGTAGTTACATATTTGACCATTGTATATGTATAACCATTGTGTATATAGTGTATTGTCTAATGTGCCTTTAAGGCAATTAAATATATAATTTACCCTTGGGCAGCTCTTTTATCCCGATTGACGAATCCACACGTCCCTGTTCACACTTTTAACTTTACATGCTACAGGGGCTGGTTTATGGCCCGATATAATCCCGATAATGGATCGGGCTTATATCTAAAGAGGAACTTGTGGCAGTCTTACCAGGCTCTGTTTCACTGGTGCTAATGAAAGGTGCATCTCAGCCTGTCAAGGTTGTGAGCGCGTGTGGTGCCACATCACATGACTGCGTGGGCCACTTTCTCTCACTCTCTGTGTCCATGTGTACAGGGGGTGTCTGTGTAAAACTGTGCCAAGCTGACCTTATGTGTCCCCAGGGGGTGCAGAATATCACATTGGTGCAAGTTAGGAGACTGTACCTCGTGATTCCTCTGACGTAATAGTGACGTCAAGCAGGGTGGTGAGGTGCGGGTTCATCACACTAGCCCTAAAGCCTAACTAATGCTAAGTGGTCCCAGACCTCATTTTAGCTTAAAACTGATTAGTCTCAAAGGGACTTAAATATCTAAGAAAAGAAGAGTAGTTTTTTCACAATACAAACCAAGAAAAATCCTTCAGATCTTGATCGCATTTGATGTTTTGTTTTCCTTTCACAATTAATCTATTGCTTATGATGAATTATAGTTACTTCTAGCGTCGGACTGGAGTGCCAAGGGCCCACCAGTAACATTGACTTTGTGGGCCCACTTTTCACCTGTATACAAATAGAGCACTACCCTCATTCACAAATTTACAGATATCTGTATATAATAATAAACTAGATAGTTTGGCTACTGACTGATGAGATGAAGCGTTTTTCTGTTCAGAGTAAATCATGTCAATTATGCCAAATACTGCTCATACAGTGGGGTTGGGTGCCCATATCTGCACAGGTTCCCCTATGGGCCTGTCTGAGCCTGGCTACTTCTACAATGATTTACATTTTTATAGTCCGTTTCATTTTCACATTAATTTTTAAATGTTCACTTGGACATGCATGATATTGCGGGGATAAAATTTTGTATTCATGTGGCACTTCTATGAATTCACTGCATACAGCTGTATTCACCAATTATACTGTTAGCTGTAATATTTCTAAATATTCAAAAGCCTTTATCTTTTCATGATTGGGGAAGTTTCCATTTTTGAGCTTTTTAATCTTTACGCCTCTTCCTCAAAGAGTGATGACTTTCTTATTTTTCCATGATAGCCAAGTGAATTCTTGTTTTTGCAGAATGAACTGTAGCTTTAAATAACACCATTAACTTTCCTATATTACATACTTAAAAACAAGAAAAAAAGTGTGGTAACATTGTGAAAAAAAAACACATCCTTTTTTAAGTTTTCTTTTCACGGCATTCATTATTCGGTAAAAATTACATTGCAGTATTATTTAACAGGTCAGTACCAGAATGGTGATATTAAACTTAAGATTTTTTTTATGTTTTAGTGTTCAACATTTTTTTGGAACTTTGTTAAAAAAATGTTTTTGTAGGGTTAGTTTAATTTTATATCTTGATAAATCGAACAGTTATGAACGCAATGATACCAAATATATACTGTATATATATGCTTTTTTAAAATGGGAAACAGAAGGTGATTTAAGAATTTATATATTTTTTAAAACTTTGTTTTCTTACTTTTCCTTTACTTTTTTTTTAGTCCCCTAAGTCATACAGAGTCGGACAGAGTAAGCAGCACAGGCCAGAGACGTTGATGCAGTGGAGCTAGACTAGATGAATCGCACATAAAACAACGAAGAGGGTAACATTTGGAATACCAGAGTTGGAAGTGCTTGATAAAGCTATTTAACTATTAATATAGTGCGATCACCGATACACGCGTTCATGAGTTTACAGCAGTTCCCCATAGTAGATTGTTATGAAAGCCTCAGGTATGCTGAAGTCCACATAACTGCAATCTTGGTCTTCTTCCCTGTGAGTGGCCTTCATATGAGAGCATCATTTTCACCACGTATTGTAATATTGGTACACCAAATCAAATGTTGCAAATCATAACAGGTGTTGCAAATCATAACAGTATCCAGTATGCAGAAATCAATTATGGGCATAAAATATCAGATTGGAATATACAGTGGTACGTAGACGCTTGGGCACCCTTGGTCAAAATGACTGTTATTGTGAATAGTTAAGCAAGTTGAAGATGAAATGATCACTAAAAGGCCTAAAGTTAAAGATAACACATTTATTTTCTATTTTAGGCAAAAAAAATGTTTCTTCATCTTTTACATATTAAATTTACAAAAAGGGAAATAGGCTGATGCAAAAGTTTGGGCACCCTGCATGGTTATTACCTAGTAGCATCCCCTTTTGAAAGTATCACAGCTTGTTAACGCTTTTTGTGGCTAAACAAGAGTCTTTCAATTCTTGTTTGAGGGACTTTCATCCATTCTTCCTTGGAAAATTTTTCCAGTTCTGTGAGATTCCTGGGTCGTCTTGCATACACTGCTATTTTGAAGTCTAGCCACAGATTTTCAATGCGCCTTTTTAGGTAGTCTATTGTGGATTTTGATGTGAGTTTAGGATCATTATCCATTTGTACAAGTCTTCCACTTTTCAACTTCAGTATCATGACTCTGTTATAGGGTGTCCCGGGACCAAGGGCTCCTTCCCTGTCCCGAATGCTAGGGGGTGCCCTAGCTTGCCCTGTTTCCTGGGTTACTTCTGAAGGTGACTATGCTGGGGCCACGTACCTTGCCTTAGCTCCTGAATTTGCCCTCAGTCTGAACCCTTCACCCTCCCAGGGGAGAGGGGATTAGTAGTGCACTATAGTACACCAACCAGACTAACAAGGTAATATGAACAGGGGTAACAGAAAAAAACAAACATACAAATATAAACTCACATATAACAGAGGTATGCATCGAGTAGTGAGTGAAAGATGGGGTTAAACCAAAGTAGGAGATAAAAGGGAATTATCACACTCACATAACAAAGCAACTGTAATAGATAAATCCACCAACCGACTACACAAATAACCACCAACACCTATCCTCCTAGCTATACAGCATAAAGGTACTGTCACACTTAGCGATGCACCAGCGATCCCGACCAGCGATATGACGCGGTCAGGATCGCTGGTGCACCGCTAAGTGGTCGCTAGTGAGCTGCCACACAGGCAGATCTCACCAGCGACATCGCAGGGGTCAGGGGTCGCTACTTACCTGTCAGACGAGGCGATCCTGATGTCCTCCCGCCTGCGTCCACGCGTCGCTCGTCTCCACAGCAGGAAGCCCCAGCAGGAAGCTGACGACGAGAAACCGTCCAGGACGTTCTCGCGCGATCAGCGATAACTAGCGGGGGAGCGGTCGGAGGTAAGTATCAGACATAGCGATATCGCTAGCAATATCGCTATAACGTCACAAAAACCAGTGACGTTATAGCGATATTGCTAGCGATATCGCTTAGTGTGACAGGCCCTTAAGTTAGCTCTGATGATGTGTGTTAGTCAGGACCCAGATTAAATAGGGGATGTGAGTGGCTAACAGTGCACAGTTGAGAACCTTAGCTCCAAGAGCCTTTAACAAAGCAGATTAACCCCTGTGCTGCCCAAACAAATTTACACCGTTTAATAAGAAGGTAAAGTGCTTCTATTTAGCATGGGAGGAGAACTCAGATGCTGCGGTCTACTGGATACTTTCTGTTGTGGTAACCTCATGATATTCAGGTTTTTTTTACAGATGGTGCCATGGTTGCATCAAGAATTTGTTGAAATTTAATTTAATCCATTTTACCTTCTACCTGTATCCAAGAAGTATGATTTCTCCTTGCGGAGAAGCAATTCTTATGGAAATAATTTATGGATTTCCATGCGCTGCTTGACAAAATACAGAATCCCACTTATGGTGAAAGATCAATCATTTATTCCCAACGCGTTTCGAAGTAAGAACTACTTCTTCCTCAGGGGATGACAAACATCACCTTGCGGAGAATAACATGCTAAGCATGTAGAGATGAGGAGATTTAAAGCTGCAATGCTCCTCTGGGAAATATGCTAATTATGCAAATTGTCTGTTCAGAGAGGAAAAGGACTAGAACTCTAGTGCCACCTATTGGAAGTTGCAATCCTAAAAGTCAATGTCAACCCTTTAACAAGCCTTGTTACATGACTTAGGATAAAAAGCCAGAATCTCAATTTGCAGACACTGTGTTTCAGGGTACTGCCCCTCGTCAGTGCAAAGTGTGAGATCTGGTTTGGCTGTGAGAGAGGCGTCTGACCGATATCCAAGAAGTATCATTTCTCCTTGTGGAGAATGACATACTAAGCATGTCGAGATGAGGAGACTTAAAGCCGCAATGCTCCAATGGGAAAAATGCTAATTATGCAAATTGTCTCCAGAGAGGAAGAGGACTAGAACTCTAGTGCCACTTATTGGAAGTAGCAATCCTAAAAGTCAATGTCGACCCTTTAACGAGCCTTGTTATATGACTTAGGATAGAAGCCAAGCCAGAATCTCAATTTGCAGACACTTTGTTTCAGGGTACTGCCCCTCGTCAGTGCAAAGTGTGAGATCTGGTTTGGCTGTGAGAGAGACGTCAGACCTAATTGCTACTTCCAATAGGTGGCACTAGAGTTCTAGTCCTCTTCCTCTCTGAAGAGACAATTTGCATAATTACCCTCTACCTGAGAAATGTTCCCCTTTTCATTATAAGCAACACAACCCCAAAGCATGATTGATCCACCCCTATGCTTAATGATTGACAAGAGGTACTTTTCCTGAAATTCTGTGCCCTTTTTTCTCTCCTCACACACCTTTGATCATTGTGGCCATAGAGTTCTATTTTAACCTCATCGGACCACAAGACTTGTTTCCAAGATGCATCAGGCTTGTTTAGATGTTCTTTTGCATACTTCTGATGCTGATGCTGCATTTTATGATCAGGCTGCAGGAGAGGGTTTCTTCTGATGATTCCCCTACAAAGGCCATGTTTATGCAGGTGTCTCTGAACGGTAAAACAATGTACCACAACTTCAGAGTCTGCTAAAGCAGGGGATCTGATTTGCCTCTCTAGCAATCCTGCTAGCAGTTATCACTGAAGTTTTGCTTGGTCTTCCAGACCTTATCTTGACCTCCACTGTTTCCATTAGCTGCCATTTCTTAATTACATTTCAAACTGAGGAAAAGGCAACTTGAAAATGCTATTTTTTGTAGCCTTCTCCTGCTTTGTGGGCCTTCACTATTTTCCTTTTCAGAGTGCTAGGCTTAGGAAAAACTATGGATGCAGATTTTTTTGGCACAAGGTTATAGGAGGCTGGGTTTTTATAAAGCTGGGAAATTTGCATCACTTGGCCTTTCCTAACGAAGATAGTGAACAAGCCATAACAGGCTAAATAAGGTCTGTAACCTTGGTCAAAGTTATCTCATCACACAAATCTCCAAGAGTTCCCAAACTTTTGCATTGGCCTATTTTTCTTTTTGTAATTTTTAAAGTGTAAAAAAAGACTATATATATATATATATATATATATATATATATATATATATATATACTGTATATATATATGTATATATATATATATATATATATATATACTGTATACACACTGTATACTGTATATATATATATTTATATTGCCTAAAATACAAAGGATATGTGTCCTCTTTAACTTTATACTGTTACGCACGGAGGTGGCACACTTGTGAACCCACTGTGCCACGGTCAGAATCTATCATGGAGTGTCATAACTAAGCAGCTACCTTGGTGTTCACTGGAGTCTCTAGTGGTGAGTTCCACCTTGTGCAGCAGGTAGCTGCCAGGTGCCACTCCAGGGCAGCGTTCTGCAGTAGTAGCTGACACCAAGGGCATAAACTGTTAATCAGATTCTTAGACAGGACAATACTGACACTTGGGACAGGTTCAGACTGTGCAGACAGGACTCCAACTTGGCACAGTTTCAGACAGGACAGCCACTTGGGAAACAGTTTTGCTACCACCGATGCGGCCACTGGGTACAGATACTGCAGATACGGTTTCAGGATATAGACACTGCCAAAGTGGACACAGGAAACAAGGACAATCTATACTGGACTAACAGGACACCGGATAAGGGAAATCACTATGATAGACCATGGGAACACAGAATACAGGAATAGTATTAAAGACTAGGGACAGGGACCTGGCAACATACAGTTGCACCACCAATACACCTAACATTAACTATAGTTTTTGCTCAGACACCTTCCTATTAGGGAGGGTGCCTTCTATACATGATGCCTCCCAGCTATTGGCTGGGAGACGCCTTGCATGTGCACACATTAACTAAATGCCTCCCAGCTGTTAGCTGGGGGCATTTTACCATGTGCGCTACCTCTTTAAAAACATGGGAGCATGCACACACTAGGCACGCCGTTGGTGCATAGTGCGTCGTACACAGGGAAGGAGGAGGGAGCATGAGAGGAAGCTGCTGCAGCCGGGTAAGTAAGCCGGCATTACGCATGATTGGAGGAAGGGAACCATCTGGAGGGGCTGGCAGATTTAACAGAATCCCTTTACTTCCCCTCTTCTTCAAGCCCTTGAGGACTCCTTGAACAACCTCTCATCAGGACCACATTCTCTCCAAACCACTGGAAGAAAGGTTGCATCTCCCACCTTCTTCTTGGCCAGGATGCCTCTCACTAGCTGGACATCCTCGGAGCAGAACAGAGTAGATTTGGAAATAGGGACCGTAATTTGCAACGTCTCTTTTAGTCCGTCAGGAATAGCTGTGTAACGAATGTCAGCAGAGGCAGAGATGGTGAAGTTCACATTTGTTTTTTATTTTTAAAGTGGAACCTCGGGACCACGGTCTGGGGGGCTCCGAAGAGGGTGTAACTAGTGAGTCCCAGGTACCCGTAGTAAAGCCCCTCAGACAGGACCAGAATGGAAAACCCAGAGGACACAGGTGTTACCTCCAGTTAGACCCCGGACACGTGGCAACTGTCCCAGCGGGACCAAAAGGGATAACAGAAAGAGGAGCAGAGTCCATAATGAGACGGGTACTGGATCCAGGTAGTTGGTAGATAGCTTGCTCCAGTAACCTTGTCACAGTCCTCGGACTCGGATGGCTGTTGGCGGAATGGGATGGCTTTTGCCCAGATGGATGCAGGTATAACCAGGGTTAACAGGATTCGGATATTTCTGTGGAAACAGACAGCATGAGAAAATGCACAGAGACTGTTAACGCAGCACAGACAGACTAGCAACAGAACCGGACATAGCAATGATCGATACTCGTTGCTCCAGCACTTTCCCTATGGAGGAGAGGCCAGATATAGCAGCCAGTGCGCTGCCATTGGATAATTGCTTTTTTGAAAAATGCGCGCTGTCCCTTTAAGAAGCCTGGAGAGCGCGCCCTAATAGCTTTGACTGCAGGTCTGCCGACGGGACGCCAGGAGGTGAGGGGAAGGGGAGAGACTTGAAGGCTGAGAAGCAGCGTGGGACACACAGGGAGCCGGCTGCTGCATAGGAATAGCGCGCGAGGCACGAGGTGAGTGCCCTGGACGGGGAGCAGCGGCAGACCAGGGCGCAGTGCCAGGACAGGGACCGGATGTAACAAGCTGTACCCTTTGAAGAGATGAAGATGGATTGGGACTCCTTCTCTTGATCGGTAGACAGTAGAGACTTGGAAGATGCCTCCTCCTTGACGTTGTCATCCTGCTACCACCTGGAACTAGGAATCCAGGTAAAGTGTAATCTGTTGCGCTGCTGATGGATATAGACAGCCAGATGGTATACTTTGAAAACTTTATTTAAACATGTTTTATAGTTCAACGCGTTTTGAGGACAGCACACGACCTCTTCATCATTGCAAAACCTAATTAGGTTTTGATGCAGTGGAGGCTGTAGTTTGATTCAGTGGAAGAAGCACGACCAGGTTTGTCAAAGACCTTTTGGAAAGCCACCAGGAAGGTGTGTAGGTCCATGGGCACAGGATCCCCTCACTCGCACAAGGGGTTAATCCATGCAAGGTCTTCTCCGACAAGGTGGGACATCAGGAATCCTAATTAATTGTATCAGTCGGGAACTGATAGGCCAACAGTTCATAGTGCAGGTGCACTGGTTCAAGAATCCACAGCACTGTTTAGGGTCTTGCCTGAATCGTGGAGGAGCCGATAAGCGGATATTAGCTCAAGCTGTATAAGTTGATGGCAGTGCAGACTTGCCAGCAGCTACGGCACCTTGAGCTTGAGCTGAAGAAGCTACTGTGGTCTGAGCATTCAAGCGGTAGTTACAGTCCTCAAATATGAAAAAAAAATTTTGCTGGTCACACTGATGGGAGATTTCTTGGTACAGGTCCAAGACCTATAGAATCTTGGGATCAGCAGAATCCGTGTCCTGAGCAAACTGTGGGGGTGAGTAAGCAACTACCTGGTGTTCACTGGAGCCTCTAGTGGAGAGGTCAGCCTTGTGCAGCAGGTAGCCGTCAGATGCCACTCCAGGGCTGCGCCAGCAGTAGCAGCTGACCCTAAGGGGCTAAGCCATTAATCAGATTCCTAGACAGGGCAGGATGGGCACTTGGGGCAGGTTCTGACTGTGCAGACACGACTGCCAATTGGGAGAGGTACAGACAGTACGGCTACTTGGGAAACAATTCTGGTACTACCAAAGTGGCCATGGGATACATACAGTTGTGGCCAAAAGTATTGACACCCCTGCAATTCTGTCAGATAATACTCAGTTTCTTCCTGAAAATGATTGCAAACACAAATTCTTTGGTACTATTATCTTCATTTAATTTGTCTTAAATGAAAAAACACAAAAAGAATTGTCCTAAAGCCAAATTGGTTATAATTCCACACCAAACATAAAAAAGAGGGTGGACAAAAGTATTGGCACTGTTCGAAAAATCATGTAATGCTTCTCTAATTTGTGTAATTAACAGCACCTGTAAGTTACCTGTGGCACCTAACAAGTGTTGGCAATAACTAAATCACACTTGCAGCCAGTTGACATGGATTAAAGTTCACTCAACCTCTGTCATGTGTCCTTGTGTGTACCACAGTTAGCATGGAGAAAAGAAAGAAGACCAAAGAACTGTCTGAGGACTTGAGAAACCAACTTGTGAGGAAGCATGAGCAATCTCAAGGCTACAAGTCCATCTCCAAAGACCTGAATGTTCCTGTGTCTACCGTGCGCAGTGTCATCAAGAAGTTTAAAGCCCATGGCACTGTGGCTAACCTCCCTAGATGTGGATGGAAAAGAAAAATTGACAAGAGATTTCAACGCAAGATTGTGCGGATGTTGGATAAAGAACCTAGACTAACATCCAAACAAGTTCAAGCTGCCCTGCAGCCCGAGGGTACAACAGTGTCAACCCATACTATCCGCCGGTGTCTGAATGAAAAGGGACTGTATGGTAGGAGACCCAGGAAGACCCCACTTCTTACCCTGAGACATAAAAAAGCCAGGCTGGAGTTTGCCAAAACTTACCTGAAAAAGCCTAAAACGTTTTGGAAGAATGTTCTCTGGTCAGATGAGACAAAAGTAGAGCTTTTTGGGCAAAGGCATCAACATAGAGTTTACAGGAGAAAAAAAGAGGCATTCAAAGAAAAGAACATGGTCCCTACAGTCAAACATGGCAGAGGTTCCCTGATGTTTTGGGGTTGCTTTGCTGCCTCTAGCACTGGACTGCTTGAACGTGTGCATGGCATTATGAAGTCTGAAGACTACCAACAAATTTTGCAGCATAATGTAGGGCCCAGTGTGAGAAAGCTGGGTCTCTCTCAGAGGTCATGGGTCTTCCAGCAGGACAATGACCCAAAACACACTTCAAAAAGTGCTAGAAAATTGTTTGAGAGAAAGCACTGGAGACTTCTAAGGTGGCCAGCAATGAGTCCAGACCTGAATCCCCTAGAACACCTGTGGAGAGATCTAAAAATGGCAGTTTGGAGAAGGCACCCTTCAAATATCAGGGACCTGGAGCAGTTTGCCAAAGAAGAATGGTCTAAAATTCCAGCAGAGCATTGTAAGAAACTCATTGTTACTGGAAGCGGTTGGTCGCAGTTATTTTGGCTAAAGGTTGTGCAACCAAGTATTAGGCTGAGGGTGCCAATACTTTTGTCTGGCCCATTTTTGGAGTTTTGTGTGAAATGATCAATGTTTTGCTTTTTGCTTAATTCTCTTTTGTGTTTTTTCATTTAAGACAAATTAAATGAAGATAATAATACCAAAAAATTTGTGTTTGCAATCATTTTCAGGAAGAAACTGAGTATTGTCTGACAGAATTGCAGGGGTGTCAATACTTTTGGCCACAACTGTAAAACGTATATGCAGTTTCAGGATATGGACACCGCCAAAGCGGATACAGGAAACAAGGACAATCTATACTGGACTAATGGGACAGCGGATAAGCAAAATCACTATAATAGACTATTTGTACACAGGGTATGGGAATAGGAACCTGGCAACACACAGTTGCACCTCCAACACACTAACACTGACTTTAGGGGTTGTTCAGGAGCTTCCGTTTTTGGGAGGGTGTCTTTTTTACAAGATGCCTCCCAGCTATTGGCTGGGAGACATTGCATGTGCAAACCTTAACTAAATGCCTCCCAGCTGTTACTTTAAAGACAGGGGAACGAGCACACTCGTGCACTAAGCAGGTTGCCGGAGCACAGTGCGGTGTGTACAGGGAAGGAGGAGGGAGCATATGAGGAAGCTGCTGCTCCTGGGTTAGTGAGTAAGTCGGTGTCTCCTCATGGTTGGAGGAGGGGAACCATGCGGAGGCAACGGCAGACATAATATAGGCCTTTTAGAGATCATTTCATCTTCAACTTGCTTAACTGTTCACAATAACAGTAATTTTGAGCAGGGGTGTCAAAACTTTTACATACCACTGTATATATTTATAGCAGAAGGACCAGGGTAAAATGTTTCATGGGGTGAACATGTCCCCTAGTTTTATATATTCTACTGTATAAATAAACAAGCAAGCAGTTTAGTAGCAGGGAACTCTGAATTTCCCTGCTCCATTGAGTCACTCCAGATGTTGATCATGACCCTGGCTCGGAAAGGCAATGCACAGGTTTGGTATAAAAGGGTAGAGAGTCCAAAAGTAAATGGCTATCTGTGCTTCTGGAAAACTGCAGTAACTAAAGCAATAGTTTAAGAGCTGTGCACTTGTGAGTCAGGATTTGCATGTATAGTTAACAGACAGCTTGTGTAGAGTTTTATTTTGTTTCATTATTATTTTCCTTGCTAATTTAGATACAAAATCAATAATCTTGATTACAGCCAGTTGAATCAAAACTGGCGGGTGTGACTGTGTCTAGGAGCACCTAAAGCACCCAAGTTCGTCAATCCCGTCAGCTAATCCTCGCAACCTGCACAAATATACAAGCTCTGGCAAAAAATTAAGAGACCACTGCAAAATTTTCCGTTTGTCTGATTTTTCTCTTTATAGGTATATTTTTGAGTAAAATGTAAATTGATCTTTTATTCTATAAACTACTGTCAACATGTCTCCAAATTTCCAAGCACTAAATTTTGTATTTCTTTTCAGAAAATGAGAAATGGTCAAAATAATAAAAGAATGCAGCGCTTGCAGACCTCAAATAATGCTAAGAAAACAAGTTCATAATCATTTAGAAACAACAATACTAATGTTTTAACTCAGGAAGAGTTCAGAAATCGATATTTTGTGGAATAACAATGATTTTTAATCACAGCTTTCATGCATCTTGGCATGCTCTCCACCAGTCTTTCACACTGCTTTTAGGTCACCTTATGCCACTCCTGGTACAAAAATTTAAGCAGTTCTTCTTTGTTTGATGGCTTGTGACTATTCCTCTTGAATACATTCCAGAGGTTTTCCATGGGGTTCAGATCTGGAGATTGGGATGGCCATGACAAAGATTTGATGTGGTGGTCCTTCATCCACACATTGATTGACCTAGCTGTGTGGCATGGCACATTGTCCTGCTAGAAAAACCAGTCCTCAGAGTTGGGGAACATTGCCTGAGCAGAAGGAATCAACTGTTTTTCCAGGATAACCTTGTATGCAGCTTGATTCATACATCCTTCACAAAGATTAACCTGCCAATTCCAGCCTTGCTGAAGCATCCTGATATCATCACCGATCCTCCATCAAATTTCACAGTGGGTGCAAGACACTGTGGCTTGTATGCTTCTCCAGGTCTCCGTCTAACCATTAGATGACCAGGTGTTGGGCAAAGCTGAAAATTAGACTCATCAGAGAAGATTACCTTACTCCAGTCCTCTATGGTCCAATCCTTACGGTCTTTGGCAAACTTTAGTCTGGTTCTCCTTTGCTTCTCATTGATTAAATGCTTTTTTCTACCTTTACATGACTTGAGCGCTGCCTCTAGGAGCCTGTTACAAACTGTTCTTGTTGTGCATGTCACCCCAGCTGCCATTTGCCATTCCTTTTGTAGGTCACTTGATGTCATCCTGTGGTTTCTGAGTGACATTCGAATAAGATGACGGTCATCCTGATCAGTAGAGAGTAGAGTTGAGCGATACCGTCCGATACTTCAAAGTATCGTATCGGATGGTATCGGCCGATCTTTAAAAAAAGTATCGGTATCGCCGATTCCGATACCGGAAGTCCCATTCAAGTCTATGGGACTTCCGGTATCGGAATAAGAAAAACCCTTTCCTGCCCTTGTACAGCCTCTCTGGGGTCTGTACGGGCCTTTCGGGGGGCTGTGCCGGCCTGCCAGGGGGTCTGTGCAGGCTCCGGTGGTCTGTGCCGGCCTGCCGGTGGTCTGTGCAGGCTCCGGGGGGCT
Source organism: Dendrobates tinctorius (assembly GCF_039654945.1). Lineage (NCBI taxonomy): Eukaryota > Metazoa > Chordata > Amphibia > Anura > Dendrobatidae > Dendrobates > Dendrobates tinctorius. Next base: position 35,578,513 of record NW_027361728.1, read on the forward strand.
GTGCCGGCCTGCCGGGGGGCTGTGCCGGCCTGCCGGGGGGCTGTGCAGGCTCCGGGGGGCTGTGCCGGCCTGCCGGGGGGCTGTGCAGGCTCCGGGGGTCTGTGCAGGCATCGTCCGATGGGACTACAAGTCCCATCGGGCGATGCCTGCTACCATGACAGTGATTGACACATTAGCCAATGATGGGACAGTAGTAGTCCCATCATCCGGCTAATGTGTTAAATGTAAAAAAAAAAAAAAAATTACATGCTACATACATACAACATGCATACTACATACATGCTACATTCATACTACATACTACATACATGCTACATTCATACTACATAAATACTACATGCAACATACATACTACATATATACTACATGCATGCTACATACATACTACATACATGCTACATACATACTACATACATACTACATACATACTACATACATGCTACATGCATGCTACATACATACCACATATATACTACATGCATGCTACATACATACTACATGCATGCTACATACATACTACATGCTACATACATACTACATATATACTACATGCATGCTACATACATACTACATGCATGCTACATACATACTACATGCATGCTACATACATACTACATGCATGCTACATGCATGCTACATACATACTACATGCTACATACATACCACATATATACTACATACATACAATACATTCATACAATACATACATAGACATACAGTACATATAACATAGAGTAACATACTTACCAATACTTGTCACATTGTTCCCCGAAGCCATTGTCTTTTCCGGGATAAATATTAACATAACAAACCACAAAAATACTCACCCACGATCCGAAGCAGTCCACGAGTGTGTCCCACGACGATCTTGGGTAGAGAACGGCAGCATCAGATGATGCTGCCGTTCTCTACGGGCTGCAGGAATCCAATGACGGAAGGTAGGTATCCTTCCGCACTGTATTCCTCCGCCACTTAAAAAAAAAAAAAGTCCCTAGTCTCACTTTATGCCATTGCTGTGTGGGAAATTCCCACACAGCAATGGCATAAAGTGAGACTAGGGACTTTTTTTTTTTTTAAGTGGCGGAGGAATACAGTGCGGAAGGATACCTACCTTCCGTCATTGGATTCCTGCAGCCCGTAGAGAACGGCAGCATCATCTGATGCTGCCGTTCTCTACCCAAGATCGTCGTGGGACACACTCGTGGACTGCTTCGGATCGTGGGTGAGTATTTTTGTGGTTTGTTATGTTAATATTTATCCCGGAAAAGACAATGGCTTCGGGGAACAATGTGACAAGTATTGGTAAGTATGTTACTCTATGTTATATGTACTGTATGTCTATGTATGTATTGTATGAATGTATTGTATGTATGTAGTATATATGTGGTATGTATGTAGCATGTAGTATGTATGTAGCATGCATGTAGCATGCATGTAGTATGTATGTAGCATGCATGTAGTATGTATGTAGCATGCATGTAGTATGTATGTAGTATGTATGTAGTATGCAGTATGTATGTAGCATGTATGTAGTATGTATGTAGTATATATGTAGTATGTATGTAGCATGTAGTATGTATGTAGTATGTATGTAGCATGCATGTAGTATGTATGTAGTATGTATGTAGTATGTATGTAGCATGCAGTATGTATGTAGTATGTATGTAGTATGTATGTAGCATGCATGTAGTATGTATGTAGCATGCATGTAGTATGTATGTAGTATGTATGTAGCATGCAGTATGTATGTAGCATGTATGTAGTATGTATGTAGTATATATGTAGTATGTATGTAGTATATATGTAGTATGTATGTAGCATGCATGTAGTATGTATGTAGTATGTATGTAGCATGCAGTATGTATGTAGCATGTATGTAGTATGTATGTAGTATATATGTAGTATGTATGTAGCATGTAGTATGTATGTAGTATGTATGTAGCATGTAGTATGTATGTAGTATGTATGTAGCATGCATGTAGTATGTATGTAGTATGTATGTAGCATGTATGTAGCATGCATGTAGCATACATGTAGTATGTATGTAGCATGTAGTATGTATGTAGCATGTAGTATGTATGTAGTATGTATGTAGCATGCATGTAGTATGTATGTAGTATGTATGTAGTATGTATGTAGCATGTATGTAGCATGCATGTAGTATGTATGTAGCATGCATGTAGTATGTATGTAGTATGTATGTAGCATGCAGTATGTATGTAGCATGTATGTAGTATGTATGTAGTATATATGTAGTATGTATGTAGCATGCATGTAGTATGTATGTAGTATGTATGTAGCATGCAGTATGTATGTAGCATGTATGTAGTATGTATGTAGTATATATGTAGTATGTATGTAGCATGCATGTAGCATGTATGTAGCATGCATGTAGTATGTATGTAGTATTTTTTTTTTTTAACATTTAACACATTAGCCGGATGATGGGACTACTACTGTCCCATCATTGGCTAATGTGTCAATCACTGTCATGGTAGCAGGCATCGCCTGATGGGACTTGTAGTCCCATCGGACGATGCTTGCACAGACCCCCGGACATCAGCACAGCCCCCCGGCAGGCCGGCACAGCCCCCCGGCAGGCCGGTACAGACCCCCACAGGGTGCACAGACCACCGGCAGGCCGGCACAGCCCCCCGGCAGGCCGGTACAGACCCCGGGCAGTCCACACAGCCCCCCGGCAGGCCGGCACAGCCCCCCGGCAGGCCGGCAGAGACCCCCGGAAGGCCCGAAATGACGGCGCATCATGATGCGCACACACCGCGCATCATGATGACGTCACGCCGTCAATCAACTGAACTTCCGATTCCGATGCCGAATTCCGATATTGAAAAAATATCGGAAGTCGGTATCGGAATTCCGATACAGCAAGTATCGGCCGATACCCGATACTTGCGGTATCGGAATGCTCAACACTAGTAGAGAGTCATTTTCGCCCTCTGCCAGTCTGTAGCTTTGTTGTCCTCAATATCTGCTGCTTGACCTTGTTGTAATGGACTGCCGCCTTAGAAATTTTAAGGATGGAGGCAACATGACGCTCACTGTATCCCTCTGCTAGTAAAGCCAGAATGGAACCCTTCTTTTCCTCACTCAAGACTTTTCTTTTCAACTCCTTTGGCATGGTTAAAAGTTATTTTTTCATTCCTATTACTTTTGGGATATTACTAGCACTTGTTTTGCCATCCAGCTTGTCCTATTGCAAGAGGATTGTGAACACCACAGCAGGGTTTCTTATACTTTCCTTCATTAAGTAAGATTTGGTTCAGTTGATTACCTAATCAGAAGCACATTAAGTGGAATGAGATGTAATGGAATGGCTGGCAGACATGTAGAGAAGCTGATTTTTTTAAAACTGTGCAGTGGTCCCTTAATTTTTGCCAAAGCTGTATATATATATATATATATATATATATATATACACTTAAATACTTATTTATATTTGTATATTTGTATACACTGTATTTATTTATATTTACTTCTGATATATATGATCCTATGAATGTGACTTTTGATGTATTGATCAAGATAATTTTATCTCAGTGGATTGTAAGTACCATCTGTAAACTTCACTACCTTTCACAAGGTTTTGATGTTTTTAAGAAATGTTGCATTAGTTGTGAAAACCACAGTTTCCCTTGTGTCATGTGCACAAAATATTTGTCTATAAATGAAAAAATAAAATCCAGCTGATCGAGCAGTTTCAAGTTTCACTTCCTTCATAGTATTAAACATGATGCCCATAGCAAAACTTCCAAACTTATGAAATTCAGAATACCATACATTTTCAATCTGTTCAATTCATCGTAAAAAGTATGAAAGTAAAAAACACCCGAATAATTGAAAGAAAAAAACTTTTAGTACAAATTCAGTCGTCCGTGAAAACTTGTTCATTTATGGACTGTAATGTAAGAACCGGTCTGCAGGTCTCTTGACCTGAGCTCAACAACATCATACAAATGACAAACAAACTGACTGGCACATCCAGACTAGTGTGAATAGGTGCATACCAAGAGGAGCTACTTCCATATACAATATACAAAATCAGGTTGCACTCTATCCTGCTAAGGCATGTCAATGTGGAATATGTGAAATTTGAATAGCAATACGGCTTTGGAGTTTTAGGAAAAAATATGAGACGCTTAGCATAAAATTTGGCCAAATTATATCTGCCCATCAACCATCGTCAAGGTCGTCTCAAAGTCTGATGGGTCCCTCACCTGTGTGAATACCTCTCTAAGGGTGATGTCTGAAATCCTGGGTGAATGTGGACACCTCTGTCAGCAATGCCTGATTTATGGGTAAGTAGGGACCTGCTGTAATTAAAATCACCACCTGGGGGAGGGCGGAGTGCAAGGTCAGTAAGCTAACATACAAATGACAAAAAGCTGACTGGCACATCCAGACTAGTGGGAATAGGTGCATACCAGGAGGAGCTACCACCATTCACCCAGGATTTCAGACATCAACCTTAGAGAGGTATTCACACAGGTCAGGGATCCATCAGACTTTGAGACCACCTTGACAATGGTTGATGGGCAGATATAATTTGGCCAAATTTAATGCTAACGTCTCATATTTTTTCCTAAAACTCCAATGCCGTATTGCTATTCAAATTTCACGTATTCCACATTGACATGCCTTAGCATGATAGAGTGCAACCTTATTTTGCATATTGTATATGGAGGTAACGCCTCCTGGTATGCACCAATTCACACTAGTTTGGATGTGCCAGTCAGTTTTTTGTCATTTGTATGTTAGCTTACTGACCGAGCACTCCGCCCTCCACCAGGTGGTAATTTTAATTACAACAACATCATAGGCATACAGTATAAGATGCCGCTGCGTTCGGCTTGAGAGGTGCATCAGCAGTTGTTACATCGTGGTCTGTTTAGAACGCAATGTGAGAATATACAGTGGGTACGGGGAGTATTCAGACCCCTTTAAATTTTTCACTCTTTGTTTCATTGCAGCCATTTGGTAAATTCAAAAAAGTTAATTTTTTTCTCATTAATGTATACTCTGCACCCTATCTTGACTGAAAAAAAATCATAAGTCATAAGTATTCAGACCCTTTGCTCACTACTGAGTATAAACACCCTTTTGAGCTAGTACAGCCATGAGACTTCTTTGGAATAATGCAACAAGTTTCTTCCCACCTGGATTTGGGGATTCTCTGCAATTCTTCCTTGCAGATCCTCTCCAGTTCCGTCAGGTTGGATGGTGAATGTTGGAGGACAGCCATTTTCATGTCTCTCCAGAGATGCTCAACTGGGTTTAGGTCAGGGCTCTGGCTGGGTGAGTCAAGAATGGTCACATAGTTGTTATGAAGCCACTCCTTTATTATTTAAGCTGTTTGCTTACGGTGATTGTCTTGTTGGTAGGTGAAACTTCGGCCAAACTCCTACATAGAAAAGAAATACAATAAATATATTGATAATACCAAAAGTAGGAATACCAAAACACGTAAGTACCCTGATGAAGCGGTAGCGAAACAAGTGTTGGAACGGTGTGTGTGTGGGGGGGCAGTGGAGTGCCAGACTGGTTGGTATTAGATTTTCATTATTTTTACTCTTGCACTATTTCACCTTATCTTATTATTTATGGCTGATTAATTCCAGTATAGATTTGTCACATCATGTGCACTTTAATTATTTTTGCATGGAAATTAATGATTATTTGATTATATTATTCACTTTTACATTTCCAATTAATTTATTTAATAACTAGCATATGAATTGTCACATGGTTGTTTATCATTGAATTATTGCACTTGTGCACTTTTTACTTTTTAAGTGCAATAGTATACACTGGTCTTTATTTCTCATTTAATAGTGCTTATATATGGTATATACTTATTATACTGTATAAATGAGATTAACTTATTATTGATTTGTCTGCCATTCCATGCTCAATACATCACACACATATTATATGTATTTTTATTATATTTTTTAATAATGATTCTTTAATTTTAAATATACTTCTTGTGTACATCATTTTCTTGGTATATATTTTTGTGTAATCAGGTTTTATTATTAATAAACTATATATGCAGGGGGCATTTATGCACATGTAATCGAAGTACATGTATCAAAGTACGAGGCAGTTATAACATGGATGAATGTGACACGCATCTCTATTCTCTTCATACAGGTAACCAGCTCTTTCAATCTCTGCTCTGAATCAACTCCTGTGTTTCTCCATTCCATTCAATGTCAAAAAACACAAATAAAAAGTAAAAAATAAACTGCAAATAATGCATAAAGGTAATAATAATAATAAGGGTATTTAGTAAACATAATTTTGATCAAAATAATGTAAAAGCCATCCCGCCACGTCACGGCAACCCTTGTGGGACAGTCCTACTCTAGTATTTAAAACCTTTTCACTTGCCAAGTGACGTGAATGTGAACTAGGATCGAGGGACTGACCCACTAGTAAAAGCATAGGCCAGACTGGATAATTTTCCCAGCTCAGAAAGAGGGCGGTCACACCCCTTTATGCACTGAATGCACAATGAAATGGATAAAAAAACTAAAATCTGAATCGAGAAAATAAATTAATGTGTATGCACAATGTAAGTAAGCAGTTAATCCTGAATGCTATATATGTGTTTTCAACTATGCAAGCTTATATCTGGTATATAGTTATTTCAACTTACTCTGCTTGTCCCCTTATGTTGTGAGGTTAAGAAACTTTTCAAAGTGCTTTATGATCCATGTAGTGCAGGACATCTGTTTATCTGACCACAACATTTTATTAGGTCCTGCTGTCTCAATTTAGTTTGATTGATTAACGAGAAGAGAGAGAGCATAAAAAAAATCTAAGCCTTAGCCTCCTATATACTCAGACATGGGGGAGCATTTATGCAGGGGGCATTTATGCACATGTAATAGAAGTACATGTATCAAAGTACGAGACAGTTATAACATGGCAGTTAGACAGGGCAGGAGACAGGTAAGACATTTATATACAGTTAGGTCCATATATATTTGGGCAGAGACAACATTTTTCTAATTTTGGTTCTAGACATTACCACAATGAATTTTAAACAAAACAACTCAGATGCAGTTGAAGTTCAGACTTTCAGCTTTCATTTGAGGGTATCAACATTAAAATTGGATGAAGGGTTTAGGAGTTTCAGCTCCTTAACATGTGCCATCCTGTTTTTAAAGGGACCAAAAGTGATTGGACAGATTAAATAATTGTAAATAAAATGTTCATTTCTAGTACTTGGTTGAAAACCCTTTGTTGGCAATGACTGCCTGAAGTCTTGAACTCATGGCATCATCAGACGCTGTGTTTCCTCCTTTTTGATGCTCTGCCAGGCCTTCACTGCGGTGGTTTTCAGTTGCTGTTTGTTTGTGGGCCTTTCTGTCTGAAGTTTAGTCTTTAACAAGTGAAATGCATGCTCAATTGGGTTGAGATCAGGTGACTGACTTGGCCATTCAAGAATATTCCTCTTCTTTGCTTTAATAAACTCCTAGGTTGCTTTGGCTTTATGTTTTGTGTCATTGTCCATCTGTAGTATGAAACACCAACCAATAAGTTTGGCTGCATTTGGCTGGATCTGAGTACACAGTATGGCTCTGAATACCTCAGAATTCATTCGGCTGCTTCTATCCTGTGTCACATCATCAATAAACACTAGTGACCCAGTGCCACAGGCAGCCATGCATGCCTTTGCCATCACACTGCCTCCGCCGTGTTTTACAGATGATGTGGTATGCTTTGGATCATGAGCTGTACTACGCCTTCGCCATACTTTTCTCTTTCCATCATTCTGGTAGAGGTTGATCTTGGTTTCATCTGTCCAAAGAACACCAGCAGGTCAAACACATGTACATGGTATTTACTTGTACATCTACCATAAATTTATTACGGATTTAGCTACCTATCACCAACAACACATAGACTATACCAAAGAAAAGGTGAACACAAAGCCAAAATAGCATATAAAAATATAATTTTATTAAAGCATCTAATAAAATCCAATCGACAGGTATATATGGGAAAGATGTAGAAAAACGCACACATAATGGTGGTACATAAGCACATGCAAAGGGACGTACACATCCAGATTAATGTATACTGGCAATATATACAATGATCACACAATTGTGATTTAACCCAAACGGGGAAGAAAAAAACACTATAGTATATAATATCAAAGGGGAAAAAATGGACACACAAACGCACAGCTGGGATATATACCACAATTATTTCCCTTAGCCATGTCCATAAAGATCCCACCCTGCTTGCTGCAAGTGACCTCCCATGTTATTAATCACTACCCCAAAATTATCAATCAAATGAGGAGTTAAGTTACCAGCAAGTCACGGCAGCAGCAGGGACAGTGATATAACCCGGATGAGCACGTCAGCCCCGACGCGCGTTTCGATCCTCCTTCATCAGGGGGCATAACTACATTGATGACTGCCTGTCTTTTTATACCGCCTGGTCAAAGCGCGTTTAACCGTGCAACCGGAAGTAGCGGTCCCAGACCGGAAGTGACACGCTCCGTTGTCAAGACACCAACGATGCCAGCCAGCGTCGGCATCATGCTGGAGGAGGAGCCGCAAGGAACCACCAACGCATAGAGACGCCGAAAGCAGGTGGGCGCAGGAGGGTGGTGACAAACAGGCGCGTACAGGTCGGGAGAGCTAATCACACAGAAATAAACAAATACAATTAAAAAGTACACCAAGGTGACTAAGGTGTGAAACTGGAAGCATCATAAATAGAAAATTATGCAGAAAATATACAAAGAAATATAGATATCGCATATATATAGGGAAAAGAAGAAGGATTGAGAGAATCCTATATACATATATACCAATATAAAAAGAAGTATTCAATGACAAGGTAGACATATGTATGAATATCGATCACTTCTTCATCAGCGCTTCCAACACTGCTCATAGGGCGTAGTTCCTCATACGTTGTCATAAAAACCGCTGATCCGATACACATCCAGCACACATAGGCCATCATCATGATGATAATTTTACTAAAACATAAAATCAAAAATTAAAATATGGACCACACAAAACCTGAGCGTTCTCTATAAATCAGAACAGTGTGATCAAAGGAATGGGGCAAAACTAATATGTTCATTTAATCCAGATGGATGGACAGTGCCAAGTGTCCAAATCCACCTGGATTCTAACTGGGCCAACCTTTTAGACGTGTCTCCACCCCGAATACCAACATTCAACATGTCAATGCCTTTAACCCTGATAAGACTACCATTGCAGTTATGGAACCTCCTGAAATGACGGGGGATGGTTTTTAGCAATGCGGTGTCCTCAGTGGACACCGCTGCCTCAATCCCCAATACGTGCTCACGTACACGTTTTTTAAGCTGTCTAGTGGTCATGCCCACATATATCAAATTACATGGGCAGACCGCATAGTAAATCACGTTTCGACTCTCACATGTAATATGTTTTTTAATTTTATATTCACGTACACCATCTTGGCTCGTGAATACCTCAGTGCGGTCCATATTGGGGCAGGCCACGCAATGTCCACAAGAGGAACTCCCACATCGCCTGGTCATCCGAACCAAAAACGTATCAGGTATCACAGCCGTATAGTGACTACTGACTAATGTATCACGTAGGTTCCTAGATCTCCTAGCCGCAATGGCAGCCCTCTCAGGGAGGAACCCAGATAGTACCGGGTCAGCCTTCAAGATATGCCAGGATTTATCCAATATTCGCCTCATATGAGAAAAATGTGAGTGAAAATTGGTAACAAATCTAACTTTATTTGTCTCATCCCTCGACTTCTTCCCATACAAGAGCACATCTCTCGATGAATGTCTAGCCCTGTTGAATGCTCGTTTAATCCTTCTATTACTATACCCACGTTCAGACAGTCTTACTTTTAGGTCATCACTCTGTCTAAAGAAATCCTCGTTGGTGGAACACAGTCTACGTAATCTCAAGAATGGACCCGTTGGAACAGATTGAATCATGTGGCCAGGATGGGAAGAGGTCGCATGCAATAACATATTCGTGGAAGTTGGCTTCCTAAATATGTTAGCCTGTATTTCCCCTCTAGCGTCTTTTTTCAAAGTGACGTCCAAAAATTCAATCATTACAGGATCAAATTTGTACGTAATAAAGATATTCATTCCATTAATGTTAAGTGACCTCATGAAAGTATGGAGATCGTCACCTGAACCCTGCCAGATCAGTAAGATGTCGTCGATGTACCGCATCCAAGAGAAGACGCGGCACATCGGCAACGATCCATCTGGCAGGGAGAGGTCCCTCTCCCACAGCCCCAGGAACAGGTTAGCATACGCAGGGGCAAAAGATGCCCCCATAGCTGTCCCCTGGAGCTGTAGGAAGAAGGACCCCTTAAAAATGAAGAAATTATGAGTTAACGTAAACGTTAATAATTCCAAAATCAGTTCTCTGATGTCACCCGGCAGATTTGACATATTAAGGAAAATGATGTGGCACCAATGCCATCTTCATGCTTGATACTGGTGTAAAGAGACTCAACGTCTCCAGTCACCATTAACATATCATCCTCCAATTGAGTCCATCAACCCGCCTAAGTAATTCACCTGTATCCTTCAAAAATGATGGCAACCCCTCCACAAGCGGTTGCAGTTTGGAGTCTATCCACCGATTGACGTGTTCTAAATAGTTACCTCTCCCTGAAATAATTGGGCGACCTGGGGGTGTCTGCGCGTCCTTATGGATCTTAGGTAATAAATAAAACGTAGAGATAGTTTGTTCAGATACAATTAAAGCACTAGCCAACTCCTTAGATATTACACCAGCCTCCTTAGCTCTATTAATAATCATAGAGAGCTGTGTGGAGTAGGCGGCCAAGGGGTTAAACGTTAATTTCTTATAACATATTTTATTGCCGAGGTGTCGAAAGGCTTCCTGCTCATAAAGCACCTTTGGCCAAACGACCACGTTACCCCCCTTGTCCGCCGGCTTGAACACAACATCATCAAGATCCTGTAGGGCGCGCAGACGTCCCCGCTCCTCTCTGGTCAAATTGTCGCCATGGATATATCGTGGAATCTCAAGAAACTCCCTACTCACAATTTGTACGAAAAGGTCCACATTAGGACATGAAGATAGAGGAGGGAATTTCCTAGACCAGGGACGTATCGATGGTGGTACCTTACCTCCTTCAGGGGTGTCATGTTCAGCGGATAGTTCCTCCAAAATCTGCAGCGCTATTTGCTCTTCTTCTGTGGGAAATAATTTGGAGAGGTTGCCATCAAAGAAACGTTCCAACGGGTCAATTTTTGAGATTACGTAGACTGTGTTCCACCGACGAGGATTTCTTTAGACAGAGTGATAACCTAAAAGTAAGACTGTCTGAACATGGGTATAGTAATAGAAGGATTAAACGAGCATTCAACAGGGCTAGACATTCATCGAGAGATGTGCTCTTGTATGGGAAGAAGTCAAAGGATGAGACAAATAAAGTTAGATTTGTTACCAATTTTCACTCACATTTTTCTCATATGAGGCGAATATTGGATAAATCCTGGCATATCTTGAAGGCTGACCCGGTACTATCTGGGTTCCTCCCTGAGAGGGCTCCCATTGCGGCTAGGAGATCTAGGAACCTACGTGATACATTAGTCAGTAGTCACTATACGGGTGTGATACCTGATACGTTTTTGGATCGGATGACCACGCAATGTGGGAGTTCCTCTTGTGGACATTGCGTGGCCTTCCCCAATATGGACCGCACAGAGGTATTCACGAGCCAAGATGGTGTACGTGAAGATAAAATTAAAAAACATATTACATGTGAGAGTCGAAACGTGATTTACTATGCGGTCTACCCATGTAATTTGATATATGTGGGCATGACCACTAGACAGCTTAAAAAACGTGTACGTGAGCACGAATTGGGGATTGAGACAGCGGTGTCCACTGAGGACACCGCATCGCTAAAAACCATCCCCGGTCATTTCAGGAGGTTCCATAACTGCAGTGGTAGTCTTCTCAGGGTTAAAGGCATTGACATGTTGAATGTTGGTATTCGGGGTGGAGACACGTCTAAAAGGTTGGCCCAGTTAGAATCCAGGTGGATTTGGACACTTGGCACTGTCCATCCATCTGGATTAAATGAACATATTAGTTTTGCCCCATTCCTTTGATCACACTGTTCTGATTTATAGAGAACGCTCAGGTTTTGTGTGGTCCATATTTTAATTTTTGATTTTATGTTTTAGTAAAATTATCATCATGATGATGGCCTATGTGTGCTGGATGTTTATCGGATAAGCGGTTTTTCTGACAACGTTTGAGGAACTACGCCCTATGATCAGTGTTGGAAGCGCTGATGAAGAAGTGATTGATATTCATACATATGTCTACCTTGTCATTGAATACTTCTTTTTATATTGGTATATATGTGTATAGGATTCTCTCAATCCTTCTTCTTTTCCCTATATATATGCAGTATCTATATTTCTTTGTATATTTTCTGCATAATTTTCTATTTATGATGCTTCCAGTTTCACACTTTAGTCACCTTGGTGTACTTTTTAATTGTATTTGTTTATTTCTGTGTGATTAGCTCTCCCGACCTGTACGCGCCTGTTTGTCACCACCCTCCTGCGCCCGCCTGCTTTCGGCGTCTCTATGCGTTGGTGGTTCCTTGCGGCTCCTCCTCCAGCATGACGCCGATGCTGGCTGGCGTCGTTGGTGTCTTGACAACGGAGCGCGTCACTTCCGGTCCGGGACTGCTACTTCCGGTCGCGCGGTTAAACGCGCTTTGACCAGGCGGTATAAAAAGACAGGCAGTCATCAATGTAGTTATGCCCCCTGATGAAGGAGGATCGAAACGCGCGTCGGGGCTGACGTGCTCATCCGGGTTATATCACTGTGCCTGCTGCTGCCGCGACTTGCTGGTAACTTAACTCCTCATTTGATTGATAATTTTGGGGTAGTGATTAATAACATGGGAGGCCACTTGCAGCAAGCAGGGTGGGATCTTTATGGACATGGCTAAGGGAAATAATTGTGGTATATATCCCAGTTGTGCATTTGTGTGTCCATTTTTCCCCCTTTGATATTATATACTATAGTGGTTTTTTCTTCCCCGTTTGGGTTAAATCACAATTGTGTGATCATTGTATATATTGCCAGTATACATTAATCTGGATGTGTACGTCCCTTTGCATGTGCTTATGTACCACCATTATGTGTGCGTTTTTCTACATCTTTCCCATATATACCTGTCGATTGGATTTTATTAGATGCTTTAATAAAATTATATTTTTATATGCTATTTTGGCTTTGTGTTCACCTTTTCTTTGGTATAGTCTATCTGTACAAAGAATGTTCTTCCAGAACTGTGCTGGCTTTTTTAGATGTTTTTAGCAAAGTCCAGTCTAGCCTTTTTATTCTTGATGCTTATGAGTGGCTTGCACCGTGCTGTGAACCCTCTGTATTTACTTTCATGCAGTCTTCTCTTTATGGTAGATTTGGATATTGATACGCCTACCTCCTGGAGAATGGAGTAAAAGAACAGATAAATCCAGCTCACCGCACTGCCTTGCTGGTAGGATCCAAATCCTGCGCACGGATTTGACTAGGCAGTCAATCAATAGTAGAAAAAAGGGAAGAAAGTTCCAGCGCTAGGAATGGAAAATTAAAAATCCATTTTATTGTGCCAATGCATATTAAAATTCCAGCAGGTACAGCACATCAGTCGGATGACTGCAGAACAACGCGTTTCGACGCCTCAGGTCTTAATCATGTTCTGAACATGATTAAGACCTGAGGCGTCGAAACGCGTTGTTCTGCAGTCATCCGACTGATATGCTGTACCTGCTGGAATTTTAATATGCATTGGCACAATAAAATGGATTTTTAATTTTCCATTCCTAGCGCTGGAACTTTCTTCCCTTTTTTCTACCTCCTGGAGAGTGTTGTTCACTTGGTTGGCTGTTGTGAAGGGGTTTCTCTTCACCATGGAGATTATTCTGCGATCATCCACCATTGTTGTCTTCCGTGGGCGCCCAGGTCTTTTTGCATTGATGAGTTTACCAGTGCTTTCTTTCTTTCTCAGGATGTAACAAACTGTAGATTTTGCCACTCCTAATGTTGTAGCAATTTCTCGGATGGGTTTTTTCTGTTTTTGCAGCTTAAGGATGGCTTGTTTCACCTGCATGGAGAGCTCCTTTGACCGCATGTTTCCTTCACAGCAAAACCTTCCAAATGCAAGCACCACACCTCAAATCAACTCCAGGCCTTTTATCTGCTTAATTGAGAATGACATAACGAAGGGATTGCCCACACCTGTCCCTGAAATAGCCTTGGAGTCAATTATCCAATTACTTTTGGTCCCTTTAAAAACAGGGTGGCACATGTTAAGGAGCAGAAACTCCTAAACCCTTCATCCAATTTTAATGTGTATACCCTCAAACGAAATCTGAAAGTCTGAACTTCAACTGCATCTGAATTGTTTTGTTTAAAATTCATTGTGGTAATGTCTAGAACCAAAATTAGAAAAATGTTGTCTCTGTCCAAATATATATGAGCCTAACTGTACATCTACTCCCTGTACATTTGGAGTACAACAAATATATACCATATGCATTTGTGTAATTTATATCCTGGCCGCTGCATTCACACACATCCACCACCCTGGCATTAACTCTCTACACTCCATCCATATCGGCCCCTCGCTCCTTTCCTCTCCTATGTATAGCACTCACACTCTTTTCACATTTTTAAATTGCACAGATCCAGTCAGTCCCACCATTCAACATAAGAGACGCTCTGACAAATCACTTAACCATCTGCTCACTCTTTCTATCCTCCTCTTAGTCGCAGGAGACATTGCTCCCAACCCTGGTCCCTCATGTTATAGAAAGTCAAACCCCCCAACTGCTACACTCAGAAACCCCTCTAATCTTATTAATATTCCCTGCATGCCATCTGTCTCTCTTAATTGTGCACTTTGGAATTCTCGCTCAGTGTGTAACAAACTCTCCTTCATTCATGACTTTTTCCTTTCTAATTCTCTTAACCTACTGGCTCTTACTGAAACCTGGATCCAGCAGTCAGACACTACCGCTGCTGCTGCTCTTTCAGCTGCTGCTCTTTCATACGGGGGACTACACTTCTCTCATACCCCAAGATCAGACAATAGAGCAGGTGGAGGCGTTGGTCTGCTCCTATCACCAAAATGTACCTTTCAGGTTATCCCTCAACTACCCTCACTAGTCTTCCCTTCTTTTGAGGTCCATGCTGTCAGACTCTACACCCCCTTCTCCATGCGAGTGGCGGTGGTGTATAGTCCTCCCGGCCCTTGTCAATAGTTCCTGGATCATTTTGCCACTTGGCTTCCACATTTTCTCTCCTGTGACATCCCTACCCTCATAATGGGAGATTTCAACATCCCCGTTGCTCTTCCCCTCTCCCCATCTGCTACTCACCTTTTATCTCTAACCTCCTCATTTGGCCTTTCGCAGCTTACTAATTCTCCAACGCATGAAGACGGAAACTCCCTCGACTTGGTCTTCTCTCGGCTTTGTGCAGTGGATGATTTTGCAAACTCCGCTCTCCCGCTCTCTGACAACAATCTTCTTTCATTCTCTATCAAGAACTGCCAGGCTGCTCAGGTCACCCCCACTGTCCATACTTATAGAAACATACAGGAAATTAACACCCAGAAACTTATGAAGAACTTGCAGTCTTCATTGGCCCCTATATCCTCCCTCTCATGTCCTGATTATGCATTGAAGCATTACAATGAAACACTTCAAAGTGCCCTGGATGAATTTGCACCCCCTATAAATAGAACACCACAACACAGACGGCGACAACCCTGGCACACCCTGCAAACACGTTTCCTGCAGCGGTGCTCCAGGTGCGCCGAACGTCTGTGGAGAAAATCCAATCTACACGAAGATTTCATCCATTATAAGTTTATGCTTAGAACATACAACACTGCCCTTCACCTCTCCAAACAAACCTATTTCAACACCCTCATCACCTCACTGTCCAATAAGCCAAAACATCTCTCTAACACTTTTCATTCTCTACTCATCCCAAGAGTACAGGCCCCAACCACGGAGCTCCGAGTTGACGATCTGGCCAATTACTTCAAAGAAAAAATTGACCAGATCCAACAGGAAATTATCTCCCAATCACCTCATACCATGCACTGTGTCCTCCCTCCCCCACTGCATCTAGCTCACTCTCTGATTTTGAACCAGTCAAAGAAGAAGTAAGCAGGCTCCTTGCATCTTCTCGCCCAACCACTTGCACCAGTGACCCATTTCCATCACATCTCCTCCAGTCCCTTTCCCCTGCTATCACCCCTCACCTAACTAAAATATTTAACCTCTCTCTCTCTTTTGGTATCTTTCCCTCCTCATTTAATCATGCCATCATACAGCCACTACTTAAAAAACCATCCCTCGACCAAAACTGTGCCGCTAACTATAGACCTGTCTCTAATCTTCCCTTCATCTCTAAACTCCTGGAACGCCTGGTCCACTCCCGTCTGATCTGCTATCTCTCTGACAACTCTCTTCTCGACCCTCTCCAATCCGGTTTCCGCTCTCTACACGCTACTGAAACTGCCCTCACTAAAGTCTCTAATGATCTACTAACAGCTAAATCTAACGGTCACTACTCCATGTTAATTCTCTTGGATCTCTTTGCAGCATTCGACACGGTGGATCATCAGCTCCTCCTCACTATGCTCCGCTCCATCGGAATCAAGGACATCGTTCTCTCCTGACATACTGACAATATTTTGGTCTTATTTTATTACCTTCTGCCATACACTGTCAGAGATAGGGTCATTTTATTGTCTTCACTCAGAGGGCTTTGCCCACTGTGTTCTTCTTGGATGTGCCTTTAGCCTACTCTGCAAAATAAACCTTTGAATATTGCCCTCTTGGTAAGAACCATGAAAATCAGCATTAAATAAAAAGGCCCATATCTCTGGAACCATATAATAGATTAAAAAAATAGGAATAATCAGGGCTAGCAGAGGGACTAAAGTAAGACCAAACAATGACTACTTTTCACTTAGTGACAGGTTCTCTTTTGGGCATGTAATCTGGGTGGTATGCGATTTTGAGCATCTGTTGCTCTTTCCCTTGCAGCAAGATCACAAGGTGCCAAGGAATTGCCATTGTAGCCAGTGACCTGTATTTTCTGTACTCCTGCAAAGTCCAGTCTAAGAGGACTAGAATGAAAGTAAAAAGTTTTAAAAAATATGCAAAACAAAACACTTAAAAATCCCAATGACTCCTCATCCCCCCTTTATAAATAAAGAAAACAAACACATTTGATACTGCTATATCCTTAATCATCAGAAACATCAACATTTTTTACCTTGTGTGATAAATGCCATAAAGGAAAAAGAAAAAATTAAAATGAAACAACAAAGTTGTCATTTTTCAATTGCTGCACCTTCCTCAAAAAATGCAATCAAACAAGTAAAAAGTTGAGCTCACCACACAAAAAAACAAGCTCTCACAGATCGTTCTAAATAAAGATAAAAAGTTACAGGCATATTAAAATGGGAGGACAAACAATTTATTTAATTTTTACAAATTTTTAATTTTTTTTACAACTATATCAGTGTAGTCATACAGAATCTGAGGAATCATGATAGCAGATAATTATAACCACATAATGAACACCATAAAAAACAAAAATTAAAGGCAAAAATTCATTTTTTTCACCATTTCACAGAACTTGGAATTTACATTGTGTGGTAAAATGGATGATGTCATTTAAAAGTACATTTCTGCTGGCATTTCTGCTGGCAAAAACCAAAGATGGAGATGAAGAAACAGAAAGTAGGCCATTGAGAGAAGGAACAAACTTGTCCAAAAATCTTGCTCACTGTATCGTGTTATGGTGTCTTCCGAACTCCTGTTGACGTCTCTAGGCTTTATGGGAACAGCATAATGCTGCCTGCTTGACTGTTTCTGGTATCCCAAAGCAATATCAGAAGCAATTAAATAAATTCACTTAAATGATGAGGAAATGCACAGATTTAATTTATTTTATTTACATAATATTATTTACAATTTTTTCCTATGAAATAAATTTACTTGTCCAGTACCCATCAGTGGGTCTTTTTCCTCCCATCCTTTAGGGCACTTGGTCTAATGTCTGGAGGGATACTGAGCTACACATGTACAATGTGCCACAAAGCCTTACAAATTCATTAAAGGGATGGTCCAAAGTAAATTTCATCTTAAATCCCTATCTATTCAGTGCCTAATCTAGCTATCTACAAAGAGTATTGCGGGGGCACCACAGGGAAATATACAGGGATCCAACCAAAGCCTGTACTAGCAAAGTCACAAAAAACAAAGAAGAAAGGAACAGGCCATAAAAAGAGGATCATCAAAGACAGGGAAATAGCGTACAAATGTTAAAGTTTATTGGGCACAAAAAACATGCAAAAAACATTTAAAAACATTAAAACTGGTCACACATGTGACACAACACCAATAAACAAAAGGCCAACCACCTAACACAGACCTCCACAGTAGTACAGTCATATGTTAAAGTTTGGGCACCCCTATTAATGTTAACCTTTTTTCTTTATAACAATTTTGGTTTTTGCAACAGCTATTTCAGTTTCATATATCTAATAACTGATGGACTCAGTTATATTTCTGGATTCAAATGAGGTTTATTGTACTAACAGAAAATGTGCTATCTGCATTTAAACAAAATTTGACCGGTGCAAATGTATGGGCACCTCAACATAAAAGTGACATTAATATTTCGTAGATCCTCCTTTTGCAAAAATAACAGCCTCTAGTCGCTTCCTGTAGCTATTAATGAGTTCCTGGATCCTGGATGAAGGTATTTGTGACCATTCCTGTTTACAAAACAATACCAGTTCAGTTAAGTTTGATGGTCGCCGAGCATGGACAGCCCGCTTCAAATCATCCCACAGATGTTCAATGATATTCAGATCTGGGGACTGGGATGGCCATTCCTGAACATTTCAATTGTTCCTCTGCATGAATGCCTGAGTAGATTTGGAGCGGTGTTTTGGATCATTGTCTTGCTGAAATATCCATCCCCTGCGTAACTTCAACTTCGTCACTGATTCTTGCACATTATTGTCAAGAATCTGCTGATACTGAGTTGAATCCATGCGACCCTCAACTTTAACAAGATTCCCGGTGCCGGCATTGGCCACACAGCCCCAAAGCATGATGGAACCTCCACCAAATTTTACTGTGGGTAGCAAGTGTTTTTCTTGGAATGCTGTGTTTTTTAGCCTCCATGCATAACACCTTTTTGTATGACCATCAACTCAATCTTTGTTTCATCAGTCCACAGGACCTTCTTCCAAAATGTAACTGGCTTGTCCAAATGTGCTTTTGCATACCTCAGGCGACTCTGTTTGTGGCGTGCTTGCAGAAACGGCTTCTTTCGCATCACTCTCCCATACAGCTTCTCCTTGTGCAAAGTGCGCTGTATTGTTGACCGATGCACAGTGACACCATCTGCAGAAAGATGATGCTGCAGGTCTTTGGAGGTGGTCTGTGGATTGTCCTTGACTGTTCTCACCATTCTTCTTCTCTGCCTTTCTGATATTTTTCTTGGCCTGCCACTTCTGGGCTTAACAAGAACTGTACCTGTGTTCTTCCATTTCCTTACTATGTTCCTCACAGTGGAAACTGACAGGTTAAATCTCTGAGACAACTTTTTGTATCCTTCCCCTGAAAAGCTATGTTGAATAATCTTTGTTTTCAGATCATTTGAGAGTTGTTTTGAGGAGCCCATGATGCCACTCTTCATAGGAGAATCAAATAGGAGAACTACTTGCAAGTGGCCACCTTAAATACCTTTTCTCATGATTTGATACACCTGGCTATGAAGTTCAAAGCTCAATGAGGTAACAAAACCAATTTAGTGCTTCAGGAAGTCAGTAAAAAGTAGTTAGGAGTGTTCAAATCAAGAAAATGATAAGGGTGCCCATACTTTTGCACCGGTCAAATTTTGTTTAAATGCAGACTGCACATTTTCTATTAGTACAATAAACCTCATTTGAATCCAGAAATATAACTGAGTCCATCAGTTGTTAGATATATGAAACTGAAATATCTGTTGCAAAAACCAAAACTGTTATAAAGAAAAAAGGTTAACATTAATAGGGGTGCCCAAACTTTTACTTATGACTGTAGATTATACTGTAAGTGAAGACCTAGTGGTCATGTAAACAGCATACCATTTAGAGTAGACCTGTGCACAGCACTTGTTCAAACATGCAACACTTGTGAAAGATAGAGACAACTAGATAATAGATGGTATATGCCCACCTGGGCCTCAATACAGTGAACCGCATGTGACCACACCACGCACAATACCTGAATAAGGAAAAATACATACAAGTGAGTATGACCACGATGACATAGGCAGGTTACCTAAAAAGAGTGTAGCACAATGCAAAGCATATAAGCCCATAAGAAATGGCACAGGTGGTACAATATATGGGTATATGGGTGCACAAGGGTTAATGGTAAAGGCTGAAGAACACCACCCGTGTAAAATGACACAGAGTGGTAATCATCTGTTAGAAAGACCCATGTGAAGTAAAGTTAGGTAGAGCAGAGACCCTACGCGTGTCACAACCCTCAGTGGCTTTGTCAGGGGTACCTGTTGCAAGTAACCTGTACACAGATATACCTTTATTAATTATTAATGAAGTGCAGCTGCACTGCTTACCAAGCTAGCGTGGGGAGCGAAGTACCAGACATGACCCTGGAAAGTGTGTAGCCAATGATGACGATGCATGAGTCATAGAGGGTGTGTTGCCAATAATGATGGCGCATAAGTCAGAGAGTCAGTGAAGCGCCTGGCCCACTGCGCATGTGCCAACTGATGCAGGGCAGGAAGTATGTAATCACAACGAAATAGGTTGCCACGGTGACCAATACACAGACAGACGGCGCCTAAGTCAAAGAAAAAGCAGGACTCTTTACCTACTGCGCAAGCGCCGGGCATGATAAGACAACAGGTATAAAGTAAGATATAACAGCGCACAAATCAAACAATCAGTGACGCATCTAGCCCACTTCGCATGCGCCGACTGCTGCAAGGCAGGAAGTGCATCATCACAGCAAAACAAGTTGCCGCTGCAACCAATATACAGACAGCACCTGAATCAAAGAGTGGCAGGGCTCACAACCAGCTGCGCATGCGCCAGGCGTAATCAGACCCATAACATCTCATCAAATAGACAACTCGGCTGCTATGGTAAACAGAGCCAGCAGACTTAACAGACTGGTTGCGCATGCGTCATGAACACGTGAAAAGGCACAGAGGCAGAGCAATGTAATACAGCGGTGAATTAGGCAAAATGTGATAACGGCGCATATGATGGAGGAGTAGCCCAGGAAAAAATGCAAAAGTCCTTGGTAGCCACATGTACACAAATATCAGATGTTAGAATTAAACAGCTCACATAGTGAGCCAATTGGACAACTCTAGCAGACCGGATGATACTGTATTATAAGGATGCAGGTAGAATAAGCTGCAATATGACAGCGCATGTGGTAAGAGAGTTGCCCAAATAAAAGTACTTACTGGCCAAACATGAAAAGGTGTCAGAAGTTAAAACTAAACAAATCATGACATTGACCCATTTAGACACCCCCATCTCTGGCACATTACCCCAATGCATAGAAAAATAGCCAAGCCTTCAGAATATAGACACAAGTAAATGTGAAGAGGGCCAAAGCACATGCGCTTGCACTGGTAAACAAAACAATATGGTGCAAAAAAATATACTGTAATTATGACGCATCAAATACACGATGTACACCTATAAACATTGACTAGAAATGAAAAAAACGGCTGTATGGAGACCGTCAGAAGACTGGTTTAGCCATGCTGCGAACAGCAGAATATAGGGGAGAGGTAGACAAAAAAGATAGTCGATTGATGTTTAAAAGCCAGCGTATGGTAAATAGTACAAGACTAAATGGGGAAGCAAAATTAAGTGAACGTGGAAGACCACCTTAAATGACAAGACTCACACATAGACCTAATAGCGAGTTTGACGGTCCCTCAACCAGAAAAACTTAGTCCTCAACTTTACCCAAAAAGGGACTAGGAGGCAAAATACCTTGAATGTAGCGTGTGAAAGGGTAAAAACCAATTGAAAACACTCATGAAGAGCGTGAAAATAGGCATAGCCGGTAAATAACCCAGGAAAAGGGCTATTCCGGCAGAATAAACCTTTCGATATGGTGGACTACTGTGCATCCTGCTGGAAAATAATAGCGGATGCAACATGGCACAAAGATAGTAAGCAAATATATTATAATGACCAATAGGAGTACAGAGAAGTAATGTCCACAAAGGGGCACCCGGTCGAAAATCAGATATAAGACAAATAGCTTTGAATCACAAAAATTATACCAATTGTGGTGCAGTGACCGCTGTGTCCGCTAGGGGGCGCTGTGTGGGTGTCCCAGGACAGCCGTATAAACATTTCCATTGCCCTGATAGGGGTAGGATACTGAAAGATCATAATGATCAGCAGAGGTACTGCTGACTAGTACGTTCTGTTACAATGTGTCAGGGAAGCCTGTGTGTGGTTGTCTGCAATAGGACCTTGGGTGAGGTCATAGCCATGTGATCACCTGTGGGTGTGGTTATAGACCATATAAGGTACCTGAGGTCTGGTCACATGTGGGTGAATGCAGGGACCTGATTGGTCCAGAGAGGAAGGTCCCGCTGACATAGGGCTTCCTGCCTGACAACACATGTGGACACTGTGTGTAATGGCGATGTGTGCCTGTTAGTTCCCTGGAGGGAATAAACGTGCAGCATGGTGAAACAGCACGAGGCAACCCTGACGTGGGTGAGATAACTTGGTGGCCAGAAAGCCTGCGCATTGAACAGTGCATAATTTGTGTGATGCAAGGATAACAGAGCTGAACTCTGTAATGGACGCAATGCTGACTGTATGCTGTTTTCTGTTGCTGTGACGGTTTATGAAGCTGAAATAAACCGCATGGATTATACTGCTTTATGAAAACCCGTGCTGGATGTGACTTATTCGCTGCCAAGCGAGTGTCCCCCAACCTTGAATGACAGCGCTACCTCACAAATGGTGGAGAATTGCTAAGGGCAATATAGTAGCCTTGTTGCTGGGGGCAACGGAAAAGGACTGCCAAAAAAAACAAAAAAAAAAACTTTGTTGCTAAGGGCTGCGGTTCCAACAGCACATGTTGCAGTGCAGGTAATGCTGAGCCAGGAGGGCTGACGGTTGTGAAAGCCGTATACTGACAGCAGCTCAGTGAAAGAGACTGGTGATTGCTAGAGTGCCTCTGCGGATAAGAGGTACCCGAGGACCTGTGTGGCCGACACAGGTAACGACAGGTGTTCGTTGTTGTACTGACCTGGATCAGTGAGCAAGGTCCTGGAGGGTCAGTGTTGGGAGGTTCTGGGAGAGGAATCGGATCCCTGGAACACGTGATATGACCTTGGACCTGGTGAGGCCGGTGTGTTGGGAGACTCTGGGAGGAGGGTCGGCTCCCTGAATAGCACCCGGTGTGCCCTGTGTGTTGGACGGTCTCAGGCGGAGACGGTACGTCCTGAATAGCGCACAGACAGGATACGTGAGTTTTTTGGAGTTTTTTCGTGCATGTGTTTTTCATTTTTTTTCCTCTGCAAAACCTGAAGGTGCTTGCTGTGGCTCAGTGGGGTCACGAAGATCTCGCAGCACAGGGACCTGGTTTTTCTTTTTTTTGGGATCTCCTCTTTCAGCATTGGTAGCAGACGCTGTCTGTCTACACCATCCTGCTGCAGCTTTATTGCATGTGACTAAGCGGATACAGTAGTTGTGGCTTTACAACTATTAAGGGTGAGTACCCTGTATTATTTCTTTATACCCATTATACCTGCACTGGTAAGGCCCTATGGGCACGCTTTTGTGGTTTCTTTTATCTTCGAGGGTGACAAGCGGCTTCCGGTAACCCGGCGGGGTTACGAAGGGGACAAGCGGCAAGACAGCGCAGCAGGAGCTGCAGTGACACCAGCAGCTGTGTGTGAACAGCAGCCGGTGGTGCCGATGACAGCAGGAGCTGTGGTGGTGCCAACAAAGACTTGTGTGGTATCGTAAGAGACACAAACTGTGTGGTGTGAACTGTGGTCTGAGAAGACTGGTATAACAGACATGGGGAGATACCGAAAGGGGGTGGAGTCCCAAAAGGGGGCGGTGACCCAAATCGGGGTAGTAGCACAAAAGGGGGTGGAGTCCCAAATTGGTACGGTAACCCAAAAAGGGGTGGAGTCCCGGGAGGGGGCGGCAACCCAAAGTGGGGTGGTGGTCCAGAAAAGGGCCAAGTTTGAAGAAATGACAGCACTAGATGACTCAGTGGGTACGTCTGGAGTACCGCAGTGTGTGTGTATGACTTGGTCAGAATGTGGGATATCCTTTCCGGATAGTGACGATGGGCCGCAGGTGTGTACCGTGATGCTGCATCGGGAAGGAGTCCCTGGTAGGCTGGACTCAAAGAGTCAGGTGACTCTCACAGGAACTCCGCTCGTTTTAGCTCTGACCGAGAAAAACATCAGAGTTTGCTGCCTCCACGGGGTCATTGTGAATTATAAGGTGGACAGAGTCCTAATTGAGCTGACAAAGGGGGCGTGCCAAGGTGGTAGTATACCACCAAACTTAGTGCATACCTTTGAGAGGCGCCGGGACTTTGTCATGTTTAAAGATGTGGGGCAGGAGGATAGACATGTTTCTATTGTAGGGCTAGCAGACACTGAGACGCTGACGCCTCCTAACGTGGACAGGCCAGACGTATGGGCGACCGGAGAAAGAATTGCGTCAGACGAATTTACTGACCTGACGTCACCTGAAGCGTTCCACAGTGTGAATGAGAATGGTGTGGTAAACAAAAAGAACGGAGCTGACATACGGATAGAGAGTGTCTTGGGGGTTCACCGTATGGTGTGGTGTGACTGTGACATGTTATTGCCAGTGGCCACCACTAGGACAGAATCTAATGCTGTGCTGACTGAAACTCATGACAGGACTGGTGGTAACCTGATCGAGAGGATAACGGGAATAGAAACACAGTCAGAGGGTAACCGGGGGGTTCACTCGACTGATAGGACTGACTCAGTGGTACCCTTTGACGATATAGTTAAAGAATTAGTGGTGCGACATGTGCTGGCCAAAAGAGAACAAGATCAGGAGATACAACTAATAAAAGAGACAGTGGAAGAACATGTCAAACAAGAGAGAATCTTGAGACAATTGGCCGAGCACAAGGTGGAGGGGCTCGAGAAAGAAGTCTTGGAGCTCAGAGGTCACCTGTCCACCTGGCAAAGTGTGAACAAGAGCCTTAAGGAAAAGATGGAGGAACTCAGAGGAGTAGTAGAAGGTCTACTGCGGGAGAAGAGCTTGGACGGAGATGTGCAGCAGCTGGGTCCGAGGGATAACAAGACGGAACTGCCGGTACCTATCTTGGCAAAGGCTCGCGAAGAGATAAAATCTCCTGAAGTTGGTGAGCAAAGAGCCGAAGAAGACAGTCACCTGGTCGGGTCAACTGTAGTGAGGGAAGTGTCCGTGGTAAAGCCAGAGTCTTCTGTCCAGGAAGAGAGCAAGACCATGACCTTCAAATCTGTGATCGAGGTACCCGAAAACATGCAAGAAGCCTGTGCGGAGGAAGGGGTACATGAGGCTTTCAAAGAGGCGGTCAAAGCATGTGAGGTGCACCTGAGACTCGGCAGTTGGTGATAGTATCAGCCAGGGAAGATACATCAAACCGAGTAGCTGTCCTGAAAGAGATGCATTTGCAGTGTCTACGTGTCAAACAATTGGTTAGGCAGAGTAATATGAAGGCTGCTCGACGCCTAGAGATAGCAAGAGAGGCTATGGATCGGTTGGGTTTGAGGAAAGATGTGGTTCCGGTACCCAAAACTCTGATTGGGAGAATCATTGGAAGGTCCGGGAAGGTAATGCAAGACCTTGTGAATATCTCCAGTGTGGTGAGGGTGAGGATCCCTCCTGATGATGACCAGGTATCCAGGGAAGTGGAAAGGATTTCCATCATGGTGGTTGGCTCCGTGGAAAGCCTGAGAGAATTTCGGATGCTCGTGGAGTATCGAGTGGAGTACCTGCAAGAAATTGAGCAGTTGAGGCTGGACCATCGGCGAATTAATAAAGAAATACAGAATACCAGGTGGCGGCCGCCTCCAACCCAAGATGTAAGGACCCGAACGGTTCCTCCAAGAAGTGACAGGGCAGATGGCAGAAGAGTGTCAGCAAGGGGTAGTTCGACTGGCAGAATGACGTTGAAAGACCATAGTTCCTGTGAGACGCTGACTGAGTCAGACTCAGACCAGACAGCAGGCTCTACTAAGACTTATGACCGCACCAACCGAAAGAGACGGTCAGTGAGAGAAAGATCAGGTGACGACGCGTACTGCAGACAGGTGGAGACTAGAGAGTGTCTGATGATGCAGACAAACCGTGACTGGGGGGTCAAAGACAATGACCGGTATTATGACCGCTGGGAGCGGGGGAGGCCTAACGTAGAGATGAGACCGTATGACAAATGGAGACTGTTCTCTCGACCTGGTGGGCAAGGTGTAGTGAGTGCCCAGTCTCGAGAGCCGGGGGTAATGCTGTGTGTTCAACCCCACAGGTTTGAACATAGGGGGGAGGTATGTGGTGCAGTGACCGCTGTGTCCGCTAGGGGGCGCTGTGTGGGTGTCCCAGGACAGCCGTATAAACATTTCCATTGCCCTGATAGGGGTAGGATACTGAAAGATCATAATGATCAGCAGAGGTACTGCTGACTAGTACGTTCTGTTACAATGTGTCAGGGAAGCCTGTGTGTGGTTGTCTGCAATAGGACCTTGGGTGAGGTCATAGCCATGTGATCACCTGTGGGTGTGGTTATAGACCATATAAGGTACCTGAGGTCTGGTCACATGTGGGTGAATGCAGGGACCCGATTGGTCCAGAGAGGAAGGTCCCGCTGACATAGGGCTTCCTGCCTGACAACACATGTGGACGCTGTGTGTAATGGCGATGTGTGCCTGTTAGTTCCCTGGAGGGAATAAACGTGCAGCATGGTGAAACAGCATGAGGCAACCCTGACGTGGGTGAGATAACTTGGTGGCCAGAAAGCCTGCGCATTGAACAGTGCATAATTTGTGTGATGCAAGGATAACAGAGCTGAACTCTGTAATGGACGCAATGCTGACTGTATGCTGTTTTCTGTTGCTGTGACGGTTTATGAAGCTGAAATAAACCGCATGGATTATACTGCTTTATGAAAACCCGTGCTGGATGTGACTTATTCGCTGCCAAGCGAGTGTCCCCCAACCTTGAATGACAGCGCTACCTCACACAATACATACGAATGAAAATAATTAACAACCTGAGAAAAAAGGAGGTAATTGGTATGCTGTTATATAGACCATCAAAAATGGAAATGAGAGGCCATATCGGGTGAAGTGTAAGAGTCTGATCTTGTGAAAATACAGGGTATCCTAAAACAAAGAATAAGAAGCAGAACAATAGAAGAAATAGTCCAAAACGGGGGGGGGGGGGGGTGGCGCCATAGCCGGGGACATCAAATTTGTTTATAGCAGGGTTTCCCAATTCCAGTCCTCATGGTCCACCAACAGATCATGTTTTCAGGATTTCCTTAGTATTGCTCAGGTGATAATTGTTTCACCTGTGCAATACAAAGGAAATCCTGAAAACATGATCTGTTGGTATTCCTTGAGGACTGGAGTTTGGGAACCCTGGTTTATAGAACCCCGTAAACAGTAGGTTTTCATTTAGACCGGTGGGGGCCAAATAATTAAGGTTAAAAATCCTTTTGGATTCATGTTTAAGAAGTTCCAGAGTGATGTCCCCGCCCCTGATGTCCAGTTGGACAGATTCCAGTCCCATGATCTTGGTTCCGTTCCATTGAGAGTTGTGTGCAGCCAGATAGTGTGAGGCCACAGATGTAAGTGTCTTGCCCTTCTCCATATCCTTTTTGGCCGTTGTAATGTTTGAAAAGTGCTGCTGCATCCTCCTCCTCAACTCTTGAGTTGTTTGTCCAGCATAAATTTTTGGAAATGGACAGATAAGAGTATAAACCACATTGCGAGATTTGCAATTAAAATAGGTTTTGGTCACAATCTGAAATGGAAAAAAGGGTAAAGTGAGAACACTGCCACCAATAATAAACGGGCATATATTGCAGTTCCCACAGGGAAATGTACCAATAAGTCGTATGCCCCTGTTCAGCTTAGTGACTGGTCGTTTAAAGTGGCTATGGTTTAAACAGTCTTTGAAATTCCTAGCCCTTATCAAACCTGGCTGTGCAGCAATATGTGGTTTCAATCTGGGCTCACTGAGGAGAATACCCCAGTGTTTAGCCAGAATCCCACGGACATCTCGCCACTGGTCATTATAAGTGGTAATGACCCCTAGTGGTTTGGGGGGGCCCATAGCCCGAGGTTGTAAAAGGTGTTCCCTATCAACATTTTTTGCCGAAATGAAGGCTTGTGAAATTACCTTTTTGGGGTAACCCCTATTCCTGAACCGACAAGTCAAATCCTTTGCTTGAGCCAAAAAGTCTTCCTGCGTACTGCAGATTCTTTTCACATGGTAAAACTGTCCCTGTTGTGAATGAGTCACCGGAGGAGGAAAAAACAAAAACACAAGCTAAGTCCAGAAAACCGGAGAGGTTGGTAGCTAGCGGATTGCAGACCTCTGATCCTATTCACCACAACTAACAGTAGCCGTGGGGGGTTCCTACGGTGCCCTAGACCCCTTGACAAAGCCAGAGAGCTAAATAAGCCTAAAGAAAGGGGAAATCTAAACTGCCCCAGAGCAGACCCCAAAGCAATAGACAGCCCCCAACATGTATTGTCGGTGAAAAACAGACAAAAACACAGACAGAAAGACAGGCCGAGCAAACGATGGGGCCCAACTAACTAGACAGGAAAGGACAGAAAAGATGCTGGCTGCAATCACGCAAAAAACTCTGCCAAAAATAATGTCCAACACGTCTGATAGAAAAGGCCCTGAAGTCACTAGACTTCAAAATCACTATATCGGCACTCAGGTATATTCTGAAGACAGAGCAAAGAGATCAACTGAGACAAAAATGGAGTTCAGCCTGTCCCAACCAAGGCAGGCTGAACACAAACACTAAGAAAACAGACAAAATCTCATGGAAAATTAGCAGAGCAAAAACTTAGCTTTTATTAGACAGGAACTAAACTGGATGCCAGAGCTCAGAGCAGAAAGGATCACCAGCAACCCTGCAGGGCGTCGGCTGCCTTATATCCACTCAGAAATTCCAGATGTCCAATCACACTCCACCTGTTCAGATGACAGGTTCTTCCCATCCAGATCAATTTCACTACCTCCTTTCACCAGCAGAGGGAGTTCATCAGACATCAGAGGTGAAGGAGAAAATGAACTCATAACAGTACCTCCCCCTTGAGGAGGGGTCACCGAACCCTCATCCACGCCACCAGGGCGATCAGGATGGGCCTGATGAAAAGCACGAACCAATCCTTCGGCATGAATATCAGATGCAGAGACCCAAGAATTATCCTCCTGGCCATAACCCTTCCATTTAACCAAATACTGGAGTCTCCGTCTAGCCAGACGAGAGTCCAGTATCTTCTCAACCTCATATTCCACATTACCTTCAACCAATACAGGGTCAGGAGGTGCCACCACAGGAACTACTGGCTCAACAAACCTCTTTAACAGAGACTTATGAAACACGTTATGGATCTTGAATGTAATAGGAAGAGCCAATCGAAAAGAGACTGGATTAAGAATCTCCAAAATCTTATAAGGTCCAATAAATCTAGGTTTAAACTTAGGAGAAGCCACCTTCATAGAGATATTCTTTGATGACAACCAAACCATATCACCCACCTTAAACCGGGGACCAATGGTCCTATGCCGGTTGGAAAACCGCTGGGCCTTTTCCTGGGAGAGAGACAACTTATCCACCACTTGGTCCCAGATCTGGTGCATTCTTTCCACCACAGTGTCAACACCTGGGCAGGCAGAAGACTCCACCTGCCCTGAAGAGAATCGAGGATGAAACCCAAAGTTACAAAAAAAAGGTGACATCAAAGTGGCAGAACTAGCTCTATTATTTAAAGCAAATTCGGCCAAGGGCAAAAATGAAACCCAATCATCCTGATCAGCGGAAATAAAACATCTCAAATACGACTCCAAGGTCTGGTTTGTTCTCTCCGTCTGCCCATTGGTCTGAGGGTGAAAAGCAGAGGAGAAGGACAACTGAATTCCCTGCTTGGAACAGAAAGTCCTCCAAAATCTAGACGCAAACTGAACTCCTCTGTCAGATACAATGTTCTCAGGAATCCCGTGCAAGCGAACCAACTGTTGCAAAAACAGGGGCACCAACTCAGAGGAAGATGGCAACTTAGGGAGTGGTACAAGATGAACCATCTTAGAGAACCTATCACAAATCACCCAAATAACAGTCATTCTCTGAGAGATAGGCATATCAGAGATTAAATCCATTGAAATATGGGTCCATGGCCTCCTGGGGACCGGCAAAGGCATCAACAACCCACTAGAGCGAGAACAAGGTTTAGACCAGGGGAAGAGTCTTGAGGAGGTCATTTGCATATTCCCAGTGCCTTCTGGGATAAGTGAAGAGTCTCCGCGAGCTCAACGATCACTGGGTTTTGGCCGTTGCAGCTGAAAAGAGGAAATCGGAGAAACCAGGGGAAGAGTCTTGAGGAGATCATTTGCATATTCCCAGTGCCTTCTGGGATAAGTGAAGAGTCTCCGCGAGCTCAACGATCACTGGGTTTTGGCCGTTGCAGCTGAAAAGAGGAAATCGGAGAAACCAGGGGAAGAGTCTTGAGGAGGTCATTTGCATATTCCCAGTGCCTTCTGGGATAAGTGAAGAGTCTCCGCGAGCTCAACGATCACTGGGTTTTGGCCGTTGCAGCTGAAAAGAGGAAATCGGAGAAACCAGGGGAAGAGTCTTGAGGAGGTCATTTGCATATTCCCAGTGCCTTCTGGGATAAGTGAAGAGTCTCCGCGAGCTCAACGATCACTGGGTTTTGGCCGTTGCAGCTGAAAAGAGGAAATCGGAGAAACCAGGGGAAGAGTCTTGAGGAGATCATTTGCATATTCCCAGTGCCTTCTGGGATAAGTGAAGAGTCTCCGCGAGCTCAACGATCACTGGGTTTTGGCCGTTGCAGCTGAAAAGAGGAAATTGGAGAAACCAGGGGAAGAGTCTTGAGGAGGTCATTTGCATATTCCCAGTGCCTTCTGGGATAAGTGAAGAGTCTCCGCGAGCTCAACGATCACTGGGTTTTGGCCGTTGCAGCTGAAAAGAGGAAATCGGAGAAACCAGGGGAAGAGTCTTGAGGAGGTCATTTGCATATTCCCAGTGCCTTCTGGGATAAGTGAAGAGTCTCCGCGAGCTCAACGATCACTGGGTTTTGGCCGTTGCAGCTGAAAAGAGGAAATCGGAGAAACCGCGCGCCGACAGGCGCGCGAATTTTGGCTCATCTTTCATCTTTTTAAGAAATCTCAAGATGGAAGAGGCCAGGAGCCATTTGGTGAGCTGCATTTCTTGCTACATGTTCACAGATTTACCAGTGGAAAAGCCAAACTTCACATGCCACAAATGCAAGCTTGTGACCCTGTTGGAGGAAAAGTTGCAAAATCTCGAAGAGAGGTTAGCTACGTTGAAGATCATTAAGGAAGGTGAAGAGTTCTTGGACAGAGCAGAATTATCTCTTCATGTTACAGAAAGAGAAGAAATTCGAAGTGCACCTGAAGAAACACAGGAATGGAGACATGTGACCCAGAGAAGCAGGAGGATCAGGAGGCAGTCAGCACCCATACTGCTCAGAAACCAGTACCAGGCTCTCACGCAGGAAAACGATGAAGAAATACATCAGGATAAGACTTTGCCAACAAACAGCAACCTTGTACGCCTTCAGAGTCCTCCTGGATGGAGAAAGAAAAATGTTGTGAAGAAGAAACTGAGAGTGGTGGTCATGGGGGATTCCCTGTTGAGAGGAACAGAGGCCGCTATCTGCAGACCGGATATAACTTCAAGAGAAATGTGCTGTCTTCCAGGTGCAAAAATTACAGATGTGTCTGACAGGATATCAGGACTCTTCAGACCTACAGATGACTACCCATTCCTGCTACTACATGTGGGGACAAATGACACCGCAAGAAACGACCTGGAAACCATCTGCAGAGACTTTGAAGACTTAGGCAAGAAAGTGAAAGAACTGGGAGCGCAGGTGGTCTTCTCTTCCATCCTCCCAGTGGATGGCCATGGAACAAGGAGGTGGAATAAGATTCTGCAGGTGAACAACTGGCTACGTCGATGGTGCCGTCAGCAACGATTTGGATTTCTGGATCACGGAGTGAACTACTTATACGATGGACTACTTGCTAGAGATGGGGTGCACCTTACGAAGACTGGAAAGCAGGTATTTGGAAGTCGCCTTGCTACACTTGTAAGGAGAGCTTTAAACTAGAACAACATGGGAAGGGAAGCAAAAGACCAGAAAAAGCCATACACCTGACAAATGCTACTGAGAACTCTGCTATTAGAAGTGGAAAGGAAGAACAAAGACGAAAGAATCTAATTAAAAAAAATATTGGAGAAAGAGAAACCAATCACAAACTAAAATGTTTCTATACTAATGCACAAAGCATGGGCAACAAACAAGGAGAATTGGAACTACTAACACAGGAAAAGAAATATGATGTCATTGGAATCACTGAAACTTGGTGGGACAATACACATGATTGGAATACAAGACTAGAAGGATACAACTTATTTGCAAGAAACAGACTTGATAAACGAGGAGGGGGTGTCGCATTGTATGTTAGAAATGCGTATATCTGCACAGAGATTGAAGCTTCAGAGACTGGGAGTTCTGTGGAAACTGTTTGGGTAAGAATACAAGGACAGAACAATGGAAAGGACACCATTGTAGGCATTTACTACAGGCCGCCTGTGCAAGCTGAAGATATGGATGAACTCTTTATGCATCAAATGGCCAAGTTCTCCAAAAAATATGACATAGTTGTCATGGGAGATTTCAACTATCCAGACATTTGTTGGGAATCTCTCTCAGGCAAAACTAACAGGTCAAGGAAATTCTTATCCTCTCTTGCTGACAACTTTATCTTCCAAAAGGTAAAGGAGAAAACAAGGGGAACTGCTACCTTGGATCTAATCCTTATAAACAGGGAGGAAATGGTTGAGGAGGTAAAAGTGGCTGGGACCCTAGGAGGTAGCGACCATGCTATTTTAGAATTTTGGATAACTAGAGGCGGAAGACCTGTGAAGACTCAGACGTCAAGGTTAGATTTCAGAAAGGCAGATTTTAAGGGATTCAGAAAGAGAATTGGAGGGATCCAATGGCTGGATATCCTTAAAGACAAAAATGTCCAGGAAGGATGGGAAATCTTGAAAAATGAAATTCTCAAAGCACAGTTGTTAACAATTCCGAAAAGAGGGAAGAATAGGAAGCATTTAAGGAAACCAGGATGGATGAACACAGAACTTAAGCACATGCTAAAAAGGAAGCAAAAAATGTTTATAAAATGGAAAGAAGGAGGCATATCTAAAGAAGAATATAATGCTGTCTGCAGAACCTGCAAGGCACAAATCAGATTAGCTAAAGCTGAAAATGAATTGAGGCTTGCAAGAGATGTCAAAAGCAATAATAAAGGATTTTGGGGATATGTCAAAAGTAAAAGAAAAGTCAAAGATGCTATAGGATTTTTACAGGATGAAAATGATGAAATGGTAAGACAGGATGTTGAGAAGGCTGAACTTTTAAATTCCTATTTTGCATCTGTTTTCTCTCAGAAAGGAAATGTAACATCAACTGTTATTCACTGTCCTATTAAGGGAATAGAAGAATCCAGGATATCTATAAACAGAAAGATAGTGAGGAAACACTTAGCTAACCTAAATGTATTCAAGTCTCCAGGTCCAGATGAATTACACCCCAGAGTACTGAAGGAGATAGCAGAAGAAATTTTTGAACCCCTCTCCATAATCTTTGAAAATTCTTGGAGAACAGGAGAAGTGCCAGAAGACTGGAGAAGAGCAAATGTTGTTCCTATCTTCAAAAAGGGGAAGAAGGTGGACCCAGGCAACTATAGGCCGGTGAGTCTGACTTCTATACCAGGAAAGATCTTTGAACAAATTATTAAACAACATGTATGTCAATACCTGGATAAGAATGAAGTGATTAAACAGAGTCAGCATGGGTTTGTAACTAATAAGTCATGTCAGACTAATTTAATTTCCTTCTATGATGGTATTACTGATTGGGTGGATCAAGGAAATGCTGTAGATATAGTATATCTTGACTTCAGCAAAGCATTTGACAAAGTCTCTCATACAATCCTTATTGAAAAAATGACTAAGTATGGAATGGACAAGGCAACTGTTAGGTGGATTCATAACTGGCTTAGTGATCGGACCCAAAGAGTGGTCGTAAATGGCTGCACATCCAGTTGGAAGAATGTCTCAAGTGGGGTACCACAGGGCTCTGTCCTGGGCCCTGTATTGTTCAACATCTTTATCAACGATTTAGATGAAGGAATTGAGGGTAAACTGATTAAATTTGCTGATGACACAAAGCTAGGAGGGATAGCTAATACTAGAGAAGAGAGAGAGAGGATTCAAAAAGATTTAAATAAACTGGAGAAGTGGGCAGCAACTAACAGAATGGTTTTTAACAGGGAGAAATGCAAAGTACTACATCTGGGCAATAAAAATGAAAAAAGCATATATAGAATGGGAGGAATAGGGCTAAGTGACAGCACATGTGAAAAAGACTTGGGTATACTAATAGATCACAGACTGAAAATGAGTCAACAGTGTGATGCAGCAGCAAAAAAGGCAAATGCAATTCTAGGATGTATTAACAGAAGCATACAGTCTAGATCACGTGAAGTAATTATTTCCCTCTACTCCTCTTTGGTCAGACCTCATCTGGAATATTGTGTCCAATTTTGGGCACCACATTTTAAAAAAGACATCAACAAACTGGAGCAAGTTCAGAAAAGAGCGACCAGAATGGTGACCGGTCTGCAAACCCTGTCTTATGAGGAAAGGTTGCAGGATTTGGGAATGTTTAGTTTGCAAAAGAGAAGACTGAGAGGAGACTTAATAGCTGTCTACAAATATCTAAAGGGCTGTCACATTGTAGAAGGATCAACTTTATTCTCATTTGCACAAGGAAAGACTAGAAGCAATGGGATGAAGCTGAATGGGAGGAGACACAGATTAGATATTAGAAAAAACTTTTTGACAGTTAGAGTGATCAATGAGTGGAACAGGCTGCCACGAGAAGTGGTGAGTTCTCCTTCAATGGAAGTCTTCAAACAGAGGCTGGACAGACATCTAACTGGGATGATTTAGCGAATCCTGCTTTGAGCAGGGGGTTGGACCAGATGGCCCAGGAGGTCCCTTCCAACTCTACGATTCTATGATTCTATGATTCTATGATTCTAAGTCCCACAGGACTGCACAAAATTCCTGACATCACGAGACAAAGCGGGCCACCAAAAAGACCAACTCACCAGATCTCTAGTACCAAAAATACCTGGATGACCAGCCAATGCAGAGCAATGAACTTCAGACATCACTCTCTTCTTCCACTGGTCAGGAACATACAATTTTCCAATGGGACAATGCTCAGGTTTGTCCTCCTGGAACTCTTCCAGAGCACATCTCAAATCGGGCGAGATGGCAGAAAGCTACCCCCTCACCTAAGATGGTAGCAGGCTTGGTCACAATAGGAGAATCAGCAAAGAAACTCCTAGAGAGGGCGTCTGCCTTGACATTCTTAGTGCCCGGAAGAAAAGAGACCACAAAATCAAAACGTGTGAAAAACAAGGCCCACCTAGCCTGTCTAGGATTCAAGCGTTTGGCCGACTCCAGGTAAATCAAATTCTTGTGGTCAGTAAGGACCACGACTTGATGTTTAGCTCCCTCCAACCAATGTCTGAACTCTTCAAATGCCCATTTCATGGCTAACAGTTCCCGATTCCCCACATCATAGTTATGTTCGGATGGGGAGAACTTTCAGGAAAAGAAAGCACAGGGATTCATTTTAGATGTTACAGGATCTTTTTGGGACAAAACAGCTCCTGCACCAATCTCAGAAGCGTCCACCTCTACCTGAAACGGGAGTGAGACATCAGGTTGCCGCAAGACCGGAGCAGAAGTGAACCTTTGCTTCAGCTCCTGAAAGGAAGAAACAGCCTCCTGAGACCAATTCAGCACATCAGCACCCTTCTTAGTCAAATTAGTCAATGGTTTGGCAATACCAGAAAAATTAGCTATAAATTTACGATAAAAATTAGCAAAACCCAAAAACTTCTGGAGGGCCTTCATAGAAGTGGGCTGAACCCAATCATAAATGGCCTGTACCTTGGCCGGGTCCATTTCAATAGTTGACGGAGACAAAATAAATCCCAAAAATGAAATCCTCTGTACCCCAAAAAGGCATTTCGGTCCCTTGACATACAGGGAATTCTCCCTCAAAATCAGGAACACAGTCCGAACATGTTCCACATGAGAGTCCCAATCCCTGGAAAAGATCAAAATATCATCCAGATAGATGATCAAAAATGTATCCACAAAGTCTCGGAAAATATCATTCATGAAACACTGGAATACAGAAGGGGCATTAGTGAGCCCAAAAGGCATCACCAGGTACTCAAAATGTCCCTCCGGAGTATTAAACGCCATCTTCCATTCATCCCCATGCTTAATGCGAATAAGATTATACGCCCCCCTGAGGTCAAGCTTGGTAAACCAGCAAGCACCTTTAACTCTGGAGAATAGATCAGAAATCAGGGGTAACGGATACTGATATTTAACAGTAATTTTGTTGAGGGAACGATAGTCAATACAAGGCCTTTAATGAACCATCTTTCTTGGCCGCGAAAAAAAAAAACAGCACCTAAGGGTGAAGAGGATGGTCTAATATGACCCTTCTCCAACGACTCCTTAATATAGGATTGCATAGCCTCGTACTCGGGTACAGATAAATTGAAAAGTCGACCCTTGGGAAATTTACACCCAGGGCTCAGCTCAATTGCACAGTCATAACTCCTACGAGGAGGCAAAGACGCAGACTCATTCTCACTAAATACATCATAAAAATCAGCCAAATAGTCAGGAACATCATGCGACTGGGGAGAGGTGGAGAAAGCAGGAGCGTCACTAAGGGCACACCGACAACCCCAACTCACCACAGACACAGATTTCCAATCCAAAACTGGATTATGGATTTGCAACCAGGGAAACCCCAGAACAATGGTACATTCAAATTATGCAACACCAAAAATCTGCAATTTTCTTGATGGTCTGGGGCGACCCGCGTTACCACCTGGGTCCAAAACTGAGGTTTATTCTTCGCCAAAGGAGTAGCATCAATACCCCTCAAAGGGATAGGCGTCCGCAGAGGTGTCATAGGAAGCCCACAACGTTTAGCAAAATCCAAGTCCATCAGGTTCAGAGCTGCTCCCGAATCCACAAAAGCCTTAGCGGAAAATGTGGACAGGGAGCAGATCAGAGTAATTGCCAGAAGAAACTTATGTTGAACACCACCCACAGCAAATGTGTGTGCAAAACGTTTCTCTCGTTTAGGGCAGACAGAAATAACATGAGAAGCATCTCCACAAAAAAACACAGCTTATTACGCCTTCTGAACTCCTGATGTTGCGCCCTAGACAAAACTCTATCACATTGCATAGGTTCAGACATTTGTTCAACAGGCGGCAACACCTCTCATGCAGTTTTGCGTTCACGCAAACGCCGATCAACCTGAATGGCTAATGACATAGAATCGTCAAGACCAGAGGGAACAGGAAATCCCACCATAGTATCTTTTACGGTTTCTGACAAACCCTTCCGAAAGAGAGCTGCCAAGGCACCATCATTCCAGGTAGTAAGGACCCCCACTTTTGGAATTTTTGACAGTACAACTCTGCAGAATCCTGACCCTGGCTCAATGCCAACAGGGCCTTTTCAGCCTGGTCAATAGCATTAGGTTCATCATACAACAACCCCAAGGCTTGAAAAAATGCGTTCACATTAGTTAGAATAGGATCATCAGGTTTCAAAGAAAACGCCCAATCCTGGGGATCGCCGCGCAGCAAAGAGATGACAATTTTAACCTGCTGCACGGAGCTCCCCGATGAGTTAGGCTTCAAGGCAAAAAATAATTTACAATTATTTTTGAAATTCAAAAATTTAGACCGATCCCCAAAAAACACATCAGGAGTAGGGATCTTTGGTTCAGCAGCATGTGAATGAGCAAGATAGGTGGAAATTCCCTGCACTTCAGCAGTGAGCTGCTCCACACAATCAGACAATTGCTTAATCTCCATTGAGAAAAAATTCCCCCTACGGCCTCAGAGAAATAGAGGAAAAAATATACACAAAAAAAAAATTCTGACAGTTTTTTTTTTTACAATCCTTTCCTGCTATTGAGTACCCTAGAATCTGCGGTATGGCTGGTGATTCTGTCGTGAATGAGTCACCGGAGGAGGAAAAAACAAAAACACAAGCTAAGTCCAGAAAACCGGAGAGGTTGGTAGCTAGCAGATTGCAGACCCCTGATCCTATTCACCACAACTAACAGTAGCCGTGGGGGGTTTCTACGGTGCCCTAGACCCCTCGACAAAGCCGGAGAGCTAAATAAGCCTAAAGAAAGAAAGGGGAAATCTAAACTGCCCCAGAGCAGACCCCAAAGCAATAGACAGCCCCCAACATGTGTTGTCGGTGAAAAACAGACGAAAACACAAACACAGACAGAAAGACAGGCCGAGCAAACGATGGGGCCCAACTAACTAGATAGGAAAGGACAGAAAAGATGCAGGCTGCAATCACGCAAAAAACCCTGCCAAAAATAATGTCCAACACGTCTGATAGAAAAGGCCCTGAAGTCACTAGACTTCAAAATCACTATATCAGCACTCAGGTATATTCTGAAGACAGAGCAAAGAGATCAACTGAACACACACACTAAGAAAACAGACAAAATCTCATGGAAAAATAGCAGAGCAAAAACTTAGCTTTTAGTAGACAGGAACTAAACTGGATGCCAGAGCTCAGAGCAGAAAGGATCACCAGCAACCCTGCAGGGCGTCGGCTGCCTTATATCAACTCAGAAATTCCGGATGTCCAATCACACTCCACCTGTTCAGATGACAGGTTCTTCCCATCCAGATCAATTTCACTACCTCCTTTCACCAGCAGAGGGAGTTCATCAGACATCAGAGGTGAAGGAGAAAATGAACTCATAACAGTAGCCCATTCCAGCACCTTGCCCGACAGTAGGGATATAATAAAGGCCACCTTGGCCCGCTCTGTAGGGAATTGCGCAGCCAGCAGCTCCAGATGGATCGAGCACTGGCTGATAAAACCCCTGCAGGAGGCGCCATCCCCAGAATATTTTTCGGGCAACGGGAGGCGGGTAACTGTCAGTG
This sequence comes from Dendrobates tinctorius, assembly GCF_039654945.1. Taxonomy (NCBI): domain Eukaryota; kingdom Metazoa; phylum Chordata; class Amphibia; order Anura; family Dendrobatidae; genus Dendrobates; species Dendrobates tinctorius. The sequence continues at coordinate 35,618,065 of NW_027361728.1, forward strand.
CAAGGGTGGACATGGTCATATGCCCTACCGCATCCGTAAGTGTTGGCAATCTTCCAGGGTACCTGTCCAGAGAAACAAAATGTCATCAATGTAACGGTACCATTGAATAACATGAGTGGAAAAGAACTCAAGACAGAACACCCAGGTGACTTCCCACCACCCCAAGAAGAGATTCGCATATGAGGGCGCTTTTGTGAGTTCATTTTCCCCTCCGTCACTGAGGCCTGGTGAACTCCCTATTCTAGTGAAGGAAGGTAGTGAGCCTGATTATCAGACACCTGGGACTAATGAAGACGATTGGCTGAGTGGAGTCACTGACTGGATTTAAGGCAGCCTACGCCCTTTCTGCCCTGCGGGTGATTTCTCTGTGGACTCTTGGACACCAGTCTGATTCCTGCTCTCCTAAAGCTAAGTTTTCTGTTTTGCCTTTTTGCATCTAAGATTTGTTTTTGTTTTTCTTGCTTTTTGGATTCTGCCACTCCCTCCTGGAGTGTGCAGTGTTCCTTGATCTCTGTCTTCTGAAGGTACCTGAGTGCTGATTTAGTTTTGAAGCTTAGTTGCTTCAGGGCCATTTTTATATCAGCTTGTTGGCTTTTGTCTCTGATAGGGTTTTTGCAGATTGCAGACAGCAGCCTTCCTATCCGTTCCTATCTAGGTAGTTTTTGGGCCCCGTCTTTGCTCAGCCTGTCTTTCTGTCTGTGTAAGTGTTTTCATCTTGCTTCACCGTCATTATATGTGGGGGGCTGCCTATTGCTTTGGGGTCTGCTCTGGGGCAGTTAGATTTCCCCTTTCCTTCTTTAGGCCTATGTATCTCTCCGGCTGTGATCGAGGGGTCTAGGTCATCGTAGGAACCCCCCACGGCTACTGCTAGTTGTGTTGATAGGTTCAGGGGTCTGCAATCTGATAGTTGCCAACTTCTCTGGTTTTCAGGACTTAGCTAGCATTTCTGTTTGAGTCACCGTAGGAGGCAAAATCATAACAGGGCGCACAACATGCGCCCATCGCGGTGCCCGTAACTTGCCTGTAGTGGACACGATCAAAGATGAAGTGATTTTTGTCCAGTATGAAAAATAACAAGTCCAGCAGAAATGAGTCATGTTTTCTATCACCTGATGAATTCTGGTCCAGGAAAAAGGAGACAGCCTGCACCCCCAGATCATGACGTATACAGATGTAAAGAGACTCTACATCCAGAGTTCTAAGCCAAGTGTCGGGAGGAACATTGAGATCCTGTAGATGCTGAATCAGGAAAGTGGAATCTCTCACGAATTACCTGAGGGAAGATACCAACAGCTGTAAAAAGAAGTCCACATATATAAACGGCCGTTCCAACAAGCCACCTATCCCGGACACTATTGGCCTACCTGGAGGTGCCTGAAGTGATTTGTGGACCTTTGGAAGCATGTAAAAGGTCGGTGACCTTGGGTGGTGGCTTGTCATAAACTCCCTTTCCCGTTTGTTAATAATGTTGCATGCAAAGGCAGAGTCCAATAGACGATCTAATTTAGCCTTAAAAGCACATGATGGATCCGAAGGGAGAACCTAATAACAGTCAGAATTGGATAATTGGCATTTAGCTTCTTCAAGATATAACTCAACCGGCCAAATGACCAAATTCCTCCCTTTATCCACTTCGCGGATTACAAAATCACGATTGGCACCCAATTTTGCAATGACCATTTGTTCATTCTTACTCAAATTTCTGTCTTTGCTAGGATCAAGTTTTAGGCCCTGTATCTCACTGCACACCGTATCAAAAAAACTGAACAGCTGGGAAAAGCGAGAAGGAATGGGTAGCTTGTTACGGTAACCTACCCGAAAATTTCTTCCTTGTAAGTCCCCCTTGTAATCTAACTATCTAATAGCTTATAATCTAAACTAATTTCTAATATACTTTTAAAGGGAAAGCATAGTATGCAGATTAGCGACTAGAGGGGGGGCATATTAGAATACAACAAGATAAGATAGAGTAATAGGAACTAGTTTACATAGGAGGGGCCAACTGTGGATAAGTCAGTGAGTTTCCCACATTTTAGTCAGTAGGGCCTGAGAGCCCAGACAGGGTAGTTGGCCATGTAGTGTTTAGCAAGTAGCCCAGTCACCCAGAGCCTGTGGGCTTAAGGTCACAGCAGTAAAGGAATGCAGGGCAGCTCCAATATGCAGCAGCCACCTACATGGGCAGATGCCCTTATGTCTGGGGTGAAATGGACAGGGGGAACTCCTGAAGTTAGTGAGGCTGAACAGAAGGAACGCTGCAGTACCGGACGAGTCGGTACGACCCTGGGACCTTCCAGAAGAAGTGAGGGAAAGCACAGGGAAAGGAAAGGATGTACTCTGTGATGAACCCTATGTTGCTTCTGTGACTGAGCCTGATGTACTAAGTTTGGAACCAAGTAAAATCGTTTATTTTAAGTTGGAACTGGACTCTGCTTCTCTTTGTAAGAAACTGTCAGAAGGAAATCCTCAGCATATCAGAGGGGACTCTGATGGATCCAAAAGTGGAAAGAAAGGTATGCTACAAAGGGGACATTGTGTGCATGTGACAGAGAGACCAGGTTGTGATTGAGCAACCATTGTCAGCCATGACTACGGCCCTGGCTTCCCCCACATAAAGATATAGGGACAGTATAGGACTTAGACCAGTAGGGTGAGCATAATAGTATAGGATAGGGATTAGTTAGACGAATATGATTAGGTTAGTTAGGAGGGGCTAAGACAAGGTAGTTGTGGGAGCTTCCTGGAGTCAGTCAGTCTAAGTGTAGTGTGTGAGCCGGGAGCAAGGACAGGACAGTCGTGTCCACGGGAACTTTTAAGCCAAGGAGCCCAGCAGTCCAGGGCCTTAGAGCTGACAGTCACATGGTGAGGAGGAATATCTGGGCAGCTTCAGAACTTTGTGGGAACAACCCTAAATGTCCGAGCCTATGGCCTAGTAAGGAATGGAAGAGCCATTTTTCGACTTCACTTTGGAGAGGGGAGTGGGCGGGGAACTCCTGAGTGGGTTAGTCTGACCAGTAAGGAAGCTGCAGTGCCAGCGGATCCATTGGATATTCCTGGAGAAGTGAGGGACAGTACAGGGAATGGAATGGTGATATTCTGCGAAGAATCTTGTGCTGTTTCTGAGACTAAACTGGATGAGCTGAGTAAAATTGTTTTGTTGAAGATGAACCTGGACTCTGACTGTCATTGTGTGGTGTTAAAAGAGAAGGAACCCGGCAGTGTGGAATGGATCCTGATTTGCAAGTGAGTGGACTGCAGGGTGTAGTGGTGGGCGAGTAGCATCGTTGCTCGGGTCTCCCTGAGCATGCTCGGGTGATCTCTGAGTATTTTGGCATGCTCGGATATTTCGTTTTCGGCGTTTCAGCTGCGTGATTTGTGACTTATGGACAGGCTGAATACATGTGGGAATTCAAACAGACATTCCACACATCTATTCTCAAGCTGTCTAGCAGTCGCAAATCATGCAGCTGAGGCGACCAAAACTAAATCTCCGAGCACGCCAAAATACTCGGACACCACCTGAGCATGCTCGGGGAGACCCGAGCTACGAGTATACTCGATCATCACTACTAGGGTGTGCCAGTATTGCCACTGTCTGCCACGACTACCTCCCTGGTGGGTTTGTCTTGGGTCAGGTGATTGTATCACCCTTTATTAACCTGCACCTGTCTCCCAGTCTTTGCTGGACAACAGTGTTAATTCGCTTGAGTTCTGGCTTGGAGCTTTGCTTTGCCTTCTGTGTGTTTAATTAGTGCAGTGCTGGGACCTCTGGTTCTGCTAGTCTTAGTTTCTGTTTTCAGTTTGCTTCTGCAGCCTTCTCTTTGTTTTCTTCTAGGAGGTGACCTGTTTTTGTACCCAGTCCTTAGATGTTTCAGCGACCTCCTTCCCCCTATCTATAGGTCTTCGCTTGAGATTAACCTAGGATCGTCGGTGGGTCTATTCAAAGGAATGGGTCGCCCACTCCATCGTAGGGTATCAGCATAGTCATAGTGCAGGGTCAGTTTTCCCCCCTCCTACCCTATTCCTGTGCTGCAGAACCATAACAGTATCATGATAAAGCATGTTTTTTTGTCTCTTTTTTGTTTATTTTTTTAAGGTGTTCACCGATGAGGTTAACTATTGGCACAATTTTATAGAGCGGGTCGTTACAGACACAGCGATACCAAATATGTGTACTTGTATTGTTGCACATACATTATTAAATCAGTCCTCATGAGACTGGTATACTTCCTTGGAAAATCTATTTACAAATGACTATATAATCCTTTTCAATAGTTTCTCCTCAATCTTCTCTGACTCTCTCAGATTAAAAACTTCTCATTGCCCCTCCTCCCTGCTGCTGCATTTCTTGTTCAGTAAATGCTGCAGCAATCAGACTGCGTGGGAAAAGACTGAATAGTCTTAGACTCATGAGATCTCTCATTTTACAGCTGAATTCATTTAAATTTTCATGATTATACAGCCACTTAGGGATGAATTTTCATATAAAATACATCATTCTCATTGAGTCTAAGAGACCTACTGAATAATGTATGAAATGAGTAGTGTGAATTCTGGTGACAAATGCAAATCCAGTAACTTGTTCAGTAAGCAGATGGTTGACCTGCATTTTAATATACAAGAAGTACGGTGGCTCAGTGGTTAGCACTGTTGCTTTGCAGTGCTGGGGTCCTGGGTTTCAACCTGACGAAGGATTCAGTTCCAAAACGCGCGTCGAGGTGTGTGCTGTACTTGGACCGGCGGACCTTAAAGGTATAATCCTTTATGATTTCCCCTGAGCTGCCGCTATTACACTTTAGTACCCTATATTTGCACTTACTCTGTGCTCTCACTTTCACTAAGTATTTATTGTACCTTTTATTGTTTCTTTCTACATATAGCTGTAGGGTCACTTTTTGGTACAACCCTACCCTTTTTTTCCCCACATACACTTATTAACTCCTTACTGTAACTCTGTTTTTAGTATATATGAATACCAATATTTCCTGGTACTTATAATTTTTTTTAGTTATATATCTTTTCTCTTTTTTTATGTAGACAGTAGGGATTACACCAGTATTTATGGTCTATAAAAATCTTTATTTTAGATATTTTTTACACCATTTTTTTTTTCTTTTTTTACTTTGTTTTTGCTTTGGTGTTATCTTGGGCTTTACCTATGTGATTGTAATTTATATGCATTTATTATCATTACCTTTTTTTTGGTCTGCTGTTTTCTCCTTTACTATATGCTTTTATTGCCTTATTTATTATTTACCCTATATTCCAAGTACGGGCACATTTTTGTTGTAGTGCTACCAATTACCATTTCTGTTTAATAAAGGTATTTTTATTAAAAAAAACATCAATTAGTACTTGTACTTCCCTTTTAGACCATAAGTTCGAGGTTCTCTTTGTTTGGTTCTTCAAGGACAACATCTTCCAGGAGTTTGTATGTTCTCCCAGTGTTTTCGTATGTTTCCTCTGGGTTCTCCGATTTCCTCCCACAATCCTAAGACATACTTAGAGGGAATTTAAATTGTAAGCCCTAATGGGGACAGCAATTATAATGTCTGTAAAGCGCTGAGGAATATGATAGCGAAATATGAGCAATGCATAATAAATAAATAAAAATATAGGAGCTAATTGCTATGGATGTGGATTCGGCACCCCCCATTAAACTACTGATTTTGTCAGTGAAGGTGTGGTTAAATTTTTCCCAAACAGGGTATTTGTAGTATTTCATGGCGTACATTTAGATAAAGTCGCCAACGCTAATTTATAGGGAATATGGACTGGGGTTGTCTTTTTATTTTCTTTCTTCTGATAGAGGCAAATAATTACTGGGCAAACCTATCCAAATCTAACCATATTGTTTATAGAAGACAGCATTAAAGGGCATAAACTTATGACACCAGCTTATGTTGCACCTTTGGAGAAAAGTAGAATACTTCACTTTTAGTGCAGGGTCTGAGTGGCTTTAAGTTGGTGAGTGATGGGGTAAACGTGATAGACATTTCTTCATTTTCTACTTTCCTATGATTGTTAACCGGTTAATAATGTGATTGTAAAAAGCCTTCAGATTTCTCCACAGTTTGTAGATTGCTCCTCACAGATACACAAATACAGGTGCTTCTCATTAATTGGAATATCATCAAAAAGTTAATTTATTTCAGTTCTTCAATACAAAAGGTTAATCTCTTACAGTGGGTACGGAAAGTATTCAGACCCCTTTACATTTTTCACTCTTTGTTTCATTGCAGCCATTTGGTAAATTCAAAAAAGATCTTTTTTTCTCATTAATGTACACTCTGCACCCCATCTTGACTGAAAAAAAAGAAATGTAGAAATTTTTGCAAATTTATTAAAAAAGAAAAACTGAAATATCACATGGTCATAAGTATTCTAAGTATTTAGACCCTTTGCTCAGTATTGAGTAGAAACACCCTTTTGCGCTAGTACAGCCATGAATCTTCTTGGGAATCATGCAACAAGTTTTTCACACCTGGATTTGGGGATCCTCAGTCATTCTTCCTTGCAGATCCTCTCCAGTTCCATCAGGTTGGATAGCGAATGTTGGTCGATAGCCATTTTCAGGTCTCTCCAGAGATGCTCAATTGGGTTTAGGTCAGGGCTCTGGCCGGGTCAGTCAAGAATGGTTACAGAGTTGTTCTGAAGCCACTCCTTTGTTGTTTACCTGTGTGCTTAGGGTTATTGCCTTGTTGGAAGGTGAACCTTTGGCCAAGTCTGAGGTCCAGAGCACTCTGGAAGAGGTTTTCATCTAGGTTATCTCTGTACTTGGCCGCATTCATGTTTCCTTCAATTGCAACCAGTTGTCCTGTCCCTGTAGCTGAAAAACAACCCCATAGCATGATGCTTCCACCACCATGTTTCACTGTTGGGAATGTATTAGGCAGGTGATGAGCAGTGCCTGGTTTTCTCCACACATACCGCTTAGAATTATCACCAAAAAGTTCTATCTTCGTGTCATCAGACCAGAGAATCTTATTTCTCATAGTGTTTGGAGTCCTTCATGTGTTTTTTAGCAAACTCTATGTGGGCTTTCTTATGTCTTGCACTGAGGAGAGGCTTCCATTGGGCCACTCTGACATGATGGCTTGATTGGTGGAGGGCTGCAATGATAGTTGACTTTGTGGAACTTTCTCCCATCTCCCTGTGATCGCGTTGTTCCAAAGGCATCCTGCCTGTAGGACCCCGGATCCAAGATGGCTGCTGTTGTGATCTCTCTTGATCTGACTTCTGAGTCGGGGCTCCCTCTGGTGGTTGCTGCGGGTAGTGGAGCTGGTCATGTTGACAGAAGTTTCACCTGAAGACGATGATTGGAAGTCAGGGGTTACAGACTGGGAGGATTTAAGTGAGCAAGCTTCCTTCAGTTGCTGCTGGTGATTTGGTTTCTCTTCTTTTTCCCCTCCTTGGTCTTGCATCATTCAGATAAGTTATTAGTTTGCTGGAATCTTTTTCATTTGATATAGTTTTTGCCTTTCTCTACTTTCTGCTTTGCTGTGTGGGTTCAGCATTATTCCCTGCTGGGATTTGTGCTGGACCCCGCTCATATGTCACAGTATGTCATTGTGTTCAGTATTGCTAATTCCCTGTTATATTAGTTTCTTTTGCTTTACTTCCAGTTCACACCAGAATGCTGATCTAGTGGGGGAGAGGTCGTGTGGCCTCAGTGTTTTTGTATATCAGACATGTTGGATTTTTTAGGGTTTTTGGGTGATTGCAGACAGTATCTTTTCTGTCCTGTCCTATCTAGACAGTTTGGGCCCCATCATTTGCTCGCTCTATTTTCTGCCTGCATTTGTGCCTCATCTTGTCTCGCCGACAATATATGTTTGGGGGCTATCTATTCCTTTGGGGTTCTACTCCGGGGCAGTTTAGCTTTCCCCTTTCTTGCTTTAGGCTTAGTTAACTCTTTGGCTGTGCCGAGGTGTCTAGGGCATCGTGGGCACGTCCCACAGCTAATGCTAGTTGTGTTGTTAGGTTTAGGGGTCTGCAATCCGCTCAGTTACCAACCTTTCTGGTTTCCTGGTTGCTCAGCTAATTCCCTGGTAATCCTCCTCGGTGACTGAATCATAACAGGCTGCGGGGTCATTCCGGGTCCTGCAGGGAGATGGCTTGTCAGTGCCTGCTGAGAGCAGGCACCGGCAAGCCTCCTGCACTGCCTGTCAGCTCGCTGATCTGACACAGTGCTCTGCAAAGTGTCAGATCAGTGATTTGATATAATACAGTGATGTCCAACCCTGGGATAAAGTAAAAAAGTTAAAAAAAATGTGTAAAATTAAAAATTCCTAAATAAAGAAAATATAATAAACATTGGAAAAGACAGATACAAATAAACACAGTACCGCTGAAGAAGTCATCTTGTTCCACAAAAAACGAGCCACCATACAGCATCATCAGTGAAAAAATAAAAAAGTTATAGCTCGCAGAATAAAGCAATGCAAAAATAATTATTTTTAATTTAAATTGTTTTTATTGTAAAAAAGCACCAAAACATAAAAAAAGATATAAATGAGGAATTGTTGTAATCGTACTGACCCGAAGAATAGAAACACTTTATCAATTTTACCACACACAGAAAGGTATAAACGCCCCCCCCAAAAGAAATTCATGAATTACTGGTTTTTGCTCATTCTGCCTCCCAAAAAGCATAATAAAAAGCGATCAAAAAATGTTATGTGCCAGAAAATGGTACCAATAAAAATATCAACTCATCCCGCAAAAAAAAAAAGACCTCACATGACTCTGAGGGCCAAAATATGGAAAAATTATAGCTCTGAAAATGTGGTGATGCAAAAACTATTTTTGCAATAAAAAGCGTTTTTTAGCGTGTGACAGCTGCAAAGCATAAAAACCTGCTATAAATAGTAAATCAAACCCCCCTTTATCACCCCCTTAGTTAGGGAAAAATAAAAAAAAATTTATTTCCATTTTCCCGTTAGGGTTAGGGCTAAAGTTAGGGTTAGGGTTGGGGCTAAACTTAGGATTAGAGTTGGGGCTAAAGTTAGGGTTGGGGCTAAAGCTAGGGTTAGGGTTGGGGCTAAAGTTAGGGTTAGGGCTGGGATTAGGGTTAGGGATTAGTTAGGGTTAGGTTTGTGGCTAGGGTTATGGTTAGAGTTGGGATTAGGGTTAGGGGTGTGATGGGGTTAGGGTTGGAGTTAGAATTGGGGGTTTCCACTGTTTAGGCACAGGGGCTCTCCAAACGCGACATGACGCCCGCAGACCATTCCATCAAAGTCTGCAATTCAAAACGTCACTACTTCCCTTCCGAGCCCCGACGTGTGCCCATACAGTAGTTTTCTCCCATATATAGGGTATCAGCGTACTCAGGACAAATTGGACAACAAATTTTGGGGTCCAATTTCTCCTGTTACCCTTGGGAAAATAAAACATTGGGGACTAAAAGATCATGTTTGTGGGAAAAAATATGATTTTTTTATCTTCACGCTCGGGCATTATAAACTTTAGTGAAACACCTGGGGGTTCAAAGTTCTCACCACACATCTAGACAAGTTACTTGGGGGGGTCTAGTTTCCAAAATGTGGTCACTTGTGTGGGGTTTCCACTGTTTAGGCACATCAGGGGCTCTCGTGCGAACATATAAATCCCTTAAAACGAATTATTTATTTTATACATTAAAAAACACCTATCCCAGTGAAAAATGGCCAATGCCAAAAATAACCAGACCTACACTGGGATGCTACATAGCCCTACTTTAAGGCTCACTGATACCTTCCTAGCCGTGGAGGTTGGCACCCTAAAAACGAGAATTGGCGCCCCCACTCAGCGTGGACTATCCCTCACTCCCCTACCAGTCCCTATTCAGACAGGAGGGAAAACAATAATCTGATAGTGCAGAAATTAAACTTCAGAATGCCCTAAGCTCAAGCAAACCTCAAACAATTGATGTTGTCCTGATAGAATCCCCACACAGTGGTATATTAACCAATACATTGCTTGTCATATGTAGGTATGCCCATCTGATATTATAGCAATGAACATTAAAGTTGCCTTAGGCTAAAGTAGGACCCCAGGATACTATTAACGATAAAAAATCTATTACCTCCACATCATGACCATATGTGACAAACTAATATGTCCAACAGACAGATAATACAAACTAACCCCTCTCAAGGGTATATAAATCATAGTATAATAAACAAAGTCACTTATCATGTGCAGGTCAACCCGACGCGTTTCCCCGCCTATAGCGGTTCATCAGGAGGATCAATCAATAAACGTCATATCCATATATGATACCCAGATGATGCATGATGAAGGTTTGCTTGAGCTTAGGGCATTCTGAAGTTTCATTTCTGCACTATCAGATTATTGTTTTCCCTCCTGTCTGAATAGGGACTGGTAGGGGAGTGAGGGATAGTCCACGTTGAGTGGGGGCACCAATTCTCGTTTTTAGGGTGCCAACCTCCACGGCTAGGAAGGTATCAGTGAGCCTTAAAGTAGGGCTATGTAGCATCCCAGCGTAGGTCTGGTTATTTTTGGCATTGGCCATTTTTCACTGGGATAGGTGTTTTTTAATGTATAAAATAAATAATTCATTTTAAGGGATTTATATGTTCGCACTATTTCTGATTCCCATGAGATATATATTTCATACGTTCCACATCAGGGGCTCTCCAATGCGACATGGCGTCCAATCTCAATTTCAGCCAATTTTGCGTTGAAAAAGTCAAACGGCGCTCCTTCCCTTCCGGGCTCTACCATGCGCCCAAACAGTAGTTTACCCCCGTATATGGGGTATCAGCGTACTCAGGACAAATTGCACAATAACTTTTGAGGTTCTATTACCCATGGGAAAATAAAAATTAGGGGTGAAAAGATCTTTTTTTGGAAAAAATATGATTTTTTAATTTTATGGTTGTACGTTATAAACTTCTGTGAAGCACTTGGGGGTTCAAAGTTCTCACCACACATCTAGATAAGTTCTTTGGGGGGTCTAGTTTCCAAAATGGTGTCACTTGTGGGGGGGTTTCCACTGTTTAGGCACATCAGGGGCTTTCCAAATGCGACATGGCGTCCAATCTCAATTCCAGCCAATTTTGCGATGAAAAAGTCAAATGGCGCTCCCTCCCTTCCATGCTCTGCCATGCTCCGATATAGTGGTTACCCCCCTCATATGGGGTATCAGCATACTCAGGACATATTTCACAATGATTTTTGGGGTCCAATTTCTTCTGTTACCCTTGGGAAAATAAAAACAAAATTAGACCTGAATAATTTTTTTGTGAAAAAAAGTAAAAATGTTCATTTTTTTTAAACATTCAAAAAATTCCTGTGAAGCACCTGAAGGGTTAATAAACTTCTTAAATGTGTTTTTAAGCACCTTGAGGGGTGTAGTTTTTAGAATGGTGTCACTTTTGGGAATTTTCTATCATATAGACCCCTTAATGTGACTTCAAATGTGATTTGGTCCCCCCCCAAAAAAAATGGTGTTGTAAAAATGAGAAATCGCTGGTTAAATTTTAACCCTTATAACTTCCTAACAAAAACAGTTTTGGTTCCAAAATTGTGCTGATGTAAAGTAGACATGTGGGAAATGTTACTTATTAAGTATTTTGTGTGCCACATCTCTGTGATTTAAGGGCATGAAAATTCAAAGTTGAAAAATTGCGGAATCTTAAACATTTTCGCCAAATTTCATTTTTTTCACAAATAAATGCAAGTTACATCAAAGAAATTTTACCACTAAAATGAAATGCAATATGTCACAAGGAGACAATGTCAGAATCACCAGGATCCATGTAAACATTCCAGAGTTATTACCTCTTAAAGGGACAGTGGTCAGAATTGTAAAAATTGGTCTGGTCATTAATGTGCAAACCACCCTTGGGTGTAAAGGGGTTAAACACAGCTGGACTCCAATGAAGGAGCAGAACCATCTCAAGGAGGATCACAAGGAAATGGACAGCATGTGACTTAAATATGTGTGTCTTAGCAAAGGGTCTGAATACTTATGACCATGTGATATTTGTTTTTGTTTTCTAATAAATTTGCATAGGGAAGACTGCTGACTTGACAGATGTCCAGAAGGCAGTCATTGACACACTCCACAAGGAGGGTAAGTCACAAAAGGTCATTGCTAAAGAAGCTGGCTGTTCACAAACTGCTGTATCCAAGCATATTAATGGAAAGTTGAGTGTACAGTAAGGAAAAAGTGTGCTAGAAAAAGTGCACAAGCAACTGGGAGAACCGCGACCTTGAAAGGATTGTCAAGAAAAGGACACTCAAAAATTTTGGGGAGATTCACAAGGAGTGGACTATTGCTGGTGTCATTGCTTCAATAGCCATCACACACAGATGTATCCAGGACATGGGCTACAAGTATCAAATTCCTTGTATCAAGCCACTCATGACCAATAGACAATTCCAGAAGCGTCTTACCTGGGCCAAGGAGAAAAAGAACTGGACTGTTGCTCAGTTGTCCAAGATGTTGTTTTCAGATGAAAGTAAAAGTAAATCTTGAATTTTATTTGGAAATCAATGTCTCAGAGTCTGGAGGAACAGTGGAGAGGCACACAATCCAAGCTGCTTGAGATCTAGTGTGAAGTTTCCACAATCAGTGATGGTTTGAGGAGCCATGTCATCTGCTGGTGTAGGTCCACTGTGTTTTATCAAGACCAAAGTCAGTGCAGCCGTCTGCAAGGAAATTTTAGAGCACTTCATGCTTCCCTCTGCCTACAAGCTTTTTGGAGATGGAAATTTCATTCTCCAGCAGGGCGTGTCACTTGTCCACACTGCCAAAAGTACCAATACCTGGATTAAAAACAACAGTATCACTGTACTTTGATTGGCCTGACCTTAACTCCATAGAGAATCTATGGGGTATTGTCAAGAGTAAGATGAGAGACATGAGACCCAACAATGCAGACAAGCTGAAAGCTGCTATTAAAAGCAACTTGGGCTTCCATAACACCTCAGAAGTGCCAAAGACTGATCTCCTCCATGCCACGCTATATTGATGCAGTAATTGATGCAAAATTAGCACCAACCAAGTATTGAGTGCATTTACTGAACATACATTTCAGTAGGCCAACATTTTGGATTTTAAAATGATTTTTCAAGCTGGTATTACTTTATAAATTATCCTAATTTACTGAGGTAAAGACTTTTGGGTTTTCTTTGGCTGTAAGCAGAGGAATTGCTAGTGTTTTGGTTCAGGGAACCAAACTAACCATGTAACCTTGCTTACAACTGGGTGATGCACCCTAATAGTAGATGTAGGAGAACCTTTGCAGTGGACTGCACTGTTGCAGAAAATAATCTCTATATAAAGACCAACATTTATATTACATTCATATAGTCAGTGGTAGATACAAGTCCTATGGAACATATAAGAGATCACAGTACAGTTACAAATAATAACTTACAGCTGACGTTCTTTCTGATGGAATCGTTCACTTTTCACATCGCTTTCCATCTGACCCAGAACGACATGACAACTTCTTCCAGCCACGACTCGGCTACAGAAATTACAACAAAGACTGTCATGCCGCCACTGCATACTCACCCGAACTCCGCTCCTGCGCCACAGCCCCCCGCCGTCCGACAGCCACGGCGGTCCCTTCTGACAGGCCCGTGGCCGATGGTGTCTTGCATGCAATGCGCATGCGCCATAGGGCGCGGCCGCGCTTCATTTCTGTTACTTGTGCTCCGGCGATGCCCTGACACGGTAGCACCGACGGAACAATGGCAGACCAGACAGGGGCATATCAGGCTGTTCCCCCTTGAGGGAGGCGCCTGATCGCTGTGTTTGCTAGCACACTGAGCCGTGCTTCCTCGTGTGCTCACTGCAGCTTCGCAGTCCTGTCTTCCGTGATTCCTGCAGCAGCCTCTCAGGCCTGCCCTCCGTGGTCCCTGCAGCAGCCCCGCAGTCCGGTACTCCATGGGTCCTGCTATCTATGCTCCAGTCCTACTCCAGTCCCGCCTCCCGTGTTCCTGCTCCGTCCTGCTATCCACGCTCCAGTCCTACAGTCCTACTCCAGTCCTGCCTCCCGTGTTCCTGCTCCGTCGTGCTATCCACGCTCCAGTCCTACCGTCCTACTCCAGTCCTGCCTCCCGTGTTCCTGCTCCGTCCTGCTATCCACGCTCCAGTCCTACTCCAGTCCTGCCTCCCGTGTTCCTGCCCCATCCTGCTAGCCACGCTCCAGTCCTACCGTCCTACTCCAGTCCTGTCTCCAGTGATCCCGCTTCATCCTGCTATCCCTGGTCCGGCCCTGCAATCCTACTCGGACCCTGCCTCCTATAGTCTCTCACTCCTACTCCAGTCCGTTCTGAGCCGCCCCTCTCGGTACCGGCTATCATGGTACCCGAACCCCTGGGCCTGCTCCTAACAATCCCTGTATAGGGGTCGGCTCCACCTGGCAGCTCGCCCGGGGCCCCTCGGTGCCACGGTCAAGAGGGTCCTCTCCTGGAGATTTGCCTCACCTGACCAGCCATGGTAACAGTACGATCAGGCCATGGACTCCGCCGGTACTACTGCTGCTACCCAAAAGGAGTTGCTCTTTTTGCGGGAGAATCAGGGACGCATCATGTCTGTCATGAAGTCTATGGACACCCGTTTGTCGGCCCTGCAGGTGGCTGATCCTGGAAATGCCCCTCAACTGGCCAGTCTTCAACAGGAGCTGGGTCAGCAACGAGATACTCAAGCCCATATTTTGAGTTACATGGCCTCCGTTGATAGCCGCTTGTCGGTCCTCCAGTCTGCCACCACGATCCCGACTCCTCCCCCCGTCTCTACAGGTCTCCCGGCATCACGCCTCGCCAAGCAGCCTCGGTTTACTGGTGATCCCAAGCTCTGCAGGGGGTTCTTAAATCAGTGTAGCCTCCATTTTGAATGGTTGCCTCAGCAATATCCCTCTGACCGGGCCAAAGTGGCCTTCATTATGTCCCATCTGGAGGGGAAGGCCCTGTCTTGGCTGAACCCTCTCCTGGAACGGGACGACCCCGTTGTCTCGAGTCTTCCAATCTTCTTGGATACTTTTCGCAGGGTTTTCGATGAGCCGGGTCGGTTTGCCTCTCTCACCGAGTCCCTTTTTAACCTATATCAAGGTTCTCTCACGGTCGGGCAGTACGCGATCTCCTCTGAGCTCGGCTGGAATAACGCGACTTTGGTAGGGGCATTCTGGCGCGGTTTTTCGAGCAAAATAAAGGATGAACTCACGGGTCGGGATACCCTGACCACCTTGGAGGACCTTATCTCGCTGGCCACCCGCATTGACCTTCGCTTCCAGGTGCTCGCTCGGGAGTCAGCGAGAGACAGGAGGTCCACTAGACCAGCTTCCCTTTCTACTCGGTCTGCTAGTCCCCGTCCTGCCGGGTCCTCTTCTCCCCCCTCGGTCGAATCCATGCAGGTAGATCTCCTCAAGTTGGCCGAGTTGCGTCGGAGAGAGAGGCGGGCACAAGGCCTATGCCTCTATTGCGCAGGTTTATCACACTTTGTCCGCACATGTCCTGAGAGACTGGGAAACTCCTTCACCTAGGTCAGGTAAGAGAGGCCTCCCTAGGTGCTAATGATTCCTCTCAACCTCTAACTATATCTGTTATTGTGGTTTCAGGGGAGAGATGTGGATCCGAGGTGGCCTACGTGGATTCGGGCTCAGCAGGTAACTTCATCCGGTGTGAAGAGATGGACAAATACCAAATTCCCGTGGTTAGACTATGTAATCCTCGCCTGATTGCCGCAGTGGATGGCAAACCGCTACAGGAGACCATCACATTGGTCACTGAGGAAGTGGAGTTGCAAGTCGGAGCCTTACATCGAGAGAAGATAGCCTTGTACGTTTTGCCCAAGCTCTCCCATGCGATTCTACTCAGTCTTCAATGGTTAAGGATTCATCACCCTGTTCTCGACTGGTCTTCAGGGGAGATACTCTGCTGGGGGCACCCGTGCCAAGCTCGCTGTCTGACTCCTGTCCATCTGGCGGCCGCTCCTCGGCCACCTCCAGACCTTCCGGGCCTTCCTTCAGCCTACAGTTCCTACGCTGATGTCTTTGATAAGAAGGAAGCGGAGGTTCTTCCTCCACACCGGCCTTTTGAATGCCCAATTGAACTAATCCCCGGTTCAACCCCCCCCAAGGGGCAGAATCTACCCCCTGTCTCCCGCAGAGACTGTAGCCATGTCAGAGTACGTCCGGGGGAACCTCACCAAAGGCTTTATACAGAAGTCCTCCTCGCCCACGGGAGCCAGGTTTTTCTTCTTCAAGTAAAAGGATGGATCTCTACGGCTGTGCATTGACTATAGGGGCTTGAACGAGATTACCATCAAGAACAGGTATCCTCTTCCACTTATTCCGGAGCTGTTTGACCGTCTCAGAGGGGCTCGGGTCTTCTCCAAGCTAGACCTCAGGGGAGCCTATAATCTGGTCCGTAAAGGGACAACTGAGGTGGAGGAGGCCTTTCAGACCTTAAAACGGGCTTTCTCAACGGCCCCGGTGTTGCATCGTCCCGAGAGCAACCGACCCTTTGTACTCAAGGTGGACGCTTCCTCAACAGGTGCCGGGGCAGTACTGTCCCAGAGATCCGCCCTCCGGTCATCTGAATCCCTGTGGCTTCTTTTCTAAGGCCTTCATCCGAGTCTAACTACTCGATCGGCGACCGGGAACTCTTGGCCATAAAATTGGCCTTGGAAGAATGGCGTCATCTCCTGGAGGGGGCTGTCCATCCCTTTGAAATCTTCTCGGATCACAAGAACTTGGCCTAACTCCAGTCTGCCCAGAGACTCAATCCTCATCAGGCCAGATGGTCCTTATTTTTTCCCCGATTTGACTTTGAGCTCCGTTTTCGCCCCGGCAACAAGTACACCAAGGCCGACGCTCTGTCCAGGGTCTTCCAGCCAAATGAAACAGTGGAGGAACCTTCGCACATTATTGACCCAACTAGAATCATCACAGTGGCTCCAGTGAACTGGCTTTCTCCACCTCCTGGCAAGACTCTTGTGCCTGAAAACCTCAAGCGAAAGGTCCTTCCATGGGGGCACTCCTCCAGACTGGCCGGCCATGCCGGAACTAAGAAGACGCTTGCCCTTATCACGCGTCACTACTGGTGGCCCATGCTTCTCCAAGATGTGCTCGATTTTGTGGCCTCTTGTCCCTCCTATGCTAAAAACAAAGTGCCACGACGACTTCCATCCGGCTTGCTGCTTCCATTGCCTGTCCCTTCGGTTCCTTGGGAACACATTGCCATGGATTTCATCACCGACCTACCCTGTTCTTCCGGCTGTACAGTCATCTTGGTAGTGGTGGACCGTTTCTCCAAGATGGCCCACTTCATCCCTCTGCCCGGTCTCCTGCCTTCTCAAGCAAAGTCGTCTTTTCTAATGTTAACATTTGATTTGGTTTGGTCTATTCAGTTTTATGTGTGGTCAGCCAGCCCCGGCTGGGGCTGTGCTGAATTTCCACTCTTATGTCACTGTATGTGCCAGTTTGCTTTTTGTCCCTTATTAGATTGGCCTCTTTTTGCTCTGTTCTCAGAATATGCCAGAGTGCTGATATAGTGGGAGAAGTCTAGTGACTTCAGGGTATTTTTTGCTATCAGAAGTGTTGGACATTTTTGGAGGGTTTTTTGGCGTGATTGCAGACAGTATTTTTCCTTTCCTGTCCTTTCTAGCTAGTGTGGGCCCCATCGTTTGCTCAGCCTGTTTTCCTACCTGTGTTTGTGTTTTCATCTTGTCTCACTGTCAATACATGTCTGGGGGCTGTCTATTCCTTTGGGGTCTGCTCCGGGGCAGTTTTAGATTTTCCCTTTTCTTGCTTTAGGCTTATTTAGTCCTCCGGCTGTGACGAGGCATCTAGAATCATCGTAGGTATGCTCCATGGCTGCTGTTAGTTGTGTGGTTAGGATCAGGGTTCTGCAATCCGCGTAGTTACCAACCTCTCTGGTTTTCTGTGACTTGGCTTGGTCCTGTTTTCCTCCTCGGTGACCCATTCATAACATCCAACACTGTATGATGGCCCCATCACTGTAATCTCCACACTGTATCATGGCCCCCTAGATAGCCTCCATATAGTATAATGCACCATATAGTCCTCAATATAGTATAATGCACTACCCATAGGCCTCTATATAGTAGAATGTACTCCTCATATGCCTCCATATAGTATAATGCACTCCCATAGGCAGACTCAGTATAATGCAGCCCTTTATAGGCAGACTTTATAGTATAATGCAACCCTCCATAGGCAGACTCTTTAATATAATGCACCCCTGATAGGCAGACTCTATAGTATATTGCACCCGCCATAGGCCGACTCTACAGAATAATGCATCCCCCCACAGGCAGACACTATAGTTTAATGCAGCCCCCCACAGGCAGACTCTATATAGTATAATGCACTCACCATAGGCAGACTCATAGGCAGACTCTATAGGTAGACTTTATATAGTATGATTCACCCCAATAGACAGACTTTATAGTATAATGCAGCCCCCCATAGGCAGACTCTATGTAATATAATGCACTCCCAGAAAGAAAAAATACAATACTTACCCTTGTTCCTCCCCTTCTCCGAGAGCCTACATATCTCCCGACAGCGGGTGCCGAGTAGTGACGTAACAAGGGCATCGGAGGGGTAGTTGTGGCTGGGTTATTTAAAGTTACAGTGCATAGGTAAAGTCCACTGAGCACACTATCAGCGAGCACCCCCAGTCCCTTGCACATAGACAGACGGGTCCAGCACAGTTCTGTCCCCACAGATTACCTTCTCCTTTGGTCACAGTGGTCCAGGCTATGCAAAGTTCACAAAGGCAACTGTTGTCCAACGGGGAAAAATGTTTAATAAACAGGGATGGAATAGAATGGAAAAAAGAGAAAAAAAAAAAAGAGTACAACACTGGATTCCTGAACTGTCCCTGAAACTCTCCACAGCTGCACCCATAGCAGCTGTAGAAGCCAAAGATAGACAGTAGTCCATACGCCGGTATTACTCCTTCAGAAGCGGAGGGCCCTTCCAGAGTCCTGGAACCCATGTTGCAGTCTTCATTGCTGTAGTCTTAGGGACCCTTCCTGAGTCCCTGGGTTTCTTTGAGTCCAGGGCAACAGACCTCTCCTGCCCGAGCGGGTCAGGCAGTGACCCGTCTGACAATCACGTCTGCGCTGGCCAGAGTCCCAGGAAGTTCTGAGGAGCAGCCGATTCCTGTCCCTTCTTGGCTGCCAACCCAGCTCCCCATTTAGCTATTGCCCGTCCCTAACTCTGCACAGACATTTAAAGGAGAACATACACAATACATAATATGACATACATTATATTACACATAAAACATATATACAAGAAAGTGTACAGGGAGTCACACAGACGAAGAGGAGGGTGCAATTGAGGGGACTGGCCACCTCCTTACAACGTCATCGTGCCCACTGTCAGTGTCTGCGTCAGGGACGTCGGACACTGAGAGGGGGATGATGGGAAAGGGATCGTAATGCTCCCAATCTCCTCAATGCGGTCAATTGTATTGGCATTTAGCTGATACAGTTGAACTTGCGATGACAGGCTCGGGGCCCACTGCTGGCACTAAGTCCCCCTACTGCTCAGGGGCCCCATAGCGGCCAGATGGCAGAGCAGAGGGATTGATTTTCCCTGCTCTGCCGCAGAATGTAACTGTATCAGCGTGCTGTACACGCTGCTACAGTTACAGAAGCGTAGCTCCGGGTGGGCCCCCTCAGAGAATGGGGCCCGGGGTGACCAACTTCTTTGCTCTCCCCGGTAGCCTCGCTACTTACTGTAAGCCTTAATCATCCTTAACAGAAATAAACACTTGACAGGAGTGGACATATCATTTGTGCAACCTGTGCATCTGCACAGGGGCCCAAGAGGTGAGGGGGCCCATTTATACCTCCAAAGCAGGTGCAATTTTGCATTTTTAGGAGATCTTGGGCTGCAAAGAGCCCATGTGTTGTTCTTCCACAGGGGTCCTTTTCTGCCTGTGTCCGCCAGTGACACTTGAAATAGATCACTCTGTTTGTAATGACTCTATATAATATGAGTTTCACTTCTTATATTGAAGAACTAAAATAAATTAACTTTTTGATGATATTCTAATTTAGTGAGAAGCACTTGTCTCTTACAGAGGCCAGTAGAAACTCTTGTAAACTTGAAACCAAATAAAATCAGATTGTATAAGAGCCATGGTTAAAGCAGTCAGTAAGATAAAGCGAAAGAATGTTCCTCCCTCCCTATAATAGGGCGTAGAGGAGAGTGCACCTCACCACTCAGGCAGCAAACCTCCTACCATGAACATGAAGGCTGCTCCAGGATCCTCCTATCTCCCTCTGGCTGGAATTATCATTTTCATACTGTTGCTTCAGTCTCTATTTTTTGCAGTTACATTTATTTACTTCAGATATGAAATGAAACAGGTATGCTGCATCTTTTTCACCTTTTGAAGCTTTTCAGACTGAAGCTTTCCTAACAGCTGGGAGCGACGGCCTTTTCACAGTAGCACGCTCATGTGTGTGTATATATATACACATATATTATACTTCATGTATATGTATAAATATCTACATATATTATGCTTCCCATACACCGTACATACTGTATATGTGTTTCTTCCTCCTGTCTTTTCTCAGGTTACTCTGGGAGAAGGGAATAAATCCTGTTGATTTCTTCATGCACTGTGGATTTCTGACTTTTTACAGTTTAGATCTTTTGTCATATTTTCTCTGCTGTTTGCAAGGTATACGTTACATTATTATTGCTCTGCAGCTGCAGAATACCCTGGTTAATATCTCTGGCTAGTTTCCAGAAATCACAAGGTTGTCCAGTGTTTGTGTCTGGAAACATTCCCGGGGCACATTAGCGTTGTTTTTCTCGTTAGATATGAAGCTTATTATCTTTTTATTATTGTGTTTGTGTGCATGAAATCTGCTGAAATTGCTATTTAACCATTTGGGACGGTATTGTCTGCAGAGCAATAATTCTAGAATGGAAGTTACTGCTTATATACAGTAGGACTGAAGATCCACCTAAAGTGACAGATAAGACATTAACGATCAGTTTTTGGCAAGTTTTTTAAGCGCCATATTTTAAAAAAAAAAAATGCAAGTAACCTATTTTAATTAATGGGTGAAGAAACTGTGCAGAAAATCTGCAACATCAAAAGCTCATTGTGGGAACGTTACCCAACACTTCTGCTTCTGACATACTTGGGTCAACAGCAACCACAAGCTCATCATCTGTTCCAATCTCATGCAGGAGTGCAATGGGGCAATGTTGCAACATTGTAGTTGTGAGTTTTGTGATGGTTCAGTATTGTGTTTTGTGTGATGTTAGTATATGATGTGTTGTGTGATGTTACAGTGTTACTCAATTGTGGATGTTGTGATGTTTCAGTGTCGCTCAGTTGTGGGTGTTGTGGTCTTTGCATCAAAAGCTTAGTGTGCAACCACATCCATTAAAGGGAATCTGTCACCACTTTTTTGGCCTATCAACTAAAAATATCATCTAATAGAGTGTAAGCTACACATTCCCCAACTACTTATGAAACCCCCTGACTCCCCATGAATCCCCCATAAAAACCTTTTATATTGCCCCTGCGCGGTATGGTAATATCCTTGGTCCGGTCTGATGGGTATTGGTTCTGGTCCCTCTCTCCACCTCAAATCGGCGCTCTGTACGCATTCCGTTCTGTGCCGGTGAACTATGTCCCGGAACACAGCAAAATTTTTCCAGGACATAGTTCACCGGCGCATGCGCACTAATGCTTTTCGGCTTTACCCGCAGTTGGGAAAATCATACTGCGCACGCGCGGGAGGCAATTTGAATGCGCACGCGCGGGACCTCTATGGTAAAAATGCTATTTACAGAATGGAATGCATACAGCATGCCGATTTGGGGTGGAGAGAGGAACCAGCATCAACGCCCATCGGACCGGACCGAGGATATTTACATAGAGCGCTGGAGCAATATAAAAGGTTTTTATGGGGGATTCATGGGGAGTCAGGGGGTTTCACAAGTAGTTGGGGAATGTATAGCTCACACTCTATTAGATGATATTTTTAGATGATAGGCCAAAAAACTGGTGACAGATTTCCTTTAAGAAGTTTTAGGATGTTTTGACCATACAGTTGAGCAGTAGTAATCTTGTGATCAGTTTGCAATTATGGCTGTACTGTTGTTTACATGCACATCCATGTAGCCAAGCCGAATGTACACTGCTGGTTGTTGGAGGCTACAATGGAGACGAAGGTGTGTGAGCCTGTAAACAAGCTCAGCCCTGTAACCATAAAACACAAACCGTGCTTGGCTATATGAGCCCTGCAAAATAAAGGTAGATATCCCACTTACATTCCAAACTAGCAGGAAAAAAAATGCAAATGTACGTGCATATATTATAAAATGCCAAAGGACAGTGATTAATGTATAGGCTATATGTTATGTTCTATATACTATATGTATGGTTGGATTATAGGGAGGTAAAAGGGACTAAATAACTGGGGCCTCCACCATACACCTTATAATGAGTGACTGTAGACTAGGGCTATGTTCACATTGAGTCTTATAGGCCATGTTCACACATTCAGTATTTGGTCAGTGTTTTACATCAGTATTTGTAAGCCAAAACCAGGAGTGAAGTAAAATACTGACCAAATACTGATTGATAATGTGAACATGGCCTTAAATGGAGCCTGTCGGCAAGATTAACAGTAGTAGCAAGAGTAACCTACACACAGTGTCAGTTCTGCGCTGTTAGGCCGGAGTCACACTACAGCGAGATACGGCCGAGTCTTGCAGGTTAAAACCAAGCTCTGGCACCGGCACTCCGGAGTGGAGCGTGCAGCTCCATGTATTGCTGTGCGGCTGCACACTCCGCTCCGGAGTGCCGGCGCCAGAGCTTGGTTTTAACCTGCGAGACTCGGCCGTATCTCGCTGTGTGTGATCCCGGCCTTATACTGAATAAAATGATACTTGTGGTAATGAAATCCATCTTGTGGTTGTTGTGTAAGGAGGTAGCGGGATGCAGTAAGGGACACGAGGCAGACCAAGGGTTAACAAAGGGTTTAATTCACAGGAGGATACGCCTTCCAGGGAAATATTTAAATGAGGGGGATAGTTCTTCCCTAATACAAAGTACACATCTAAGGGGGTTTTAACCAATAGGGGAAGAAAATGTAAACTATGCACTTATCACTTTGCGCTCCTGTCCTAGATGTGCCCCTCACTTTGACTGGGGCCACTTGGAATGAGCCACAACGAGGATCTGTTACAGTCTTGTGGAAAATGGGGGGAGCTTTTCTGGCATTGAGAATGTCCTGTTGTGGTCCTGACGGTGTCTTCTTTTCAATCCTGTTGCTGGCGGTGATTGCCTGGGGTTCTAGCATGGGCACTGGCCCCAACGGATGCAGGGCAGAAGGAGGGGCAGATTCTTCCCTCAGCGGTGAGAATCCTTGTACTATCGCGGTCTAGGAGACAGTCCTGAAACAATTCACGGTGGTCTGTTCGGTCTGCTGAGTTGTACCGTTGAACACCGGTATCCCTCACACAGACCTTGCCTTCCCCAGTCAGTACCATCAGCCGGGGCAGTTGTGTCAGCGTCGTCGGCCGAGTTCGCAGGCTTGTCAAGGACCTTGATGTAGGCTTGGACAGCGATGTTAGCGGTACATGCGGCCTGTCAGCAGGACCCCGTCGGTCAGCTGCTGTCAGCATGTCCTCTCGTCTCTGGCTCCCCTTAGCTCCGCCTTCTTGCCTCACAGCTGAAATTACCTCACACCACTGACGCGCGCTCAGCGTTCCCGCCTCCACAGTTTGATTTTCTGCACGTGTATTTTTTGTCTGTTTAGCCATGCCCTCTTTTCTCAAGCACAGGGAACATCCTGTACTCTGAGGCTATGTGGCCACGTATGCAGAAAATTCCTGACTAAAAACCAGACTCCTTCCCTGGAAAAATGCATTTTTTTGCGCGTTTTTATGCGTTTTTTCCCGGAGCATCCACATTCTCATAGAATATAGTTGGAAATGCATTTTTTACTGCAAAATTAATGAACATGCTGCGTTTTTTACTGCGATGCATTTTTTTGAAAAAAAAAAACACATCATGTGCACAAAAATTGCAGAATGCATTATAAGAATGGGATGCTTATTGTATGCGTTTTTAAAGTGTTTTTGCATGGAAAAAGCGCTTAAAAAACGCGAAAAAAATGCTTATGTGGGCACACAGCCTAAGCGCTCCCCCTGTAACTGAGGTGACAGCCCTGACGGTTCAGAGCCCGTTATGGATGAGACAAGCCTGGCTTGCTTCTTCTCCTTACATTTGTTAAATCTTTATTATCAGTTTTGTGTTAATGAAATGCTCGTGCTCTGGGGCGGCCTGTGCGGGGGGGGCTTCATGTTGTGCTCTGATCAGGTATTCATAATGCGGACTGCTGACAGGTCACTGATCCCTCACTGACCGCCCTTTAGTTTGCATAATGATTATCTGTACATACTGAAGGAAAAAAACAATTTTTTCCTCCAAGATGGCGCAATCTCCGAGAGCTGCTACTGCACAGGTGCAGGTGGAGCCATCTTGGAGGAGGAATTTTTTTTCTTTAGCAAGATGGCGCCGCATGCGCAGTAGCAGCTATCGGATCACCTCTATATACACTGATAGCTGCTACTGCGCAGGCGCTGCGCGCGCCATTTTAAAATAGTTTTTTTTCG
The DNA here is from genome assembly GCF_039654945.1 of Dendrobates tinctorius. Classification (NCBI taxonomy): domain Eukaryota; kingdom Metazoa; phylum Chordata; class Amphibia; order Anura; family Dendrobatidae; genus Dendrobates; species Dendrobates tinctorius. The sequence continues at coordinate 35,642,715 of NW_027361728.1, forward strand.
TTATACTCCTCAGGAAAAGTCCAACCACATGTAGTAACTACATACTAAGGGCTCATACTCACATGCGAGAAACTCGGACGCATCTCTGCCAAAAGATGCCGATTTTGTGCAGAAACTTCCGCAGGCCAATCTGCAACGTGTGCACATACCCTAATGTTAGCCATTAATAGATGAAATCACTGATACACTGTAATTTAACTTTCTTTTTACACTCAAAAATCCCTGTAAATGTAAATGTTATCTTTTATGAAGGTTATAAGGTACAAGGCTGTATAAGCGATTGTAAAGTGATAAAAAAGAAGGCAATGTTCTTGGACGCTGATAATGTTACAATCCCAGCAGACAGGATATTGTTTTGACCATAGTTCACACTCTTATTACCAGATATCGTGCAAGAAGCAACCAAAATAGGAAGATAACATGCCTGTGTTTAGAGAACTCTTCCTTGAATTTTTTTTCATGGCACAAAAATACCACAAAACACCAGCTTGAAAATGCTGTAGAAAACTGCATGATCCAAAGGGCAGGTTCACAAAGTGCAGCTAAATCTTGAAGTAACAAAATAGATGTTAAGTAGTAATTAATAGCTTCATTCTTCAATCACATTTTTGACTTTGATGTAAAAAGGCACCTGAAAAAAGTTGATTATTATTATCCACCAATAGAGAATGATCTTTTTCATCTAAATAGCTTTATTTTTTTATGTATTTTTATAGTGGATGGAACTGTTTGTTAATAGGCAGCTTTAGTCATATTTCTGCGATGTACAATGACCAATGGAGGGCGCTTTGAGATGTGCTGCATACATACAACCTGTACATTATACCCAATAACACAGTATTATCTGGACACTGCCTGGAGGCTGGAGGCAATCTGAACTTCAAAATAGAACTTAATTGGGCAGATTTATGACTGCGCCTGTATTTTTCCAGTCATCGTATTTCTGATATTTGTGGCGTACATTAGTATTGTAAGGTTTCAATGTTGAGTGCTTTGGAGCTTTTTCCGCTATGTATTTGCTGTGCAAAAAATGCAGCGTATTAGGCTGCATGCACACGATCAGGAATAGCAGCATTTTGGACGCAGCGCTGCATTTGCTGCATTAGCGGGCTAGTGCATGCGATTAATAGAAATCCCATGCCCACTGTGCTTCTATGTAACGCTATGTAGACTCCCCCTTGGTGCGGGTTTACGAGCTGCAGAATGTTAATTTCGGCAGCAGAGACGCTAGTTTCCGCTGCGTAGTGTTCCCCATATCCAGTCATTAGATGCATTCATGGTTCACTAAGAATATACTTTTTTAATTGGTGCAGAAAACCTGCAGCATCAAAAATGCAATGTGGTCTTACCACTACATAGGACCATGTACCATGACTAAGAGACCCATAGTGTTTGAAGCATGCCTTTTTTTTATGGCGGGTATTCACTTCAACATTTTGAAAAGTATGTATATTTTTTCACTTTTATAATGAATTAAATAAAACTTGATACTTTTATATATACTGGAAGCTGGATCCTTCACCTTTCTTGGACATATCTCCCTAAAACGCCATGCAGTGATGTGGTTTTTGGGCTTCTCCACTGACTGGATCAATTTTAGAAAGGGTGAGCTGGATCATTTTGTTATTTTGAATATAAAAAACCATGGATGAATAGGAATATTGTAATATTATAACTGCACATCTGGCTACAAAAAAAATCAAGAGACCTGCCCTGTACGAACTCTCCCCTAGTAATCTGTTCCAGATGTAAATAATACCAGGCTTTTTGTTTAGGAAAGGGAATAAAATATGGGGGAGAATGCAGGGGTTTGTGTGTCTTAATGAGGCTTCATCCTCTGTGTTGTTGCAGCCGTGAAGTTCTTCACACTTTTGACACTAATTATTACTTTCTTAACACTGAATGTAATCCTATGTACCTGAAAATGAAACCATACAAAGTTTTGTTTTTACCCGAGCTCTGTGTTAACCTAGGGAGGGTCTGGATTTCATCCTGTTTCTTTTCACAAACAAGGAAGCTGAGCCCAGTCCAGCAATGAAAGATAAGAAATAACTGATTGCTTGCATATGCAAATTGCCTCTTCAGAGAGAAAGAGGGCTTGAACTCTATAGCGCCACCTGTTGGAAGTAGCGATCCTACAAGTCACAATCGACCCTTTAATGAGTCTTGCAATATGACTTCGGATTAAAGCCAAATCAGAATCTCAATTTGCAGAAACGGTGTTTCAGGCTGTTGGCCCATGTCAGTGCAAAGTATGAGAACTGATTTGGCTAGGTGAGAGGCTCTGGACTGGGGTCTAAGGGGTAAGGTTTCTCTCTCTCTCTCCCTTTTAGACTACGTTCTGACGATGAGCTTTTGGTGGGTTTTTGACGCCGTGTATTTTTGCCTGATCAGAAATGCAACGTCTCACACTTTGCGTTTTTGCTGCTTTTTTTAAGCAAATATTCAGCTACGTTTCACAGTATCAGTAAAGTGTTTGAGATTTCAGAAATCTCAGGCACCTTGTTTTTTTTTACCTGACTGTTTTGTCAGAAGAGCTTGGTTTTTGCAAAATGCATTATGTCACTTCTTAAAGTGGTGTAACACTCACGCCTGAGGCTACATTCACACATCCATGTGGTAGTTTCCAAGGCTTCCGATTTGTATCTGTGGCTCATGGACCCCCGTAGACTTTAATGGTTGATTCTGATCTGCAAATTCGGATTAGAATAGATCTTGCTCTGACTTACACGGATCCCAGTCTTGGATCCATGATTTTCAACGATGTGTGAACAAATTCATTCTACTCTATGTGTACAAGTGGTGTCCAATTAAATCAGACAGCACTCAGACACTTCACACAAATGTGTGAGTGCAGCTTTAATCAATGGTAAAAACTGGAAAAATCATGATGGAAACGTCACAAAAACCTAAACCGAGCATACTAGTAGATAAACTGGTGGAAAACCTGTGATAAAAAGGTCACATAAAACAAATATGGAACATCTCCAGAGCTGGAATCAATATTTCTTTGTGGTGTTTCTTGTGCAAAATTCACTTTCAGCAGCAAACTTTTTATTTGCAGGACTTCTTAAGGAAGTAAACTTTTTATTAAAGTTGTAGAACAGCCCAGATCAATGACTGACAATCTACTGTACAAGGAAATTGGTCAGACTATATGCAAATTTCTGTTTCAAATTACCTTCAGAGTCCAGTAATCCTATCTAGGAACAAAAAGTCTTGCCTCATCCGAGTAGTGCTATTTTTGTCTTTCGAGCAAAGCAAAGGAAAAATTCCAAGAGATGAGCTCTTGCTATAAGAGAAACTTTTTTTCATCTTCACCTTCCTTATAAATGTAGACCAGGAAATGTCTACAAACCTTTAGAATAAACAAAAGCTTCAGAGCTAAATCTATTAAAGCAGGAATCTGAATTTTACTGACTTGTTTTCCCATAGTAGTCAGTCCCAGCTCCCTACTGCAGTAGTTTCCAATAAATTCAGTAATTAAACAATAACTATATCTTATTATCACAAAGTCACAGAGCTAAAAAACAAAGCCTGCTCTGCTGCTGATTGACCCTTCCACCCCCAAACCATCTTCAACATGAGGATTTGGTACTTCTCTTCCCATTTCTTTGCATTATCTTTAGGTTAATTTCCTGCACCATCTCGGTAAAGAGGTAATGACAGATTCTCGCCATACATTAAATTAAGGACTACAACCAATGCGGTCTGGAATTTCCTTCAGGGGCCACATGGCACCATAAGGGCTCTTGCAAATTACCATTTAAATCAGACAAGTGCTCTCCATGATTTTGACAGATGGCACTAGTACCCATGTTATTGTTTGGGGTTACATACAGTACATGTCCAATGGGTCCATAGAAAACATTTGACCACACTCGGCTGACATCTGAGTGCGGTCTCAGGGTGTGTGCACACGTTGCGGATTCTGCTGCGGATCCACAGCGGATTTGGCCCTGCGGATCCGCAGCATACAGTACCATTTAAGGCAATTCAAAATGAAAAACGCAGTGCACACGGTGCGGAATTTTCCACCCGAATTTGCTGCGGTTTTAAATCCGCAGCATGTCACTTCTTTGTGCGGATTCCGCAGCAGTTTGGCCCCTGCTCCATGACAGGAGTCAAACTGCAGGGGAAAACCGCAGGCTAATCCGCAGAAAATCACCAGATAAACCGCAGGTCTTTTGAACGGTGGATTTACTTGCGGATTTAGACAAATCCACGCGGAAAATTCCGCAGCAGAATCCGCAACGTGTGCACACACCCCCAGAGTCTGAGTAGCATAATCAGATGTTTTTTCTCACACGGAGAGAGAAAGATTATGCGCACGTGCCCTAATTTTCAGACTTTGTAAGATCTATGCCCTTGAAATCACTATAGCTATGTAATTATAGATAATAGTAGTGACATCAGTCATCATTAGGACTGTACCAGGAATATTGAGATATGTAATATTAAGGAATATTGAGATATGTAAACTTTTCAAGTGACTTTTCAGAATAAGCTGTCATCTGTGTTCACATATTGAATAATACCATTTGTGGCCATTATATCTATCGTATATCCTGCATTTGTCAAGAGTTTTCCTCTCTGCAGGCTTTAGTTTACAATTGAGTCTGAGCTGATGGATGGAGGCTAGCGACAATGGTGTCTTACACTAAACATAGAGGGAATCCTGTTCTTTTTCCATTTGGTAACACCCTGACAGAAGCAGCAAAGGCATGGAGTAAATTAAACATCAGTACTGAGAAGTATAGCTGTGCATGCAGTGCTGAGAAGCTAGAACCTGCACTGTCATTTCCACTGCCTCTCACTGTGCTTCTCTCATTCACCCTTCCCCACAGTCTCCAATATACTATCTAACCTGACACATCACTAAGCTACCAGTCTGTTTAGTCTTAAAGGGAACCTGTCAGCAAAACATGCTGCCCAAACCACAGACAGCAAGAGTCAAAGCCTGGCTGCATGATGGAAGCAAGATATATAGAATTTCAGAGAAACTGTAGTTGGAAGATCTCTTATGGGAGAGACCTGTCAATCACCTAAAGCGGCACTGGGAAAAGCCACAGCATTTCAGAGAAGTATATATCTGGCTGCAATCGAGCAGCGAGGCTCCAATTTATGTTTTCCATGGTTTGGGCAGCATGAAGCGTGTGACAGGTTTCCTTCAAGCAAGATGGATTTGAGATTTTTTTTCAGTTAATGATTCAGGAGACAGGGGTAGGTGAAGGGGTTCATAAGTGGAGAAAGAAGGCAGATTCTATGATAATACTGTGCATATTAAAAGATTTCTTATATTCACTTGTTTTACTGATTTATGCAAAGTTTGTGGAAACTACAGTTCAATGTCAATTTCTTCAGAGCAGAGACAAATCTACGTAAAGCTTCTTCTGGTCAACATAAATCAAAATAATAATCATTAAAGCGGTTATCCAGGAATTTTATTATTCTTTTTTATCTGCTGAGAATTAACAGGCAGGTCATTGGTAACTGGTGACTCCCCTGCTTCATTTCACGGCTCCTCAACAGAGCTCACCTTCTCTTCCACTCAGCTCTGTCGATGGAGCATCACTGCAGGCATCATGCTGATTGAAAGCCAGTTCTCCACAGTTAAGCCCCCGTCACACACAGCGATCTCGCTAGTGAGATCGCTGCTGAGTCACAAGTTTTGTGGCGCAACAGCAATCTCACCAGCGAGATCGCTGTGTGTGACACTTATCAGCGACCGCCCCCCCCGCCGGGTATTGCTGATCGTCCACAAATGGCCAGGACATTTTTTGACCGCTGGTCTCCTGCTGCGTGTGGCAGGCGGGAGATCAGCGAGCTGGAGGTGGTAACCAAGGTAAACATTGGGTTTCTAAGCGCCGCGCGGCTCTTAGAAACCCGATGTGTACCTTGTTTACCAGCTCCCTGCACCAGCGCGCTGGTATCTAACGTACACTGCGGGTAACTAAGCGACGTGCGTCACTTATTACCCGCGTGTCTCTGTCCTGATTGCTGGTGAAGCTGCCTGTTTGACAGCTCATCAGTGATCATGTAGGGACTCACCAGCGATCCTGACAAGTTCATATCGTTGTCAGGATCGCTGGAGAGTCGCTATGTGTGACGGGGCCCTTAGGCACCAGGGATCTGGCTATTAATCAACATGGCATAGATGCCGCATCAAAGACGCTGCTTTGTCAACATGACGGAATCAGAAGTCGCAGAATTGCCAGCAGGAGATGTTCGTGACCGCTCTTATCTGTCAGAGATTGTTAACGGGCAAAACAGGCAAGCAGCTAGCAACTACTTGCCTTTAAGGCTGTGTGCACACGCTGCGGATTAGGTGCGGATTAATCCGCGCGGATTTTGTAAAATCCGCAGGTCAAAATACCTGCGGTTTTACCTGCGGATTGCTCTGCGGTTTTGCCCTGCGGTTTTTCATCTCCACAATGGAGGAGATGGCAAACCGCAGCAGAATCCGCAGAAAGAATTGACATGTCAATTCTTTCTGCGGATTGAAAACTGCAGATAATCCGCGCGGAAAATTCTGCACCGTCTGCATTGCGGTTTTTGATTCCCATAGGGAATCATGGTACTGTACACCGCAGCAGAAACTGCCGCGAGTCCGCAGCGGCCAAAACCGCTTAGCCCCATATGCAAAAATAACAACAGTCTCGGATAACCTCTTTAAAGACGGAGTCAAGTAAAAAGAAATTTCAATGCAGGTATAAAGAAGAAGGATTTTAGTTTAAGAACTTTTATTCGTTAATGTGGGCAGCTGCAAGATAGTCAGTCATTTTTAGAAATCTGGGTATTAGTAGAAAAACTGAACTTCTTTTTTAACTTGTATACAAGCAAATACCTAGATGCCTGCTAAAACCTTGATAATATATAGTGATGTAGAGTTATAAACACAATTGTAAACATTATCACTAATAACTCCTTTCTGGTGAAATGCAAACTTTTTTGGCACCTGACGTAATATCTATCCCCTGCTGAAAGCAACAAGTCAGCAAATTCTGAAATGCTGATTATATTTGTGGGTTTCCTCACTAATTTACTTTTTCAGTTCTGAGTTAACGTCTAGCCTTGAGGCTTTAGTTTATGATTCATTCTGGGTTGTTTAGTTAAAGATTATTCCCAGAGCTCTGAACAAAATCAGGTCAGGGCATGTGTATAATAAAACTGCTACATGTATTGTCTACATGTTAAAAATGAAGTAGGAAGAAAACAGTTCAAATAAATCCTGTTTTCTTTATTTTTGTATGCGGTTATGTCCCATGCTAGAAAAATAAATGGAGAAAAAATAGTTACTTCCTTCCTCCTCAATGTTACAACTGAGCTGCTCGCCCTGATGATTCTAGTTTTCAAGTAAAAGGGAAGACGGTCCAAGATTTGGGCAAACTATACATTGTAACCGTGTAATTATCTGAAACTCTGTATGCAGGAAGCTAGCGGGTCAATGTATAAAGATCTTGTCAAACTATTGATACCAATATTATCATTTCTTACTATTTCCTGTACATCTAGATGACTATAATATTTTTTTGAAGATATGGAGAAATTATGGATACCTCTGGCGCTGCTGATCATTGAAGAGAGAAATATATGAAGAAAGTCAGCTTACCATGTTGTAGGAAAACAGATGAGAAGTCCCGCACGGATAGCCCGAAACCAGGCAAGTCTACAATGGGAAAAGGAGCTGGTAATCCAGCTAGACAAATGAGGTAAAAGCCAGGGAAAGACTTTATTTTCAAAGGAAGCCTTAATCATGGATGGTGAGTCCATCCTTGTATATTATTTATTTTTGAAAATAAAGTTTTTCCCTGGCTTTTATCACATTTGTCTCTCTGGATTACCATCTCCTTTTCCCGCTGATCATTGAAGACGTCAATTCACAGAAAATTATTAAACTTTTTATTCAACGCGTTTCGAACTGACACGCACTTCTTCAGGAACCAACCGAATATAGACATTCAACACGCAGGGCAGTTTTTAAAGGCTTGAATTTCAGATAACGACACCAAACCAACACGTGACAGTGTGTGTTATCTCAAAGTTCACTAGGTCGGCACATGATTAAATCTGATAACATTGGCAAAAATAAATGCATTTGAAATGCTCATAAAAAGTCTTTATATAAAATGTATAAGAAATCATATATTACAAACATATTTAAAACATAAAAGTATATACTAATACAATTTTTTGTTTAAATAAAATTATTCGTACATTTACTCTAAGACCTGGGTCACACTTACGAGTGCAATGCGAGAAACTCGTGCGAGTGTCTCACCCCAATACCCGGCACTGCCGCAGGCAGTTCGGTCCGGAGCGTTCAGCTGCATAGAAAGACATGCAGCCGCACACGCCGGTCATGAGTGCCGGCGGCGGTGCCGGGTACTGAGGCAAGAGACTCACACGAGTTTCTCGCATTGCCCTCGCAAGTGTGACCCCGACCTAAAAGTAAGAGATGGACACGAACCCAGGTTTCCATAGGGAAATCTATAGTATCCTGTGTTATTTAATCATTAAGCTGCTGCATGTAACACACTGTCATGTTTTGGTTTGGCGCATTTATTTGAAATTCAAGCCTGTAAAAACTGCCCTGTATGTTTAATGTCTATATTCTGTTGTTTCCTGAAGAAGTGCTTGTCTCCTCGAAACGCATTGTATAAAAGCCGCAAATTCAATGATTTTCTGTGAATTGAGGTCTTCAATAATCGGCAGCGTGGGAGGTATCCACAATTTCTCCATATCTTCATTCTCTTTGGTTTTAACAACCCGTGAATGTGCAGCAGCTGAACATTGACTTAAAAACATAATATAATGGATCAGGTTAGCACAATCTGATAAAGATACATTTATTGTTTGTCAGATAAGATCCTATTTGAGCTACTTTGCCTCTAGTATTTTATCTTATATTTTATTGACTTGTATTGCACAACTTTACAGTGACTCTATTACGGGTCTTTACATCCGACTCTTGTCGCACTGAACTTACAATTCATTTTTGCATATTAGGTGCCATTATATAGTGCATTTATTTTCTATGAAGCAACTTTTTCCATCTGACACTAATTCCTGTAGAACCCCATGTGAGTCAGATGAGTCGACTTCATCCAGATGTTTCCTTATTTCATTTCATGTCCAGTTACAAAAGTGACCACATTGTGTTAGTAAATCTGAATGCTGTGCATGGCTGTGCAGCTTATGGCTATACAATATGCTGTTTTATAAGCCTCTGTGCCAGGGGGCCACTAGGGTACCTGTCATAGGGCACAGAGATGGACTTTGTCAATCTTCATTTAGATTAGAAGCATTTTTGCTGCATTTTTTTCTGAAACCAAACATTTGCATTTCAGGGTGCAGCGACGGCCTGCGCACGGGCACTGCTAAGCCCCGCCCCCTGCCGTGCCCCCTCCGATAGCTCCGCCTCCAGGCACATGATGCTACATGCGTCATGCGTCCCCTATCTTTATCACTGAGGATGCATGCAGTGCGCAGTATGCGTTTGGCGGCGCCTGCATCCTTTTGACAGTGACCAAGGGGAAGAGTCTTGAGGAGATCATTTGCATATTCCCAGTGCCTTCTGGGATAAGTGAAGAGTCTCCGCAAACTCAACGATCACTGGGTTTTGGCCGTTGCAGCTGAAAAGAGGAAATCGGAAAACCAGAGGAAGAGTCTTGAGGAGATCATTTGCATATTCCCAGTGCCTTCTGGGATAAGTGAAGAGTCTCCGCAAACTCAACGATCACTGGGTTTTGGCCGTTGCAGCTGAAAAGAGGAAATCGGAAAAACCGCGCGCCTATCGGCGCGCAAATTTTGGCTCATCTTTCATCGTTTTTAAGAAATCTCAAGATGGAAGAGGCCAGGAGCCATTTGGTGAGCTGCATTTCTTGCTACATGTTCACAGATTTACCAGTGGAAAAGCCAAACTTCACATGCCACAAATGCAAGCTTGTGTCCCTGTTGGAGGAAAAGTTGCAAAATCTCGAAGAGAGGTTAGCTACGTTGAAGATCATTAAGGAAGGTGAAGAGTTCTTGGACAGAGCAGAATTATCTCTTCATGTTACAGAAATAGAAGAAATTCGAAGTGCACCTGAAGAAACAGAGGAATGGACACATGTGACCCAGAGAAGCAGGAGGATCGGGAGGCAGTCAGCACCCATACTGCTCAGGAACCAGTACCAGGCTCTCACGCAGGAAAACGATGAAGAAATACATCAGGATAAGACTTTGCCAACAAACAGCAACCTTGTACGCCTTCAGAGTCCTCCTGGATGGAGAAAGAAAAATGTTGTGAAGAAGAAACGGAGAGTGGTGGTCATGGGGGATTCCCTGTTGAGAGGAACAGAGGCCGCTATCTGCAGACCGGATATAACTTCAAGAGAAATGTGCTGTCTTCCAGGTGCAAAAATTACAGATATGTCTGACAGGATATCAGGACTCTTCAGACCTACAGATGACTACCCATTCCTGCTACTACATGTGGGGACAAATGACACCGCAAGAAACGACCTGGAAACCATCTGCAGAGACTTTGAAGACTTAGGCAAGAAAGTGAAAGAACTGGGAGCGCAGGTGGTCTTCTCTTCCATCCTCCCAGTGGATGGCCATGGAACAAGGAGGTGGAATAAGATTCTGCAGGTGAACAACTGGCTACGTCGATGGTGCCATCAGCAACGATTTGGATTTCTGGATCACGGAGTGAACTACTTATACGATGGACTACTTGCCAGAGATGGGGTGCACCTTACGAAGACTGGAAAGCATGTATTTGGAAGTCGCCTTGCTACACTTGTACGGAGAGCTTTAAACTAGAACAACATGGGAAGGGAAGCAAAAGACCAGAAAAAGCCATACACCTGACAAATGCTATTGAGAACTCTGCTATTAGAAGTGGAAAGGAAGAACAAAGACGAAAGAATCTAATTAATAAAAATATTGGAGAAAGAGAAACCAATCACAAACTAAAATGTTTCTATACTAATGCACAAAGCATGGGCAACAAACAAGGAGAATTGGAACTACTAACACAGGAAAAGAAATATGATGTCATTGGAATCACTGAAACATGGTGGGACAATACACATGATTGGAATACAAGACTAGAAGGATACAACTTATTTACAAGAAACAGACTTGATAAATGAGGAGGAGGTGTCGCATTGTATGTTAGAAACGTGTATATCTGCACAGAGATTGAAGCTTCAGAGACCGGGAGTTCTGTGGAAACTGTTTGGGTAAGAATACAAGGACAGAACAATGGAAAGGACACCATTGTAGGCATTTACTACAGGCCGCCTGTGCAAGCTGAAGATATGGATGAACTCTTCATGCATCAAATGGCCAAGTTCTCCAAAAAATATGACTTAGTTGTCATGGGAGATTTCAACTATCCAGACATTTGTTGGGAATCTCTCTCAGGCAAAACCAACAGGTCGAGGAAATTCTTATCCTCTCTTGCTGACAACTTTATCTTCCAAAAGGTAAGAGAGAAAACAAGGGGAACTGCTACCTTGGATCTAATCCTTATAAACAGGGAGGAAATGGTTGAAGAGGTAAAAGTGGCTGGGACCCTAGGAGGTAGCGACCATGCTATTTTAGAATTTTGGATAACTAGAGGCGGAAGACCTGTGAAGACTCAGACGTCAAGGTTAGATTTCAGAAAGGCAGATTTTAAGGGATTCAGAAAGAGAATTGGAGGGATCCAATGGCTGGATATCCTTAAAGACAAAAATGTCCAGGAAGGATGGGAAATCTTCAAAAAAATGAAATTCTCAAAGCACAGTTGTTAACAATTCCGAAAAGAGGGAAGAATAGGAAGCATTTAAGGAAACCAGGATGGATGAACACAGAACTTAAGCACATGCTAAAAAGGAAGAAAAAAATGTTTATAAAATGGAAAGAGGGAGGCATATCTAAAGAAGAATATAATGCTGTCTGCAGAACCTGCAGGGCACAAATCAGATTAGCTAAAGCTGAAAATGAATTGAGGCTTGCAAGAGATGTCAAAAGCAATAATAAAGGATTTTGGGGATATGTCAAAAGTAAAAGAAAAGTCAAAGATGCTATAGGATTTTTACAGGATGAAAATGATGAAATGGTAAGACAGGATGTTGAGAAGGCTGAACTTTTAAATTCCTATTTTGCATCTGTTTTCTCTCAGAAAGGAAATGTAACATCAACTGTTATTCACTGTCCTATTAAGGGAATAGAAGAATCCAGGATATCTATAAACAGAAAGATAGTGAGGAAACACTTAGCTAACCTAAATGAATTCAAATCTCCAGGTCCAGATGAATTACACCCCAGAGTACTGAAGGAGATAGCAGAAGACATTTTTGAACCCCTCTCCATAATCTTTGAAAATTCTTGGAGTGCCAGAAGACTGGAGAAGAGCAAATGTTGTTCCTATCTTCAAAAAGGGGAAGAAGGTGGACCCAGGCAACTATAGGCCGGTGAGTCTGACTTCTATACCAGGGAAGATCTTTGAACAAATTATTAAACAACATGTATGTCAGTACCTGGATAAGAATGAGGTGATTAAACAGTGTCAGCATGGGTTTGTAACTAATAAGTCATGTCAGACTAACTTAATTTCCTTCTATGACGGTATAACTGATTGGGTGGATCAAGGAAATGCTGTAGATATAGTATATCTAGACTTCAGCAAAGCATTTGACAAAGTCTCTCATACAATCCTTATTGAAAAAATGACTAAGTATGGAATGGACAAGGCAACTGTTAGGTGGATTCATAACTGGCTTAGTGATCGGACCCAAAGAGTGGTCGTAAATGGCTTCACATCCAGTTGGAAGAATGTCTCAAGTGGGGTACCACAGGGCTCTGTCCTGGGCCCTGTATTGTTCAACATCTTTATCAACGATTTAGATGAAGGAATTGAGGGTAAACTGATTAAATTTGCTGATGACACAAAGCTAGGAGGGATAGCTAATACTAGAGAAGAGAGAGAGAGGATTCAAAAAGATTTAAATAAACTGGAGAAGTGGGCAGCAACTAACAGAATGGTTTTTAACAGGGAGAAATGCAAAGTACTACATCTGGGCAATAAAAATGAAAAAAGCATATACAGAATGGGAGGAATAGGGCTAAGTGACAGCACATGTGAAAAAGACTTGGGTATACTAATAGATCACAGACTGAATATGAGTCAACAGTGTGATGCAGCAGCAAAAAAGGCAAATGCAATTCTAGGATGTATTAACAGAAGCATACAGTATAGATCACGTGAAGTCATTATTTCCCTCTACTCCTCTTTGGTCAGACCTCATCTGGAATATTGTGTCCAGTTTTGGGCACCACATTTTAAAAAAGACATCAACAAACTGGAGCAAGTTCAGAAAAGAGCGACCAAAATGGTGACCGGTCTGCAAACCCTGTCTTATAAGGAAAGGTTGCAGGAATTGGGAATGTTTAGTTTGCAAAAGAGAAGACTGAGAGGAGACTTAATAGCTGTCTACAAATATCTAAAGGGCTGTCACATTGTAGAAGGATCAACTTTATTCTCATTTGCACAAGGAAAGACTAGAAGCAATGGGATGAAACTGAATGGGAGGAGACACAGATTAGATATTAGAAAAAACTTTTTGACAGTTAGAGTGATCAATGAGTGGAACAAGCTGCCACGAGAAGTGGTGAGTTCTCCTTCAATGGAAGTCTTCAAACAGAGGCTGGACAGACATCTGACTGGGATGATTTAGCGAATCCTGCTTTGAGCAGGGGGTTGGACCAGATGGCCCAGGAGGTCCCTTCCAACTCTACGATTCTATGATTCAAGCGCAACCAAATTGCAACAGGTTACATTTGGTGCTGGTTGGCGCACCGTCAAAAGGACGCAGGCGCCGCCAAAACGCATACTGCGCACGGCCTGCGCCCTCAGTGATAAAGATAGGGGACGCATGACGCATGTCAGGGGGCGGGGCTTAACAGCGGCCGTGCGCAGGCCGCCGCTGCGCCCTGAAACGTAAATGTGAAGCTAGCCTTACCAGTGAAAAATACTGCATCAAAACACCCTGTTTTGTGGCATTTTCCTTGCAGTATTTTTTGCAGCGTTTGTGTTGGGTGCTGATTTCTTGTGTGCTTTGTCTACAGTACATGTTTAATAAAGTTAGTTTTAGTCACCAAAAATGGTGTGAAAATGCCACAAAAACCTAAGTTGCATTTTTACACTTTTTCATGGGTGAAAAAATGCTGCAAAAACGCTGAAAGAATTGACATGCTGCAGATTTAAATAATTATCCAGGTCTCAAATCTCATATCTTTTGCTGGTATTGTAATTAGCTGCCTTTAATTTAAATAAAAAGTCGATGCAAAAATGCAATGTGTGAACATAGCCTTACACAGGAAAGCAGGATTGTATGCAGCTTGGGCTGTCTATCATGTGTACAGGCTGCAAAGATGGGAATTGCACTAGAGGTGGAAAGGCTTTTTCATACTGGACTGATTTTGTTTTTTCAATGTAATGTTCATTACCCATAGGAATAAACATATTTTAATACAGTGATTTTCTATTTTCTAGATGAATGAAAACTACATAAGAAGCAATATTGCCTGTTTGGTAGGCGAAGACTTCAGTTATGTGTTTCAAGCAGCAAGCGTCCATAGTGGTGATGACAATGAACCATGTAGAGAAGTGAAGAAACAAGTCCAGCGTCTTATCAGAAATGTAAGTTCTCCTCAAATTATGTTGCACTAACATGTGGTCAGCCCAGTTTAAGCAATCGAAGTGAAGGTTTTCTTTTCATTATTGATTGTAAATTTTTCTTTTTAGATTTTGGAGGAAAAGTATGGAGTTGAAATAACATCACTGATTAAAGGTATCTTTTCTCACCATCTTTTTTTCTTCAACCTAGTACCCGATCTTAGGGTATGTGTACACGGTGTGGATTCTGCTGCAGATCCGCCGCAGATTCTGCTGCGTTGTACAGTACCATTAAAGTCTATGATAAATGAAAAACGCTGTGCACATTCTGCGGATTTAAGGCTGTGTGCACACGCTGCGGATTCATCTGCGGAATTTTCCGTGTGGATTTAGCAAAATCGGCAGGTCAAAAGACCTGCGGTTTGCCTGCGGTTTAGCCATGCGGTTTCACACCTCTACAATGGAGAAGGTGTGAAACCGCTGCGGATTCGGAAGAAAGAAGTGACATGCTGCGGATTTGAAACTGCAGAAAATCCGTGCGGAAAATTCCGCACCGTGTGCACTGCGGTTTTTGATTTCCATAGGTTATAATGGTACTGTACACCGCAGCAAAAACTCCGCAGCGTGTGCACACACCCTAAATCTGCAGCATGTCAATTCTTTGTGCGGATCCGCAGCGTTTTGACACCTGCTCCACACTATAGGAATCCGCCGGTGTCAAAACGCAGGGGAAATCCGCACAAAATCTGCACTAAATCCTCAAGTAAAACGCAGGTCATTTGACCTGCGGATTTAGCCAAATCCACGCGGAAAAATCCGCAGGGTAATCCTCAACGAGTGCACATACCCTTAGGGTTTCACAAAAACATATAACTGGTGGAGGCATGTCATTTCAAATAAATGATTGTATTAGGACACTCGTTCCACTTTTATTCCTTCCGGTCCTACTACTACACTTACTGGGGGCCCTACGACTGGCATCTCATACACTGATCTTATTGAAAAAGCACTAAAGGAAAATGCAACAGAAAAATAAATTAAAAAAAAAATAACAAAGAGAGGCTGCTAATGTTATAGCTCATCCATTGAAACAACATATAAACCAAAAACAAGAAAATGGAACCAAGAGCAATAGATAAAATATAAAATTTTTTATTGTTATCCAAAATAGGGTAAAATACAAATTTATGATAAATTAGTCACAAAATATAAGATATATGAGGGAATCAGCGACACCCAGTTACCACACAGTTGCAGTATATAAACAGAGGCATGTAGATGTGAAATATATCCTTCAATAAAAAGACATAATTTGTTCACAATGTTCATATGAAATGCAATAGTGCATAATAAAGGCCATATTTAATGAAAAGGCCTACAATTGAACAGAGAAAAAGGTATATAGAAATATATATATATATATACATATGAATTTGTCTATTTCTATATACTTTAAGTACAAGGGCACAATATCTTCTCAATATTCATATAAAGTGCAATAGTGCAAAATACATTAGTCCAAAAGCCGGACTAAGCCTGGTGCATAAAGAGAAATATGGTCCTATGTCAATCACAACTGCTGTCAAAGAGATATAAATATATCCACCAGTCTGAAAAAACATATATAATGAAAGTGATCCTAAAATAGGAGCTGCTAATTAACCACAGACAAGGAGGCTATGAGCCAGTGTGAGAGATAGAGCCAAGAGTAAATACATGCCAGAGATAAGTAGTAAGCCTGTAAGCAGAAACCAACCTATCTGTAGTGTGGGCGTTTCGCTTCTTGCGTCTTCGGGGGGCCACTTGATCACTATAAAAAAAAAGCTATACATTTCTGCGCAAACTACTTGCACCAAAATGTACAACTTTTTTCAGCAGAAAAAATGAAACAAGTTGAATAATAAAATTCGCCCTTTGCTTTCTGGTCAAGCGTTGGACACAACCCTTGCCGATATCACTGTGCCGAATAGGTTTGATAGTCAGAAGCTCTGACCAGAAGAGCTCAGTGGTGCACACAGGGATTTATGGACATGGAGCATATGTTCTGTTCCTTCCGTATAGAATCAGAACCTCATGAACAGGAAGCAGCTGCAATGGTCATAGATGTCAGACACCTTCCCCTTATTGCTGCTATGTTGTCTCAGACAGCATATTAGTCATCTATTAGTCATCATACCTTTTTCAGTGTCAGACTTTTACCTATTTATGTGAAAACTGCAAACTTTGTACTTTTTTCCTGCACAATCTTGCTGATATTGTAACTCTTCAATCAATTTTAGACTTTTCTGAGCTCAAATAATCAAAGTCCAATGCTTCACTGTATGCACAATGCATTTATCTATACATTTTCCCTATTAATAAGTGCTTACAGTACTTAATTCTGTATTTCTTGTCACAGAGTGGTTGACCACTTCTGTTAGTCTTGTTTGCTCAGGGTGATCCTTATAAATGTCTTAAAGAGAACCTTTTATTAGTTTTTAGTTATAGCATCTGCGTCAGTACAAAGAGGATTGTGTACGAGGCATACCAGAGCTCCAAAGTGCTTGTAGCAAAGCGATTATGGACTTTCTCACTATAAATACTACCACCTATCAGTATGTCTTCACTAAGGCCATAAGGCAAAAGGATACATGTGAAAGGGGAATTGGGGGTTCAGCAGATAAATCAATACCAGATCGGTGAGGGTAGGGTACATATGAGAATATTCTCTGTGTAGATATGTTGTGATTCACTAGTCTTTCTGAAGAATAATGCATAGATGTATTACAATTTGTGCAAATATAGCTTTTTTAATGTATAATGAAAAGGTCTACAATTTTCCGATATACTTTCAATATGAATGACTTGTGCTAATAAATATCTCTGCCAACCTTCAATGTTTTTCTTAAAGAGGTTTTTTGGTGCCTATCTTTAGGAGAGGTCATCAAAACTAGGGACCCCCACTGATAAGCTGTTCCCAGAAAATTGTAGACCTTTTCATTATATGATAAAAAGCTATATTTGCACAAACGGTAAAGGCCCCGTCTCACTAAGCGTTCTCGGTAGCGAGATCGCTGCTGAGTCACAACTTTTGTGACACAACAGCGATCCCCTGCCGGTATCGCTGATCGCTGGAAGAACCCTCTGGACATTTCTTTGGTTGCTGGTCTCCCGCTGGCCAGCACGCATCGCTGTGTGTGACAGCGGGAGACCAGCGATCAGGTGTAAAAAATAATAATAAAATAAAAATATAGTTATTCTCACCTTCCGACGTCCCGTTCAGCCATCCTGCCTCTCTCCACGCTCCGGTCCCAGTGATCCTTTGCACGAATGACCGCGAGACTTTGTTATCTCTTGAGACCGTGACATCTCGCGGTCATTCGTGCAAAGGATCACTGGGACCGGAGTGTAGAGAGAGGCAGGATGGCTGAACGGGACGTCGGAAGGTGAGAATAACAATATTTTTTATTTTGATTCTATTTTTTACAGCGATGGCAAGCGATGCCAGGCGCTCGGCAACGCTGTGCGGATCGCTGGTGAAGCTGTCAGTGACAGCTCACCAGCGATCACATAGCAACTTACCAGCGATCCTGACACCTTGATATCGGTGTTGGGATCGCTGGTAAGTCGCTTAGTGTGACGGGGCCTTAATACGTCTCTAAATTACTGTTCTGAAAGACAAGTGAATCACAGCAAATCTAGGCAAAGACGAGTGTATGCCATTCTTAATATCCACTTCTAAGGCTGACTCATATTGGTCATATACGTAAACACGTACCAATAACATGATACACTGCCAGCTCTAGATTTGCCAGATCCCTTCCAAATATATGATAAGGCTTACTCTCCCTGAATGAAAGAGCTGAATCTTCTATGCTGCCAAATAAAATATCTTCCGATTGGGGAAGAAAAAAAACAGGCTGAGCCGATATTCCCTAGGTAGATAAATTGCCAAATGAGAAAAAACTTTGTCCAGCTCCACGATGTAGTGAAAAATATTCTTTATTCACTCAATAGAAATGAGGTTTAAAAGCCAGCATGAGTTACAAGGCATGCGATCGATCTACACGTTTCGAGTGGCTAGGCACTCTTAATCATGATACCAAAATCATGATTAAGAGTGCCTAGCCACTCGAAACGTGTAGATCGATCGCATGCCTTGTAACTCATGCTGGCTTTTAAACCTCATTTCTATTGAGTGAATAAAGAATATTTTTCACTACATCGTGGAGCTGGACAAAGTTTTTTCTCATTTGCCTTGGATTGTGCGCTTTGACACAGCGGTCTCGTTCTCCGATGTTGGAATGCCGTATCTGGTGAGCTGGATTTGTATCCAGATAAATTGCCACCAGAACGGTCTGACAGTCGCCGAGTCCTTTAAATAGAAATAAACATTTTCACTTTCCAATCCCTGCTCATGGGGAAGATTGGAAAGATAGTCTAGTATTCCACCAACGTCCACAGCTATGTCAGGTGCATGGCCACCATTGACATTTCATCACAAGTGTTTTCAATTTAAGAGAATTCTGACATTTGATATAAAATTTCCAAGATTTGTCCCCACCTGCTGCTTTAGACATGGGTTACAGTATGCATGTATCTGTAGCGTACATACAATTCAGGTTATGTATCATTGTCTAAATCTGTTCTCTTTTTTTCTTAATCTAGAAAAGGTTTCCGAAGTCCTCCCAGTCTCTGTTGCTGAGAAGCAAGTCTACGCTGCCTCAATGATTGCTGCCCATGTCACTGGTGATAGTAGGAAAGCCAAGACTGCGGTAAAATGTAAGATACAAGATTTATATTTTGTTAATAAGTAGTGTTGAGCATTCCGATACCGCAAGTATCGGGTATCGGCCGATACTTGCTGTATCGGAATTCCGATACCGACTTCCGATATTTTTTCAATATCGGAATTCGGCATCGGAATCGGAAGTTCAGTTGATTGACGGCCTGACGTCATCATGATGCGCGGTGTGTGCGCATCATGATGCGCCGTCATTTCGGGCCTTCCGGGGGTCTCTGCCGGCCTGCCGGGGGGCTGTGCCGGCCTGCTGGGGGGCTGTGTGGACTGCCCGGGGTCTGTACCGGCCTGCCGGGGGGCTGTGCCGGCCTGCCGGTGGTCTGTGCACCCTGTGGGGGTCTGTACCGGCCTGCCGGGGGGCTGTGCCGGCCTGCCGGGGGGCTGTGCTGATGTCCGGGGGTCTGTGCAAGCATCGTCCGATGGGACTACAAGTCCCATCGGGCGATGCCTGCTACCATGACAGTGATTGACACATTAGCCAATGATGGGACAGTAGTAGTCCCATCATCCGGCTAATGTGTTAAATGTTAAAAAAAAAAAAAAAAAAAATACTACATACATACTACATGCATGCTACATACATACTACATGCTACATACATACTACATACATGCTACATACATACTACATACATGCTGCATACATACTACATGCATGCTACATACATACTACATGCTACATACATACTACATGCTACATACATACTACATGCATGCTACATACATACTACATATATACTACATACATACTACATACATGCTACATACATACTGCATGCTACATACATACTACATACATACTACATACATACTACATACATGCTACATACATACTACATGCATGCTACATACATACTACATGCATGCTACATACATACTACATATATACTACATGCATGCTACATACATACTACATGCTACATACATACTACATATATACTACATACATACTACATACATGCTACATACATACTGCATGCTACATACATACTACATACATGCTACATACATACTACATACATACTACATACATACTACATGCATACTACATGCATGCTACATACATACTACATGCATGCTACATGCATGCTACATGCATACTACATGCTACATACATACCACATACATACTACATACATACTACATACTACATATATACTACATGCATGCTACATACATACTACATGCTACATACATACTACATACATGCTACATACATACTACATACATGCTGCATACATACTACATGCATGCTACATACATACTACATGCTACATACATACTACATGCTACATACATACTACATGCATGCTACATACATACTACATATATACTACATACATACTACATACATGCTACATACATACTGCATGCTACATACATACTACATACATACTACATACATACTACATACATGCTACATACATACTACATGCATGCTACATACATACTACATGCATGCTACATACATACTACATGCATGCTACATACATACTACATATATACTACATGCATGCTACATACATACTACATGCTACATACATACTACATATATACTACATACATACTACATACATGCTACATACATACTGCATGCTACATACATACTACATACATACTACATACATACTACATGCTACATACATACTACATACATGCTACATACATACTACATACATACTACATACATACTACATGCATACTACATGCATGCTACATACATACTACATGCATGCTACATGCATGCTACATACATACTACATGCTACATACATACCACATACATACTACATACATACTACATACTACATATATACTACATGCATGCTACATACATACTACATGCTACATACATACCACATACATACTACATACATACTACATACATACTACATGCTACATACATACTACATATATACTACATGCATGCTACATACATAATACATGCTACATACATACCACATACATACTACATACATACTACATACATACTACATGCTACATACATACTACATATATACTACATGCATGCTACATACATACTACATGCTACATACATACCACATACATACTACATACATACTACATACATACTACATGCTACATACATACTACATATATACTACATGCATGCTACATACATACTACATGCTACATACATACCACATACATACTACATACATGCTACATATATACTACATGCATGCTACATACATACTACATATATACTACATGCATGCTACATACATACTACATGCTACATGCATGCTACATACATACTACATACATACTACATGCTACATACATACCACATATATACTACATACATACAATACATTCATACAATACATACATAGACATACAGTACATATAACATAGAGTAACATACTTACCAATACTTGTCACATTGTTCCCCGAAGCCATTGTCTTTTCCGGAATAAATATTAACATAACAAACCACAAAAATACTCACCCACGATCCGAAGCAGTCCACGAGTGTGTCCCACGACGATCTTGGGTAGAGAACTGCAGCATCAGATGATGCTGCCGTTCTCTACGGGCTGCAGGAATCCAATGACGGAAGGTAGGTATCCTTCCGCACTGTATTCCTCCGCCACTTAAAAAAAAAAAAGTCCCTAGTCTCACTTTATGCCATTGCTGCACACAGCAATGGCACAATGGCATAAAGTGAGACTAGGGACTTTTTTTTTTTTTAAGTGGCGGAGGAATACAGTGCGGAAGGATACCTACCTTCCGTCATTGGATTCCTGCAGCCCGTAGAGAACGGCAGCAACAGCTGATGCTGCAGTTCTCTACCCAAGATCGTCGTGGGACACACTCGTGGACTGCTTCGGATCGTGGGTGAGTATTTTTGTGGTTTGTTATGTTAATATTTATTCCGGAAAAGACAATGGCTTCGGGGAACAATGTGACAAGTATTGGTAAGTATGTTACTCTATGTTATATGTACTGTATGTCTATGTATGTATTGTATGAATGTATTGTATGTATGTAGTATATATGTGGTATGTATGTAGCATGTAGTATGTATGTAGTATGTATGTAGCATGCATGTAGCATGCAGTATGTATGTAGCATGCATGTAGTATATATGTAGTATGTATGTGGTATGTATGTAGCATGTAGTATGTATGTAACATGCATGTAGTATGTATGTAGCATGCATGTAGTATATATGTAGTATGTATGTAGCATGTAGTATGTAGCATGCATGTAGTATATATGTAGTATGTAGCATGTAGTATGTATGTAGCATGCATGTAGTATATATGTGTTATGTATGTAGCATGTAGCATGCATGTAGCATGCATGTAGTATGTATGTAGTATATATGTGGTATGTATGTAGCATGCAGTATGTATGTAGCATGCATGTAGTATATATGTAGTATGTATGTTGCATGTAGTATTTATGTAGTATGAATGTAGCATGTATGTAGTATGTAGTATGAATGTAGCATGTATCTAGTATGCATGTTGTATGTATGTAGCATGTAATTTTTTTTTTTTTTTTTTTTTTTTTTTACATTTAACACATTAGCCGGATGATGGGACTACTACTGTCCCATCATTGGCTAATGTGTCAATCACTGTCATGGTAGCAGGCATCGCCTGATGGGACTTGTAGTCCCATCGGACGATGCCTGCACAGACCCCCGGAGCCTGCACAGACCACCGGCAGGCCGGCACAGCCCCCCGGCAGGCCGGCACAGCCCCCCGGCAGGCCGGCACAGCCCCCCGGAGCCTGCACAGCCCCCCGGCAGGCCGGCACAGCCCCCCGGAGCCTGCACAGACCACCGGCAGGCCGGCACAGACCACCGGAGCCTGCACAGACCCCCTGGCAGGCCGGCACAGCCCCCCGAAAGGCCCGTACAGACCCCAGAGAGGCTGTACAAGGGCAGGAAAGGGTTTTTCTTATTCCGATACCGGAAGTCCCATAGACTTGAATGGGACTTCCGGTATCGGAATCGGCGATACCGATACTTTTTTTTAAGATCGGCCAATACCATCCGATACGATACTTTGAAGTATCGGACGGTATCGCTCAACTCTATTAATAAGACATTTATTTATATAAATTTAACTAATACAGGAAATAAAGAATTGTGAATTTTCTAACTATGATTCCAAGGCTATACACAATTTATTTAACTTCTCACTTTTTGGGGGGACACTGACTCTAATTGAGAAGTCATTTTGGCAATACGCAGTAAAAAAAACAACAACCAAAAAAACAAACATATAAATTAAGTTAGTTCTCTAATGGAGTGAAAAAAATAGCATAATATCCCTGGTTATGCAAGATACTAACCTATAGGCTGCGTATCTCCAATAAGTGGCAGCTGCAATAAAAGGTTCACTTTTTAAAATAATTTAAATGAACTAAAACAATTAAAATAGTTGAAAAGGTGTACATTTATTTTAAGGTAATGGTAACAAACAAGACATCTCAATTAGGAGATGCAGGCAACCTGCACTTCTGGATTCAAATGAGGTTTATTGTACTAACAGAAAATGTGCAATCTGCATTTAAACAAAATTTGACCGGTGCAAAAGTATGGGCACCTCAACATAAAAGTGACATTAATATTTCGTAGATCCTCCTTTTGCAAAAATAACAGCCTCTAGTCGCTTCCTGTAGCTATTAATGAGTTCCTGGATCCTGGATGAAGGTATTTGTGACCATTCCTGTTTACAAAACAATTCCAGTTCAGTTAAGTTTGATGGTCGCCGAGCATGGACAGCCCGCTTCAAATCATCCCACAGATGTTCAATGATATTCAGGTCAGGGGACTGGGATGGCCATTCCAGAACATTGTAATTGTTCCACTGCATGAATGCCTGAGTAGATTTGGAGCGGTGTTTTGGATCATTGTCTTGCTGAAATATCCATCCCTTGCGTAACTTCAACTTCGTCATTGATTCTTGCGCATTATTGCCAAGAATCTGCTGATACTGAGTTGAATCCATGCGACCCTCAACTTTAACAAGATTCCCAGTGCCGGCATTGGCCACACAGCCCCAAAGCATGATGGAACCTCCACCAAATTTTACTGTGGGTGGCAAGTGTTTTTCTTGGAATGCTGTGTTTTTTAGCCTCCATGCATAACGCCTTTTTGTATGACCAAACAACTCAATCTTTGTTTCATCAGTCCACTGGACCTTCTTCCAAAATGTAACTGGCTTGTCCAAATGTGCTTTTGCTTACCTCAGGCGACTCTGTTTGTGGCGTGCTTGCAGAAACGGCTTCTTTCGCATCACTCTCCCATACAGCTTCTCCTTGTGCAAAGGACCGATGCACAGTGACACCATCTGCAGCAAGATGATGCTGCAGGTCTTTGGAGGTGGTCTGTGGATTGTCCTTGACTGTTCTCACCATTCTTCTTCTCTTCCTTTCTGATATTTTTCTTGGTCTGCCACTTCTGGGCTTAACAAGAACTGTACCTGTGTTCTTCCATTTCCTTACTATGTTCCTCACAGTGGAAACTGACAGGTTAAATCTCTGAGATAACTTTTTGTATCCTTCCCCTGAAAAGCTATGTTGAATAATCTTTGTTTTCAGATCATTTGAGATTTGTTTTGTGGAGCCCATGATGCCACTCTTCATAGGAGAATCAAATTGGAGAACTACTTGCAAGTGGCCACCTTAAATACCTTTTCTCATGATTTGATACACCTGGCTATGAAGTTCAAAGCTCAATGAGGTTACAAACCCAATTTAGTGCTTCAGGAAGTCAGCAAAAAGTTGTTAGGAGTGTTCAAATCAAGAAAATGATAAGGGTGCCCATACTTTTGCACCAGTCAAATTTTGTTTAAATGCAGATTGCACATTTTCTGTTAGTACAATAAACCTCATTTGAATCCAGAAATATAACTGAGTCCATCAGTTATTAGATATATGAAACTGAAATAGCTATTGCAAAAACCAAAATTGTTATAAAGAAAAAAGGTTAACATTAATAGGGGTGCCCAAACTTTAACATATGACTGTTGTAGGATGGAACAGACTTAAATAGTTCAAAAATTCAAAAATGAGCTCCAAATTAAAAAAAACGCCATCCACCTGGCATACAGAATTTTTGAACTCTTTAAGTCTGTTCTATGTTACTGTGTACAACTTTTATGGCTCTCCTGATGAAGAAGTGAGAGTACTTTAAAACAAGTGGAGAATAAACCGTTGTGAAGGACACAGGACTCGTTCCTCCCACGTCACCGATGTGACGTAACTACACAGGCACAGCTCTCCGGCTCCCCCTTTGTGTCTCAGGTCAGTAAGGGAACTGCACCTAGAGCAAATGGCCGCCGGGGAGGATGTCCTGTTACCCGCTGGGTATTCTAAGATTCATAATCAGACTAAAAGCATCAGCCCAAGATTAATTTTATGGTTTAATTGCCTTAAGGGCGCACTAGATAATTACAGAAATATACAGTAAGCTATACAATGGAATTACAATGGATTTGCAGTCAGAGTAAAATATAACAGTAAGGGTACAAGACTTAAAGATATTAAGCTGGAGGTCAATTTACCTGATTGTAGGTTGCATGTGGGTGCCGGGAGCTCTGCAGTCCACAGGTACAAGAATCTTAGTTGCCGGACAGACCCCAAAGCATGGGCCGCTGCTCCCCTTGGCAGATCTGTCCCCAGTTCCTTCTTAGATCATCAACGTCTGGTTCTTCTGTGAGTGTGACTCTCTGCCATGGGCTGCTAGTTCTTAAGCACGCTAGGTCCCTCCCCCTGTGTCAGAGGGTGGGCTAATAATCTCCACCCTTTAGCTCCCTGCAGAACTTATTCCCAATATCTAAGAAAGGGGTAACTTTCAACAGCATGATCGAATCAGGACATGAGAGGTACCAGTGAATGCGGTTTGTTTTGCCAGTCATGTGGAGAGCAAACATCGCCCCATTGGGTTGCTCTATGTATCTCAGGCCCCAGAACCCTCACCGACTCAGGAGTCACATTGCCAGATGCGTGATTTCCTCTGGGTCACTCGGATATTTTTCATGAGTCCATAACTCGAAAGATGTGCTCATAATCCATGATCCTAGGATGGAGCCAGAGAGGCTGGGAGAGACAATGGATGTGTATTTCTGTGTCTTGCTGACAGGTATTTTCTAATTGAGGCCCCCAGGCCCCTTTCTGCCCCATGCTGGCATGGCTGCTACTCAAGCTTTGAAGTACTGTTTTGGGTCTTATCTCATTATCATACTAAAAGGCCTTGCTATTCAACATTGGGCACTAAATCCTGCTTTCTTCAATATGCGTACAGGCCCTGGGGGGGTAGGAGCAGTTAAATCCTTCATCACACCTCCCTGTAATTCTTGTGCACTCAGACCAAAATGGACAGGCCAAGCTCAGACATGAGGCAAGCATTAGGCCCCTTATCCAAGATGGCGGCTGCTCCTTCATCACAACCGCACTGTTACCCTTTGTCATTACTGGGTTCCTTTGTGGGTGAGCATCTCCTAATACTAGAACAATGCGTTGGATCTGCCACCATGTGGAGCTGCAGCAACTCAAAATTTTAACTCTGAAACCTATTTAGTGTTGTATCTCACACAACAGCATTAGTAGAGCAGTACCACTTTTCTTTCTGTACTGTTGTCTGGATAACACCCTATTGCGCTTGTTTGTCCCCATAGAAATTTCTAAACAAGACATCTTTGACCCTTTTGCCCCTATGTATAATTTTGTTTTATGAAGCAGTCTAGTGAGATTTTTTTCACTCCCTATACCCTTTCTTGGTTGTCTAATACATATATACATGGCAGGCTTATTTCCCTTAAGTTCTGCCTCTTCATTCCTGTCTTCAGCCTCTATCTTTATCTCCATCCCAGATTTAACCCTGTTTCTTACTCCTCTGTACTCTGCTATTAAATCCAATGATGTTTCATTACATCATCAATTGAACAGCCAATACCATATGTGCATGCTAAGAGGACTCTGAGATTGTTTCACTCAGTATTTTCCTAAATAAATATGTTAGTCAAGAGGCTTAACTATGATCTCTTACAATATAACCTCATGGCAGCCGCAGTCTCAGCATAATCAGTAACTGTGATGGGAGTTTGCATGCTTCCCAGTAGTACAGACCATGCAAAAACAAGTCTTGCATGCATACTACATCTGGTTAGTATAATTGCACATATGTAGGTTTCATGGGTTTGAATAGACGTAAATGTCCCTAAGGCTATATGCACATGGAGTGTTTTTGCTATGTTTTTGGAGCAGACATTGAGCAGAATGTCATTTTTTAGGAGGATTTTGAGAGTTTCCATTCAGTTTCTGTTCTAAAACCTCCTAAAAAAAACTTTTAGCATACCTAAGGGTATGTGTCAAGGATTTGTGCACATACCTTTAGAAATAAAACCAGTTTCTTCTTATTTGTGATTTATTGTATTCATACCGTATATTTCAATTCAGATATTCAGTTTTGTTTTATTTATTTTTTGCCGGTGGTTCTAAAGTTTATAAGCTGAATCATCAAATTTATGTCGCAATTCTGATCTAAAACAGTTGTAAAATCTATGTGCAATACAACTATTGTGACTTTTGGCACTTCTTGCCAGTTCCAGCCAGCTCTACCAAAGTTGACTTAGTAAGGGTGGAATGTGGGGGTAGGTGGCTCCCGGATGCATGCATGTAATGAGAACATAGGTGTGCGTGCCTGCGTTTTATGGGTAGTAGATGTGCAAAGGCAACACCGTAGAGGATACAAACCACAATAATGGAGGGTATTCTCTCCATTGTCCAAAATTGTTCCTGGGGCCAATGGGACTTTAGTTTGAATGGAGCAATGGTCAGCCATGTGCCCTGATGCTTCATATAATTCCCTAGTATTAAATAATGTGTCTTGGTATTCTTTAATCGTTGATAAAGAACATGATAATTGAGATCACAATTAAAAATCATCCTTGTGTTTGGAAAAATAAATTTAGTTGTCTCTAATACACGGATGACTGAAAAAAAAAAATGGTCTGAAAGAGCAAATCTGCTTCTTCGCAAATCATCAGCTATGGCAGGAGGGACATGATACTGATTTGTTGGCTTAATATATTGACATACAGTAGGTAATGCGCTGCAGCCTTGCAGCGCTGGGGTCCTGGGTTCGAATCCCACCAAGGACAACATCTGCAAGGAGTTTGTATGTTCTCCCCGTGTTTGCGTGGGTTTCCTCCGGGTACTCCGGTTTCCTCCCACACTCCAAAGACATACTGATAGGGAATTTAGATTGTGAGCCCCATCAGGGACAGTGATGAAAATGTGTGCAAACTGTAAAGCGCTGCGGAATATGTTAGCGCTATATAAAAAAAAAAAAAAAAAAAAACCAGTATATTAGCACAATGAGCTCACTGTCTTGGCAGACTTATAGAAAATGCTTAGGGTGGCATGTAGAAACCACATAAAACTAATATGTAAGCAACTGGTGCACTTAATTCTCCAAAATAGTAACATCCATTATACAAAAGTAATTCTTTGTAGTTTACTATTGTAAAATGATGATGCAGAAATGTAAGCAAAATATTGCAAGTATTACAGTCATTAACACATATATCCCTTTTTCCTCCACAGTTTTAACGAAGGAGCGCTACAGTGGGCATAAAATTATTGGCTGGTCTAATAATACCCTGTCAGATATGAACAGCATCAAAGTACAAAATGGAGAACTGGTCATTGCAAAAAGTGGCTTTTACTATATCTATGCCCAGACATATTTCCGTCAGCAGGATGCTGAAGAGAAAGAAAAACAATTGATGCAACACATTTACAAAATGACAAGCTACCGCGATCCCATAGAACTAATGAAAAATGTCAAAACAACATGTTGGTCAAAAGATGCGGAGTATGGACTTCATTCCATTTATCAAGGCGGTGTGTTCAAGCTAAATGAAAAAGATCGGTTATTTGTCACTGTGAATCATGATCATATCCTTGATATGGATGAAAAAGCAACATTTTTCGGTGCTTTTTTATTATTCTGAAGAAATAATGAAGAAACAAGATTGCAAAAGTATCATGAGAATTAAGCATCAAGTACAAAACTGTGCAGCTTAATTCCTTGAGTGTATTGTATCTCACTGACATATTGCATCTAAGTCTTCTATATCTCAGGGATACTAAAAGGCACCAAGAACTGTGTTCAGTAAACCTGATGTTTTTGACTCTGGGAAGCAATGAGATGAAGCCTGAACCATAACTGATTGATCTGGGTCTCCATGCCAAACCTAATTCAGTGGGGACTGGACCGCCCTGCCTTGTTTCACCGTCCTAAAGGAATACTAAACCTAGAAAATGAATGATTAGTGTTAACAGGAGATAAACTTGCTCCCACTGTTTGTTAGTCTGTAGGAATTTCAGTACATTCGTGTGGAAGTCTTGCAGAGAACACAGGTGTAAAGTTCCTTCAAATTCCTCCAATTTTGGCTGGCAGGTTTCTGAGTGGTAGGCCTAATGCTCCTAGTATTTTATAGAAGACAAAGCAGTAGGGAGAGGCTCCTGCTGCAGCCAGCTGTTCCTAAGCCAGACACAGAATTGTGAGGAGGAGGAGGAGCGGAGAAATGGCCGATCTCCTGGGAAGCTTAAGAATTCTTTCTTCATATCTTACTCGTTCTAGTTTTAATATGAGACGAGATAGGAGGGGGTTATGGGATAATTCCTGTAATTTTGCATTATCTATGCTTAGTGTTCCTTTAAGTCTAGGAACTACACCAAATAACAAATCATTGCTCATAATATCTTAAACTATTATATACTCTGCTTAATTCCCAATTGAAGGAACATTTGATAGTAACTAAATGCTGCAGAAAAAATCCAAAACATTTTGACGATTCTGGTAACACTACAATATTTCCATGCTTTTTTTTTTTTTTTTAAATCAAAGTTGTAGCAACTAAGAAGACACAGCAGACTTAGAAAATGTAGCCAATGTGTCGGCATCACTTCATCAGCATGAACAGCTTGTAATTTTGCGAGCCAAAAGACAACTTGCCTGGCTTCTGGATTGTGTGGACATGACGGATGAACATGAAGCATTCTGTGACTGTCCAGTATTGTTCATGTCATATAACAGTCTAGATTAAGTATGACCTGTCAAGAAACAGTACAAGTTCCAAGAGACGATGGTAGCACGCAGAAAAAGACTTTAACCCATGCTAATCCGTATCATTAAGGGCAACATAGATGGAGTGCTCTTGGTGTGCAAGAACTTATATCATCGTTCTCCAATAATAATGGATAAAGGTCTTGGCTTATGGGGAGACCTTCAAATGAGGAAAATCATGAACAAATTGCCTTGTACAGAAATGGACGACCACATTTATTTTCAAGCTATGTGGTAGCTCTTGGGATAAAGATCTAGCCACTTGTGAACTCCTATAAGAGAGATTCTCGCGAGCGCCAGGCCTCAGATGTGGTGTTCTTCCTTTCAAGGGCTCATAGATATCAACGTATTATGGATCCATACATCATTCAAAATGTTGAATTCAACAATAAAAAAGTGGCATGTTCCATCAGATGCCAGTTGATAGAGCTAATTCCCCAGAGAAGCTTTGCTTTTAGGGGAGAATATCCTTATAACATGGTGCTCTATGATGGAGGCATTCTGCAATGGCACATGGAGTGCCTATAGCGCCGACTCTAGAGACTCTTTGTGTCATTATTCTGGATTCTTGTGCATGACTGTGCCTTTGTATGTAGTTGATCTACATCTTACAGTACATGATTTCTCATAGAAATGGCAATAATCTGCTTATATTAAGCAAAAACAACCTTTGAAGACAAAACATGAATGTAGATAATGTACAACCTTGTACAATATTGTAAGTAAGTTTCACATTTTTTTTTATTAAATAGAAGGAATATGTTTTTTCTTATCTCACAAACAGATTAAAATGTTCACCTTTACTAACACATCATATAAAATATGCCACTAATAGGCCTACCAATAAGGGAAAAACCACTGAAGTAAAAATCAATATAAATAATAATAACAGTAATTAATACATTTTGTAGCCATAAGCAAACTTTTACTTATGTGGGACAATTTATTTCATTCCGACTAATGAACTGGTAATTTCAAAAGTCTATATCATTATTATAAATGTATACAGAATTATACATACTTCTCTATGGCTATACATGTTACTTAAAATCTGTTGACTTGAATTCTATTTTTTTTAAATTGGAAATCTTGAATTCTGCTGTAATGTACAATATTCACTTGGATTTTATGATCATCTATCATTTCCAGCAAATGAATTTTTAGTATGCTCCATGTACTTTTTTATACATAAATAAAATCAGAAAACATACACTTGTCTCCTTTCACATGTGTATTTTCTCCGCAGTAAGGTTTGTAAAACCCCTTTTATTTGCATTGAACTGTAAGTTATTGTGGAATCTAAATTGAAAATCCTGTAAAGGGATGTCATTGGCCAAACATGGCCAAAAGTTTTTTTTTACCACTTGGTCACGAGTATCAGGAAGGCCTAAATTGGCTCTGTCAATAAGCCTCAATTTTTCAATTCTGAGGTTTCACTTTGTGGTAATACCGTTGGAATGCTTTTATCAATCCCATTTCTACCAAGAATTGTAAAAATGTATCAGCAATTTATCATTTTTTCAAAGAAATTTACAAAACCTATATTATACATACAGTGCATTGCGAAAGTATTCAGCCCCCTGGAACTTTTCAACCTTTTCCCACATATCATGCTTCAAACATAAAGATACCAAATGTAAATTTTTGGTGAAGAATCAACAACAAGTGGGACACAATTGTGAAGTTGAACGAAATATATTAGTTATTTTAAATTTTTGTGGAAATTCAAAAACTGAAAAGTGGGGCGTGCAATATTATTCGGCCCCTTTAACTTAATACTTTGTTGCGCCACCTTACAGCTGCAAGTTGTTTGGGGTATGTCTCTATCAGTTTTGTACATCGAGATTCTGAAATGCTTGCCCATTCTTCCTTGGCAAACAGCTCGAGCTCAGTGAGGTTTGATGGAGATCGTTTGCGAACAGCAGTTTTCAGCTCTTTCCACAGATTCTCGATTGGATTCAGGTCTGGATTTTGACTTGGCCATTCTAACAACTGGATACGTTTATTTGTGAACCATTCCATTGTAGATTTTGCTTTATGTTTGGGATCATTGTCTTGTTGGAAGACAAATCTCCATCCCAGTCTCAGGTCTGTGGCAGACTCCAACAGGTTTTCTTCAAGAATGGTCCTGTATTTGGCTCCATCCATCTTCCTATCAATTTTAACCATCTTCTCTGTCCCTGCTGAAGAAAAGCAGACCCAAACCATGATGCT
Source organism: Dendrobates tinctorius (assembly GCF_039654945.1). Classification (NCBI taxonomy): domain Eukaryota; kingdom Metazoa; phylum Chordata; class Amphibia; order Anura; family Dendrobatidae; genus Dendrobates; species Dendrobates tinctorius. The sequence continues at coordinate 35,675,479 of NW_027361728.1, forward strand.
GCCACCACCATGTTTGACAGTGGGGATGGTGTGTTCAGGGTGATGAGCTGTATTGCCTTTACGCCAAACATATCATTTGGCATTGTTGCCAAAAAGTTCAATTTTCGTTTCATCTGACCAGCGCACCTTCTTCCACGTTTGGTGTGTCTCCCAGGTGGCTTGCTGCAAACTTTAAACTACACTTTTTATGGATATCTTTGAGAAATGGCTTTCTTCTTGCCACTCTTCCATAAAGACCAAATTTGTGCAGTGTATGACTGATTGTTGTCCTATGGACAGGCTGTCCCACCTCAGCTGTAGATCTCTGCAGTTCATCAAGAGTGATCATAAGCCTCTTGGCTGCATCTCTGATCAGTCTTCTCCTTGTTTGAGATGAAAGTTTAGAGGGACGGCCGGGTCTTGGTAGATTTACAGTGGTATGATACTCCATCCATTTTAATATGATCGCTTGCACAGTGCTCCTTGGGATGTTTAAAGTTTTGGAAATCAGTTTGTATCCAAATCCGGCTTTTAACTTCTTCACAACAGTATCACGGACCTGCCTGTTGTGTTCCTTGGTCTTTATGATGCTCTCTGTGCTTCAAAAAGAACCCTGAGACTATCACAGAGCAGGTGCATTTATACGGAGACTTGATTACACACAGGTGGATTATATTTATCATCATTAGTCATTTAGGACAACATTGAATCATTCAAAGATCCACAATGAACTTCTGGAGTGAGTTTGCTGCACTGAAAGTAAAGGGGCCGAATAATATTGCACGTCCCACTTTTCAGTTTTTGTATTTCCACAAAAATTTAAAATAACCAATAAATTTCACAATTGTGTCCCACTTGTTGTTGATTCTTCACCAAAAATTTACAGTTGGTATCTTTATGTTTGAAGCATGATATGTGGGAAAAGGTTGAAAAGTTCCAGGGTGCCAAATACTTTCGCAAGGCACTATATGTATTTGGATTTCAAGTGACTTTGAGGCACCTATTTTTCATAAAGCCCACAAACAATACCCCATGTTAAAAGCTGCACCCTTAAAAGCATTCAAGAACTTTATTAAGCCTTCAGGTTCTTTACAGGAATTAGCACAAAATGGAATTAAAATTTACTTTTTTTCAACTAAAATGTTGCTTTTCCTAAAATTTTCATTTTCACTTGGTGTATAAGGAGGAAATAGTTTCATAAATTTGTTATGTACTTGTTTTCGAATGCAGTGATGGACCACACTTGGTCATAAACTACTGTTTGGGCACAGGGCAGAGCTCAGAATCGCTGAAATGTCTACTTCTGTACCTGGTCAACCTTTATCTGCACTTGCCTTTTCTGGCTCCATGGGAGTGATTCATAAATGCTTCAGGTACAGTTTGCATTTAATATGGTCTTTCTTTTAATACATTTAGGAGGCCGTAATGGCACAGCGAATATAAAAAACGTAGAGTAGGACTGCCCCATATGGGAAAGCCTTGGCATGGCGGGGTGGCTCAAAATATTGAACACATTTTTGTTAAATGTCTCATTTTGAAATACAGTTAGAAATCAATACGTGCATATGCACTTTATGTATTGCTTTCTGACCACAAGCAGCACTGCTTCTCCCCCTTTTTAGTTCATATTGGTTTGTGGTTGACCACTACTGTTGCCGTTCGCGCTGGGTCATGTTCGCCGTTCTTTCTGTGTTCATTGTGATTGATCTAGGCTGCTGGGCACACTCACAGCAGCCCTGCCCTGCCCCAGGCTCTGCTTGATTGTGCACCTGTGCCTGGGCCTGTGTCACCCTTCATCTGTGGTGCTGGTCAGGCAGTGTGGGGGTTAACCCTGAAATGTCTATTTCCGGACCTGGTCAACCTTTATCTGAACTTGACAGACATAATATTAAGAGTCTTCTGACCAGGTATACCATATGATGGACGATGTGTTTTTGTACATACTCTTAATATTATATCTGTAAGTGTTTTTTCATCAGGCCATTTGGGAATGTGCAATTGAGTAAGGGTAAATACTGTGTTTCAGTGCAGGGCAATTTATGTCTCAATATTGGATACCCTCTTAGTATGTGTGCCCCATTTGCTCACATGTGTATGTCTTGTTTTTCCTCCCCCGTCTTCATGTATCCTTATAATTTTGAATAAAGCTTTTTGCAATTTTTGAATATCTTTGTGGGATAATTGATCGTGGGTTTCTTTGGTGTTGTTATGGTTTAAGTAGCAATTTATCTCCTTATCGTCCTTCTACATTTTGGCCACACGCCATATGACTAGTGTTGAGCGTTCCGATACTGCAAATATCGGGTATCGGCTGATATTCGCTGTATCGGAATTCCGATACCGAGTACCGATATTTTTTCAATATCGGATACCGGATTCGGAAGTCCCCATAATGCAATGATCCACTGTTGTGGCTGTGATTGGCTGCTGAAATGATGTCATCATGATGCGCGGTCTGTGCGCATCATGATGCGGGGTCTGTACGGGCCTGCCTGCCGGGGGTCTGTACGCACCTGCCGGTGGCCTGTGCCGGCTGTCGGGGGTCTGTACGACCTGCCGGTGGCCTGTGCCGGCTGTCGGGGGTCTGTACGGGCCTGCCGGTGGCCTGTGCCGGCTGCCGGGGGTCTGTACGGACCTGCCGGTGGCCTGTGCCGGCTGCCGGGGGTCTGTACGGACCTGCCGGTAGCCTGTGCCGGCTGTTGGGGGTCTGTACAGGCTTGCCGGGGGCCTGTGCCGGCTGCTGGGGGCCTGTGCCGGCTGCCGGGGTTCTGTGCGGGCCTGCTGGGGGTCTTGTGTGTGTGCAGGCATAGTCCGATGGGACTACAAGTCCCATCCGGCTATGCCTGCTACAATGACAGTGATTGACACATTAGCCAATGATGGGACAGTAGTAGTCCCATCATCCGGCTAATGTGTTGAATGTAAAAAAAAAAAAAAACATACTTACTACATACATACTACATATATACAACATTCATACAACATACATACTACATACATACTACATACTTCATATATACTACATTCATACAACATACATACATACTTCATATATACTACATTCATGCAAGATACATACATATATACAACATTCATACAACATACATACATACTACATACAGTCATGGCCAAAAGTATTGACACCCCTGCAATTCTGTCAGATAATACTCAGTTTCTTCCTGAAAATGATTGCAAACACAAATTCTTTGGTATTATTATCATCATTTAATTTGTCTTAAATGAAAAAACACAAAAAGAATTGTCCTAAAGCCAAATTGGATATAATTCCACACCAAACATAAAAAAGAGGGTGGACAAAAGTATTGGCACTGTTCGAAAAATCCTGTGATGCTTCTCTAATTTGTGTAATTAGCAGCACCTGTAACTTACCTGTGGCACCTAACAGGTGTTGGCAATAACTAAATCACACTTGCAGCCAGTTGACATGGATTAAAGTTGACTCAACCTCTGTCCTGTGTCCTTGTGTGTACCACATTGAGCATGGAGAAAAGAAAGAAGACCAAAGAACTGTCTGAGGACTTGAGAAACCAAATTGTGAGGAAGCATGAGCAATCTCAAGGCTACAAGTCCATCTCCAAAGACCTGAATGTTCCTGTGTCTACCGTGCGCAGTGTCATCAAGAAGTTTAAAGCCCATGGCACTGTGGCTAACCTCCCTAGATGTGGACGGAAAAGAAAAATTGACAAGAGATTTCAACGCAAGATTGTGCGGATGTTGGATAAAGAACCTCGACTAACATCCAAACAAGTTCAAGCTGCCCTGCAGTCCGAGGGTACAACAGTGTCAACCCATACTATCCGTCGGCGTCTGAATGAAAAGGGACTGTATGGTAGGAGACCCAGGAAGACCCCACTTCTTACCCCGAGACATAAAAAAGCCAGGCTGGAGTTTGCCAAAACTTACCTGAAAAAGCCTAAAACATTTTGGAAGAATGTTCTTTGGTCAGATGAGACAAAAGTAGAGCTTTTAGGGCAAAAGCATCAACATAGAGTTTACAGGAGAAAAAAGAGGCATTCAAAGAAAAGTACACGGTCCCTACAGTCAAACATGGCGGAGGTTCCCTGATGTTTTGGGGTTGCTTTGCTGCCTCTGGCACTGGACTGCTTGACCGTGTGCATGGCATTATGAAGTCAGAAGACTACCAACAAATTTTGCAGCATAATTTAGGGCCCAGTGTGAGAAAGCTGGGTCTACCTCAGAGGTCATGGGTCTTCCAGCAGGACAATAACCCAAAACACACTTCAAAAAGCACTAGAAAATGGTTTGAGAGAAAGCACTGGAGACTTCTAAGGTGGCCAGCAATGAGTCCAGACCTGAATCCCATAGAACACCTGTGGAGAGATCTAAAAATGGCAGTTTGGAGAAGGCACCCTTCAAATATCAGGGACCTGGAGTAGTTTGCCAAAGAAGAATGATCTAATATTCCAGCAGAGCATTGTAAGAAACTCATTGATGGTTACCGGAAGCGGTTGGTCGCAGTTACTTTGGCTAAAGGTTGTGCAACCAAGTATTAGGTTGAGGGTGCCAATACTTTTGTCCGGCCCATTTTTGGAGTTTTGTGTGAAATGATCAATGTTTTGCTTTTTGCTTCATTCTCTTTTGTGTTTTTTCATTTAAGACAAATTAAATGAAGATAATAATACCAAAGAATTTGTGTTTGCAATCATTTTCAGGAAGAAACTGAGTATTATCTGACAGAATTGCAGGGGTGTCAATACTTTTGGCCATGACTGTACATACTTCATATATACTACATTCATACTACATACATACATACATACTACATATATACTATATTCATACAGCATACATACTACATATTTACTATATTCGTACAACATACATACTACATACATACTTCATATATACTACATTCATACAACATACATACATACTACATACATACTACATATATACTACATTCAAACATACTACATACTACATACATATATACTACATTCATACAACATACATGCATACTACATATATACTATATTCATACAACATACATACTATATACATACTTCATATATACTACATTCATACAACATACATACTACATACATACAACATATATACTACATTCATACAACATACATACACACTACATACATACTACATATATACTATATTCATACAACATACTTCATATATACTACATTCATACAACATACAACATATATACTACATTCATACAGCATACATACATACTACATACATTCTACATATATATATTTTTGCCTAGGCTTTGAATTAGTTCTGGGGAATCTATTTTTGTTTCCCAAACACTGATTACTTCATTCACCATTACTATGATTTTGTGGTTTTATGTGATGTTTAATAAAAGGATCTTTTAAATCTAATTCTTTCTGATGTTCATTTACATTGGGCAGTATGCTCTTCTCATGTGTGAATCTTGTAATACATTCTACATATATACTACATTCATTCAACATACTACATACATACTACATTCATACAACATACATAGTACATACTACATACATACTACATATATACAACATTCATACAACATACATACTTACTACATACATACAACATGCTACAGACATACTACATACATACTACATACAACATACATACTACATACAATACATTCATACATTCATACAATGCATACATATAGACATACAGTACATATAACATAGAGTACATAGTCACCATTACTTGCCACTTTGTTCCCCGAAGCCAGTGTCATCTATGAAAAAATATGAAAATAACAAGCAAACAATATACTACCTGTTCCACAGAAATCCACGACTGTCCCACGACAATCTCCTGCACTGCATCACTGACAGGTTACGATCGTTCACTGGTCTCACTTTATGGCAAAAGCTGCGTGGGAACTTTCTCGCACAGCGATGCCAAAAGTGAGACTAGGGACTATTTACGTGGGACACTCGTGGAACACTCGTGGATTTATGCGGATCAGGTAGTATATCGGTTGTTTGTTATTTTCATATTTTTTCACAGATGACACTGGCTTCGGGGAACAAAGTGACAAGTAATGGTGAGTATGTACTCTATGTTATATGTACTGTATGTCTATGTGTATGTATTGTATGAATGTATTGTATGTAGTATGTATGTTGTATGTATGTTGTATGTCTGTAGCATGTTGTATGTATGTAGTAAGTATGTAGTATGTATTTATGTTGTATGAATGTAGTATATATGTAGTATGTATGTAGTATGTATGTATGTTGTATGAATGTTGTATATATGAAGTATGTATGTATGTTGTATAAATGTAGCATATATGTATGTTGTATGAATGTAGTATATTTTTAGTATGCATGTAGTATGCATGTATGTATGTTGTATGAATGTAATATATATATAGTATGTATGTTGTATGAATGTAGTATGTATGTATGTTGTATGAATGTAGTATGTATGTATGTATGTTGTATGAATGTTGTATATATGTAGTATGTATGTATGTTGTATTAATGTAGTATATATGAAGTATGCATGTAGTATAAATGTAGTATGTATGTAGTATATATGTAGTATGTATGTTGTATGAATGTAGTATGTATGTATGTTGTATGAATGTAGTATGTATGTTGTATTAATGTAGTATATATGAAGTATGTATGTAGTATGTATGTTGTATTAATGTAGTATGTATGAAGTATGTATGTAGTATGTTTGTATGTTGTATGAATGTTGTATATATGTAGTATGTATGTTGTATGAATGTAGTATATATGAAGTATGTATGTAGTATGTATGTTGTATGAATGTAGTATATATGAAGTATGTATGTAGTATGTATGTTGTATAAAAGTAGTATATATGTAGTATGTATGTTGTATGAATGTAGTATATATGAAGTATGTAGTATGTATGTTGTATGAATGTTGTATATATGTAGTATGTATGAATGTAGTATATATGTAGTATGTATGGGGTTTTTTTTTTTTAACATTCAACACATTAGCCGGATGATGGGACTACTACTGTCCCATCATTGGCTAATGTGTCAATCACTGTCATTGTAGCAGGCATAGCCCGATGGGACTTGTAGTCCCATCGGACTATGCCTGCACACACAAAAGACCCCCGGCAGCCAGCACAGGCCCCCGGCAGGCCCGTACAGACCCCCCGATAGCCGGCACAGGCCACCGGCAGGCCAGTACAGACCCCCGGCAGCCGGCAAAGGCCACCGGCAGGCCCGTACAGACCCCCCGACAGCCAGTACAGACCTCCGACAGCCGGCAGACCCCCGGCAGGCCGATACAGACCCCTGGCAGCCGGCACAGGCCCCCGGCAGGCCCATACAGACCCCCGACAGCCGGCACAGGCCCCGGTTGATGCTTTATCTAAGCTGTTCTCCAAAGTTTCCTCTCCAACAGCACCAACAACAACTTTTATGTCTGAGTCCAATTTCCTTGAGGTGATCCATAACAAAGTGGTTGAAAATATATGTGAAGCATACGAGACAGAACCAATTCTCCTGCATCCACTAGATATAAAACTCCCCGAGCATCACCAATCGCATTTTGCGGATTATAAAGATGCATCGGATTATAAGATGCACAACAAAGTTTGAGGAGAAAAATAGGAAAAAAACTTTTTTAAATAAAATGATGGTGCTTCTTACAATCCATGCATCTTATTGCTTACATGGGGTGGTGGCTGCGGTGAAGTGGGATCCGAGGGTCGCTGCTGGAGGAGGCAAGAGTGTAGCGTTGCTGCAGGCAGCAGGCTGGGGTGAGGTGGTGTTCCGATGTGCGCCGCTACGGGTGTTCGGTGGTGCGGGGGCTCTGCTGACATTTTGTGAAAGGCCAGAGCCCCCGCACTTATATGGTTTACTCTGTGGTGGACTCTGGGAAAATGGCTACCCGGGCATGCGCAGATGGAGATCTCAGCACCAAAATCTCGGGAGATGAGATCTCAGCGCTGCACCAGACACCCACAGTGGTGCGCCGCACATCGTAACACCCCCTCATCCCAGCCTGCGGCCTGCAGCAACGCTCCATTCTTGCCTCCTCAAGCAGCGACCCTGGGACCCTGCTTTACCGCGGCCGGTAAGGTATATCCGCACTATAACAAGCACCCCCATTTTCCCCCAAAATTTTGGGGAAAAAAGTGCAACTTATAATCCGAAATATACAGTACATCATCATTGTGGTTATTGCAGCCTCTGTCAATTCTGTTTCGCCCTTAGTGTTCTATATCTATGGACTCTATTGTTGATTTAAGGATGAACAGTTCATCCTACTCGTGGTTGACCAACTCCCCAAAGCAGCACATTTTGTTCCTTGTACAAATTTGTCCTTAGCCAAGAGGGCTGCCGATCTCATAAATCAAAATGTGTTTCATGTTCATGGAGTTGCAGACGAAGCCGTCTTTGATCGTGGAGTACAATTTAAATCACGATTCTGGAAGAATTTTTGTGCAGCATTGGTCATTAATTTCAGCTTATCCTCTCCATTCCATCCCCAATATATTGGTCAGACTGAATGCACTAATAAAACCATGGGGCAATATCTCTGATTCTACATTTGCCATCTTCATAATGGCTGTGCTGATTTGCTTCTTGTAGCAGAGTTTTCATACAACAATTGTCAAAAATTTTCAACTAAACAGACACCATTCATTGCAAATTTGGGGTACCATCCAAGTATTCTCACAATTTTCCTAAATAAACTTCTATTCCTGCAGTCACTGACAGAATAATAATAATAATAATAATAATAATAAATAATAATAAATTTTATTTTTATAGCGCTGACATATTCCGCAGCACTTTACATTTCAGAGGGGGTTTGTACAGACAACAGACATTACAGCATAACAATAATCACATAGATCATAACAGATACCAAGAGGAATGAGGGCCCTGCTCGCAAGCTTACAGTCTATGAGGAAAGAGGGAGACACGAAAGGTGGGTGGTAACAGTTGCCCTGATTGTATGAACCAGCCATAAAGTGTGTGACAGTACAGACACAGAGGGCTAATGGATGCATAAAGCATGTGGGAACATGATGCAGGAAATCTGGTTATGGTAAAACTTTTGGCTGTGCCACACAGGGATAGATTAGGTTAATGTGTTGAGGCGATAGGCCAGTCTGAATAAATGCGTTTTCAGGGCACGCTTAAAATTGTGGGGATTGGCGACTAATCGTATTGACCTGGGAAGTGCATTCCAAAGAATTGGCGTGGCACGTGTAAAGTCTTGGAGACGGGAGTGGGAGGTTCTGACTATTGAGGATACTAACCTCAGGTCATCAGCAGAACGGAGGGCGCGGGTAGGGTGGTATACTGAAACAAGGGAGGAGATGTAGTGTGGTGCTGAGCCATGGAGGGCTTTGTGGGTGAGGGTAATAAGTTTATACTGAATTCTGGAGTGGATGGGTAGCCAGTGTAATGACTGGCACAAGGTAGAGGCATCGCTGTAGCGATTGGTGAGGAATATGATCCTGGCTGCAGCATTCAAGACAGATTGGAGAGGGGAGAGTTTGGTAAGAGGGAGACCGATTAGAAGAGAGTTACAATAGTCCAGACGAGAATGAATAAGAGAAACAGTAAGAGTTTTTGCAGAGTCAAAAGTAAGAAAAGGTCGAATTCTAGAAATGTTTTTGAGGTGCAGATGACAAGAGCGAGCCAGTGATCGAATGTGGGGGGCAAAGGAAAGCTCAGAATCAAGTATGACCCCAAGACAGCGGGCCTGTTGCTGGGGAGTAATAGTGGAGCCACACACAGAAATGGCAATGTCGGGTATAGGTACATTAGTAGAGGGAGGAAACACCAGGAGTTCAGTCTTTGACAGGTTCAGTTTCAGATATAGTGAGGACATGATGTTAGACACAGTGTTTAGACAATCGCCGGTGTTTTCTAGAAAGGCTGGCGTGATGTCAGGAGAAGAAGCGTATAATTGGGTGTCATCAGCATAGAGATGGTACTGGAAACCAAATCTACTGATTGTTTGACCAATAGGGGCAGTGTACAAGGAGAAGAGGAGGGGGCCTAGAACCGATCCTTGGGGGACCCCAACAGTAAGGGGAAGGTGAGAGGAGGAGGAACCGGCAAAAGATACAGTAAAGGAGCGGTCGGAGAGATAGGAGGAGAACCAGGAGAGAACGGTATTCTTGAGGCCAATGGAACGGAGCATAGTGAGGAGGAGCTGATGATCCACCGTGTCGAATGCTGCAGAGAGATCCAAAAGAATTAGCATGGAGGAATGACCATTTGATTTAGCTGTTAGCAGATCATTAGAGACTTTAGTGAGGGCAGTTTCAGTGGAGTGTAAAGAGCGTAAACCGGATACAATCTCTCCAACAGAATCTGGAAATGCTAAAGGGCACATTAAAAATTGCCAAGGAGAAATATAAGGAAGCAGCGGACAAATCTAAAAGACTTTCTCCGAGCCTTCAAGTGGGAGATGAAGTATAGCTTTCTACAAAGAAATTGAAACTTAATTTACCTTCACCAAAACTGGGTCAAAAATGTATCGGTTCTTTCAAAATTATTGGACAAGTTAGCTCAGTAGCTTTCTGTCTTCAACTTTCCAGAACAATGAAGATACATGCAGTGTTTCATGTTTCCTTATTGAAGCTATTTGCTCCAAATTCTTTTCCAGGACAGCGCCTACCTCCTCCTAAACCTGTTGTAATTGGAAGGTCAAGAACATTACATTGTCAAAAGTTCCTGGACTGAAGAATATTCAGAAACAGGTTGCATCACCTAATAAAACGGCAAGGATACAGCCCTGAGGATAATTCCTGGGAACCTGTAGAAAATATTAATGATCCCAGACTGCTTAACCCCTTCCTGACATATGACGTACTATCCCGTCCATGTGCCCTGGGACTTAATTCCCAAGGACAGGATGGTACGTCATATTGGATCATCGGCGCTCACGGGGGGAGCACCGCTGATCGCGCCAGGAACAGTCATGGACCACTCCCAGCACATTAACCTCTGGCACACTGTGATCAAACATGTTCGAAGTGTTACGGGGGCATAGGGAAGAATCGCGCAGGGAGGGGGCTCCCTGCATGCTTCCCTGAGACCCTCGGAACAACACGATCCAAGATGGCTGTGGGGGCCTTCCGGGTCCTGCAGGGAGGTGGCTTGTCAGTGCCTGCTGAGAGCAGGCGCTGAGAAGCCGCCTGCATTGCCTGTCAGATCGCTGATCGGACACAGTGCAGTGCAGAGTGTCACATCAGCGATCTGGCACTATATAGTAATGTCCCCCCTTGGGACAATGTAATAAAGTAAAAAAAAAAGTGTAAAAATAATAATTTAGGCCGGTTTCACATTTGCGCTTTATAGCGCAGCGACGGCCTGCGCACGGCCGCCACTAAGCCCCGCCCCCTGTCGGCTCCCTGCCCGCCCCATCCGGTCATCGCCGCCTACTAGCGCACATGGACGCTTGCGATCTGCGCACCCTATCTTTTAGCATAGGGTGCGCTGGCCATGCGCTAGCAGGATTTTGCCGTGCGCTGCGCACTTTTGAAGGTGCGCCCGTGTGCGCCGAAGGCAGCATGTTGCATTTCGGCGCGCACGGCGCACCTTCAAAAGTGCACAGCGGATGGCAAAATTCTGCTAGCACACGGCCAGCGCATGATCTGCGCACCCTATGATAAAGATAGGGTGCGCAGATCGCAAGCGTCCATGTGTGCTAGTAGGCGGCGATGACCGGATGGGGCGGGCAGGGAGCTGGCAGGGGGCAGGGCTTATCGGCGGCCGTGTGCAGGCCGTCGCTGCGCTATAAAGTGCAAATGTGAAACCGGCCTAAAAATTCCTAAATAGTGTTGAGCATTCCGATACTGCAAATATCGGGTATCAGCCAATATTCGCAGTATCGGAATTCCGATACTGAGCTCCGATACTTTTAGCATATCGAATACCGGAATGGGAAGTTCCCATAATGCTATGAGCCAGTTTGATTTGATTCAGCCAATGAGGAATCCTAAGAAGTGTGGGCACATCCTGTTAGGCATGTGGGCATGTTAACTAATGGCATGGCTGTGATTGGCTGCTGAAATTATGTCATGATGCACTATAAAAGCCGCCGCCATTTTGGGTACAATTCAGTTAGTGACAGGACGCTGCTCTTCTGACTCTGAGGGACAGTAAGACATAGCGATTTGCTATATTGTGCTTTACCCAGGCTACTTTAGCAACCCCTGTGTGAAGCTTTCCTTTGCCTTCCAGCGCTGTTCACAGCTGTCTGCAAGGTCTGTGTGTGAGTGCAGCTCACGCTGTAGTGTGTTCTGCAGCCACCTCTGGTTGTAGGCCGCCCAGCGTGCGTCACTGCCTCATACATATTTTTTTTTTTTATTGCTGCTCATTTTTACTGATTTCTCCTATTAGTGTTCATCCATCCGTATCCATCTACATTGGTTTTAAACACAATATAGGAGTAGATAGCGGAGCCTTTCTGCAGCCTTTCAGTGCTAGTGCACAGTTCTCTGCACTGTTCACGGCTGTCTGTGAGGTCTCTGTGTGTGAGTGCAGCTCACGCTGTAGTGTGTTCTGCAGCCACCTCTGGTTCTAGTCCGCTCGGCGTGCGTCACTGCCTCATACATTGTCCTTTTTTGCTGTAGTGCTGCTTATTTTTCCTGAATTTCTCCTATTAGTGTGCTTCCATCCGTGTCCAGCTAGATTGGTTGCAAACACTATATAGGAGTAGATAGAGGAGCCTTTTTGCTGGCTTGTGCCCTGCAGCCCCATCCAGATTAGTATTAGCCTATTTTTTGAAGCCTCATCTACTGCATTGTAGGTTACCTTCCTGCATTGTAATAGCTCCAAAAAGTTTGTGATACTATTGCTTTAACATCTTTGGTCACATCCTTTTTGTTTTTTTTGAAAAAAAAACACGTAAATAAAGTTCACCAAACACTCCACTTTACAGTTGTGTAGGCCACATTCGCTCATATTAAAGTGTAGTCCACACTTTATAAAAATAGTGTTTCTTATACCTGTTAGCAGCTGTTCAGGAATAAGCACACTAAGCCATTAGTATTTTTCTGCCTATCTTTATCAGTCTACCAAGATGAAGAAGGCAGGGAGTAAGGCACGTGGTCGTGGGCGTGGAGTTTCAGCAGGGAGAGGACATGGGGATTCTGTGCCTGCTGCGGGCACCAGTGACTCAGCATCCCCTAGATTTAAAAAAAAAACAGTCCTTTATGGGCAGCTTTGTAGGAGCTCGCCATACCCCACTGCTGCGGGAGGAACAAATTGAAGCCGTTGTCAGATGGATGGCAGCTAACGCATCAACTTCAATTAGTTCCACATCCTCTCAGGTCCAGAGCACTGAAGAGCAACCATCTGTCTCTTCACCACCTGCCAAATTGCCCAGGCAGTCAGAGAGCCCTGGACAGGAGCAATCTTATTCTCTACTTCTGTTCTCTGAATCTCTTGGCTTGGAAATAGGGGGCCAGCCAAGCAGCATTCTAGAATGTGAAGAAGAGGGACTATGCAGTGATGTGCAACAGCTTTGTCTCTCTGAATCTGAAGAGGCGGGTGGGCCAGTGCCTATGGTCAGCAGTGCAAACCTCAGTACACATCTGATGATGAGTCTCAGGTGCCACTTTCTGGTGCGTACTGTGCTGGTGAGACTACCCAGGAGAAGCAGGTGTTTGAAGAGGGTAGTGTAGATGATGAGGTCCTAGACCCTTCATGGCGTGAGGAACAGGAAGGTGGTGGGAGCAGCTCTGAGGAAGAGATTCCCCGAACGGCCAAGACAGGAGGGAGAGGGAGGGGGCAGACTTGGTTGCCTGTAGCCTCCACTTCGGCACCCATTAGGAGCATTCCTCTTCCAAAACCCAAAACGGGCGCTCCCAGAACTTGCAGTGCGTGGTCCTTTTTTGACACAGTTGCAGATGACATTTGCTTTGTCAAATGCAAGCTGTGTAATCTGAAAGTCAAAAGAGGGAAATGTGTCAGCAACCTCAATACCACAAATATGTGGAAACATGTGCGGACCAAGCACGTGGTGGAGTTACAAAGACACACTGAAGACGTAGGCCAACCTACAGCACCACCTACCACCTCTTCAGCTCGTGTTGTAGCCTCTTCCTCCAGCTCACACACAGCTGGTTTGGCTTCCTCACAGGATCGCCATGGAAGAACCTCTGGCACTGTTGTACAGAGACCCAGTGTAATTACACCAACAGCACCACGTTCCCTGTCATCCTCACACTCCCAGGCCACTCTACAGTCATCGGTAGCACAGGCATGGGAGAAAAGGCGGCCATACTCGGCAAACCATCCCCGAGCACAGGCTCTGTATGCTGGCATTGCCAAACTACTGGCAATTGAAATGCTCTCATTTAGGCTGGTGGAGACTGACACCTTCCGTAACTTCATGGCATTGGCAGTCCCACAATACAATGTGCCCAGCCACTTTTATTTCAGCAGGCAAGCCGTCTCTGCCCTGCAAAAGCATGTGGAGGGAAAAATTAAACATGCGCTACTAAACGCCGTCAGTAGCAAGGTCCACCTGACCACCGATGCGTGGACCAGTAACCATGGACAGGGACAATACCTTTCCCTCACTGCCCATTGGGTAAATGCTGTGGAGCCGGGTACAGATCTTGAGAGTGGCGCTGTACGTGTTCTGCCAACTCCAAGGATAGCAGGAATCCAGTGTGTACACATTGACTGCTCCTCATACTCCAGTTCCTCAGAATCAGTGCTGCAGGAGCCGTCACGGTCTACCTCCACATGGACGCGTGAACGCTTACCTGTTACGACCGATATGAGCACAGCCGTGGCCAAACGTCAACAGGCCGTACTGAAATTAATTTCTTTGGGGAATCGAAGCCACACAGCACAGGAGCTCTGGAATGCCATCAAGCAGGAGAGCGACGTGTGGTTTGTGCCAGCGAATCTCCAGCCAGACTTGGTAGTGTGTGACAATGGCCGAAATCTGGTGGCAGCTCTGGGCCTAGGCAACCTCACTCACATCCCATGTCTGGCACATGTGCTCAACTTGGTCGTGCAGAGTTTTTTGAGGGACTATCCGGATCTTGATGCACTGCTGCCTTCTGGAACATCACATCATATGTGACCTATCCACCTGGTGGAATTCAACGTTACATATGTTGGAGCGGTTGTGTGAGCAGCAGGCAGCAGTAATGGAGTACCAGCTGCATCAGGCGCAAACAAGTCGCACTGCGCGCCGTTCACACTTCACCACCACTGAGTGGGCCTCTATGAAGGACATCTGCCACGTTTTGCGTGCCTTCGATGATTCCACGCAGATGGCGAGTGCAGATGATGCACTAGTCAGCATGACTGTCACCCTTATCTGCCTGCTTCAAAAAACACTGCAAGCACTAAGGGAGGAGGTTTTGGGAGAGAATCATAGAATCATAGCGTTGGAAGGGACCTCCTGGGCCATCTGGTCCAACCCCCTGCTCAAAGCAGGATTCGATAAATCATCCCAGTCAGATGTCTGTCCAGCCTCTGTTTGAAGACTTCCATTGAAGGAGAACTCACCACTTCTCGTGGCAGCTTGTTCCACTCATTGATCACTCTAACTGTCAAGTTTTTTCTAATATCTAATCTGTGTCTCCTCCCATTTAGTTTCATCCCATTGCTTCTAGTCTTTCCTTGTGCAAATGAGAATAAAGTTGATCCTTCTACAATGTGACAGCCCTTTAGATATTTGTAGACAGCTATTAAGTCTCCTCTCAGTCTTCTCTTTTGCAAACTAAACATTCCCAAATCCTGCAACTTTTCCTCATAAGACAGGGTTTGCAGACCAGTCACCATTCTGGTCGCTCTTTTCTGAACTTGCTCCAGTTTGTTGATGTCTTTTTTAAAATGTGGTACCCAAAACTGGACACAATATTCCAGATGAGCTCTGACCAAAGAGGAGTAGAGGGAAATAATGACTTCACGTGATCTAGACTGTATGCTTCTGTTAATACATCCTAGAATTGCATTTGCCTTTTTTGCTGCTGCATCACACTGTTGACTCATATTCAGTCTGTGATCTATTAGTATACCCAAGTCTTTTTCACATGTGCTGTTGTTTAGCCCTATTCCTCCCATTCTGTATATGCTTTTTTCATTTTTATTGCCCAGATGTAGTACTTTGCATTTTTCCCTGTTAAAAACCATTCTGTTAGTTGCTGCCCACTTCTCCAGTTTATTTATATCTTTTTGAATCCTATATCTTTTTGAGGTGGCGGAAGAGGAGTCACAAATGCCATCTGCTTCTGGACAGTCTGCGCAATGTGGTTCCTCACAAAGGCCTAGGCAGGGGACACTTTGTGAGGAGGATGAGGAGGAGTCAATGGAGGAGGAAGACATCTCTCCAGAGGAGGGAGGTACACAATACTCTAGTAGTCAGTATGTAGAGCGAGGGTGGGGTGATGCAGAGCAGGCAGAGATGACACCTCAAGCAGGGGACAGCGTTTCTTGGCCAGTTGGGAGTCTGCAGCACATGGTTGATTTCATGCTGCAGTGCCTGAGAAACGACCGCCACATCGCCCACATTCTCAACACGGCTGATTATTGGGTGTACACCCTCCTAGATTCTCACTACCGGGACAACTTACAAAGCCTCATAACACCGTTGAACCGGGAGCGTAAAATGCGGGAGTACCAAGACACACTGGTGCAGTCCATCATGTTCTCCATTCCACCGGAGAGCAGTGCTGCTAGTGCTTTACAAAGCAGCTCTGTGCGTCGAGGCAGTGGAGGAAGCTCTGCACAAAGAGGGAGCAGAGGCAGCGCCTCAGCACAAGGCAAGACCAGTATGGCCCAAATGTGGCAAAGTTTTGTGTGCCCGCCACAAATGTCTACACCATCACAGACGGCTCCAGTCAGCAGGAGGCAATGTTTCCGTCAAATGGTGACAGACTACATGTCTTGCCCTCTCAGTGTACTCCCAGACGGCTCTTCCCCTTTCAAGTTTTGGGTCTCTAAGCTGGATACATGGCCAGAGCTTAGCCAGTATGCATTGGAGGTGCTGGCTTACCCTGCTGCTAGTGTATTATCGGAACGCGTCTTTAGTGCCGCAGGTGGTGTACTAACAGACCGTCGCATGCGACTATCCTCCGATAACGCTGACTGCTTACTTTTCTGAAAATGAACAAGGCCTGGATCTCGCCGGAATTTGCCAGTCCTCTTCCAGATTAAATAATTGGTTGGCAACAGTATCCAGGTCTCCTGTTGTGTTCATGTTTCTACCACCTGAACTGTAATCCCTGGGCTCCAACACCGCTAGTTGCTGCTCAGAAGTGCCATCTGCACAGAGAAAAACACTAGCTCCTGTGTTAGTGGGGTTCAGTAACGCCAGCTGCTCCCCTGCTGTGTATCTAGCAATATCTCCTCCCTCCATATTCATCCCAACATCAGATATTAAACTTGCTCCAATTAGGCCTCAGCCTACACCACCATTGACCCTGTGCTCCAACACCACCAGTTGTTGCTCAGAACTGCCGTCTGCACAGAGAAAAACACTAGCTTCTGTGTTAGTGGGGTTCAGTGATGCCAGCTGCTCCCCTGCTGTGTGTCCGGCAATATCTCCTGCTCCCTCCACATTCATCCCAACATCAGATATTAAACTTGCTCCAATTAGGCCTCAGCCTACACCATCATTGACCCTGTGCTCCAACACCGCCAGTTGTTGCTCAGAAGTGCCATCTGCACAGAGAAAAACACTAGCTCCTGTGTTAGTGGGGTTCAGTAACACCAGCTGCTCCCCTGCTGTGTGTCTGGCAATATCTCCTCCTGCCTCAACATTCATCCCAACATCAGATATTAAACTTGCTACAATTAGGCCTCAGCCTACACCATCATTGACCCTGGGCTCCAACACCGCCAGTTGTTGCTCAGAAGTGCTGTCTGCACAGAGAAAAACACTAGCTCCTGTGTTAGTGGGGTTCAGTAACGCCAGCTGCTCCCCTGCTGTGTGTCTGGCAATATCTCCTGCTGCCTCAACATTCATCCCAACATCAGATATTAAACTTGCTACAATTAGGCCTCAGCCTACACCATCATTGACCCTGTGCTCCAACACCGCCGGTTGTTGCTCAGAAGTGCTGTCTGCACAGAGAAAAACACTAGCTCCTGTGTTAGTGGGGTTCAGTAACACCAGCTGCTCCCCTGCTGTGTGTCCGGCAATATCTCCTGCTGCCTCCACATTCAACCCAATATCAGATATTAAACTTGCTGCAATTAGGCCTCAGCCTACACCATGATTGACCCTGGGCTCCAACACCGCCAGTTGTTGCTCAGAAGTGCCATCTGCACAGAGAAAAACACTAGCTCCTGTGTTAGTGGGGTTCAGTAACACCAGCTGCTCCCCTGCTGTGTGTCTGGCAATATCTCCTGCTGCCTCAACATTCATCCCAACATCAGATATTAAACTTGCTACAATTAGGCCTCAGCCTACACCATCATTGACCCTGTGCTCCAACACCGCCAGTTGTTGCTCAGAAGTGCTGTCTGCACAGAGAAAAACACTAGCTCCTGTGTTAGTGGGGTTCAGTAACGCCAGCTGCTCCCCTGCTGTGTGTCTGGCAATATCTCCTGCTGCCTGCACATTCATCCCAACATCAGATATTAAACTTGCTACAATTAGGCCTCAGCCTACTCCATGATTGACCCTGTGCTCCAACACCGCCAGTTGTTGCTCAGAAGTGCCGTCTGCACAGAGAAAAACACTAGCTCCTGTGTTAGTGGGGTTCAGTAACACCAGCTGCTCCCCTGCTGTGTGTCCGGCAATTTCGCCTGCTCTGTCCACATTCACACTACTACAGAGCTAAAACTTGCTCCAATTAGGACTCTGCCTCCACTCTGCTTGTACTGTAATCCCTGGGCTCCAACAACACCAGTTGCTGCTCAGAAGTGTCTTTGGCACAGGTATTCCCTCCTGCCCAGCATAGTTCCAGCACGCCAGCTGTTTCCGGGAAGTGTCAACGTCACTTTGCCACCAATACGTTGTCCTGTCTTGTTGCGGTCGGGTTAGCCGACTCTATGGTGCCTGCAGTTTAGGTGCTTCCTATGTGGGCTGCGGTTTCTGGTAATAAAGGCTGGTTCCGTAGTGCCAATAGGACAAGCACCCCCTGTAGGACTGTGGGTTTCTGTAACTGCGGCCGGCTCACGGCCTTGAAACTTTGTTTTTCATGGGTACCTTCTGCTACCCATCCGGGTTCCAGCACCGTCAGCTGGTTCTCGGCAGTGCCTTTGACTTAGGTGCCTCCTTCTCGGTATCAGAGTTCCAGCAACGTCTGCTGGTCCTTGGTAATGCTTTCTAGCACAGGTACCTCCTGCTTAGTCACCGGGTTCCAGTACCGTCAGCTAGTCCTCGGTAGTGCCATTGGCTCTTGTTCCTTCTGCTGCCACTCCGGCTTCCAGCACCGTCAGCTGGTTCTCAGCAGTACCTTTGGCTTAGGTGCCTCCATCTCGGTATCCGAGTTCCAGCAACGTCTGCTGGTCCTTGGTAGTGCTTTCTAGCAGAGGTACCTCCTGCTTAGTTACCGGGTTCCAGTACCGTCAGCTGGTCCTCGGTAGTGCCATTGACTCTTGTAGCTTCTGCTACCCATCCGGGTTCCAGCACCGTCAGCTGGTTCTCGGCAGTGTCTTTGGCACGGGTACTCTCTCCTGCCCAGCCTGGTTCCAGCACGCCAGCTGTTTCCGGGAAGTGTCAACGTCACTTTGTCACCAATACATTGTCCTGTCGTGTTGCGGTCGGGTTAGCCGACTCTATGGTGCCTGCAGTTTAGGTGCTTCCTATGTGGGCTGCGGGATCTGGGAATAAAGGCTGGTTCCATAGTGCCAATAGGACAAGCACCCCCTGTAGGACTGTGGGTTTCGGTAACTGCGGCCGGCTTGCGGCCTTGCAACTTTGTTTTTCATGGGTACCTTCTGCTACCCATCTGCGTTCCAGCACCGTCAGCTGGTTCTCGGCAGTGCCTTTGGCCTAGGTGCCTCCTTCTCGGTATCCGAGTTCCAGCAACGTCTGCTGGTCCTTGGTAGTGCTTTCTAGCACAGGTACCTCCTGCTTAGTCACCGGGTTCCAGTACCATCAGCTGGTCCTCGGTAGTGCCATTGGCTCTTGATCCTTCTGCTGCCCCTCCAGGTTCCAGCACCGTCAGCTGGTTCTCGGTAGTTCCATTGGCTCTTGTTCCCTCTGCTGCCCCTCCGGGTTCCAGCACCGTCAGCTGGTTCTCGGTAGTTCCATTGGCTCTTGATCCTTCTGCTGCCCCTCTGGGTTCCAGCACCGTCAGCTGGTTCTAGGCAGTGCCTTTGGCTTAGGTGCCTCCATCTCGGTATCCGAGTTCCAGCAACGTCTGCTGGTCCTTGGTAGTGCTTTCGAGCACAGGTACCTCCTGCTTAGTAACCGGGTTCCAGTACCATCAGCTGGTCCTCGGTAGTGCCATTGGCTCTTGTTCCTTCTGCTACCCATCTGGGTTCCAGTACCGTCAGCTGGTTCTCGGCAGTTCCTCAGCCTTCTTGTACCTTCTGCTACATTTCCAAGTTCAAACTTTTTGAAATGGTTTTTGGTAGTCACTCTGGATCTCGCTGGCGACAACCCTGAAGACCCCGCAAAGAAGACCAAAAAGATGACCCTGAAGAAGATGACCAAGAGGACAAAGAACATGAAGACAACCACCAACATACAGCACAACAAGAGACAGAAGACCAAGAAGCAGAAGAACAAAAAGCAGAAGAACATTAAGCATAAGACTAAAAATCAGAGCAAAAGATATTATCTAAATTATAAGCAGAAGAAGACTAAGCAGTGTATGGGGGTGAGTCCTTTCCTCCTCGTGGTGCCCCTGGAAAATGCCTGCTGCTGCAGGTCAAACTGAACGCGGACAAATCCTGTTGTAAATCTTTTGTGACAGGCAGAACGGAAGGTGTAATCTTCAAACTTTTATAGATAACAACTACAGGAATGCCTGTCACAAATAAGAATATGATGAAGAAGAAGAAGAATAGGAAGAAGATGAAGAAGTAGAATATGAAGAATAATAGTTGAATAAGAAGAATATGAAGATTGTAAAAAAAAAGAATAATAGGAAGAAGGTGAAGAAGAAGATGAATAAGGTGAAGAAGTTGATGAAAAAGATGCTGCTGCTGCTGAGGATCATGAAGGAGAAAGTGTGGGAGAAGTAAAACAGAAGGTGAAGAGCATGGAAGTACTGAAACATACATATCTAACAAAGGTTAACATAGTCAATATCTTTGTAACGCCGAACGTCTTAAAAAAAAAATTAATTCCTGCTATTCCATTTGATTGGGCTAAACCTCTATGCCTTTAATATCTCCTCCACCTCCCCCAATACATTCTACATTATTCTTAGTTGTTTTTCTTCATGTAGAATTAACCTACAAGGAAGAAAAGGGTTTATTTTAATTCCGATATTTCTGTCCCATTGACTTGCATTGGTTTCCTGTATCGGAATCGTCGATATCCGATACTTCTTGGGTATCGGTCTGATCCAATCCGATCCGATATTTCACGATATCGGAAGGTTTCTCTCAACACTATTCCTAAATAAAGAAAAAAAAAATCCCCAATAAATTTATTTCTTTTTGAAAATAAAAACAAACAATAAAAGTACACATATTTGGTATCGCTGCATCCTTAATGACCCACCCTATAAAATTGTCCCACTAGCTATCCCCTTTAGTGAACCCCTTCAAAAAACAATGCTTTATCATCATACTGCCAAACAAAAAGTGCACGTGATCAAAAAGACGGGTATAAATAAACATGGTACTGCTGAAAACGTCATCTTGTCCCGCAAAAAAACGAGCTGCCATATAGCATCATCAGTGAAAAAATGAAAAAAGTTATAGCTCGCAGAATAAAACGATGGAAAAATAATTATCTTTTATATAAAATAGTTTTTATTGTATAAAAGCGCCAAAACATAAAAAAATTATATAAATGAGGTATCACTGTAATCATACTAACCGGAAGAATAAAACCGCTTTATGAATTTTATCACACGTGGAGCGGTGTCAACGCCCCCCCCCAAAAAAAATTGCTGTTTTTTGTTCATTCTGCATCCCAAAAAACGGAATAAAAAGCGATCAAAAAAGTCATGTGCCCAAAAATGGTACCAATAAAAACGTTAACTCATCCCGCAAAAAATAAGACCTCACATGACTCTGTGGGCCAAAATATGGAAAAATTACAGCTCTCAAAATGTGGTGATGCAAAAACTTTGCAATAAAAAGCGTCTTTTAGTGTTTGACAGCTGCCAAACATAAAAACTTGCTATAAATAGTAAATCAAACCCCCCTTTATCATCCCCTTAGTTAGGGAAAAATAATAAAATTGAAAAAATGTATTTATTTCCATTTTCCCATTAGGGTTAGGGCTATGGTTAGGTTTAGGGCAAGAGATAGGGCTAGGGTTAGGGTTAGGGGTGTGTTAGGGTTAGGGTTGGAGTTAGAATTGGGGGGGTTTCCACTGTTCAGGCAAATCAGGGGCTCTCCAAATGCGACATGGCGTCTGATCTCAATTCCAGCCAATTCTGCATTGAAAAAGTCAAACGTGCTCCTTCCCTTCCAAGCTCTGCCATGTGCCCAAACAGTGGTTTACACCCACATATGGGGTATCAACCTACTCAGGAGAAATTGGACCCCAAAAGTTGTTGTGTAATTTGTGCTGTTACCCTTGGGAAAATAAAAAATTGGGGACTAAAATATCATTTTTGTGGTAAAAAATATGTTTTTTTTATTTTTATGGCTCTACGTTATAAAATTCTGTGAAGCACTTGAGGGTTCAATGTGCTCACCACACATCTAGATAAGTTCCTGGGGGGTCTAGTTTCCAAAATGGGGTCACTTGTGGATAGTTTCCACTGTTTAGGCACATCAGAGGCTCTCCAAACGCGACATGACACCCGCAGACCATTCCATCAAAGTCTGCATTCCAAAACGTCACTACTTCCCTTCCAAGCCCCGACGTGTGCCCATACAGTAGTTTTCTCCCACATATGGGGTATCAGCGTACTCAGGACAAATTGCACAACAACTTTTGGGGTCCGATTTCTCCCGTTACCCTTAGGAAAAGAACATTGGGGCAAAAACATCATTTTGGTTAAAAAAAATATGATTTTTTTTTACGGCTCTACATTATAAACTTCTGTGAAGCACTTGGGGGTTCAAAGGGCTCACCACACATCTAGATAAGTTCCTTAGGGGGTCTAGTTTCCAAAATGGTGTCACTTGTGTGGAGTTTCCACTGTTTAGGGACATCAGGGGCTCTCCAAACGCGACAAGGCGATCGATCTTAATTCCAGCCAATTTTGCTTTGAAAAAGTAAAATGGCGCTCCTTCCATTCTAAGCTCTGCCATGTGCTCAAACAGAGGTTTACCCCCACATGTGATATATCAGCGTACTAAGGACAAATTGCATAACTTTTAGGGTCTAATTTCTAATGTTACCCTTGGGAAAGTAAAAAATTGGGGACTAAAAGATCATTTTTGTGGAAAAAAATAAGATTTTTTTTCTTTTTATGGCTCTACATTATAAACTTCTGTAAAGCAGATGGGGGTTCGAAGTGCTCACCACACATCTAGTTAAGTTCCTTGGGGGGTCTAGTTTCCAAAATAGGGTCACTTGTGGATGGTTTCCACTGTTTAGGCACATCAGGGGCTCTCCAAACGTGACATGACACCTGCAAACCATTCTATCAAAGTCTGCATTCCAAAACGTCACTACTTCCCTTCAGAGCCCCAACGCGTGCCCATACAGTAGTTTTCTCCCACATATGGGGTATCAGGGTACTCAGGACAAATTGGAAAACAACTTTTGGGGTCTAATTTCTCCTTTTACCCTAGAGAAAATAAAATATTGGGGATGAAAAAATCATTTTTGTGAATAAATATGATTTTTTATTTTTAAGGCTCTACGTTATAAACTTCTGTGAAGCACTTGGGGGTTCAAAGTGCTCACTTCACATCTAGATACGTTCTTTAGGGGGTCTACTTTTCAAAATGGTGTCATTTGTGTGGGGTTTTCACTGCTTATGCACATCAGGAACTCTCCAAACGCAACATGGCATGCAATCTCAATTCCAGCCAATTTTGTAGTGAAAAGTCAAACGGCAATCATTCCCTTCCAAGCTCTGCTATGCGCCCAAACAGTGGTTTACCTGCATATATGGGGTAGCCTACTATGGACAAATTATACAACAGCTTTTGGGGTCCAAATTCTCCTGTTACCCTTGGTAAAATAAAAAATTTTTGGATCTTAAGTAAATTTTTTGTGAAGAAAAGTTAAATGTTCTTTTTTTTAAACATTCCAAAAATTCCTGTGAAGCACCTGAAGGGTTAACAAACATCTTGAATGTGGTTATGTTTTTAGAATGGTGTTACTTTTGGATATTTTCTGTCATATAGACCCCTCAAAGTGATTTCAAATGTGATGTGGTCCCTAAAAAAAAATGGTGTTGCAAAAATGACAAAATTTTGGTTCCAAAATTGTGCTGATGTAAAGTAAACATGTGGAAAATGTTACTTATTAAGTATTTTATGTGACATATCTCGGTGATTTAAGGGCATGAAAATTCAAAGTTGGAAAATTGCTAAATTTTCTAAAATTTTCACCAAATTTCCATTTTTTTCCACAAATAAATGCAAGTCATATCAAAGAAATGTTACCACTCTCATGAACTACAATATGTCATGAGAAAATAATGTCAGAATCACCAGGATCCATGGAAGCGTTCCAGAGTATTACCTTATAAATGGACAGTGGTCAGAATTGTAAATATTGACCTGGTCATTAACATGCAAACCACCCTTGGGGGTAAAGGGGTTAAAAGTGATTCTTATTAACCCCATATATAGTTTTCCTGTTCTATTAGGATTTTCCTGACATTTTCTTAGCTATGTTTTACCACAAAAGCCATGGTCCATAATCAGCTTACAACACAGCAAAAGGATCTCATTGATGAAAGTTATGATGAGTCAATAGAAATGTACAATAAATTTCCAAGGCATTAGATATACAATGGAACACTGAGAGGATGGTCATGAAGAAGTGGCTTAAATATGTCACAACAGTACCATTAGCAGGAATTGGATATCTCTGAAAAATTGATGAACAGACCAGAAAAAAACTGGACCAGGAGGCTGCCAATAGGCTAACAGCAACATTAAAGGATATTCAGGAATTTCTGGCAAGTGCTGGTCATGTGCTCCATGTGACAGCGATCTCCTATACTCTTCCTATGTCTGGCCTGTGGGGGTATGTTGGCAATACATAAGCTTTTCTTACAAAGAAAAACATCTGAACTCCAACTATGTTTTGCTAAAACCTTCTTGTAATCTGTCAAAAGCATGTGGGAAAACATGTCATGGTATGTTTGGCGCAAAGCCTTATGCTACGAATTCCAAAAAGAACACATTACTCACAGTTAAGTCCGATATACCCCGAGACACACAATGGAGGAGATGGATAAATTACTTTCTCCGACTCCTGCACAGTCGTGCTGTGATTCTCTCATGCAACACTCCATGAGCTCCACAGCTGTAGCTGAGCATCATTAGCATATCGCAACTGATATTCTCGTTTAGCATCCGCATCAGTATCTCGCCATTAACACATCACAACTGATGCTCTCGAATAGCATCTGATGTGACAGCATCGGATACCATTTGCTAGTGTAATTCCAGCCTTATACTCATATACAGAGAAGAGAAAAAGTGCAACAATGTTTTGAACTTCTGACTTTCAGGCTCCATATCTCACCATCCACTACTGCTTTGATTGCGAGACTATCATCTGTCATGATTGTGTTGCCAGGTAACCAGGGACCTGGGGCTTCTTCCCTGTCCCTAACGCTAGGGGGTGCCCTAGCGCAACCTGTTCCTCAGGTTAATTCTGAAGGTGAAAAGGCCGGGGCCATGTACCTTACCTCAGCTTATGAATCTGATGCGCCCCAGAGGCCATGGGATACTCAGCGCCGGGACCGTTAACTTCAATGGGAAAAGTCACAGTGGCAGTGACTCAGTCCGTGGCCTCAGGCGGTCAAGTAAAAGGGGTTGAATTGAATGGGGATAAAGTCTATGAAGTGATTCATGACGCCACCTGTGGTTTCTGGTCAGATTGACCAGCGCTGCGGTGTTGCTTCTCTGGGACAGATGTTAGGTGCAGCTGAGATGTTGAAGCCCTCCACAGGTAGAGCTGTAGTCCCAGGGCAGAAGAGTGGAATGGGTAGATGGTGAGGTGATGTAGAAGGGAGGATGTTGCCGTGCTGGATGAGTGGCGCAGAAAGAATGCGGAGGACACAGTGGCATGTAGTTCAATGGGCTTTACTCACAGTTCTGCTGTACACACAGATACCCGCTTCAGTGCTGCGTCCTCCAGGAGAGGGGTCCAGCCAACTTTCAGATAAGATTCACCTTTCCAGCTTTCCCAGTCAGTGTGTGCCTTTCCTGGTTATTACCAATTTGCTGCTAAAACTCCTTCCTTCCATTCCAGCACTTCACAGTTGTCGTTCTGGGCCAGCTGCTGTGAATCCTGTTCAGACTATGCCTCACCGTTTCTGTGATTCTATATAGCACCTTTCTAGTCGGACTAACCGTGGTAGGGGCGATGGTCCATAAAGTAACCAAAGCTGTCAGCTTGCTAGTGGCACCCTGAAGAATGCGATCTAGGCTAGGGGCCGTTCCCTTTGTGACCAGCTTCTCCCTCCACCTGACCTGTAGTCAGCATGGATAAGGGACCCACGTGGAGTTCGCTCCAGCCGTGTCCCAGAAGAACCTTCTTTCCTAGGGAGCTTCGCTTGTGTTCCAATCTGTCCAGCAGCCTCCAGGCAGTAGAGCTGCTGCAGACACATCCTTATGCTTTCCCTCCCTCAGAGGGATCTGATCTCACTTTCTATCCTGCTCCCGCTCTAAGCTATGCTCCGCCCACCTCCCAGCACTCTTCGTGTTCCAAGCAGGGAGCCATAATGGGTGCTCTGCTACACTACTAGTGTGTGTGGGGTGTGGGTTTGGACTCTGGTTGGGTGCACTCACCTTACCTGGTTGTGGGGTACCACACCTCTGGGTGAGGTGCAGTACCTCTGTGGCGACTGGACCCTCAGGGGCGCCACATTCCCCCGTTAAACCCAGCACATCCGCGGGCTGAAATAAAGCAAGGATGTTACAGGAAGAAAATACAAAATTATATTTTTTTAAAACAATACTGCCAGCAGTCAACATTATATTACTATCAAACATCTTCTGTCAAAGAGAGGTACCATTACTTTAAACGTTACCTAAAAATAACTTTATTTTTACTACTTATAACTCTAGGTGCTGCCGGGTGACAACCGCTGACTATGGTTCGTTACCTGGTTCAATTTTTATTCAACAACTTCACATTTTTATTAAATATCACTACCAGCTATACTCTGTAAAAAATCTGTTTCTAATACCATAGCTATACAATACTATCAACATTTTTATTAGACAATGTATAAAGTGCTTCATTAAACTGTAATGAGTCTTGTGAGTAGTGGACAATGTCCCAGCCGGGGTGTCTTGCAGTGTCCCTTTTGCTGGTGGAGGACCCACCCTAAACCTCCAACGGTGGTCCTGGGTGCTGCAGGACTTGCTGGTACTTTCCTTTAGACCCAGCTTTCGGCCACACCCGTGGGTTTTTGTTTAGGTTTCTGGTAGTCCTTGTTTTGCAGAGGTTAAAGTAAAACCAAGAGGGAGCACCTAAAGAGGTGCAAACTATTTACAGGGAAGAGTTTAAGGATCACTCCTTGTCCATGATCTCAGCAGTTTTTAAACTTTTAAGGAAACTAATGCCAAACTAAGGCAAACCGAAAATGACAAACAATGAGGCCACAACGGCGCCCATACCCTCCCGGGTAGCTGTTCAGTTGCAAGAAAGTTGCTTACTTGGGTCCACCTCCTGGGGTGTTGGAGGCCTGGTAACCCTTTTGCTTCCAGGGAAGCACTTCACGGCAACCTCTTGTAGCAGTGGTGGTGATGGTAGTATCTCTCATTGGTGTTGTGGCTTGATCTTGGGCCACCTGGGATAGCTGCAGGATCCGGAGCGGGCCGCGCTTGAGGGCCGTTTTCAGGTGAGGTCAATGGCACCTCCAGGGTGTTGTCTGGGGCTTCCGGCAGTGTGGTCTGGGCGGTGGCCGCAGTGGGTACTGGCGGCGGTGATACCTGATCAGCGGTAGTTGGTACTGGTAGTGAGGGAACCTTCTCAGCAGACCCCTCTTGGGCGTGCTGTCTCCGCTGCTCCAGCAAGGCCTGCCTCAGCTGCAGGCTGTGGTTCAGCTGAGCGATCTCCTCCTCCAGCTGCCTCAGGTCTATATCTTCCAGTGGGCCAGAGACTACAACGATCGTGCCGGGGGAAAGTTGCTCATCTCCTCCGCGCTCTCCTAGCCTCTGTCCACCTTCCATGATGGCTGCTGGGGGTTGTGGCTTCTTCCTGGCTTTTCTTCCCACCACTGAGCTTCTCTTTAAAGTCACTTAAGGTGTGCGATTCGCCAGTGTACTGTGGCAGCCATGTCGCACAAGGTATATAAGGCATGGTGAGATGGTGAGAGGCAATATGGGAGCTGCAGCTGTTGCACCCTGAGCGTTGCCAGGATTAGACATCTTCCCCCTCAGATAACGCTTGAAGGGGTGCGACTCACTGCTTCAGTTGCTGCAGGTCATTGCTCCTGTAGGACTTTAGGCACGCACGGTATCCTGCTATGATTGGGTCACCGAGGAGGAGAGCAAGACCAAGCAAAGCCACAGGAAACCAGAGAGATTGGTAACTAAGCGGATTGCAGACCCCTGATCCTATCCACACAAGTAGCAGTAGCCGTGGAGCATACCTACGATGATCCTAGATGCCTCGGCACAGCCGGAGAGCTAAATAAGCCTAAAGCAAGAAAGGGGAAATCTAAACTGCCCCAGAGCAGACCCCAAAGGAATAGATAGCCCCCAAACATATATTGTCGGTGAGACAAGAAGAAAACACAAACGCAGGTAGGAAAATAGACTGAGCAAACGATGGGGCCCACACTAACTAGACAGGACAGGAAAGGAAAGACACTGTCTGCAATCACGCAAAAAACCCTGCAAAAAATGTCCAACACGTCTGAGAAAAATACTGAAGTCACACGACTTCACCCACTATATCAGCACTCTGGTATATTCTGAAAGCAGAGCAAAAAGAGGCCAATCTAATAAGGGACAAAAACAAACAGGCACAAGCAGTAACATATGGATGGAGATTCAGCACAGCCCCAGACGGAGCTGGCTGACCACACTAAGCTGAAATAGACAAAACCAGATCAAATGTGAACAATAACAAAAGAACACTTAGCTGAGCATGCAGGGACTGAGCTGGAAACTAAGACCTCAGGAGGCAGGAAAAAATCACCAGCAGGGATAGAGGGAGTCAGCTGTCTTAAATCCAGTCAGAAACCCCAGATCTCCAATCGTCCTCCTCATTATCAGGTGGCAAGCCTCTGTTAATCAGATCAGCTCCATTACCTCCAGTAACCACCAGAGGGAGCCCAGAAAGAGAACTCGTGACCCCTCTGTCAATATAACCAGCTCCATTATCTTCACTAGTAACCAGAGATAGGCCAGAAAGTGAATTCACAACAGTATCCTGTTCATGACACCAGTAATGACGCACCCCAGAGGCCGTGGGATACTCGGCGCCGGGCCCGTTAATTTCAATGGGAAAAGTCACAGTGGCAGTGACCCGCTCCGTGGTCTCAGGTGGTCATGTAAAAGGGGTTGAATTTAATGGGCATAAAGTCTATGAAGTTATTCGTGATGCCACCTGTGGTTTCTGGTCAGATTGACCAGCGCTGCGGTGTTGCTTCTCTGGGACAGATGTTAGGTGCAGCTGAGATGTTGAAGCCCTCCACAGGTAGAGCTGTAGTCCCAGAGCAGAAGAGTGGAATGGGTAGATGGTGAGGTGATGTAGAAGGGAGGATGTAGCCGTGCTGGGTGAGCGGCGCAGAAAGAATGCGGTGGACACAGTGGCATGTAGTTCAATGGGCTTTACTCACAGTTCTGCTGTACACACAGATACCCGCTTCAGTGCTTCGTCCTCCAGGTGAGGTGTCCAGCCAACTTCCAGATAAGATGAAATGCACCTTTCCAGCTTTCCCAGTCAGTGTGTGCCTTTCCTGGTTGTTACCAAACAATTTGCTGCTAAAACTCCTTCCTTCCATTCCAGCACTTCACAGTTGTCGTTCTGGGCCAGCTGCTGTGAATCCTGTTCAGACAATGCCTCACCGTTTCTGTGATTCTATATAGTTCTATATAGTGCCTTTCCAGTCGGACTAACCGTGGTAGGGGCGATGGTCCATAAAGTAACCAAAGCTGTCAGTTTGCTAGTGGCACCCTGAAGAATGCGATCTAGGCTAGGGGCCGTTCCCTTTGTGACCAGCTTCTCCCTCCACCTGACCTATAGTCAGCATGGATAAGGGACCCATGGGGAGTTCGCTCCAGCCGTGTCCCAGAAGAACCTTCTTTCCTAGGGAGCTTCCCTTGTGTTCCAATCCGTCCAGCAGCCTCTAAGCAGTAGGGCTGCTGCAGACACATCCTTCTGCTTTCGCTCCCTCAAAGGGATCTGATCTCACTTTCTATCCTGCTCCCCTCTAAGCTACGCTCCGCCAACCTCCCAGCACTCTTCATGTTCCAAGCAGGGAGCCATAAAGGGTGCTCTGCTACACTACTAGTATGTGTGGGGTGTGGGTGTTGGAATCTGGTCGGGTGCACTCACCTTACCTGGTTGTGGGGTACCACACATCTGGGTGAGGTGCAGTACCTCTGTGGCAACTGGACCCTCAGGGGTGCCACAAATCCACCCTCAGTCTGTACCCTTCCCCCACCCAGGGAAGAGGGGAGTAGTAGTGCACCGCAGTACACCAACCAGACTAACAAGGTAACACGAACAGGGGTAACAGAAAATACCAAACATGCAAATATACACTCACATATCACAAAGGTTTGTGACGGGGAGTGGAGGATGGGTTTAAACCAAAGTAGGAGAAAAAAGGGAATTATCACATACTCAAAACCTAGCAACCGTCACAGATAAATCCACCAACTGACTACTCAAATAACCACCAACACCTATCCTACTAGCCATGCAGAATAGATAGTTCTGACTATGTGTGTAAAGGTCCCGTTACATTTAGCGATGCACCAGCGATCCCGACAACGATACAACCCGGTCAGGATCGTTGGTGCATCGCTAAATGGTTGCTTATGAGCTGCCAAACAGGCAGATCTCACCAGCAATGCAGCAGCGGTCGTCGGTCATCACTTACCTGTCACACGCAGCGAGGGTGATGTCTTCCGCCTGTCCATAGAGTCGCTCGTCGGCGCCAGCAGGAAGCCGATGACGAGAAATGGACCAGCGATATCCAGCAGCAAGCCGGGTCGGAGGTAAGTGTCACATGTAGCAAGATCGCTAGCGATATCGCTGTTGTTTCACAAAATCGGTGATGCTTTAGCGATATATCGCTAGCGATCTCGCTATGTGTGAAGGGGGCTTTAGTCAGGACTCAGGTAATATAGGGTATGGGAGTGGCTAACAGTGCTCAGTTGAGAGCCTTAGCTCCAAGAGCTCTCAATAGAGCTGTTTAACTCCTGTACTGTTTAAAGAAATTTACACCATTTAATAAGAAGGTGAAGTGCATCAATTCAGTGCAGGAGTAGGAGAAATTAGATCTTCCTGGGATCTTCCTGCTCCTTTCTGTCATGGTAAATGGCACCATCATTTTATAGACAATCATCTTGGCTATCTGATACATAAATCTGACTTGCAACTATTTAGCATATGATTAGTTATGCAGATTCTTGTCATGCCACTGCATTGTTGCTGTTTTATTCCTGGTGGTGGAAAAATATTTTTCTTCCTATATACTACAAAATACAACCTGCTCTCACACTTCCTAATAGCTCGGTGTGTTATTAGGTGGATTCTCAAGTGAAAGATCATTGGTTCGGAGCAGCCATGAAGGCGATTTCCTGAGAAAAGCGAAACGGTATCATCCAGCTCATCAATAGCGGTCTCTTGGCCAAGAAAATTGACAAACTGCATCATGTAAGTGCCATGACAGTTGCAAGAGTGTGAAATGAAGTCTGTCCATGCACTCAGAAGCCAAAAGGTGGACATCCAGGTAAAATATCGGAGTCAACAAGTCAACCCATCCCAAAGTCTATCAGTTCTGGCGTAACAAACACGGCAGTGGAAGTGGCTCATATGCTTCATAATAGTGAGATCACAGACATCAATACAAGCACTGTTCAACACACATTAGACAAGTCTGCAATGGTGGCTCAAAAACTGGTGAAAAAACTTCCACTTCAGTATTGTCATAAGAAGCGTAGGCTCGAGTTTGCAAACAAGTACGAAAAGTGGACATTTAAAGATTTGAAACAGGTGATTTCGCACGATGACACGAAAGTCAATAGACTAGGAAAGTCAATACACTAGACTCTGAAAGGTGCAAATGGGTCTGAAAGAAACAAGGGAAAAAGGGGCAAACAGATTGAGAAATTGAAGGAAATGTTAAGTTCGGTGGAGGAAGCCTGATGCTATGGGGTCGTTTCACAGGCAAAGCCATTGGATACTTGACCAGAATTGATGGTGATCTCAATGCTGAGCTATATGTGAGTATCCTACAAGATAAGTTACTTTGTACACTAAAGTGCTATGGGTATGAAATGTACAGCATAGTGTTCCAACAGAACAAAAATTCGAAGCATATGTCAAAATTGGTGAAAAAATGGTTAAATACCACTGAAGTAATGGTGCTGGATTGGCCCCCAACCGTTAACCCAATCAAACACTTGTGGGCAGGACTGAAGAAAAACTGTATACATACCCAAGTGAATCGACCAGTATGCACCAACTTTGGGAACGTGTAGAAGAGACCTGAGATCAAATTTCGGTTGAAACATGTTTGAATCTGATAGAGAGCATGCCAAGAAGGATTCAGGCTATGTTGAAAGCCAAAGGTGGAGTTACAAAATACTATTAAAATAATTAAAATTAAAATTTAGATCTTAAGGAGCAAAACAGTAACAATGCAGTGACATGGCACGAATCTGCATAACTAATCATATGCTAAATAGTTGGAAGTCAAATTTAAGTATGAGATATAGAAGTTGATTGTCTATAAAATGATGGCAGTCTCAAGTTCAAAGCAGAAGTGGATAATGAGATATGGAAATATTGTTACCCTTTTGTTCTTCACTGTACATCCAGAAGAAGGAAAGCTGCTGATATCTCAATCCATCGGATGTACATGATACATCCAAAGGCAAAGAGAGTGAAGCCAGCACTGATTGCACACAGGGATTGCGTGACATAACAATGTTAGGAGATATCAGAGAGAGCCAGTGCCAACACCGCTGGGAAGGTGCCATCACTGGAGGTGAGTATAAGTGTTATTATTTTATAAGGGAAAACACACAGATAGAGAAGGGGTTGTCTGAGTAGTGAACAACCTCTTTAAGTCACAAAAAGATTAAAAAAGTAACATTTAAAAATAAAAATCCTTTTTATAAAATATATATTTTGTGTAGCACTGAACCTCAAAAATAGCCTTCTCTTATAGTGGATAAAGGGTACCTGTCAGTTGATTCATGCTGCCTAAGACAGAGTCAGCATGTATCTGAGCCTGGCTGCATTATTGCAGCCATATAGGTTTTTGAGACCCCTTATTTATACGGACCAACTAGTGGCACAAAACAACCACCGATCAGTAAATATTTATCTAACAGCAGTCTTAACCCCTTAACGACCGCCGATACGCCTTTTAACAGCGGTAAGTAAGGGTACTTAAACCAAAGAGCCGTTAATTCACGGCGCTGTGGAGTAAGTAAATAGCGCCCCCCAGTGTCGGATTTTTTCCTGGGTCTCGGCTGCAGGGGGTAGCCGAGACCCCAGAGAACATGAATCGGGTCAGTTTTTACCGACCCCGATTTTGCGATCGCCGTTTTTAACCCTATAACGGCGATCGCAAAAAAAGCCGCAATTTTTGCATTTAATTTCTCTTTCCTCTGATGTGATCGCACAGCAGAGGAGAGAGAAATAGGGTCCCCGATCCCCCCCTGTACCTCCCGGTGGTCCTGGATTCCCTCCCGGTGGTCCTCTGTCCCGCCGGGGTCCTCCGGTGGGCGCCAGCATATTGGATCCGGAAGAATATGGCGGGCGCATGTGCAGTGCGCCCGCCGCAAATCTGCCGGCTGGCAGATTCATTTTGATCACTATGATAAACTATGATAGTGATCAAAATAAAAAAAAATATTAAATACCCCCCCCCGTTTATCACCCCCTTAGTTAGGCCGGTTTCACACTAGCGCATTTTCAACGCGCGCACGGCCGGGGGTAGCTCCGCCCCCGATCCGGCTCTCTGCCCGGCGTGCCCGCCCCTTCCTTGTAGCGCCGCCTCCTAGCGGACAGCGGCGCCTGCGATCGGCGCACCCTATCTTTAGCATAGGGTGCGCCGATCGTGCGCAGGCCGTGCGCTAGTTGCGCTTTGACCTGCGCTGCGCACTTTTGACGGTGCGCCGTGCGCGCCAAAATCCGAAAAGTTCGATTTTGGCGCGCACGGCGCACCGTCAAAAGTGCGCAGCGCAGGTCAAAGCGCAACTAGCGCACGGCCTGCGCACGATCGGCGCACCCTATGCTAAAGATAGGGTGCGCCGATCGCAGGCGCCGCTGTCCGCTAGGAGGCGGCGCTACAAGGAAGGGGCGGGCACGCCGGGCAGAGAGCCGGATCGGGGGCGGAGCTACCCCCGGCCGTGCGCGCGTTGAAAATGCGCTAGTGTGAAACCGGCCTTAGGCAAACATAATGAAAGAAAATATTTTTTTTTCATTTTTCCATTAGGGTTAGGGTTAGGGATAGGGCTGGGGTAAGGGCTAGGGTTAGGGTTAGGGCTAGGGCTAGGGTTGGAGTTAGGGTTAGGGTTGGAATTAAGGTTAGGGCTAGGGTTAGGGTTAGGGTTGGAATTAGGGTTACGGTTGGAATTAGGGTTACGGTTGGAATTAGGGTTAGGGTTAGGGTTAGAATTAGGGTTAGCTTTAGAATTAGGGTTAGGGCGAATTAGGATTAAGGTTAGAATTTGGATTAGGGCTGGGATTAGGGTTAGGGGTGTGTTGGGATTAGGATTGGAGCAAGAATTGAGGGGTCTCCACTATTTACCAACTTTGGGGGTCTAATTTCTCCTGTTACCCTTGGGAAAATAAAAAAATTGGGGGCTAAAAAAAAAATCACTTTTGTGGAAAACAAAAAGACTTTTATTTTCATGGCTCTGCGTTATAAACTTCTGTGAAGCACTTGGGGGTTCAAAGTGCTCACCACACATCTAGATAAGTTCCTTAGGGGGTCTAGTTTCCAAAATGGGGTCACTTGTGGGGATTTTATACTGTTTAGGCACATCAGGGGTTCTGCAAATGCAACATGACGCCCGCATACCATTCCATCAAAGTCTGCATTCCAAAATGGCGCTCCTTCTCTTCCGAGCTCTCCCATGCACCCAAACAGTGGTTCCCCCCCACAAATGGGGTATCAGCGTACTCAGGACAAATTGCACAACAACTTTTGTGGTCCAATTTCTCCTGTTACCCTTTGGAAAATAAAAAGAGCGGGCTAAAAAATCATTTTTGAGGAAAAAAATGATTTTTTATTTTCACGGCTCTGCATTTATAAACTTTTGTGAAGCACTTGCGGGTTCAAAGTGCTCACCACATATCTAGATAAGCTCCTTCGGGGGTCTAGTTTCCAAGATGGGGTCACTTGTGGGGGGGTTTATACTGTTTAGGCACATCAAGGGCTCTGCAAATGCAACATGACGCCCGCAGACCATTCCATCAAAGTCTGCATTCCAAAATGGCGCTCCTTCCCTTCCGAGCTCTCCCATGTGCCCAAACAGTGGTTCCCCCCCACATATGGGGTATCAGCGTACTCAGGACAAATCGCACAACAACTTTTGTGGTCCAATTTCTCCTGTTACCCTTAGGAAAATAAAAATTAACGGGCTAAATTATCATTTTTGAGGAAAAAAATGATATTTAATTTTCACGGCTCTGCATCTCTAAACTTCTGTGAGGCACTTGGGGAATCAAAGTGCTCACCACATATCTAGATAAGCTCCTTCAAGGGTCTAGTTTCCAAAATTGGGTCACTTGTGGGGGGTTTATACTGTTTAGACATATCAGTGGCTCTGCAAACGCAACATGACGCCCGCAGACCATTCCATCAAAGTCTGCATTCCAAAATGGAGCTCCGTCCCTTCCGAACTCTCCCATGCGCACAAACAGTGGTTCCCCCCCACATATGGGGTATCAACGTACTCAGGACAACTTGCATAACAGCTTTTGTGGTCCAATTTCTTCTGTTACCCTTGAGAAAATAAAACATAGCTGGCTAAATTATCATTTTTGAGGAAAAAAAAGTGATTATTTTATTTTCACTGCTCTATATTATAAACTTCTGTGAAGCACTTGGGGGTTCAAAGTGCTCACCACACATCTAGATAAGTTCCTTAAGGGGTCTAGTTTCCAAAATAGTGTCACTTGTGGTTTTTTTTCACTATTTAGGCACACCAGGGGCTCTTGAAAAGCGACATGGCGTCCAATCTCAATTCCAGCCAATTTTGCATTGAAAAAGTCAAATGGTAGTCCTTCCCTTCTGAGCTCTGCCGTGCGCCCAAACAGTGGTTTACCCCCACATATGGGGTATCAGCGTACTCAGGACAAATCACACAACAACTGTGGTGGTATGATTTCTCCTGTTACCCTTGTACAAATAAAAATTTGGGGGCGAAAAGATAATTTTTGTGGAAAAAAATGATTTTTTATTTTCACGGCTCTACGTTATAAACTTCTGTGAAGCACTTGAAGGTTCAAAGTGCTCACCACACATCTAGAAAGTTCCTTAATGGGTCTAGTTTCCAAAATGGGGTCACTTGTGGTGCGTTTCCACTGTTTAGGAACATCAGGGGCTCTCCGAACGCAATATAGCATCCGATCTCAATTCCAGCCAATTTTGCGTTGAAAAAGTCAAACGGCGCTCCCTCCCTTGCGATCTCTGCTGTGCGCTGAAAAAGTGGTTTACCCCCACATTTTGGTTATTGGCATATTCAGGAGAAATTGCACAACAAATTTTGTGGTTCATTTTCTCTTTTAACACTTGTGAAAATAAAAAAAAATATGGTTCTGAAGTAAATTTTTTGCAAAAAAAAGTTAAATGTTAATTTTTTTTCTTCCACATTGCTTTAGTTCCTGTGAAGCATGTAAAGGGTCAATAAACTTCTTGAATGTGGTTTTGAGCACCTTGAGGGGTCTAGTTTTTAGAATGTTGTCACTTTTGGGTATTTTCTGTTATGTACACCCCTCAAAATGACTTTAAATATGATGTGGTCCCTAAAAAAATGGTTTTGTAAATTTTGTTGTGAAAATGAGAAATCACTAGTCAACTTTTAACCCTTATAACTTCCTAAAAAAAATAAAATTTTGTTTCCAAAATTGTGCTGATGTAAAGTAGACATGTGGGAAACGTTATTTATTAAGAAATTTGTGTGATAGATCTCTCTGATTTAAGGGCATAAAAATTTAAAGTTTTAAAATTGCAAAATTTTCAAAATTTTCGCCATATTTCTGTTTTTTTCCATAAATAAACACAAGACATATCGAAGAAATTTTACCACTTACATGAAGTACAATATGTCATAAAAAAACAGTCTCAGAATCAGTGGGATCCGTTAAAGCGTTCCAGAGTTATAATCTCAGAAAGTGACAGTGGTCAGAATTGTAAAAATTGGCCTGGTCATTAAGCTGCAAACTGGCTGTCACTAGGGGGTTAATAGCTTGTTTACACATGTAGATGACACTTAACAATGCACAGAGCAATTTCCTTGGCTGCCATTATTATTTTCGGTAGCACAAGTCATGTCTGCATTGGATGATGTGCTACCGAGAGCAATGACCTTTTGTAAAGCACAAAAGATCATTTCAATCAATGAACAAAAGATAATTGGGAGCTAGAAACCCTCTTTCATGATAATCCTACAGTGTAAATGCGCCTTTACTCTCTCAACCATCTGACTTTTTCTTTTTTACACTTTCCTTTGTTTTTCTTTTTCATGCTTTCTTTCGTGATGCAATTCTGATCTCCTAAATTTTCTAAATAAAAGTGATTTGTCATGTGCAAATTGATTACCTAAATGTCACGTTAGAAATTTTCATTGTGCCATTTTATTTATCTGTTTCCTATATGCTTTTATAGCATTGTGGGGAGGAGGACCCCCATACAGTGATTGGGCTGGAACCAGGGGGACCGCCATCAGGGTTGTTGAAGAAACCACATCAGGGGGATTACAAAGGGAGACATGCGACTGAAGTTGTCAGGGCAACAGGGGGCGGGGCGAGGGTAAAAGGAGCAGGGGACGCGCTGAGGTGGCAGTTGGCAGAGAGCCTGACAGGAGAGAGGAAGCCGTGCGGCAGAGAGAGGACTGTGGCAACTGACGGTGTGGAAAAGAGAGACAGGCAGGAGATTGAAAAAGGGAAATTTGAGACTTACCGAAGGTTGACGCGTAAGAGACTCTCCCCGGGAGTTTCCCCCCGCAAAGATTCAGATAAAGTGACGGCCGCTGATTCCCTCCGTGGTGTGACAGGACCGGGATCTCAGGCGACCGCTGCGACGACACAGCAATCCGGTACAGTGGCCAGGACACTGCCCCCCTGTCTTCTCCCACAGCCGCGGCCCCGTCATCACCGACCTCAGGGGACGTCACCTCGCTATAGGCGGCCGCAGAGCCCGTCCCGGTTACTGAGGGGACACTGAGCAGAATTTGTTAACGTTTATGTCTTTTTTGAAACTGCGTCATGACCTGGCTGGGGAACGAGCGCCTCTAAACGGACGCCTGGGAGATTGACCCCCTGAACAGTTTCTTCAGGGCCCGTTGTGCCCCACCGACCCCACTTCTTCAGGGCCTGTTGTGCCCCACCGTGCCAGCTTCTTCAGGGCCCGTTGTGCCCCACCGACCCCATTTCTTCAGGGCCTGTTGTGCCCCACCGTGCCAGCTTCTTCAGGGCCCGTTGTGCTCCACCGACCCCATTTCTTCAGGGCCCGTTGCACCCCACCGACCAGTTTCTTCAGGGCCTGTTGTGCCCCATCGTTCCGGTTTCTTCAGGGCCTGTTGTGCCCCATCGTTCCGGTTACTACAGGGCCCGTTGCGCCCCACCGTCCAGTTTCTTAAGGGCCTGCTGCGCCCCATCGTTCTGGTCTCTTCGGGGCTGGACAAGCACAAGTCCTTCCGGGAAGTCGTGGATTACAAGGCAGCCACATCTGCAACCCCTGAGTGGTAGTGAACTCGAGCGACGCCCGGAAGGCTAAGTGTATTATAGAGAAAATAAGGACCCTTTTTGTTTTTTTTAATGTTGTTTTACGAGTCCCTGCGAGGACAAATAAGTGTTTCCCCTTTTGTCTGATTTAAGCAGTTTTAGCCCTTGCGGCTTTAAAACTTATAAAAGTTTATTTCACCCCACATTCAGTCTCGTGTCTCGTCACTGCATCCTGTGAGCCTGCTCGAACCCTACACTTGGCGTAGTCGGCAGGATGCAGTCTCCGAGCGCGGACAGTGGTAGCCCCGAACATGGGGGAGCTGTAAGCTCTGTAAATAATGAGGGTCCCCGTACCAGCATCTCATTGGGGGCCATGTTGAACAACCTGCCTAGATTCTCTGGCTCAAATACTATGCTATGGAGCTGGACAGAGCGGATGAGGGGGCTTTTTCGGATGCACCCAATGACCCCTGACCTGGAAGCTGAAGTGGCACTCATGGCCCTAGACGGGGAGGTGCGGAGGTCAGTGATGTTGAAACCCCCGGGGCACCGCAACACTTTTGAAAAGGTGTTGCAGATAGTGGAACAGACCCACGGGGATCCCACTAATGTGGGAGAGTTAAGGACCCGACTGTTTAGCCGGATGCAGGCAGATGGGGAGACGATTACTCAGTATATGAATGTACTCCAAGAGTTGCATACGGCTATTGAAAGAAAAGATGGGGTAGGGGTAGGACCTGTTGACATAACCCTACGTGACCTACTGGTGACTGGACTGCGAGATCCACTGATAAAGCAGGCTTTAAGGGAACGGATCAGAATGAATCCCCAAATCGACTTTTCAGAAGTGGGAAGTCAGGCACGGGTTCAGGAGCAAGAGCAGGGGATGGCGGTCCCCGTGGGGAAGGTCCGAGGTGTGGAGGCCTCCTCGAACACAGTTGAGGAACCTCAATGGGTGGAGGAGATGAAGCGTGAATTGAAAAATATAAAGAGCGAGTTGGCTGAAGTAAAGAGAAGAACCGAACCGGAGACTGGACGACCCAGTGCTAATCCCGGTCCCTGGGGGTCACGCTCTCCGCGAGGTGGTCAATCTCTACCGGCCCGGTGTTATGAGTGTGGAGAACCAGGCCACTTCGCCCGAGAGTGTCCGCGGCGTGGGAGATACCCACCCCGGCGGCCATTAAACTAAAGGGCTCCGGGCTGGGGGGACGCCGCTCGGAGCCGAAAACCACAACTAGGGGTGGTGGAAGTCCCGAAGATTTGGTAGCAAAGTGTCCTGAAGTTTGGGCAGAAGTAGAGGGCCGGGCCGTCCGGTGTCTGGTGGACACAGGGTCACAAGTAACCACTATGCCCGCAGCGTACTTTCAACAAAACTTTCCGGAGGCAGCAAGGCCTCAGTGGGGGCCCATGATTAGACTAGTAGCCGCCAACCAACTGCCGGTTCCGGTTGCCGGGGTAGTGTGGGTGCAGGTGACGTTGTGCGGTAAACCCCTCGGCCGCAGAGGGGTGGTGCTGACTCAAGGAGAAGCTGATCAACGACACCCCGTCACCCTAGGCATGAATATTTTAAAAGAGTTTGGTAACCTGTTGCTTAATGATCCCACACAAAGGACACTGAAGCAGTGGGGTTCTCGCACAGCTCAGGGACAGGTATTCCAGCAGCTGGTGCGAGGTGCGCGGGTGCATCGGGACTGCCAGGAGGGTGAGGCTCTGGGCAAGGTCATCGCGACAGCGGCACCCCTGCTTGTGCTGCCTCCTGGACAGACAGTGGTAGCCCTGCCAATTCGGGCCCCGATACCTTTGGAAGGCGTAGAGGTGCAGGTGGAGCCGTGTCACTCAGAGCACTTACCTCCTGGCATACTGGTGGCCCGTTCCCTCGCTACGGTGCGAAAAGGAACCGCCCTGGTCCGCTGCGTTAACCTTGAAGACCGAGATATCATTCTGAAAGCACGGACTGTACTGGCCAAACTAGTAAAGCCTCTAGAAGAAGTGCTGCCCGCTGCTGCGGTTCAATTACGAGTACACCCCGAGGATCCCGGGGAGGTAACAATACGAACCCTACAGGCCCACGAAGTCTCGACACAAGAGAAGGGCCGAAATATTTTGGAGCAGATGCGGGCCGAGCTTTCTGGACTAACTGCGGCCCAACTTTCACAAGTAAAAGCATTGCTGGGACAGTACCATGAAGTATTTGCTAGTCATGAGGACGACTTTGGGTGTACCACCGCCATCACTCATGAGATCCCCACAGCAGGAGCGGCCCCTATCCGAGAACGATATCGACAGATCCCGCCACAACTCTATCAGGAGGTGAAAACTTTGCTGGCTCAGATGCTACAAAAAGGGGTGATACGGGAAAGTCAAAGCCCTTGGGCGGCCCCCATCGTGTTGGTTCGGAAGAAAGATGGTACACTACGATTCTGTGTGGATTATCGTAAATTGAATGCTTGCACTATTAAAGACTCATACCCACTGCCCCGCATAGAAGAATCTCTGTCTGCATTGGGTAAAGCAACATATTTTTCGACCCTGGACTTGGCCAGTGGGTACTGGCAGGTGCCTATGTCAGAAGAGGACAGAGCTAAGACGGCGTTCATAGTGCCCATGGGACTGTTTGAGTTTAATCGAATGCCATTCGGGCTGGCCAACGCCCCCGGGACATTTCAGCGATTGATGGAGCGATGTCTAGGGGATCTCAATTTTGAGGCCACGTTGATCTACCTGGACGACATCATCGTCTATGCCGCCTCCTTCGAGGACCACCTGAAGCGGTTGGGACAGGTACTCAGCCGGCTGCAAAAGTACGGGTTGAAGGTGAAGCCTCAGAAATGTCACCTATTTCGCTCTCAGATTGAGTATCTGGGTCATGTCGTTTCGGCAGAAGGTGTGAGGCCATCCCGGGAGAAGATTGCTGCTATCCAGGAATGGCCTACCCCCGAGACGGTGAAAGACGTGCGGGCTTTTCTGGGGTTAGCTGGATATTACCGTCGTTTCGTAAAGAATTTTGCATGTCGAGCTCGAGCCCTACATGACCTGCTGAAGGGGGCTCCCGCTGGGGCCAATGGGCGAAAAATCCAGTGGCAACACCCTCAGGAAGAGGCCTTCCGAGATCTCAAGGCTGCACTCTCGGATGCCCCAGTGTTGGCTTATGCGGATTTTTCTCAGCCGTTCATCCTGCACACTGACGGGAGTCTTCACGGGCTAGGAGCTGTGTTGTCACAAGTTCAGGATGGCCGGGAAAGGGTGATCGCATATGGAAGCCGTTCACTCCATGACTCCGAGCGTAACCCTGACAATTACAGCTCTTTTAAGCTCGAGCTCCTCGCAGTGGTGTGGGCTATGACGGAGAGATTCGCAGAGTACCTAGCGGGCTCCGAGGTGGTAGTGCGAACTGACAATAACCCACTGGCTCATTTGGAAAACGCCAAGTTGGGGGCTTTGGAGCAGCGATGGGTGGCCCGAATGGCGAAGTACAATTACAAGATTATTTACAAAAGAGGGGCCGAGAATGTTCATGCAGATGCTCTCTCTAGGATTCGACATACAACTCCTGGACAGAATCGAGACGAAGAATTAGAAGGAGAGGAAATACCGTTCGCTCTTACCGCTGCCGTGCTCACCAATGTTGATGCAAAAGTATCTTCCCCAGAGGCCCACAGGGGCATCCTGGAACAATCTCGTAATAAGTGGATACAACAGCAACAAGAAGATGAAGAAGTTGGACTTCTCCGGAAATGGGTCGCTGCTGGTCAATTACCCACTGACACTCAACGACAAGCTTTGACCCAAGACCTGTCGCTGATGCTGCGACAATGGGAGAGACTGATTATCCGAAGGGGATTACTGTACCGTAAGATCACTTCGCAAACAACCTCAACGACTGTTTGGCAGGTGGTTACGCCCGGAGCTCAACTACACGAACTGGCTCGAGAGGCTCACGAAAAAGGGGCCCACTTTGGAGTCAAAAAGACTTTGCAATGGTTACAACAGAAAGTTTATCACCCACGCTTGTCGGCTGTTGTGGACGAAGTTTGTCGTACTTGCCGCTTATGTGAATTGGCCAAACCGCCTGCTCAGAGGGCCGCAACACAGACGATTGTGACTTCAGAACCCTTGGAGCTCTTGACGGTGGATTATCTGCACATTGGTCCCGCATTCCAGGGATACGAACACTGCCTCGTCATGGTGGATCATTTCACTAAATTCGCTGTGGTCACCCCTACTCGAGACCAGACCGCGGAGTCAGCCGCCTCCGCAATTTGCAGAAATTTTATACAAGTGTACGGCTGTCCTCAACGCATACATTCCGACCAGGGAGCATGTTTTTTGGGGAAAGTTATGGAGGAACTACATCATCTTTATGGGATTGATAAATCCCGGACCACACCATATCACCCGCAAGGGAATGGGGCTTGTGAGCGATTTAATCGGACATTGATTCAAATGCTACGCACTCTGGAGAGTGACAAGAAAGCTCGTTGGCCTGAATATGTTTCTGAATTAGTGTGGGTTTATAATAATCGGGTACATCGAGTAACGGGCTATACTCCTTATTTCCTGCTGTTCGGACGAGAGGGTAAAGGGATCACGGAGGTAGAGTTGGACCCCGAAGAGCCTCGGCCCTGGACCGGAGTGTCGTCTTGGGTCCGAAATCATCGCCACAGGTTGCAAACTCTTCACCGAATTGTACATACCAAACTTCAAGACTGGGAACACCCCGGGAAGAATACAACCTCCCCTCCCCATCTCCAAAGCGGGGACCGTGTGCTTGTACTAGATCAACGCCCCCAGAATAAACTGGAGTCACGTTGGGAAGAGAGTCCTTATCGGGTACTATGCCGTATCCATTCAGAAGGACCTGTGTACGAAATACAGCCCGAGCAGGATGAAACACTGCCCACTCGCATTGTACATCGTAATATGTTACGCCTGTGTATTTCTTCCGACCCGAAGCAACTGGAACCCGTCCCGAAGACATCCGAACCGGAGTCCATATGCTGGGACTCAGACGACGAGGATTTCCCTCCAGTTCCCAAGGGCCCTCCACCCAATAATGAGCCAGTTGACACAATTAACCCACCGGCATCTTGCAGCTCACCGACGTCCACCACCCCAGAAGATTCCACCCCAGTCGAAATTAGACGCTCCGAGCGGTCAACAGCCGGCAAAC
This sequence comes from Dendrobates tinctorius, assembly GCF_039654945.1. NCBI lineage: Eukaryota > Metazoa > Chordata > Amphibia > Anura > Dendrobatidae > Dendrobates > Dendrobates tinctorius. The sequence continues at coordinate 35,719,942 of NW_027361728.1, forward strand.
CCCCCCGAACGGTATGAACAAGACCAGTTCGTATGGCAACAAATATTGACACCTTTACAGACCAATCTCAATAGACTAACACCCTCGCCCGAGGACTGGCGAGCTTACAGGGTGGGGGAATGTGGGGAGGAGGACCCCCATACAGTGATTGGGCTAGAACCAGGGGGACCGCCATCAGGGTTGTTGAAGAAACCACATCAGGGGGATTACAAAGGGAGACATGCGACTGAAGTTGTCAGGGCAACAGGGGGCGGGGCGAGGGTAAAAGGAGCAGGGGACGCGCTGAGGTGGCAGTTGGCAGAGAGCCTGACAGGAGAGAGGAAGCCGTGCGGCAGAGAGAGGACTGTGGCAACTGACGGTGTGGAAAAGAGAGACAGGCAGGAGATTGAAAAAGGGAAATTTGAGACTTACCGAAGGTTGACGCGTAAGAGACTCTCCCCGGGAGTTTCCCCCCGCAAAGATTCAGATAAAGTGACGGCCGCTGATTCCCTCCGTGGTGTGACAGGACCGGGATCTCAGGCGACCGCTGCGACGACACAGCAATCCGGTACAGTGGCCAGGACACTGCCCCCCTGTCTTCTCCCACAGCCGCGGCCCCGTCATCACCGACCTCAGGGGACGTCACCTCGCTATAGGCGGCCGCAGAGCCCGTCCCGGTTACTGAGGGGACACTGAGCAGAATTTGTTAACGTTTATGTCTTTTTTGAAACTGCGTCATGACCTGGCTGGGGAACGAGCGCCTCTAAACGGACGCCTGGGAGATTGACCCCCTGAACAGTTTCTTCAGGGCCCGTTGTGCCCCACCGACCCCACTTCTTCAGGGCCTGTTGTGCCCCACCGTGCCAGCTTCTTCAGGGCCCGTTGTGCCCCACCGACCCCATTTCTTCAGGGCCTGTTGTGCCCCACCGTGCCAGCTTCTTCAGGGCCCGTTGTGCTCCACCGACCCCATTTCTTCAGGGCCCGTTGCGCCCCACCGACCAGTTTCTTCAGGGCCTGTTGTGCCCCATCGTTCCGGTTTCTTCAGGGCCTGTTGTGCCCCATCGTTCCGGTTACTACAGGGCCCGTTGCGCCCCACCGTCCAGTTTCTTAAGGGCCTGCTGCGCCCCATCGTTCTGGTCTCTTCGGGGCTGGACAAGCACAAGTCCTTCCGGGAAGTCGTGGATTACAAGGCAGCCACATCTGCAACCCCTGAGTGGTAGTGAACTCGAGCGACGCCCGGAAGGCTAAGTGTATTATAGAGAAAATAAGGACCCTTTTTGTTTTTTTAAATGTTGTTTTACGAGTCCCTGCGAGGACAAATAAGTGTTTCCCCTTTTGTCTGATTTAAGCAGTTTTAGCCCTTGCGGCTTTAAAACTTATAAAAGTTTATTTCACCCCACATTCAGTCTCGTGTCTCGTCACTGCATCCTGTGAGCCTGCTCGAACCCTACAGCATCAGAAGAAAAAAGTCTTGAAGAAAATAAAAACAAAGAAACAGAGAGAGATGCCAAGAATGGGTGCACATCTAGCCAAAGTTGTTGGCAGCAAAGAGGGTCAAGATAGAGGGATACTTTTAGCTTTATGTCTCCTCTCAGAGACCATCAACAGCAGAGTCTTAGGGTACCGTTACACCTAGCGATGCACCAGCGATCCAGACTAGCGATATGACCCGGTCAGGATCGCTGGTGCATCGCTAAGTGGTCGGTAGTGAGCTGCCACACAGGCAGATCTCACCAGCGACATCGCTGGGGACGGGGGTCGCTACTTACCTGTCAGACGCAGCGATCCTGCGTCTTCCCGCCCGGCTCCACGCGTCGCTCATCGTCACAGCAGGAAGCGCAGCAGGAAGCTCGACGACGAGGAATGATCCAGGAGCTTCTCGCGCGATCAGCGATAACCAGCGGGGGAGCCGGTCGGAGGTAAGTATCACATGCAGCGATATCGCTAGCAATATCGCTATAACGTCACAAAATCGGTGACTTTACAGCGATATTGCTAGCGATATCGCAGTGTGTAACGGGGGCTTTAGCTGAGCTGCAGGGTAAGCAAAACAATAGAAACTCACAAGAAGTGAAAAGTATTTCTGTGAATCATTAAAGTCAACATTAGAGCTAATGATTTTCTCAGCTTGTTAACATTGCCCCCTGCATGATTGCATTATTATGTGACTGGGAAGGCTCGAGCTCCTCGGGTTCTCCGCTGGGTTATAATTGTGTATATATATATTGGTTTATTAGTTTTATAACTCATTTGGATTTTAATATAAATAAGAACTTTGCATAAATCAAAAATGATATGTCACCTTAATAAAGTCTGGGCTGGTAAGTGATTAACCATGTGATATCCATTCATTTAAATAATCACTATATGACATCCTGAAACCAATTTGTTATGGAAATGGATGAAACTAATTTCTAAATAATAAAGAATTAAAAATCTTTTCTAGTATGGGCAACTCCTTTTTCATTTGCACAGGCTGCCATTAGCAGATAAGTGGGTCAGAGACATGAACTTGTTGTATACAGAAAAAAACTAGAAGGGGACAATGTTTTTAAATTAAATATAGAGCTATTTTTTTCTCATTCTAAGCCAAATTTGTCCTGAAAGAGTAATTAAGCTTTCAGCATTTTTTGTAGTCTAGTTTTTCTATTGAGTCCATACTGTGATCCCTATGCCTTCTATTGATTCCATACTCTGCTCTGTGGACACACTCAGGCAAGAGCTGTGAGTTGTCACCTATGCTTTCTATTAGGACTTTCTAAAAAGGCAAATGCAATTCTGGGATGTATTAACAGAAGCATACAATCTAGATCACGTGAAGTCATTATTGCCCTCTACTCCTCTTTGGTCAGGCCTCATCTGGAATATTGTGTCCAGTTTTGGGCACCACATTTTAAAAAAGACATCAACAAACTGGAGCAAGTTCAGAGAAGAGCAACTAGAATGGTGACCGGTCCGCAAACCATGTCCTATGAGGAACAGTTAGGCCAGGTTCATACTGCATTAAGGCAGCCCTTTCAACACATAGCGTAGATGGGCTATGTTAATGCTATAGCATAATGCGATCGCGTTATGCTATACCGCTAGCGCAGATGCTTCATGTGACGGAGCCTCAGACGCTGCAGCCCGCATTCGAGGCTCCGTCACAGAATGACAGCACATTATGGCATGCGTAGCGATGCGCCCGATAATGGGAGGGAATGGCAGCGTTAACGGACTGCATTACACTGCGTTATGCCGCAGTGTAACGCAGTCCGTGTAACGGACTGCAATAACACAGTGTGACCCCAACCTTACAGGATTTGGGAATGTGTGGCTTGCAAAAAAGAAAACTAAGAGGAGACTTAATAGCTGTCTACAAATATCTCAAGGGCTGTCACATTGTAGAAGGATCAACTTTATTCTCATTTGCACAAGGAAAGACTAGAGGCAATGGGATGAAACTGAATGGGAGGAGACACAGAGTAGATATTAAAAAAAACTTTTTGACAGGGTGATCAATGAATGGAACAGACTGCCACGAGAGGTGGTGGGTTCTCCTTCCATTTAAGTCTTCAAACTCACCACCTCTCGTGGCAGCCTGTTCCACTCATTGATCAGTGATTCCTGCTTTGAGCAGGGGGTTGGACCAGATGATCAATACCAGAAAGCACCAAAAAAAATCCCTTTAAAATCTACATTTTTAATAGAATCATTAAAACCACCCATAAATTGGACAAACCCATATACATCAGGGGGTCAGAGGTCAGTTACTCATATCAACAATTGATATTAGAGACAAATAATATGTACTTATACCGGGTCTAAAAATCTATAATGCCCTATCAGGCCCTAAAATGACCCTAGTTGTAGACGATATGGCGCCCCCGCTCAATGTCGGCGTCCCTAATTACGCCCTAGATCACCCTACGTTTACAAAAAGGGACACAAAAAGAAAATACACACACACAATAGGTCTCAATTAAAAGTGCTAGAGTGCTGTAAACCTCATCTCGTATTGTAAATACAGTCTTCTCTCAAATCTCAAAAAAAAAATGTAAAAAAAATTGCAGCCTTACTAAGACTTATCTCGTAGTCAAAAAGACAGCAGGGCGCAGTAGATAAAAATTTAGGCCTAATATCCTGTTCCAAAATTTGTAAGGAAAAAATATCTACATAGGGATTAAACTAAAACATTCAATAATGCAGCTTCATTGGAACTTATCTCGTAGTAGATAACAAGCTGCAGTAGATAATTCCAAAAGTTTAATTCCCCATAATCTAAAAAGACTGGAAAAATCAACAGCACAAATAACACAGGTGTACCAAGCTCAGGAAGCGTATTTCAGATGAAACACACTGCACATACCCAATGCCAGAAAAAAATCGCTGGAATATTAGAACAAATAAACTCTCTGTGCAATATCAATTATTGAAAACAACAGAGGTATGCGGTCACCCAATTTTCTATGCAGCAAAAAAAGGAGGAGAAACAATCAATAATAGCATTTATCTGATTTATATGAGGCTATCTCCACCAAATAATGGTCAGAGCAGAGACAAGCATAGTCTTGTGCATAGGCCATGCAGTGTTTCTTGTAGAATAATAACAGATTTCTCTATACATCTGTTCAATCATGAGGTACACACTTTTCCCTCAGCGTCCATTAATAATCAATCTGCAAAGTGCAATGTGCAGTAGAGGAAAAATAATCAATGAAAGCCTCATATAAATCAGATAAATGCTATCTCCACCAAATAATGGTCAGAGCAGAGACAAGCATAGTCTTGTGCATAGACCATACAGTATTTCTTGCAGAATAATAACAGATTTCTCAATACATCTGCTCAATCATGAGGTACACAATTTTCCCTCAGCGTCCATTAATAATCAATCTGCAAAGTGCAATGTGCAGTAGAGGTACTAATCTGTCATTCAGCCAATGATGAAAACGAAACCCGATGCATTTCCCCCTCAGGGTAGATGAGGGTTCATCAGGGGTCAGGAGAAAGGGGTATAGTCACCCCTGGCCATCCGGTCAGTGCGGCGTCCTCAAAGCGCGTTCCTCGCTCTCATTTGAAACTTCAGCGTCAATTATAGAACGCCCACTTCCGGTCTATCAGATGTCAAAATGAAGGTCAGATGGAGCGCAATCTGCCTTCCACAGAACAGAAGTATGTCATGAGGGGGAGGAACAAGAAGTCTGAATAGCGTCCATAATGAATTACATGCCCACATGGCGTCAGGGCAGAAGTGTATATATTACACTTGTCTATAATTCCCCTTTTGACATGTAAAGCGCCATTGAATAAATGGCGCTATATAAATGCATAATAATAATAATAATAAAAGTGTGTACTAGAGGGGAGGGGCAGAAGGGCTGAGTAGCGTCCACAAAAAATACATGCCCAACTAGTCTCAGGGCGGAAGTGTGTCATAACGGGGAGGGACACAAGGCTCGGCTCATGTCAGGGCAGAAGTGTGTCATAGCAGGGAGGGACATGCAAACTAAATAGCATCCATACATGCCTGCATGACATCAGGCTTAAGAGCCCATCCCAGAGAGCGCACATTCCCTGTTCCACAGCACCGAAAATCCAGCTATAAAAGTCATATCTCAGCTACTACCCAGCATGATATCAAATAGCCCAATAACCTATTATAAAAAAACATGTTTCCATCTTATAAACAAGCAAATAATATTGCTTGTGATCATTCGGCATTCATTTAGATCTTAATACACAAAATAGATTGTTTAATGCTTATAACTATTTCAGAGCATAATCAGATATATTGTATACACCTCTAATTTAATTAGCCAAACTCCCATACTGACGCCCATCTTATCAGACTATGCATCATGCATTTAAATCGTTTGAATGTGTCCCCAATAGAGGAAGCCCCCTAAAAAGAGCAAGGCAGAAAATCTGTGTCCTAGGGCAAAAAATAATAATATTGGATATAAATTTACACCATTAATCGGTATTAATCATCACATAAGCTCACTCAGAGCAGTAGGCTGGAAACATGCAGGACCACCCTGATCATAAATAACTTGTAAAATTCAATTGTTCATTTAATCATTTAGGGCTCTGTGATTCGATCCAGAAGATCCAGCGTGTTTCTTGCTGTAAGATCCTCCTGTCCCAATCTCCCTGTCTCACTGCGGGCTGGACCCTCTCAATCCCGCGAAAAGAGATCTGTTAAGTATCACCTCCATGTACCAGATTAACATGACGTGCCAAGGGGGCATCTCTACAGTGTTTAATGTCACCCAGATGCTCACCTATGCGGATTCTAAACTCACGTTTAGTCTTCCCCACATAGTCAAGTGGACACGAGCAAGTACACAAATATACTACACCTGTGGTTTTACAATTGGCAAAAAATCTCATATTATAAATCCTTTTAGTGACAGAACTGCAGAATGTCTGTGAAGGACACACAAATTTACAAAAACTGCAGTGTCCACATCTGAATGTACCAGTCGACCTAGTCTGCAGCCATGTGCCTTCTTTTTTGCACAGTTCAAGATGACTGTTTACCACTTTATCTTTGATTGACTTGCCCTTTCTATAAGTCACTGATGGCTTCGGGGTGATAAAATTACAGATATCTTGATCCGTCATAAGGATCCCCCAATGTTTTTAAAGTATGTCTAGAACCTTGCTCGATTGATCATCAAAAGTGCCTATCAATCTGGTCACATTTTTCAGGTCCTCTTTTCCCCTGGGGGCCAAAAGAGATGCCCTCCTCACTTGTTTTGCATGTCTTTATGCAGGTTCAATAACCCTAGTGGGGTAACCCTTGTTCCTAAATCTACCCCAAAGGTCTCTTGATTGTGATTCAAAATAACCCCGTCTGAACAGTTCCTCCGGACTCTGAGGAACTGCCCTCTGGGGATCCCCCTTTCTAACGGGGGGGTGATAACTCTCCCACCTCAAAAGGCTATTTGTTGAGGTGGGTTTTCGATACAGGCACGTTTTCAATACACCCTCACTGGAGATAGATATACTTATATCCAGGAAGGTAATATGGTCTCCCCCCACCTCATGTGTGAAGAAAAGGCCCAAATCATCCTTGTTCAGAGTATCCACAAAGGACCCAAACGACTCTCCACTCCCCGCCCACAGGACGAGGATGTCGTCAATGTAGCATCCCCAGAACAGAATCCTCGGGTACCAGACGACATCCTCGTCCCCAAAGACTATTGTGTCCTGCCACCAACCCAGGAGCAGATTAGCGTAAGTGGGGGCACAAGGGCTCCCCATCGCTGTGCCCCTGAGCTGGTGGTAATACTTGGACCAGATGACCCAGGAGGTCCTTTCGAACTCTACCATTCTATGATTCTATTACTTTCTCCGTCTCCTCCACCCCTGTGATCTGATTCTCTGTATATATTTTATTGCAAACATATGTGCGAGAGCACCAAGGAAACCAAGATAACACAGTAACTGCAACTCTTCCCCTTCAAATGTATCGCTTCCATTTCAAGTAAATAAATAAATAATAATCTTTATTTTTATATAGCGCTAACAAATTCCGCAGTGCTTTACAGTTTTGCACACATTATCATCACTGTCCCCGATGGGGCTCACAATCTAAATTCCCTATCAGTGTGTATCTGGAATGTGGGAGGAAACCAGAGGAAACCCAAGCAAACACAGGGAGAACATACAAACTCCTTGCAGGTGTTGTCCTTGGTGGGATTTGAACCCAGGACGCCAGTGCTAACCACTGAGCCACCATGCTGCCCATCAGTACCAAAGTGCCAAATGACATTGTGATAAAGACCCCAGTGGGGTCAAAACGTCCTTACTTCAAAGTCACATTTAATTTTGTTTGCTCGCATGAAATAAAGAAATTTGCATCACCAAAAAACAGTGTGTGGCGAATCTCTCTAGCCTACATGCATAAACATACATACACACATACATAAACACACATACACACATGCATAAACACATGCACACCCATGTATAAGCATACATACACATGAACAGACAGACACATAGGGCCGGCTCTAGATTTTTGTGGGTCCTGGGTGAAAGAATCTCAGTGGGCCCCTTTAACACATACCACAATTCATGATGCACAGATACGGCAGAGAAATAAAGGTATAGTACAATGGCCAAGATGTCACTTCCCAGATTTTTTGGATTATAAGACGCTCCGGATTATAAGACGCTCCCCAAATTTTGAGGAGAAAAATGGGAATTTTTTTTAATAAAATGGTTGTACTTCTTATAATCCATGTGACTTATTGCTTACCCGCAGTGGTGGCTGTGGTGAAGCGGGGTCCCAGGGTCGCTGCTGGAGGAGGCAGGAGAATAATGAGCACAATATAGTACTCCATACAGTATAATGGATCCCATATAATGCTCCATACAGAATAATTGACCCAATATAGTGCGCCATACAGAATAATGGACTCCATATATTGTTCCATACAGAATAATGGACCCCATATAATACTCCATACAGAATAATGGACCCCATATATTGCTCCATACAGAATAATGGATCCCATATAATGCTCCTTACAGAATAATGGGCCCCATATAATGCTCCATGCAGAATAATAGGCCACATATAATGCGCCATACAGAATAATGAGTCTCATATAATGCTCCATAGAGAATAATGGGCCCCATATAATGCTCCATACAGAATAGACCCCATTTAATGCTCCAAACAGAAAAAAAAATCAAATGCTCATCTCTCCCTCTTCCCCCGCTGCTCCAGGTTCTGTTGCTTCGGTCTCCTCAGTGTCTTGTGACTCTCCGCAGTGCTCAGCACAGAGGAAGCGCTGTAGTGACGTCATCACCCAGTGCCCTGAAGATCAGGCCAGGCTACGCTAAAAAATAATTTACTTGTCTGTAGTTTGTGTATTATCTAGAAAAGTAGCAGGATTATGCCAAAAATTGCAACAATATAGTAAAGAAAAACCATACTTTCTAAATTGGTGTATCACCAGGAACCCCACATTGTTGCTGGGTAATGCGCTATATAGTATACAGTGATTAAATCAGGTATGTTGCTACTGATGTATATGTGACATGGACATATGATTAATTAAATGTATCTGATGACTAAGTACAAGAATGCAGAATGTGCAGAATTTGAAGCTGTACCATTTCATTATTAGGCAGATTAGCTATTTCCATTTACATACTGTGTGGGTGTAATATGTGTAATACGTAGGTGGTAATTAATAGGTTACAGGCTAATTGTAACATCCTGTATCTGTAACACATACAATGACTACTGTAGATATTTTGTGAGGAAACCAACAAAGGTTGTGAACTAATGGGTTAAAATATTTTATTACAGTTTTTAATGACCAGCAGTTTTATAGAAATATGCTGACATGAAAAACTGCTTTGTTTTGTCATCCCTAGGACACCTCCTTAGTAAAATGTTGGCTACAGCTATGTTTTTTGGAAAGAATAGATAACGATAGAAATTAGGTACATTTTCCATGTATTTGCTATGTATTTCTTCCTATCACTCCTTATCCAATTTTTTATTTTTGCGCAGTGCTTTCAAGTTTTTTCAAACTGAGCTTGCAAGCTCTGCTCTGATGTTGACTGGGATTGCTGGAGTCATGGTTAGCGCCTAATACAAAATAGAAAAAATGCAGCACTCACCAGTTGAGGTGAAAAATTGTGTGTCCTTTATTTCACAATCGTACCATAGACAGATTTATGGACAAGCAGGACTTTAGAGGACTGCAAAGGGAAGGAGGTGACAGACAATGGCCGTTTGGCGATTACTCGCTTCTATGGGTCCAGGTGAATGTTCTTACTACGTGAGTGGGGTGGTGGGACAGGTGAGTGATAAGGTGAGCATTTTATTTTTTTTACATAGTACTTTACCAGAACCTGGAGCATAATAATGAACATTCAATTCCCATCAAATTAATTGGATGCAAAACAAATTTCCCTGATAAATTCCTGTGATTTGCTGATTTCAAATCTCTGCAGATGAGATCATCTCTAATATCTAGACAGTCTTCTAATATGTCATCAAAGTATACCCTCAGAAATGACTTAGAAAATGCACATTTTACACGATTAGTAGTTTTTAGTTTCAATATTCGGAATTGTTTGTACCACACAATATTTTAGTTAAGGACACAGTCAGTGTCTAATACTGTTGTGTACTTTACTGTTCCTGAATAAAAGTTTGCAAGCTTTTCCATTCTTTCCTAACAAATTTTCAGTATTCTCAAAGTAACTCGAAAATACGGATGTGAGCGCCAGCCATCAGACAAGAAGTCCAGCTCAGTTAAAGAGGTAGGTGGTTAGTTAGGGTTGGGCTCAAGAAAGGGAAATCCATCCAGCTAGCCACAGTCATGTTCAGAAGTCCACATGGGGGCTGATTGGTTGTAACTTTTGATTATTCAGGCTGTCTGACTGTCTAATTTATCATCTATTGCTTCTGTAATAAACATGAACTAGATAACGGAGTAAGATAGCATTCGTGGGAGTAGCTACTAAATAAAGGGTTTATTTACATGATTTTGGCAGATTTAGTCACCATTTTACAGTGAGGATTTTTGGTGTCATGCTCGCCCTCCTGTAAGAGGAAGACCAAGATTGGGGGTACCTATATCACTCCGGTTCCGGAACTGCCGGGACTGTCACCAATGTTGCAAGGGGGAAGACTTCCAGAGAGGGATCGACCCTGGCATGTGACTGAGGTAGAGGCGGGGCCGAGTTAAAAAGCACTGTGCGCGGGAAGAGGGTCAAAGTGCAGGTGGGAAACCGAAGCAGGCAGTCAGGTACAGTGTCAATTGTGAAGCCAGAACATCCCGTGAGCGCAGGCCAACGTGAAAGATTACCTGTGTACAGGTCCGCTGAAAGTAGATGACGGACTGCCTGTTCCCCGCTATTCTCCGTGTCGGGAGGTGACTCACAGTCGAGACCAGAGACTGTAATGTCCACACTCCGCTCTAAGCTGCAGGTGACTAGGCCAGAGCCATTCTGCCAAGTTCCTAATACACCACGGAGTGAAGCGGCGGTTACTTTTACTGGACTAGCACAGTGTTTGGAGTTCCTGGGTACGGGAGCTTCCCGCGCTCTTCAAAGACTCTTCTTCTGCTCCGTTGATTGGAACCCTGTCCTCTACAGACACCTCCAAGACATCACGTGCCACTGTTGCCGGTGCCACCATTGGAGAACCAATACGCTGCAATCAAGAAGACTACAGATTGTTAAGTTTTTGCCTTTTCCTATTGAACTATCGTTCGTCCCTGTCCTACCCCTTCCTAGCTCCCAGTTCTGCTCTTCTCCTGATCACCTCCCCCTTGTCCTGCTACTCCCTGCGTGGAGTTTACTTGTTGTCAATAAACCTGTTAACTCTTGATCTGCCTACTGTCTGTGACAACATCCCACGTTCCTGCAGTTTCTACACTCCATGTCATAAGCTATTCAAATGATTTTAGGTCTGGTATTGGGAATATTTTGGGTCAATGGATTTAGTAGCAGTAGGGTTTAGGTACTTAATTTTAGATCTGTTAAGAGTTGTCCCCTGTGGCTGGTCCTTGGTAACAAGAATGGACTCCATTGCATAACTGTTGACACTTACCAGTTTTGATGGTTGATTAATATATTAATTATCTCCTCTAAGGAGCAGACCCTGGGGAGTGACACGGTCTGATGATTTTGTGGCCATGGAAGCAGAAGCTGTTGTACACCACTGTAGCTGAGGTTTTATGCTGCTAATGATGGAGGCGAATGCTGCACGTATCTGTGCTCATTATAGTATACATGGAGATAGATACATAATTTTGTGGTTTGTTAGATAATTAGGGAGTCATTCTTGCCAGGAACTTGACCTATAGGGCATTTCTATGTTAATTTTATATTTCATACATTTGCACTTTATATTTAGAGGTTGTGTGTATTTTTCTATAAAAGCCGTGGCCAGTCACCTTCCAGCTGAAGAGCCATGTCTGACTATTTATTATTAGGGTGGGTACTTGGGTTGTATTTCTTTAACTTCTCCCATTGAGCTCTGCACTCATAATGTCATGTGCATAGCAAAGAAAAATGGAGGGTAGTTTTACTACCTAAATTTGCCAAAATTTTGGATCAATTAGTGCAAAATAAAAATGATCATGATTTGCACCATATTTATTATGTGTGTTATGCATTATCTGCAAATTATCCAACAAGAGGAATGGTCTCACTTTGAAGGGGTGTAGTCTAAAGAAAAGAGGTATTGCTTAAATGTGACATTGTGTACAACAAAATGCACCAAAAATTTGCCTCAAATTTTTGCATAAAGTAAGCCACCAAAAAGTTGATGTAAACTTAGACTAGACAGTCTAAAGCTTCACCAGATTTCTCAAACAGCATAAACCTCTTTGATAAATCTGGTGCAATATAAATTTATTTAGTGTAAGTTTGCACTGCCTAAGCATTGCACAGAAAGGTTTTCCTGGATTATTTTTTTTCTTATGGGCCTAAGAACTTGCAGGCATGTAGTTGTTAACTATCTGCCTGTTCTGCAGGCTCAGAGAGGTCACAGACCATTCCTGCCGATGATTCTGAAGCTATCAGTGACATCATGTGAACAGAGCAGCTGCTTCTTTTCTTCTCTGCTCTGTTGAGGGGGCAAAACTACTGATATCATGCTGATTGGCAGTCATCTCCTAGCTGCCCAACAGTGGGGCCCCATCGACAGAGGAGCTGCTCTGTTGCCATGAGATCAAATTAAGTAGCAGAATTGCCAGCAGGAGTGGTCCGTCACCACTCTGACCCGGTGCAGGGCAGAACAAGCAAGGTAAGTATCAGTTACCTAGATGTCAGTTCTAAGCCCCATGAGAAAAATATGATTGATAAAGAATAGCGGTCGAGCAGGAGCGCTGTAGATGTGGCCAGGAAGGTGATTTAAAGTGCAGGTCCACCGCAGCTCCAGCCGTATGCCTTCAAAGAGGATGACTGTGAACCGAAAGTGAATGACGGTCAGAGGAGCGCAGGATTAAGACCAGGACAATAAGTTCAAAGTTTGCCACAACGCGTTTCAACGGTAACCCGTCTTCATCGGGTGGAGGTTTCACCTGATGAAGACGGGTTACCGTTGAAACGCGTTGTGGTAAACTTTGAACTTATTGTCCTGGTCTTATTCCTGCGCTCCTCTGACCATCATTCACTTTCGGTTCCATGAGAAAAATAGTCCTAGATAACCTCTTTTAATAAATATGCTCCAAACTGCTGTGGCCCAGGCTATTAACAGCTAGTCATTTTTTTTTTAGATTGTTAACATCTATGCATTTGGACTAAACACTAGTTTCTTTATTCTACAGGATTCTGTAGGGAGGAATAGGATGCTGCTCTGTCATTGTTTTTTCCTGCCAAAGTACAGGATGGTGCCTGCTGTCATGTTTTCCCATAATAATCTCTAAGGCCTTCTTTACACACAGAAAAACACACACACACATACACTTTTTCAGCATTTTAATAACGTGTTTTTTAGAGTTCAATTGCGCAACCAATAGAAATATCGCCAGAAAACACCAAAAACAAAATGCCTGATGCAGTGATGTAACATTTGTATACAATCGTTTACTACTCTCAGCCCCCACCCCCTAAAAGTATTGTTGATTTTAATTTCAGCAGAACGCAGTGTCGGTAAAAAGCCGGAGGAGACAGAATGTTGGTCTGTTACATAACATGCATTTGTTTAGATTCTGCTAAATAATTTTACTTTATAATTGCAGCAGTGATTTGTCTGTACATACTTTACTGTCTGCTTTTAAAAGCTTCACTTTTTTTGAGAGTGCAGCTCTGAGGTATCTATACAGTCACCTCCAGCATGGAAACAAGATGCAGACCTTATATAGTACAATTTACACTGGTTTCAGCTACAGTTCACTGACTGAGAAAATAACTTTTAATTCATATGCAAATGTGGAGGCTTTGGTGCACCTGTGGCATGACCAAGAGTTTGGTGCACCATTAAGCCGCCTCATTTGCTTGCTGGGGCCATTTCTCCACTTCTGGTTAACAGAGCTCGCTTCCCCGAGAAAGCACTGTCTGAGTGCGACGGCGCGTATTCTCCTCCCTGTATCGATTCTTCGAACCCTGCTCGGTGCACTAGTACACCTGAATAATGGTGTAACAACGCAGTTGCGACCAGAGCTTTCTTCAACTGGATGTGCATCTTTGAACATGTAGAGATCTATGGGGTAGAGATGGTCGAACCCGAACACTAAAGTTCGTGGTCTGTACCAAACACCTACTGTTTGGTCATGAACCCCGAATTAATAGCAGCAAGCGCAGTCGCCGCTGACGGAAGTATTCATCAGCCGATGCCTGCAATATAGATACATTTAAAAAAAAAAATGGTGTTTTTCCCTATATTTTTAAAATACAACTGATAAAAGAGTAAAGAGAGCGGTATTCAACAAGTCGATTAAAAATAAAGTTCTTTGTTCCATTTTTGGAACATGGACAGGGTATGTAGGGAGGACGAGTTAGGACAATGGCCGTTTCATGCTCGTCCAATGCTTCTACGGGCTCTGAGCTAAGTACCGCATACCAGTCGACCTGCCGACAATAATTCTTTAATCTGGCTGCAACATATATACATGGATATCGGAGTTACTTGTGCCATGATGCTTTCTCCTGTTCATTTGTTCCCTCTATTTTTGATAACCACAGCAGGCAAAACTGACAGCTGCGGGTTGCAACCCTCAGCTGTCAGCTTGATCATGGCTGGTTATCAAGAGTAGAGGGGTCCCCATGCGTTTTTTTACATTATTTAAATAAATGATATAAAAAAACGGCATGATGTCCCCCCACTTTTGACAACCAGCCAAGCTAAAGCAGACAGCTGGGGAACTGGTATTCTCAGGCTGGTAAGGGGCCATGGATATTACCCCCCAGCCTAAAAATAGATATTAGATGCACCAGTTCTGGTGATTTGCCCAACTCTTTCCACTTGCCTTGTGGTGGTGGCAAGTGGGGGTAATATTTGTGAGGCTGATGTTACCTTTGTATTATCAGGTGACATCAAGCCCACAGATTAGCAATGGAGAAGAGACTTCACTTTTATTTGTTAAAAAAAGCTGCAACTTTTTGGCCAAATTTGTTTTTTAGCAAGCTTTACAAGAATGAAAATGTATACTGTTTTCAAGTTTCACTAATACTAAATATACCAAGTACAAAATGTCACTGCAACTTTTTTTAATCACATGAAATAAATAAAAGTGGAGTCTTATCTAAATCTCCAGTGCCTTAAACAGAGTGGAAGATCAAACTTCTTGGAGTGTGGAGTGTTTTCGTCTGTGCTCTGTGTCTAATAACTTTAGGCCATAGATGATGATATGAAGGAATTACACTAGTTTAAAGAGAACCTGTCATGTAAAAAAATTCTTTTAACCTGCAGATATGGGGTTAATCTGCAGGTTAATAATGTTCTGAAGCCGTGTGACAGTCGCACTGAGAGGCCTGCTGCTGGGGGAAATGTACTTTATTCCTCTTGGCATGCTTGAGCTTTAAATAACTGGGGGACGATCAGCGCAGGTCACCGCTCAGTGTATAGTGAGCACTGGCTATAACCACTCCCCGGCACTGAATAACAGTGAGTTCTAATGATGATCCGGCTAACTGTCAGTGTCGGGGTGTGGTTAAAACCGTTGCTCACTATGCACACAGTGGTGACTGAAGCTGTGTATGCCACACCTCTATGACTGAAAGCTCGGGGCTGCTGAGAGGAATAAAGTTCAGCTCTTTATGGTAGACTTACATTGTGAAACAACTACTTCCTAGAAAGTGTTCTTCACTTGGGTGGATGTTGTGAAGGGTTTTTTCTTCACCGTAGAGAGGATTCTGCAATCAATGACCACTGTTGTCTGTGGACGTCCAGGTCATTTTGAATTCCTATTCACCAGTGCACTCTTTTTTTTTTTTTTGCAGAATGTACTAAATTGTTGATATGACCACTCTTAACATTTCTTCTGTTTCTCTGATGAATTTATTGTGTTTTTTTCAGACGAATGATGGTCTGTTTCTTTTGCATTGAGAGCTTCTGTGACCTCGTGTTGTGGGTTCAGATCAACAGCTTCCAAATGCAAATGCCACATCTGGAATCAGCTCCAGGCCTTTTACCTTTTTATTAATGTTGGATTAATGAGGGAATAGCCAATGCAGCCCACTAGAGAGCTTTTGAGATAATTATCCAATTATTTTTGGTCCATTTAAACAGAGGCAGCTACATGTTAAAAAGCAGTTATTCCTAAATCCTTACTCCAATTAAGTTGTAAATAGCCTCAAATAAATTATGAGAGTCTGCACTTTAAGCTCATATTGATTATATAACTGTATCGTGAATAAGTTTTGGCAAAGAGCTATGATGCCAAAACCTGTGTCAATGTCCAGATATTTCTTGACCTAACTTTACATATTTTCAAAGCTACCACTAGAGGGCATCAGAATGTAAGTTTTCAGCTACAACAGATAATACTTTGTACATCTAATACTTCACAGCACATACCAAAAGGATTACATTACAGTCCCCCTCATCTGTTAGATACCTATAACAACAGGTTAATAATATAGGGATTGTTGCTATTGAAGGTACATCAGCTAATCAGTATACTAGAATATTGTGTTTCCTACAGATCCTGAATATAATATGACAAATATGACCAGCAAGTAGCAGACTGCAGCTAAATAAAGGATAACACAAGCACATACATTCCCTACATCTTCCAAGCAACCAGTCATTGAAGGGCCGATTCATTATTGCATTTGTGCTTTTTTTTCTTCTTGTGGCACTTTCAGCTTTTTTATATTTGTGCCTAGTACTACTATAATCTACACTTTTTTGAGGCTCATTTTACGTGCTCGCTTGTCTTTTCATGTTCTCCATTGTTGGTGCGGTTTTTGTTTTTCAGATGTTTTTGGTTGATTCATCAATTGCTCTTATTGAAGAGTTGCAATTGATGAAGCAGCTTAAAGCATTTGTAAACCACAAACCATGCCCACAAAGGTGAAAGTAAAAAAACACAAGTGACCATATGTAAAATAGACTTTATTAAAGTGCAAATTAAAAGAATTAGGCACCAATGAAAAACAGGTGAACAACACCACAAAACTAGAGAAAGAAAGAAGGCACAAATGCAATAATGAATCAGGCCTTTTGCATAGCTCCCAACCATTTTGAATCGAGCAGGACAGTACGCTCCCGGAAGGTCAGAGCAATGTCCCAACGTTCTTTCACTGTACAATAGCTCTTCTTCCTGACATCTTCACTGCTTTGTAGCTCCCCTCTTCTTGCTTCCCCTGCTCTACATACGTAAGTAGCATTAAATTCAATTAAGTAATTATTTTTTTCTAATTTTCTTTTTTCACTCTTTTCTTTTTCACAGCTTGCTTTGATAAGTATAGTGAAATATTCTCTACTTGAAAGTGCTTTGTATTCTCCTAATTTACAGGCAGCTTGTAACAGGGCTGCCACTAGGAATTTTGGGGCCCCATATTGGCAAAATTTTCAGGGCCCCCTTGAGACTCCACCCAGGCTCTACCCCTGCCCCGCCTCCACCCCTCAAACTGTCCACAGTCCCACCGCTCTCTCTTGGAAAAACTCCACTTTTCACCATTCACACATTGACAGTTCCCTTCACCAGATCACACATATAACAAGCAGCTTTTGTTTTGGCCAAAAGATTTTTAAGTCGCCACCACAACAAGGTAGACTCTTTTGGCCAAGCTCTACTCTACTCTAACCTATTAAACATTTGTTAAAATATCCTACACAATTTAGTAATATTTTTATTTATTTTTCAATTTTTAAAATGATCAATAATATCACATACAAAGGACAAATACCACCACATCATGACCAAACACCATATTACCACCACATACTGACCTGTTGTGAACACTTTTGACCTGGCTTTTGAGTTTGGGCTCCCTCTGGTGGTTGCAGCTGGTAATGGAGCTGGTCTGGCTGACAGAAGTCAATCACCTGAGGAGGATGATTGGAGGTCAGGTGTTACAGACTGGAGAGATTTAAGTGAGCAAACTTCCCTCAGTTGTTGTCGGTGATTTGGTTTTCTTCCTGAGCATTTTGCAAGTCTGCTTGCCTCCTGCTTTGTCCTGCATCTTTCACATAAGTTATTTGTCTGTTTGAATCTTTTGCATTTGATCCATTTTCTGCTTTTCTCTGATTTCTGCCTTGCTGGTTTGAGTTCAGTCTTTTTCCCTGCTGGGACCTGTGCTGGTCTCTGTTTCATTTGCCACAGCTTATTTCAGTCTTTTCAGTATTTCTAATCTCCTGTTATATCAGTATCTTTTGTTTTGCATCCAGTTCACACCAGAGTTCTGATTTAGTGGGGGAGAGGTCGGGTGGTCGGGTGGTATTTTTGCATATCAGACGTGTCGGAATTTTTCTTAGGCTTTTTGCGTGATTGCAGACAGTATCCTTTCCTGTCCTGTTGTATCTAGACAGTTTGGACCCCATAATTTGCGTACTCTATTTTCTGCCTGTGTTTTGTGCCTCATCTTGTCTCACCGGCAATATATGTTCGGGGGCTATCTATTCCTTTGGGGTTCTACTCCGGGGCAATTTAGCTTTCCCCTTTCTTTCTTTAGGTTTAGTTAATTCTTTGGCTGTGTCGAGGCGTCTAGGGCATCGTAGGTACGTCCCACAGCTACTTCTAGTTGTGTTGTCAGTTTAGGGGTCTGCAATCCGCTAAGTTACCTACCTCTCTGGTTATCTGGTTGCCTAGCCTATACCCCTGCTATCCTCCTCGGTTACCAAATCATAACAGTGACCTATAATACCACATACAAGGAACAAATACCACCACACCATGTCCAGACCACATATTACCACCACAGGTGACCAATAATACCACATACAAGGAACAAATACCACCGCACCATGACCAGACCACATATTACCCACCACATAGTGACTGAATACTACAATACTGATCAGTAATAAAAAAAACACAACACTAACATCACCATAAGTGCCATTATACACAGGAGATCTGTACTTAGTATGCAGTGTCTGTGTACAGGTAATACAGTGAGCTCTGGTGACATTGTACACAGGACCGCTGTATATAGTGCACAGTGTATAGTGTCAGTGTACAGGTAACACACTGACTCACCAGTGATGTCTCCAGGTGAAGTCTCATCTTCCAACCAGGGCTCGTCTCTGCAGGAAATAACACAGTTATCTAGAGCACTGCTTGCAGAACACATTACTTATTTTTTTCCCTATCTTCTACACTACACCACATGAAGAAAAAAGGCGACATAGTGTCACTCTGCACAGTAAGGCCTCTTTCACACTTCAGTTTTTTAGAATCAGTCACAATCCGCCAGGTTTTGAAAAAACCCGAAATTCTTTCTGGGTGCCCGACAAAAAAAAAATATTCTCTCTCTCTCTCTCTCTCTCTCTCTCTGCCAGCGGTTCCTTTAAATTTCCTCATTTTCAGGATCCGTCTGAAAACGGATCCTGTGCCATCCATTCACATCAGTTGACAACGGATCCGCTTGTCTGACTTTTTGGCGGATTTGAACTGATGCAAAAAATTGAGGTGTGAAAGAGGCCTAACATGACCGCCTCCCCCATTTAAAACAGTATCTCAAAAAATAAAATAAATACATCAATGCAGTAATAATATCCCTTAATTAGCCCCTATGGTAATATTATCCCCCATCCTCGGCCCTGTGTGTATCATTCCTGGTTCCAGCCATATGTTCTCCCATCCTGGCTCCATATGTTCTCCCATCCTGGCCCCATATGTTCTCCCATCCTGCCCTCATGAGTATCCATTCTGCCCCATATGATCTTCCTATCCTGCTCCATCTGTCCCATGATCCTACCCCATCTGTCTCCATCGTACCCATCCTGCCCCATGATCCTGCACAATATGTCTTCATCCTGCCCCATGATCCTGCACCATCTGTCTCCATCCTGCCCCATGATCCTGCCCCATCTGACTCCATCCTGCTCCATGATCCAGCACCATCTGTCTCCATCCTGCCCCATGATCCTGCCCCATCTGTCTCCATCCTGCCCATGATCCTGCCCCATCTGTCTCCATCCTGCCCCATGATTTTGCCTTATCTGTCTCCATCCTGCCCCATCTGTCACCATCCTGCCCCATGATCCTGCCCCATCTGTCTTCATCCCGCACCATGTCTCCAATCCTGCCCCGTGTCTCCAATCCTGCCCATGTCTTTCATTCTGACCCTGTGTCTCCAATCCTGCCCCCCATGTCTCCAATCCTTCCCCCATGTCTCTTATCCTTCCCGTGTGTCCAATCCTGCCCCCGTGTCTCCAGTCCTGCCCCCATGTCATTCATCCTGCCTCATTTCTCCAACCGTGCCCCTGTATCTCCAATCCTGCCCCCGTGTGTGCAATTCTGCCCCCGTGTCTTGAATCGTGCCCCCGTGTCTCCATCCTGCCAGCTTTCTGCTTTCAATAAAAATAAATTAAAAAAAAACTTTCTCCTTACTTTGCCATGCTCCTGCGGAAAGCGATCTTCCCTCCAGGCTGAAAGCGTGCACTCGCTGGCGAATGACAATGACGTCAGACACCGGCGACGTGCATGCTGACATCAGCTGCCAGCCTCCGATTGGCTGGTGATTTAACTATTGCCGTGCAGGACCGGCCCGCAAGGCAATAGAGAATCTATACCCGGGCCCGCACGGCAATAGAGTAACTAAACCTGCGTCTCAGAAGCAGGTTTAGTTACTTGATCGGCAGAATCCTGCCGCTGGGGCAGTGGGGCCCGATGGGCAAAAGTGATGGGGCCCGATGCAAGCCCCCACTGCTGGCTGGGCCCCATACGCCAGTCAGGGCAGTAATGCCCTAATGGTGGCCCTGGCTTGTACTGGTACATAGAGATACAGCTCCACAGACCAGTGCATTTATATGTACCTAGATTCTAGAGGTCAGACTTTTTTTGTTCCTATAAGATTACTAAAAAAAAAATAATGAAAAAAAAATAAAATAATGAAAAGCAAAAAAATGAAAAACAATTACAATGACAACAATTTCTTAATGTACAGTGAATAAATAAATTCACAAATTAGCAAATAATATGGACATATTTCATATCCCTGTAATCATAACAACTCGTATAATACAGTAAACAAATTATTTACAGTGATCAGTTTATAGCATAAAAATGTTATGATTGATTTTTTTTCTCAACTAAATCCATAAAGATGTAAGAAAAATGTAACACTGTGGCTGTGTTCGCATGTAGCGTAAATGCTGTGCTGTATTTTGTCAGCAGGTGTCTGCACTACACTACGTAATAATAATCTTCTTTGGTTATTACAGAAAAGATCTGCACTTAAAGGGAACCTGACAGGGGATACATGCCACCATGTTTATGGGCAGCATATATTCAGCCATTCATGTTTAACTCTGAAACGTTATGGCATGTCAGAGAAAACAAAGTTTACTAGTCACATGTTAGGGCGGTTTCACACGTCCTGATATTTCCGGTATCGGAAAAACCGGTACCGGAGATATCAGTGTCCGTGTGTAGTACATGCGGCACACGTGGATGGTCGCCAGGGAAGAGCACTACTTTAAGCGCTTTCCCCCGGCGGCTGGTGCTGAAGCCGGCTTTCATCCATTCTCCCTTGCTCTGCCGCGATTAGCGTGAGCAGAGGAGAGTGAATGAGAAAACGACCTGCTGTGACCTCCGGACCGTGGGATAATGGAAGTGAAGAGGTCATTGGGACAGAGCTTGAACTGCCATGACCTTATCACTTGCATTTTCCCACGGTACGGAGGTCACAGGAGTTCAGGCTAGCAGCGAGCACAGACTCAGTGACGTCTCATTCATTCCCCAGTAGTTTACAGCCAGAGAAGTCACATTAGCACGGCTCCAGTTGTAAACTTATTATCCCCCAAATATGGATTACAGAGTGGGACTGAACGCCGGACAGGTATTGTATATTGTTGCTTTATTATTTTTAATTTTATTACAGGAGATCGAGGGTGTCACTTGAATTAGCCGAATAATAAAGATGGGAAACTGTTTATTTTTTTATTTCATTAAAATTCTTTATTCTAGCAATCCCCACCTGTGAGTTTTGTATGGTTGGCTACAAGAAAAAGGGGGACCTCACGTCAGGTTTTTCATTCATTCATTCTCCCCTGCTTGCCGGCAGAGCATGGGAGAATAATGACAGGCGCGTTCAGCACCAGCCGTCGGGCACAGCGGCTTACAGTAGCGCTACTTCTCCGGCGGGCATCAGTGCACACGGAGGACAGTGTGCACTGTGTTCCGTGTGCACGTGAGCGGCATGTTTTGTGGTCCGTGTGAAAGCAGACATGTCTGCGTTTTTTGCACACAGATACACTGTCCGTGAAAACACACTAACACGTATATAGACCCATTCATTTGAATGGGTCTATGTGTGTCAGTGTCTCCGGTACGTGAGAAAACTCACCACACGTACCGGAGACACTGACGTGTGAAAGGGGCCTTAGGCAGGCAGGTCCACACCAGCTTCTCCCCACCCAATACTGACAAATTCATTAAAAGTGATGGTGTGCCTCATGCCAGAAATTTTACTACAGTCTTTGATTGGCTATAGACTTAGATTTCTTTCTAGGAGCATGCGCCTCTTTATGAATTAGGCACATCTCATTCTTGTGCACGCATTTTTAAGGCGGACAAAATTTATGACTTTTGATGATTTCACACCACTTTCAGCATGCCAAGGTTGATGTAGCTGTGGAGGAGATGGATCAGGATTGGCTAACAAATTGCCCAACAAATTGATCAAAAGTGACAGAGTACATTAAGCCAGAAATGTAATCTTCAGTTCATGAGAAATGAGAGTGTAATGAACCTAAGCAACAGTGATGAGAAACATCCTCGCGCCAAATGGTCTCGCCGACTCGTTGCCCCACTGGTCATTCCCACTATGAGATAGACTTGCTGCATGCCTTCCTGCGTGATGGGATGTAATGTGTGGTGCTTGCATTTCACTACTGCCGAATTACTTAATTTGTTAAAACACCACACCAGCATATATTTACTTATTGCACCTCTGGAGTGGTGCTTTAAAAGTAATTCATCTGCCCCCTATCTCACACTCATCTGGTGCTGCCTTCATCATTTTCCAATGTCAGTCTGGCGAAAAGTTACTTGCCAGCAGCTGCAGTGTTTCATTGAGCGGCACGGAGGTCACTTTTCAATACAAGTTTATGAGAACCTTATTCAGGTATTGTTTTGGTTCTCATAGAGTTGAATTGTGATGTAGCTTCTGACTTCCGCCCGTCAGAAGCTGCGGTCACAAGATGGTGCCACAGAATAGGAGTGGTGCTGTAAAACGGGGAAGACACGGAAGGGTGAGTATATGGATGGGGATCAGGGAACTTATATTTAAAGTGCCACTCAAGAACTGAAAAAATTGCTGGAGTGGTGCTTTAATAATGTATATATACAGTCAGTGTCGGACTGGAATACCTTGGGCCCACCAGAGAAAAATCATTCTTGGGGCCCACCATCATAGAGACAGAAAGAAAGAAAAAAATAATAGAGAGAAAGAAAGAACAGAGAGATATAAAGAAAGAGGGGAAGACCAAAAGAACAGAGAGTGAGAGAGAAAGAAAGAACAGAGAAAGAAAGAAAGAAAGAGGGGAAAGAAAGGAGAGAGAAAGAAAGAGGGGAAAGAAAGAAAACACAGAGACCGAAAAAGAACAGAGAGAGAAAGAAAGAAAGAAAGAAAGAACAGAGAGAAAGAAAGAAAGAGGGGAAGAAAGAGAAAGAAAGAACAGAGAGACAAGGAAAGAAAGAGCAGAGAGAGAAAGAAAGAACAGAGAGAGAGAAAGAAAAAAAGAAAGAACAGAGAGAGAGAGAGAGAGAGAGAGAAAGAACAAAGAGAGAAAGAAAAAAGAGAGATTAGAGAAAGAAAGAAACAGACAGAGAAAGAACAGAGAAAAAATAGAGCGAGAGAAAGAAAGATTAGATAGGGAAAGAAAGAACAGAGAGAGAAAGAAACAGAGAGAGAAAGAAGTATTCTATAAAGATACTATAGCAGCCCAGCTCCCATTGTTGTGCCCACCTGAACCTCCCGGTGCAGGACATATCATGATCCACTCACATGGCCGGCATCCCCGATTCCAAGGCATCTGATGCATTCCCTGAAGTGCCTCCATGGTTCCGTCACAATCTCCTCCCAAAATTAACTAATTTTGGGTCAGCTTGCAGCACGTCACTTCCGGTGGAACGTCCCGTGCAAGTTTTAAAGTGCTTCTCAGGACTCTGCCGTGTACTCCTGTGTCCACAGGAAAAGTAAGCTCCGGGCTGGGACAGTGGAGCAGACTCTCAAATTCGGGACTGTCCCGCTGCTCTCCACCATACACCTTGTACATGCATGGCTCCGCACACCTCATACACAAAGAGTTCTGTTCACCTTGCGCACACATGGCTCCAACTCAGTATACACATGGCTACACTCAGTAAACCTTGTACACACATGGGTCTGCTCCATACACACACGGCTCAGCTCCGTATACTTCGTACACACAGGGCTCTAGTTCGTACATCCCGTACACATGTGGCTCCGCTCCATACACCCCGTACACACACACGGCTCCGTACACTTCATACACATAGGGCTCCGTTCCGTACACCTAGTACACATGCGGCTCTGTTTCATACACCCTGTACACATGCGGCTCCGATCCGTACAACCCCGTACACACACACGGCTCCGTACACTTCATACACACATGGCTCCGCTCCATACACCTCGCACACACCATACTCTCTGCCCCATCTACAACAACAAGCTTCTGCCTTCAGCTCACCACTTCGGCTCACTTTCCTCACCACAACCTGGAAGACAGCTCAGACTACCGACTAAGGCGAGATGGCAGAAGCAGGTCTAGGAATACTCATTGATTAGTCCTCTGATTTTATTAACCCCTTTAAAAAGCCAATTTTTACAATTCTGACCACTGTCCCTTTATGAGGTAATAACTCTGGAACGCTTCCATGGATCCTGGTGATTCTATCACTGTTTTCTCGTGACATATTGTTCTTCGTGATAGTGGTAAAATTTCTTTGATGTGACTTGCATTTATTTGTAAAAAAAAAACAGAAATTTGGCAAAAATTTTGAAAATTTTGCAATTTTCCAACTTTGAATTTTCATGCCCTTAAAACAGAGAAATAGGTCACACAAAATAGTTGATAAATAACATTTCCCACATGTCTACTTTACATCAGCACAATTTTGGAACCAATGTTTTTTTTTGTTAGGAAGTTATAATGGTTAAAAGTTAAACAGCGATTTCTCATTTTTACAACACCATTTTTTTTTAGGGACCACATCACATTTGAAATCACTTTGAGGGGTCTATATGATAGAAAATACCCAAACGTGACACCATTCTAAAAACTGCACCCCTCAAGGTGCTCAGAACCACATTCAAGAAGTTTATTAGCCCTTCAGGTGCTTCACAGGAATTTTTGGAATGTTTAAAAAAAATTAAACATTTAACTTTTTTCACAAAAAATTTACTTCTGATCCAATTTGTTTAATTTTACCAAGGGTAACAGGAGAAATTGGACACTAAAAGTTGTTGTACAATTTTTCCTGAATACGCTGATGCCCCATATATGCAGGTAAACCACTATTTGAGCGCATAGCAGAGCTCGGAAGGGAAGGAGCACCGTTTGACTTTTCAATGCAAAATTGGCTGGCTTGAGATCAGACGCCATGTCGCGTTTGGAGAGCCCCTGATGTGCCCAAACAGTGGAAACCCCCCACACGTGACACCATTTTGGAAAGTAGACCCCATAAGGAACTTATCTACTGTAGATGTGTGATGAGCACTTTGAACCCCCAAGTGCTTCACAGAAGTTTATAATATAGAGCCGTAAAAATAAAAACTCATAATTTTTTTCACAAAAATGATCTTTTCGCCCCAATTTTTTATTTTCCCAAGGGTAATAGGAGAAAATGGACCACAAAAGTTGTTGTGCAATTTGTTCTGAGTACATTGATACCCCATATGTGGGGGTAAACCACTGTTTGGGCACATGGCAGAGCTCGGAAGGGAAGGAGCACCGTTTGACTTTTTCAATGCAGAATTGGCTGGAATTGAGATCAGACGCCATGTTGCATTTGGAGAGCCCCTGATGTGCTAAACAGTGGAAATCCCCCAATTCTAACTCCAACCCTAACTCCAACACACCCCTATCCTTAATCCCAACCCTAACCTTAAAGGGGCGTTTTATTTACTATTTATAGTGGGTTTTTATAGCGGGTTTTTATGTTTGGCAGCTGTCACACACTAAAAGATGCTTTATATTGCAAAAAAATAGTTTTTGCATCACCACATTTTAAAAGCTATAATTTTTCCATATCGTGGCCTACAGAGTCATGTGAGGTCTTGTTTTTTGTGGCACGAGTTGATTTTTGGACAAATGACATTTTTTAATCGCTTTTATTCCGATTTTTGGGAAGAAGATTTTCAAACGTTTTGGCGCTTTTATACAATAAAAACTATTTTATATAAAAAATAATTATTTTTGCATCGCTTTATTCTGAGAGCTATAACTTTTTTATTTTTCCGGTGATTGAGCTATATGTCGGCTTGTTTTTTGCAGGACAAGATGGCATTTTGAGTGGTACCAC
The DNA here is from genome assembly GCF_039654945.1 of Dendrobates tinctorius. Classification (NCBI taxonomy): domain Eukaryota; kingdom Metazoa; phylum Chordata; class Amphibia; order Anura; family Dendrobatidae; genus Dendrobates; species Dendrobates tinctorius. The sequence continues at coordinate 35,746,554 of NW_027361728.1, forward strand.
TTTATATCCGTCTTCTTGATCGCATGTTAGTCCACTTTTTGTTCGTTGGTATGATGATAAAGCATTTTTTTTGCAGTTTTTTTTTTCTTTTTTTTAACGGTGTTTACTAAAGGGGGTAAATTTTGGGACCGTTTTATAGGTTAGGTCATTACGGATGCGACGATACTAAATTTGTGTACTTTTATGGTTTAGATTTTTTTTATTCAAATATTTATTTATTGATGCAATAAATATTGATTTTTTTAAATTATTTTTTTAAATATTTTTACAATTATTTTAAAAAAAAATTTAATTCTTACTTTTACACTTTGTCACTATGGGACACTCATTTTGTGCAGGCTGATTGATTCTATAGCATGCAGATCTGCATGCTATTGAAGCTGTCAGCGCTGCAGCTTTTATACACTAACCTGAGAGACTTCCTGGTGATCATTGTGCTGATGACCATCACTGATCGCCTATGATGTACTATTCCATCCATGGGAATTAAGTCCCAGGATACATGGACGGAATAGTATGTCTATTGTCAGAGAGAAGTTAAACTGTAAACTATACAATGTATAGAAAATAGTGTTTTCCTGCACTATATTGCTCTACATCTCTCTTTATAAAACAATGTTTCCCAGTTATTTTATTTCACTTTAGTGTAAGCTTGCTCAAATGATTCATTAGTGTAACAGCTAGAGAGCAATCTAATCATGGCTAAGTGTTTTCTAAAACTTTGTTAATCTGAACCGGTGTGTTGTTTAGTCTTTACCATCTCTCATATGGAATTGCACTAATAGTATGAATGAGATGGCAACTGGATACCTCCAAAATCGTATTTCCGGAGACAGATTTGTGGAATAATGAAGAGTGGACTCAGCGTACAAAGATTATCCTCCAACAACATATTATTCAAAACATGTATGCGAATACTAGGGCAAGAAGATGTAAATCATAAATTAACTGAACTACTTTTAAGATAGATTAAGAACACATGAGACATGCACAAAAAATGAACAGGTCAGGAAAAACTGTTCACACCACCCCAAGAATAAGACACAGAAAAAACACACAGTATGACAAACGTGCATGAATACTCTGTAGTAAAATATATCTAACAGTAAGCAGCAAGTGCTAGTAAAAGATGATAACAAACACAGGGTTACCGTGACGTGGTGGAGTGGCTTAGCATACATTTTTTGCAAAAAACGTATCAACTAAATACTAGTGTTGTGCATTCCGATACTGCAATATCGGGTATTGGCCGATATTCGCGATATCGGAATTCCGATACTGAGTTCCGATACTTTTAGTATATCGAATCCCGGAATCGGAGGTTCCAATAATGCAATGAGCCAGTTTGATTTTATTGAGCCAATGAGGATCCTAAGAAGTGTGGGCACATCCTGTTAGAGCATGTTAGGCATGTAACTACTGGCATGGCTGTGATTGGCTGCTGAAATGATGTCATGATGCACTATAAAAGCCGCCGCCGCCATTTTGGGTTCACTCTGCTGTGAATTCACGTAGGGATAGGACGCTGCTGTTCTGAGGGACAGTGTGAGCTAGCGATTTGCTATATTGTGCTTTACCCAGGCTACTTTATCAACCACAGTAGCTTTCTTTTGCCTTGCAGCGCTGTTCATGGCTGTCTGCGAGGTCTCTGTGTGTGAGTGCAGCTCACGCTGTAGTGTGTTCTGCAGCCACCTCCGGTTGTAGTCCGCTCAGCGTGCGTCACTGCCTCATACATTGTCCTTTTTTGCATTAGTGCTGCTCATTTTTCCAGATTTCTCCTATTAATGTGGTTCCATCCGTATCCAGCTAGAATATTTGCAAACACTATATAGGAGTAGATAGAGGAGCCTTTCTGCTGGCTTGTGCCCTGCAGCCCCAGCCAGTTTAGTATTAGCCAATTTTTTGGAGCCTCATCTATTGCATTGTAGGTTACCTTCCTGCATTGTAATAGCGACAAAAAGTTTGTGATACTATCGGTTTTACATCTTTGGGCACATCCAGTGTCTTTTTGTGAAAAAAAAGTGAATAAAGTTCACCAAACACTCCACTTTACAGTTGTGTAGGCCACATTAGCTCATATTAAAGTCTAGTCCACACTTTATAAAACTAGTGTTTCTTATACCTGTTAGCAGCTGTTCAGGAATAAGCACACTAAGCCCTTAGTACTTTTCTGCCTATCTTTATTAGTCTACCAAGATGAAGAAGGCAGGGAGTAAGGCACGTGGTCGTGGGCGTGGAGTTTCTGCAGGGAGAGGACGTGGGGATTCTGTGCCTGCTGTGGGCACCAGTGACTCAGCATCTCCCAGTTTTCCCAGGGAACAGTCCTTTATGCGCAGCTTTGTAGGAGCTCACCGTACCCCACTGCTGCGGGACGAACAAATTGAAGCCGTTGTCGGATGGATGGCAGCTAACGCATCAACTTCAATTAGTTCCAGATCCTCTCAGGTCCAGAGCACTGAAGAGCACCCATCTGTCTCTTCACCACCTGCCAAATTGCCCAGGCAGTCAGAGAGCCCTGGACAGGAGCCATCTCTACGTCTGTTCTCTGAATCTGTTGGCTTGGAAAGAGGGGGACAGCCAAGCAGCATTTGAGAATTTGAAGAAGAGGTAGTATGCAGTGATGCACAACAGCTTTGTCTCTCTGAATCTGAAGAGGCGGGTGGGCCAATGCCTATGGTCAGCACACCTCAGTACGCATCTGATGATGAGACTCAGGTGCCATTTTCTGGTGCGCACTGTGCTGTCGAGACTACCTAGGAGAAGCAGTCGTTTGAAGAGGGTAGTGTAGATGATGAGGTCCTTGACCCATCATGGCGTGAGGTACAGGAAGGTGGTTGGAGCAGCTCTGAGGAAGAGATTTCCCGAAAAGCCAAAAAAGGAGGGAGAGGGAGGGGGCAGACTCGGTTGCCTGTAGCCTCCACTTTGGCACCCATTAGGAGCATGCCTCTTCCAAAACCCAAAACGGGCGCTCCCAAGACTTACAGTGCCTGGTCCTTTTTTGACACAGTTGCAGATGACATTTGCTTTGCCAAATGCAAGCTGTGTATTCAGAAAGTGAAAAGAGGGAAAAGTGTCAGCAACCTCAATACCACAAATATGTGGAAACATGTGCGGACCAAGCACGTGGTGGAGTTACAAAGACACACTGAAGACCTAGGCCAACCTACAGCGCCACCTACCACCTCTTCAGCTCGTGTTGTAGTCTCTTCCTCCAGCTCACACACAGCTGGTTCAGCTTCCTCACAGGATCGCCATGGAAGAACCTCTGGCACTGTTGTACAGAGACACAGTGTCATTTCACCCACAAACACCACATTTCCTGTCATCATCACACTCCCAGGCCAGTCTACAGCCATCGGTAGCACAGGCATGGGAGAAAAGGCGCCCATACTCGGCAAACCACCCCCGAGCACAGGCTCTGAATGCTGGCATTGCAAAACTACTGTCCCTTGAAATGCTCTCATTCAGGCTGGTGGAGACGGACACCTTCCGTAACTTCATGGCATTGGCAGTCCCACAATACAACGTGCCCAGCCGCTTTTATTTCAGCAGGCAAGCCGTCCCTGCCCTGCAAAAGCATGTGGAGGGAAAAATTAAACATGCGCTACTAAACACCGTCAGTAGCAAGGTCCACCTGACCACCGATGCGTGGACCAGTAACCATGGACAGTAACGATATCTTTCCCTCACTGCACATTGGGTAAAAGTTGTGGAGCCAGGTAAAGATCTTGAGAGTGGCGCTGTACGTGTTCTGTCAACTCCAAGGATTGACTTCCTTGAAAGAAAGAGGGGAAAGAAAGAATAGAGAGAGAGAAAGGAAGAGGGGAAAGAAAGAACAGAGATAGAAAGAAAGAACAGAGAGAGAAAGAAAGAAAGATGAGAGAGAGAGAGAAAGAAAGAGGGGAAAGAAAGAACAGAGCAAACGAAAGAACAGAGAGAGAGAAAGGAAGAGGGGAAAGAAAGAAAAAGGCAGAAAGAGAAAGAAATAAAGATTCTATAACGATACTATAGCAGCCCGGCTCCCATTGCAGTGCCCACCTGAGTCTCCCAATGCAGGACGTATGATCCGCTCACATGGCCAGGATCCCCGATTCCAAGGCGATCCCGCTGTCCGCGCTGTCGGAGGAGGACACGGTGATGGATCTGAAGGATTCCATGAAGTGCCTCCATGGTACCATCACAATCTCCTTCCGATATTACCTCATTTCTGGTCAGCTTCCAGGACATCACTTCCGGTGGAACGTCACGTGCAAATTTTAAAGTGCTCCTCGGGGCTCCGCCGTGTTCTCCTGTGTCCGCGGGAAAAGTAACCTCCCGGCAGTGGCATTGGGGCAGACTCAAAATCGGGACTGTCCTGCTGGAGGTATGAAGGCTCCCCACCACACACCTTGCACACACATGGCTCCGCACCCCTCATACACACACGGTTCCGCTTTGTATGCCTCGTACACACAGGGCTCCGCTCCGTACACCTCGTGCACACACAGCTCCACTCCGTAAACCTCGTACACATGCGGCTCTGCTCCGTGCACCTTGTACACACACAGCCATGCTCTGTACACCTTGTACACACATGCTCCACTCCGTAAACCTTGTACACATGCGGCTTTGCTCCGTACACCTCATACACATGCGGTTCTGCCCCGTACACTTCGTACACACGCAGCTCCAGTCTGTACACCCCATACACACATGGCTCTGCTCCACTCTGTATACACACGGCTCAACTCCGTACACTTCATACACACAGGGCTCCGTTTTGTATGCCCTGCGCACACAAGGCTCTTCTCCGTACAACCCGTACACACAGTGTTCCGCACAGTACACACCTGGCTCCACTCCGTACACCCCATACACACACGGCTCTGCTCAGCTCTGTAAACACAAGGTTCAGCTCCATACACTTTTGTACACACACGTCTCCGCTCCGCACACCTCGTACACACGTGGCTCCGCTCCGTACACCTCGCACACACGTGGCTCTGCCCTGTACACCTCATACACACACGGCTCTGCACACCTCATACACACATGGCTTCGCTCCTTTCACCTCGAACACACGGCTCCGCTTCTTACACCTCAAACACACGGCTCCGCTTCTTACACCTCAAACACACGGCTCCGCTTCTTACACCTCAAGCACACGGCTCCGCTTCTTACACCTCAAACACACGGCTCCGCTTCTTACACCTCAAGCACACGGCTCCGCTTCTTACACCTCAAACACACGGCTCCGCTTCTTACACCTCAAACACACGGCTCCGCTTCTTACACCTCAAACACACGGCTCCGCTTCTTACACCTCAAACAAACGGCTCCGCTTCTTACACCTCAAACACACGGCTCCGCTTCTTACACCTCAAACACACGGCTCCGCTTCTTACACCTCAAACACACGGCTCTACTCCATACACCTTGTACACACACAGCTCCGCTCCGTACACCTCGTACACACGCGGCTCCGCTCTGTACACCTCGTACACACACTGCTCCGCACACCTCATAAACACACGGCTCCACTCCGTACACCTTGTACACACACAGCTCCGCTCCGTACACCTCGTACACACATGGCTTTGCTCCATACACCTCGAACACACACGGCTCCGCTTCATACACCTCGTACACACACGGCTACGCACACCTCGTACACACATGGCTTCGCTCCGTATACCTTGAACACTTATGGCTCCACTTCGTACACCTCGTAAACACACGGCTCCACTCTGTACACCTTGTACACACACAGCTCCGCTCCGTACACCTTGTACACACACGGTTCCGCTCCGTACACTTCATATACACATAGCTCCACTCCATACACACACGGCTGCGCTCCATACACTTCGTACACACGGCTCTGCTCCATCCACCTCATACACACAGCTCTGCTACATCCACCCTGTTAACCCCTCCTGACCCCACACAAACTTCCCCTCATCCAGCACCATGATGACCAGCACAGCAGCGTCCTGCATACACCGAGGCTCCTGATCATGTGACCCCTGACTCCTCCCCTCATGTGACCTCATCACAGGTCCTGTGCGCACAGAAGAGAACACCCTAGCGACATCATTGCAGGCTGTGAGGTGCTGCGATGGGTCTCTAGGAGGGCAAGGATGGGTCGGTGCATGGGGGGCGTGTGGCTTATCAGTGCAGTGCGGGAGAAATAGAGTCCTGGGTGGGACAGCGGGTAAGCGGGGCAAAAACGTGATTGTCCCGCTGAATACGGGACAGTTAGGAGCTATGCAGGTACCTTATAGATTATGCAATCTCTGGAGTAGTTCTTTTTTTTCTTCATCTTGTCCAGAGCCCATGATGACTTTTCTCATCCACAGCTGTCTCTGCAGACCTCCATCTTCTCCGGTCTTCTGCAGCATATGATGCCTTTAAAGATAGCAGTATTATTATAATGCTCCTGAATAAAAATATCTGCCCTACTCTGAGCCCCTGAATAAATGATTGCCTCTCACTATATTGTCTGCACAAAACATGACCCCATGCTGTCCCTCTTATGGTACATGCTCTTCACAATGACCTCTCCTTTCCATACTGGGACCCCTTTTCACATTGTCCTCTCACACTGTGTCCTCACTATAGGACTCAGTCTCTATACTGTACCTTTCATCACACTTCCTCTCTCCTTCTTGGTATGCTGTCCCCTTCTGGCTGTACCCTTATACTGTCCCCCCATGCTATGCCCCCACTACTCAGGCTCTATTCTGTGCCCACTCACTATTCTCCCCAATACTGTCGCCTAACACTATTCCCCTCCCTCCTCATACTATCTCCTCTCACATCCCCCTGTTCACCATACTGTCTCCTCATATATTTACCCTCTCACTCTCTATACTGCCTGCTTACAAATACCCCTGACTCCCCATACTGTGTCCACATACATTCCCCGTTTGCTCCCCATACTGTCTGCACCCATCCCCCCACTCACCACTGTCTGCACCCATCCCTTATACTGTTTCCTTATACATGCACTCCATACCCCCATACTGTTCCTCATCCATGCCCCCATTTCCTCATACTGCTTCCTCATACATGTCCCCCATACTGTTGCCTCATACATGCCCTGCATCTCCCCCTTTGCTCCTCTTTTTGTGTCCTCAAATCCCCCTGCACATTAAATCCTCCATCCCCACTCCAAATCTCCCCCACACATTAAATCCCCCATCCCCAGTTCAAATCCCCCCCATACATTACATCCCACCATCCCCACTCCAAATCTCCCCCAACACATTTAATCCCCCATCCCCACTCCAAATCTCACCCCACACATTAAATCCCCCCATCCCCACTCCAAATCTCCCCACACACATTAAATCCCCCCATGCCCACTCCAAATCTCACCCCACACATTAAATCCCCCCCACCCGTGCACTTAATCTTCAGTGTCTTCAGCTCGACTGGAGCACTTACCACCCATCCTGCAGCTCTGCAGCGCGGGCAAGTGACAGCAGCGTGATCATATGATCTGATCACGCTGCAAGCGTTACTCTGACCCGATGGTCAGAGCTTCAATTGAACTCGCAAGACAGACGCAAGTGCAATTGATTCCTGGGAGCAGGCGCGCTGCAGCTCCTCTGAGCTGGCTGTCAGCTTGACAGTTGACACAGAGAACGGCCGACTCACAGTCCGTGGGGTGGCAGAATGCAGCCGCCTGGGGAGACACTGCCGACCACCACATTAGGCGGTTCGACTGCGCCCCCCTTGCCGACTAAGCCCAGGGCACATGCCCCAGCTGCCCCCCCTATATACACCTCTGTTGAGATCATTAGAATACACTTTAATAATAATGGCCATACTATAGGGAATACATGAATAGAGATTAAAAACAATGCCTGTATAGCAATTTACACTACTCTGATCAGATAAACTAATCAAACACTTTAAGGGAATAGGAACTGTCCTTGAAAAAACCTAGAATTCAGGACACTTGTGGCTGGAAACATTCATCTTTCCACAAACTAAACCCGTGAATTCAAGGAATCAATACTAGATCTATTGGTACACTTAACATTCAATATACACATATCCCCCTTTATCTATAACAATCAAATACCCTGCCTTTTCTTGTTGACAAATTATCAAATCTTGCTTATTTTTTTACCTGATGAATAGCCATATGTTGAGTTTTGTATACCATGTGTTTAAATCATATATTCAGTTAGTGCTTTAAACTCCTTCTCAAGCAATGACTAAAATAAATCCAGTGCCAGAACACTAGAGTTAACTGGGTAATATGGAGGGTTTGTGGTTTTGAAATTGACATCATGGTCCCAAACAAGGTCATTACTCTCATATGCTTGATAGATACATCTCCTCCAACATAATGCATTGTATCTAGAAAACAGAATGTCAGGGAAATCGTTACTATATGAACTATACAAACTGAAATCGGCACTGTTATTTCCACTAATGTCTGCACAGAAGTGTCTTTTTACTGTAAGTAGACATGAAAATCTATTGACTCAAGAATATTTGAAACAGTTCAAAGTTCAGGCTTCAGATAAAATTAAGTCCTTGCTCTGCTTGACAGATTAAATTCTTGGAGTCAAATTAATCACACTATCCAAGAAATCCGAAATATTTTCTCCCTCATTGGATATTTTTGTATTAGTTCTTATCCTGACTGTCTTGTCCCTTCTCCTCCTTTGCACTTTTTGATTTAAGTCTCTGGACCTGAATCTGTATTATCTAGTTCAAATGAGGTAAAACTGACCTGTTTTCTAGCTGTTTTTTACTCCACTATTGCCATCCGATGTGTCTTGATGCTTCTTCAAAATTGTTTTAAAAAAATCTCTTTCCAGTTTTCATTTATACACATTATCGTTTTTGTAGTCATTAGTTTCTCAATGGAACTAATTTTTCTTGGTTTATTATAATGATACTAGATTAAGGCCCGATGCTATCGCATCGAGAGGATAGTGACACACCTCTTGCCATGTTAACCCTCAATACACAGACACCTCCTCAACACACACTCCTCTCACCTTTCACCATCTCCACTCACATCCACTCACTCTTTCACTCCACATACGACCCTTTCTCTCACTCCGTCTCTCATACTCACACTGTCATCGTCGCTGCTCCATGATCCCCGACATCTTCTTCCGCCGGCGCCATCCTGGATCCCGACGTTGTCCACGCCGGCGACATGTTCTTGCGGCCATGCCATCTTGAGTATTCTGAAATCCTGCGAGTGGACATTAGTGGAGATAGTGAAAGGTGAGAGGAGTGTGTGTTGAGGAGTGGAGTGTTGAGGGTTAACATGGTAAGAGGTGTGCTGTGACGTCTCCAGTTACAACTGGACGGAAGTTGTTACAACCCGGAAGCTGCTTAGCGCATTTATTATAGTAGATTAAGGCCCGATGCTATCGCATCGAGAGGATAGTGACACACCTCTTGCCATGTTAACCCTCAATACACACACACCTCCTCAACACACCACACCGCCTCAACACACACTCCTCTCACCTTTCACCATCTCCACTCACGTCCATTCACTCTTTCACTCCACATACGACCCTTTCTCTCACTCTGTCTCTCATACTCACACCGTCATCGTCGCTGCTCCACGATCCCCGACATCTTCTTCCGCCGGCGCCATCCTGGATCCCGACATTGTCCACGCCGGCGACATGTTCTTGCGGCCATGCCATCTTGAGTATTCTGAAATCCTGCGAGTGGACATTAGTGGCTCACCATTGTCATTTTGAAACACGACTGCTACTTCACTGACAGTGGGATTATTGTAGCGTCGAGGGTCTTGAGTACGATCTTGTTTAATAGCCATAGTGATATTTGGCATGACAGTTCCGTTTTGTAGAGATTTAATTTTTTCTTGTTCTTCCACATCACGTAACATTTGATAAGCTTCCACAAATGGATTAATAGTTTGGATTTGAAGGGCAATAATGTTCATCAATGTAGGATGACATTTTTGATTTTCTTTACATCGTAAGCGTTGTTCGTTTGCGGTAGTGGTATCGAGAATGTAAAGTTGGGCAAATGCGCGTTGCTGGTCATCTGAGGGATGTAGTGTTTCAGTTCTATGATAGATCTGGCCATGTATGCGGAAACAGTATGGGCCATATCCAGGAGGTGGTGAAATATTTGCACCCATGGAGGCAAAAGCAAAGGAACTGTTAATACTTTGAATATTATCCATGAAATTGTTGCTAAATTCACTTTGCCCTTTCAGCAAACGTGTAAAGACATCAGGATATTGTAGTATGGGTACATGGACTTTACCCTTCTGACAGCAGAGCGTAAAGTTGTTATCAGAAGGTATCTCTGCTACAAAATGCAAAGCTTCGCAATGCTCACATACATGGGTCATGTCACCACAGCTGTGTTCGGTAATACTATTTTCATCATTAGTGAAAATGTGAGGTTGTAGTAGAAGTGCATGTCCAACCGATGGGGTGCTCCTAGTTTTGAGACCAACGTATATTTGTCTTGGTTGCACTTTCTGCGGGCTAACTGCAGCTTGTATGTGAAGAAACTGTGCGTTGGTATTGACTAATGGTGGTATTGATAGGGCAGAAACAGATTGCTGATTAGTTATGTCAGTGAACGGCATATAGGATGAAGTGTGGTAGTAACTTGTTCCACATGCTGATGTGGAAGCATCCTGTTGTGAGTCTACTAATAATGATGAGGAAGAAGTCGTCTGTTGTTGGCGGTGATGGCGTGTAGAGGTTTCTTCAGCCAATGTAATAGATTTAGAGTTAGGGGATTCGTGTGTGACACGACGGCGTTTATAAGCCTTAATCTTGTCAAGTCGATGCTGTTTTTCCTCAGGAGTCTCATTAGCACGGCGTTGTTTTTGTCGTTGTGCTAAAGCTGCTTTCCTTTCACTGGCATTGGCATACTGTGCATCGGTATTGAATGGTGGTATTGATAGGGCAGAAACAGATTGCTGATTAGTTATGTCAGTGAACGGCATATGGGATGAAGTGTAGCAGTAAATTGTTCCACATGCTGATGTGGAAGCATCCTGTTGTGGGTCTAATAATAATGATGAGGAAGAGGCCGTCTGTTGTCGGCGGTGACGGCGTGCAGAGGCTTCTTCAGCCAATCTTATGGATTTAGAGTTAGGGGATTCATGTGTGAGGCGACGGCGTTTATAAGCCTTAATCTTCTCAAGGCGATGGTGTTTTTCCTCAGGAGTCTCATTAGCACGGCGTTGTTTTTGTCGTAGTGCTAAAGCTGCTTTCCTTTCACTGGCATTGGCATAATTTTTGTTATGACTCATGTTGGCACAGGTAAAGGAGTCTATTTGGCAGTTATCTGGCAGTGAAGAAGGCGTCCTGGAGTATTGTAGAGTAAACAGATACTAATTGACCCTGTAATTGCCCAGCAGTAGTTATGAAGTGGTAGTGGCAAATTGGCCCTGTAGTTTGGCACCGGCAGAGGAGCAAGGCAGCAGTAGTTATGGCGGTAGAGGCAAATTGGCCCTGTAATTAGACACCGGCAGAGGAGTAAGGCAGCAGTAGTTATGGCGGTAGAGGCAAATTGGCCCTGTAATTAGACACAGGCAGTGAACAGTCAGAGGAGCAAGGCAGCAGTACTTATGGCGGTAGAGGCAAATTGGCCCTGTAATTAGACACCGGCAGAGGAGCAAGGCAGCAGTAGTTATGGCGGTAGAGGCAAATTGGCCCTGTAATTAGACACCGGCAGAGGAGCAAGGCAGCAGTAGCTATGGCGGTATAGGCAAATTGGCCCTGTAATTAGACACCGGCAGAGGAGCAATGCAGCAGTAGCTATGGCGGTAGAGGCAAATTAGCCCTGTAATTAGACACCGGCAGAGGAGCAAGGCAGCAGTAGTTATGGCGGTAGAGGCAAATTGGCCCTGTAATTAGACACCGGCAGAGGAGCAAGGCAGCAGTAGCTATGGCGGTATAGGCAAATTGGCCCTGTAATTAGACACCGGCAGAGGAGCAAGGCAGCAGTAGTTATGACGGTAGAGGCAAATTGGCCCTTTAATTAGACACCGGCAGAGGAGCAAGGCAGCAGTAGCTATGGCGGTATAGGCAAATTGGCCCTGTAATTAGACACCGGCAGAGGAGCAATGCAGCAGTAGTTATGGCGGTAGAGGCAAATTAGCCCTGTAATTAGACACCGGCAGAGGAGCAAGGCAGCAGTAGTTATGGCGGTAGAGGCAAATTAGCCCTGTAATTAGACACCGGCAGAGGAGCAAGGCAGCAGTAGTTATGGCGGTAGAGGCAAATTAGCCCTGTAATTAGACACCGGCAGAGGAGCAAGGCAGCAGTAGTTATGGCGGTAGAGGCAAATTAGCCCTGTAATTAGACACCGGCAGAGGAGCAAGGCAGCAGTAGTTATGGCGGTAGAGGCAAATTGGCCTTGTAATCAGACACCGGCAGTAAACAGGCAGATGACCAAAGCAGCAGTAGTTATGGCGATAGAGGCAAATTGGCCCTGTAATTAGACACTGGCAGAGGACAAAGGCAGCAGTAGTTATGGCAGTATAGGCAAATTGGCCCTGTAATTAGACACCGGCAGAGGAGCAATGCAGCAGTAGTTATGGCGGTATAGGCAAATTGGCCCTGTAATTAGACACCGGCAGAGGACAAAGGCAGTAGTTATGGCGGTATAGGCAAATTGGCCCTGTAATTAGACACCGGCAGAGGACAAAGGCAGCAGTAGTTATGGCGGTATAGGCAAATTGGCCCTGCAATTAGACACCGGCAGAGGAGCAATGCAGCAGTAGTTATGGCGGTAGAGGCAAATTGGCCCTGTAATTAGACACCGGCAGAGTAGCAAGGTAGCAATAGTTATGGTGGTAGAGGCAAATTAGCCCTGTAATTAGACACCGGCAGAGGAGCAAGGCAGCAGTAGTTATGGCGGTAGAGGCAAATTGGCCTTGTAATTAGACACCGGCAGAGGACAAAGGCAGCAGTAGTTATGGCAGTATATGCAAATTGGCCCTGTAATTAGACACCGGCAGAGGACAAAGGCAGTAGTTATGGCGGTAGAGGCAAATTGGCCCTGTAATTAGACACCGGCAGAGGAGCAATGCAGCAGTAGTTATGGCGGTAGAGGCAAATTGGCCCTGTAATTAGACACCGGCAGAGGACAAAGGCAGTAGTTATGGCGGTAGAGGCAAATTGGTCCTGCAATTAGACACCGGCAGAGGAGCAAGGCAGCAGTAGTTATGGAGGTAGAGGCAAATTGGCCCTGTAATTAGACACCGGCAGAGGAGCAAGGCAGCAGTAGTTATGGCGGTAGAGGCAAATTGGCCCTGTAATTAGACACCGGCAGAGGAGCAAGGCAGCAGTAGTTATGGCGGTACAGGCAAATTGGCCCTGTAATTAGACACCGGCAGTAAACAGGCATAGGACCAAGGCAGCAGTAGTTACTGTATGGTGGTACAGGCAATGCCAAGCGTCCGCACAGCAAGTCGGCGTGAGGTAAATGATGCAATTTCACGAATGCAAGATGGCATCGGCGAAATCTCACGAGATTTCGCCGACGTCGTTAACACCTCTTGCCATGTTAACCCTCAACACACCACACCGCCTCAACACACACTCCTCTCACCTTTCACCTCCACTCATGTCCACTCACTCTTTCACTCCACATACGTTCCTTTCTCTCACTCTGTTTCTCATACTCACACCGTCATCGTCGCTGCCCCGACATCTTCCTCCGCCGCCGCGATCCAGGATCCAGACGTTCTCCAGGCCGCCGACATGTTCTTGTGGGACGCCATCTTGGATTTCGTGAAATTTTTTTTTAAATCAGATGATTTTTATTCAACAAGTATAACAAGTACAATTTATACCGAATAACATACAATTAGGCATTTAAAAGATTTTGGCCCCCCCCAAAAAAAAAAAAAAAAATTTAGTTAAAGACACCCTCCCAGTAGACAGCAATCACATTTTCCACCTCCCTGTGGGCACTTAAAAAAACATATTTTGCAATGGACATTGACTCTATAATATACAGCTGGAACAGGACTCTAAAGTAGGAGTCTTTATACATCCTCTAATGTATCTTAAATGTCCATATACCTCCCTTACGTTATCTTCAACCATGATGCCCAAATTTGTTCAAAAACATTTTTAAGGCATTCCTTCTCCGATATATAATTTCTTCTCTACAAACTGTATAATCCACTAGCTAAATGTATTGCTTTCTAGAGGGCGGCTCAGCCCTTACCCAATATCTGGCAATCAACTTTCTGGCCATGAACAGCAGCCTAGCCACGGCCAATGTCTTTGAGGTATTAATGTGTTTTGTTCTCTGGCTCATCTCCTCTTCCTCTCGATATCGGGGTACCTCAGGGCTCAGTCCTTGTCCCCCCTCTCTTCTCTCTCTACACGGCCCCAATTGGACAGACCATCAGCAGATTTGGCTTTCAGTACCATCTTTATGCTGATGACACACAACTAGAGTTGAGCGATACCGTCCGATACTTCAAAGTATCGGATCGGAATGGATCGGCCGATCTTTAAAAAAAGTATCGGTATCGCCGATTCCGATACCGGAAGTCCCATTCAAGTCTATGGGACTTCCGGTATCGGAATAAGAAAAACCCTGTTTTTGCCTTGTACAGCCTCTCTGGGGTCTGTACGGGCCTTTCGGGGGGCTGTGCCGGCCTGCCAGGGGGTCTGTGCAGGCTCCGGTGGTCTGTGCCGGCCTGCCGGGGGGCTGTGCTGGCCTGCCGGGGGGTTGTGCAGGCTCCGGTGGGCTGTGCCGGCCTGCCGGGGGGCTGTGCCGGCCTGCCGGTGGTCTGTGCAGGCTCCGGGGGGCTGTGCCGGCCTGCCGGGGGGCTGTGCAGGCTCCGGTGGGCTGTGCCGGCCTGCCGGGGGGCTGTGCCGGCCTGCCGGTGGTCTGTGCAGGCTCCGGGGGGCTGTGCCGGCCTGCCGGGGGGCTGTGCAGGCTTCGGGGGTCTGTGCAGGCATCGTCCGATGGGACTACAAGTCCCATCGGGCGATGCCTGCTACCATGACAGTGATTGACACATTAGCCAATGATGGGACAGTAGTAGTCCCATCATCCGGCTAATGTGTTAAATGTTAAAAAAAAAAAAAATACTACATACATACTACATGCTACATACATACTACATGCTACATACATACTACATGCTACATACATACTACATATATACTACATGCATGCTACATACATACTACATGCTACATACATACTACATGCTACATACATACTACATATATACTACATACATGCTACATACATGCTACATACATACTGCATGCTACATACATAGAACATACATACTGCATGCTACATACATACTACATACATACTACATACACTCACTGGCCACTTTATTAGGTACACCATGCTAGTAAGGGGTTGGACCCCCTTTTGCCTTCAGAACTGCCTCAATTCTTCGTGGCAGAGATTCAACAAGGTGCTGGAAGCATTCCTCAGAGATTTTGGACCATATTGACATGATGGCATCACACAGTTGGCGCAGATTTGTCGGCTGCACATCCCTGATGCGAATCTCCCGTTCCACCACATCCCAAAGATGCTCTATTGGATTGAGATCTGGTGACTGAGGAGGCCATTTGAGTACAGTAAACTCATTGTCATGTTCAAGAAACCAATCTGAGATGATTCGAGCTTTATGACATGGCGCATTATCCTGCTGAAAGTAGCCATCAGATGTTGGGTACATTGTGGTCATAAAGGGATGGACATGGTCAGCAACAATACTCAGGTAGGCTGTGGCGTTGCAACGATGCTCAATTGGTACCAAGGGGCCCAAAGAGTGCCCAGAAAAAATTCCCCACACAATGACACCACCACCACCAGCCTGAACCGTTGATACAAGGCAGGATGGATCCATGCTTTCATGTTGTTTACGCCAAATTCTGACCCTACCATCCGAATGTCGCAGCAGAAATCGAGACTCATCAGACCAGGCAACGTTTTTCCAATCTTCTACTGTCCAATTTCGATGAGCTTGTGCAAATTGTAGCCTCAGTTTCCTGTTCTTAGCTGAGAGGAGTGGTACCCAGTGTGGTCTTCTGCTGCTGTAGCCCATCTGCCTCAAAGTTCGACGCACTGTGCGTTCAGAGATGCTCTTCTGCCTACCTTGGTTGTAACGGGTGGCAATTTGAGTCACTGTTGCCTTTCTATCAGCTCGAACCAGTCTGCCCATTCTCCTCTGACCTCTGGCATCAACATGGCATTTCCGGCCACAGAACTGCCGCTCACTGGATTTTTTTTCTTTTTCGGACCATTCTCTGTAAACCCTAGAGATGGTTGTGCGTGAAAATCCCAGTAGATCAGCAGTTTCTGAAATTCTCAGACCAGCCCTTCTGGCACCAACAATCATGCCACGTTCAAAGGCACTCAAATCACCTTTCTTCCCCATACTGATGCTCGGTTTGAACTGCAGGAGATTGTCTTGACCATGTCTACATGCCTAAATGCACTGAGTTGCCGCCATGTGATTGGCTGATTAGAAATTAAGTCTTAACACACAGTTGGACAGGTGTACCTAATAAAGTGGCCAGTGAGTGTACATACTACATGCATGCTACATACATACTACATACATACTACATACATACTACATACATACATACTACATGCATGCTACATGCATGCTACATGCATGCTACATACATACTACATGCTACATACATACCACATACATACTACATACATACTACATACATACATACTACATGCTACATACATACTACATATATACTACATGCATGCTACATACATACTACATGCTACATACATACCACATACATACTACATACATGCTACATACATACTACATGCATGCTACATACATACTGCATGCTACATGCATGCTACATACCACATACATACTACATACATACATACTACATGCTACATACATACTACATATATACTACATGCATGCTACATACATACTACATGCTACATACATACCACATACATACTACATACATGCTACATACATACTACATATATACTACATGCATGCTACATACATACTGCATGCTACATGCATGCTACATACATACTACATACATACTACATGCTACATACATACCACATATATACTACATACATACAATACATTCATACAATACATACATAGACATACAGTACATATAACATAGAGTAACATACTTACCAATACTTGTCACATTGTTCCCCGAAGCCATTGTCTTTTCCGGAATAAATATTAACATAACAAACCACAAAAATACTCACCCACGATCCGAAGCAGTCCACGAGTGTGTCCCACGACGATCTTGGGTAGAGAACGGCAGCATCAGATGATGCTGCCGTTCTCTAGGGGCTGCAGGAATCCAATGACGGAAGGTAGGAATCCTTCCGCACTGTATTCCTCCGCCACTTAAAAAAAAAAAAAAGTCCCTAGTCTCACTTTATGCCATTGCTGTGTGGGAAATTCCCACGCAGCAATGGCATAAAGTGAGACTAGGGACTTTTTTTTTTTTAAGTGGCGGAGGAATACAGTGCGGAAGGATACCTACCTTCCGTCATTGGATTCCTGCAGCCCGTAGAGAACGGCAGCAACAGCTGTTGCTGCAGTTCTCTACCCAAGATCGTCGTGGGACACACTCGTGGACTGCTTCGGATCGTGGGTGAGTATTTTTGTGGTTTGTTATGTTAATATTTATTCCGGAAAAGACAATGGCTTCGGGGAACAATGTGACAAGTATTGGTAAGTATGTTACTCTATGTTATATGTACTGTATGTCTATGTATGTATTGTATGAATGTATTGTATGTATGTAGTATATATGTGGTATGTATGTAGCATGTAGTATGTATGTAGCATGCATGTAGCATGCAGTATGTATGTAGCATGCATGTAGTATATATGTAGTATGTATGTAGCATGTAGTATGTATGTAGTATGTATGTAGTATGTATGTGGTATGTATGTAGCATGTAGTATGTATGTAGCATACATGTAGCATGCATGTAGTATGTATGTAGCATGCATGTAGTATGTATGTAGCATGCATGTAGTATGTATGTAGTATGTATGTAGCATGCATGTAGTATGTATGTAGTATGTATGTAGTATGTATGTAGCATGTAGCATGTATGTAGTATGTATGTGGTATGTATGTAGCATGTAGTATGTATGTAGCATGCATGTAGTATATATGTAGTATGTATGTAGCATGTAGTATGTATGTAGTATGTATGTAGTATGTATGTAGCATGTAGCATGTATGTAGTATGTATGTGGTATGTATGTAGCATGTAGTATGTATGTAGCATGCATGTAGTATATATGTAGTATGTATGTAGCATGTAGTATGTATGTAGTATGTATGTAGTATGTATGTGGTATGTATGTAGCATGTAGTATGTATGTAGCATGCATGTAGCATGCATGTAGTATGTATGTAGCATGCATGTAGTATATATGTAGTATGTATGTAGCATGTAGTATGTATGTAGTATGTATGTGGTATGTATGTAGCATGTAGTATGTATGTAGCATGCATGTAGCATGTATGTAGCATGCATGTAGTATGTATGTATGTAGTATGTATGTAGCATGCATGTAGTATGTATGTAGTATGTATGTAGCATGCAGTATGTATGTAGCATGTATGTAGCATGTATGTAGTATGTATGTAGCATGTAGTATGTATGTAGCATGCATGTAGTATGTATGTAGCATGTAGTATGTATGTAGCATGCATGTAGTATATATGTAGTATGTATGTAGCATGTAGTATGTATGTAGCATGCATGTAGTATATATGTAGTATGTATGTAGCATGTAGTATGTATGTAGCATGCATGTAGTATATATGTAGTATGTATGTAGCATGTAGTATGTATGTAGTATTTTTTTTAATTTTTTTTTTTTTTTTTAACATTTAACACATTAGCCGGATGATGGGACTACTACTGTCCCATCATTGGCTAATGTGTCAATCACTGTCATGGTAGCAGGCATCGCCCGATGGGACTTGTAGTCCCATCGGACGATGCTTGCACAGACCCCCGGACATCAGCACAGCCCCCCGGCAGGCCGGCACAGCCCCCCGGCAGGCCGGTACAGACCCCCACAGGGTGCACAGACCACCGGCAGGCCGGCACAGCCCCCCGGCAGGCCGGTACAGACCCCCACAGGGTGCACAGACCACCGGCAGTCCGGCACAGCCCCCCGGCAGGCCGGTACAGACCCCCACAGGGTGCACAGACCACCGGCAGGCCGGCACAGCCCCCCGGCAGGCCGGTACCGACCCCGGGCAGTCCACACAGCCCCCCGGCAGGCCGGCAGAGACCCCCGGAAGGCCCGAAATGACGGCGCATCATGATGCGCACACACCGCGCATCATGATGACGTCAGGCCGTCAATCAACTTTGAACTTCCGATTCCGATGCCGAATTCCGATATTGAAAAAATATCGGAAGTCGGTATCGGAATTCCGATACAGCAAGTATCGGCCGATACCCGATACTTGCGGTATCGGAATGCTCAACACTACACACAACTATATACGTCATTCCGTGACCTTACCCCCGCTGTACTAAAGAACGCCAGTTACTGTCTGTCCGCAGTCTCCAACATCATGTCCGCTCTCTATCTGAAACTCAACCTCTCCAAAACTGAACTTCTTCTGCTCCTGCCGTCTACTAGCCTCCCTAAATCTGACATTTCCCTCTCTGTGGGTGGCACCACAATAACACCCCGGCAGCAGGCACGCTGTCTCTGTCTGGGTGTTATGTTTGACACCAATCTCTCCTTCACATCCCATATACAATCTCTTGCCTGCTCTTGCCGCTTACACCTAAAGAACATCTCTAGAATTCCGCCCGTTTCTCACCATGGAAACAACAAAAGCCCTCACTGTAGCATTGATCCACTTCCGCCTGGATTACTGCAATGCTCTATTAATTGGCCTCCCTGTTACTCGACTATCCCCTCTCCAGTCCATACTTAATGCAGCAGCCAGGATCGTCCATCTGGCTAATTGGTACTCGGATATGTCCGCTCTTCGCCAGTCCTTACTTTGGCTGCCCATTCATTATAGGATCCAATTCAAAGTACTTGTTCTCACCCACAAAGCTCTCCACAGTGCAGCACCCACCAACATCTCCTCCCTCATTTCTGTCTATCGGCCTAACCAACCGCTGTGCTCTGCAAACGACTTTCGACTAACCTCTGCACTAATCCTTACCTCCCACTCCCAACTCCAAGACTTCTCTCGCGCTGCGCCAATCCTCTGGAATGCTCTACCCCAAGAAATTAGGACTATCCACAATTTGCATCGTTTCAGGCGCTCCCTCAAAACACATTTGTTCAGAGCGGCCTATCACGTTCACTAATCACAGTCATTCTATGTGTAAGTGTGCAAGTGTAGCCCATTCACTATCTCCATCCATCCCTCCTTCCCTCAAGATGGCTGGACCATCATTGTAAATACATCATTGTAAATACACACCTGTATCTCCCCCACCTCATTGTAGATTGTAAGCTCTCACGAGCAGGGTCATCTTATTTTGCTTTAATTATTGTATTGTTAACGTTGCTACTTATGACTTATGTTTGGAACTGTTAAACTGTAAAGTGCTGCGGAATATGTTGGTGCTATATAAAGATTATTATTATTAATAATAATTCCAATTTCCTCAACATACCCCAACAGACAAACTAACGGAGTCTTAGGGTACCGTTACACCTAGCGATGCACCAGCGATCCCGACCAGCGATATGATGCGGTCAGGATCGCTGGTGCATCGCTAGGTGGTCGCTAGTGAGCTGCCACATAGGCAGATCTCACCAGTGACATAACAGAGGTTGGGGATCGCTACTTACCTGTCAGACGCGGCGATCCTGCGTCCTCCCGCCCGGCTCCACGCGTCGCTCGCCGGCGCCACAGGAAGCGCCGCAGGAAGTGACCGACGAGGAATGGTCCAGGAGCTTCTCGCGCGATCAGCGATAACCAGCGGGGGAGCCGGTCGGAGGTAAGTATCACATGCAGCGATATCGCTAGCAATATCGCTGCAACGTCACAAAATCGGTGACTTTACAGCGATATTGCTAGCGATATCGCAGTGTGTAACGGGGGCTTTAGGCACTACACATTCATACCTCCCTGCAATCAGATTAATCACCACAATCCAAAAAACTTGTAAACACGGACATTCCCACAACATATGCAAAATACCCGAGCCCTCATTCATACATCTCGGACATTCAGAAGTGCTTCTCACACCAACCCTATGTAGAAACTGAGAGGATCTGTAAGCTCTATGAATGGTAAATAACTGCGACAACCAACCAGGCTCACTAAGTGACAATTTCGGAAAATATTCCAAAATAGACTCCCAAACTTCATCATCCAATACTCCTAGCTCTTCCTCCCATTTGTTCCGTGCACAGACAGGGTGCCGCATCAAAAAGGTGTGTAACAGGTCTTCATAGATCATGGAAATAACCCTTCTCATGGTCCCCTCCATACAAATACAATCTAGTAAAATATCTTTCTGGACCCTTAGACCACTAACCCCCCTCTGCAGTCTGTAGGCATGCTGGACCCTTATATACAGAAACCGATCCGTATCTTGGACCTGAAATTCTTCTTGTAAGGACTCAAGCGATCTCAACTCCTGATTCACCAGAAGCTGTGATAAATAGCATATCCCCCTACACGACAAAACTTTCTGTTCCCCCAATTTATAGAATTCGACCAAATTTTCGTTCATCCAGACGGGAGTATAGATCTTCATTTCAGAGATCTCTCTAATCTTTTTGATCCTGGACCATGTCTTCTGCACCAGACCCAGAGAGGGGAATCTCTTACCCAATCGCCCAAAACTCCCGTCCTCCAACCCTTGCACCAGAGGGACCCTCCGAACCACATACACAAGCATAGGGTCCTGTGGTGTTTCCTGATGAAGAAGACTTGAACTCTGAAACATGTAGAATAATAAAGCCACATGTACCAATAATCTCTGGAATATGAGTGATTCAGCAGCGCAGATATTTACCACACTTATCCCAATCTGTATCTAAATGACTGGTCTTTCCTGGCCTCGTGGATCTGCTGCAGCGAATCTTTTCAATGCTTCAACTTAACTACATTTGTGAGTGCAATCCTATGGATTAACCTTTTAACCTTCTCAGAAAAGACTATTTGCGCTCGTTCCTTCAACAGTGTTTCTATGAATTCAATAGGATTTGGGCCTTCAGCTTTTTCTGGGACTCCCACTATCCGAATATTGGTCCGCCGCAAGTGGTTCTCCAGGTCATCATTTTTGGCAATAACCTCAGCCAATTGTTTGGCACATTGTTTATGAGCCTTTTGCAATTAAACTATTTGATCCTCTGCAGTACCAACTCTCTCCTCCACCTCCCCAGTCCTGGCATCTGCACTTTGCATAGCATCCCTCATATTCAGTATCTCAGCTTGAATGCCATGAACCTGCTGAGTCAGAGTGGTAAAGGTCTCTTTACAAAAATTCACTACAGCAAAGACATCCTTTATAGAGGGATCAGTGATAGTAGAGGCAGCGTTATCTCCTGAACCACCAGCTCCTCCATTCACATGTGGGCTTCCAGTCACACTTCTTTCCCACACCCTGGGCTCTTCCCTGCCCTGCTCCTGATCTTCCTCATCCTCTTCAACCCCTGCCTACAACTCCCCCTGCTCATCCACGGACCGCTCCTCCACCTCCAATCGCACAAACCTTTCAAGGCGGGCCGCCACCGCCATCCTCTTGGCACATGCCGCATTCTCCTTTGCCACGTCCTCCAGTGCCTCAGTGCCATCTTGGATCCTGCTGCCCTCAGCTTTGCCGGCATCGTGCTGCCGTCTGCGGGTCATATTTGCGTCCCGCACAGCTACGGATACACCTTCAGGGTTCAGGAATACTCCTCACACTCGGTGATCAATGGGCACAGTAACACATAGGTCTCAGCCTACAAGCCAATTTGCACGCAGGAGAGCGCTGAGCTACGACCACTCTCATCACTGGTTAGGCCACGCCCCCCAACATGTTCATGTATTTGACAGAACTTTATTCCTCTAACAGAGCTTACACAATCAAAGCAGTGCAGAAGACATCAAAAAGAATAAGTGAGCTTACCAGGTTCAATCACAGTACAAGTCCATTAACCTGATAAAACCAGTTACCAAACTCACTGTTGGCTGACAGCAAATTTCCAGTGATAATAAAGGTTAAATGTAGATGCAATGTAGACTCCTAAAGGGAGCCTCATTTTGACTTTAGCCATTGGCTGGCCCTGCCTCTGGCTGCAGCTCTTGTGCACCAGGCTGCAGCTCTTCCCTCTGCGCTATTCATATTGCTGGACAGCAGGGCCGGACTGAGACTAAAATTCAGCCCTGGCATTTGAAGTTACACAGGCCCACTAGTCACATGGTGACTATATAATATTTTTGTACAGTTGTAGGTTACCAGCAGTGAGAGGAGATTAACACGACTATATAACATGTAGTCACAGCTGTGCCCAGTATTTCAGCTCAGTCCTATTTATTGCTTTTAGGTACAGTACTCCTCCCAAAGCTCTGTCCCTTTTGTACGCACGGTGACAGAATTCCTGGCAGAACTGCTATCCATTGGGCAACCAGACCCCCTGGTCACAGCCACCCCTATCTTACCTCCCAGCTTTTGAGGAAGGGCAAGAGGGACAAATTCTGCGGCGCGCAGAGCGCGCCGCTGCAAGATTTAGGCCACGCCCGGCCACACCCATTCCACAACTAGTCACACCCATGTCCACGCCTAATCGCACCCATTTAGCACTGCTGATCACACTGACGTGTACTGAGGGCACAGTGGCTGGCATTATGGGCACACTGACTGGCACTAAGGAAGAGAGAAAACAGAGAGAGAGAAAAAAGAGAAAGAAAGAAAAGGGAAAGAGGAAAAAAAGAAAGAAAGAACAGAGAGAGAGAACAGAGAGAGAGAGAAAGAAAAAAGAAAGATTAGAGAGAGAAAGAAAGA
Organism: Dendrobates tinctorius; assembly: GCF_039654945.1. Taxonomy (NCBI): domain Eukaryota; kingdom Metazoa; phylum Chordata; class Amphibia; order Anura; family Dendrobatidae; genus Dendrobates; species Dendrobates tinctorius. The sequence goes on from NW_027361728.1 coordinate 35,770,542, forward strand.
ACAGAGAGAGAAAGAAAATGAGGGAAAGACAGAACAGAGAATGAGAAAGAAAGAACAGAGAACGAAAGAAAAAGAGAGAAAGAAATAAAGAAAGATTCTATAAAGATACTACATTAGCCCAGCTCCCATTGTAGTGCCCACCTGAGCCTCCCGATGCAGGACATATCATGATCCGCTCACATGGCCGGCATCCCCGATTCCAAGGCGATCCTGCTGTCTGCGCTGTCGGAGGAGGACACGGTGATGGATCTGAAGCATTCTGGTTCTGTTACAATCTCCTCAATAAATTATCTCATTTCCGGTCAGCTTCCAGCACATCACTTCAGGTGGAACATCATGTGTGTGTTTTAAAATGCTCCTCGGGGCTCCGCCGTGTACTCCTGTGTCCGTGGGAAAAGCCCGCTTTGTATGCTTCGTACACACTTGGCTCCGCTCCGTACATCCCGTACACATATGGCTCCACTCAATACACACACGGCTCCGCTCCGTACACCTCGTACACGTGGCTCCATTCCGTACACACACACAGCTCCGCTCCGTATACCCCATACACACGCGGCTCCGCTCCGTACGCCAAGTACACACGCGGCTCCGTTCCGTACACCTCGTGCACGCGGCTCTGTTCCGTACACCTCGTACACACGCGGCTCTGCTCCGTACACCTCGTACACACGCGGCTCTGCTCCGTACACCTCATACACACACGGCTCTGCTCCGTACACCTCGTGCACGCGGCTCTGCTCCGTACACCTCGTGCACGCGGCTCTGCTCCGTACACCTCGTGCACGCGGCTCTGCTCCGTACACCTCGTGCACGCGGCTCTGTTCCGTACACCTCGTGCACGCGGCTCTGCTCCGTACACCTCGTGCCCGCGGCTCTGCTCCGTACACCTCGTGCCCGCGGCTCTGCTCCGTACACCTCGTGCACGCGGCTCTGTTCCGTACACCTCGTGCACGTGGCTCTGTTCCGTACACCTAATACACACATGGCTCTGCTCCGTACACCTCGTACACGCGGCTCTGTTCCGTACACCTCGTACACACACGGCTCCGCTCCGTACACCTCGTACACACACGGCTCCGCTCCGTACACCTCGTACACACACGGCTCCGCTCAGTACACCCCATACACAGACAGCTCTGCTACATCTACCCTGTAAACCCCTCCTGACCCCACACATACTTATCTCATCCAGCACCATGACAACAGCACAGCAGAGTCTTGCAGACACCAAGAGGCAAGGCTGAGCGCACAGGACCTGTGATGAGGTCACAGGAGGGGCGGAGTCAGGGAGTCACATGATCAGGGGTCTGGAAAAAGGCTCCTGATCATGTGACCCCTGACTCCTCCCCTCCTGTGATCTCATCACAGGTCCTGCGAACAGAGAAGGCAAGCGATACTGTGAGTGGCTGCGGGGGCGGGGGGTCTCATGCTGCGTCGAGGATGGGGTGCGTGGGGGGAGGCGTGGCGGCTTATCTCCCTGCAGTGCAGGAGGAACTTGGAAACTATTACCGCCGTGCCCGCAGAGGGCCGGTGGCAGGAGCAACAGTGGCCGCAGCAGCTGGCAAGCGGCCAGAGGCCGCCCGCGGCCCACATGACAGCGGCCCAGCGGGAAAATGCCCGGTTGGTTATATTGCCAATCCGGGCCTGCTGGACAGTTCCTTGCTAACCTAGATACTAACACCTGTATTGTTTCTGATTGTCTCCACCCTGAGTTTCTAATTGGCTCCACCCTGATTGAACACCCTACTTAATCCTGGCATTGTACTTCCTTCCTTGCAAGATTTTTGAGCACCCAGCTTTTAGTCAAGCTTTCCTTTCACCTGCTGCTTCAGATTATACTGCTGCTACCGTGTACCTGTAAGCAGGTTGTGGGATTCAGTGATGCAAGAAAGGCAGAGCAAGGGTTAACAATTTAATTTAGCAGTCAAGATACTCCTCGAAGGTAGATAAACAGTTAAAGAGGCAAATGATTGGGAAAAAGATAACCACAGTCCGACAACAGTCCACGCAATTAACTTATTGTGTTCGGTGCTTCCTTGGTCACAGATGATCCGATGAGGGCGGTAGTCCCAGGAACGGCTGGTGCAGTGTCCTCAGAGGAGATTCCACAGCTCGCAGTATATCTTCTGGCAGCAACGGGCGGTCTCCAATTTTTACCCATTGAGCCAATTAGTCCACAATTTTGTGCAGCCAAAATTAATGGAGCTGTGTACAGTCTATCAACAAGGGGGGTCTGCGGTGTGCTGTCCGGCAAAGAGGGCTACAACAAACAGTCCCGATAATGGCCTCCATTCCTATGCCCACGCATGGCACTAGACTTACTGGAGCCCACGGCTCTTCCTCTGCTTCTGGGCTCAGCAATGTGTACAGCTGTCCGCGGTACGTTGAGGGGCTGCTGCACAATCAGTGAAGCACGCGGAGCACCTCCCTGCCCTGTCTCCGCCAGCAGGAATCTGCTAGTCGCTTCGTGCTCTTTCCTCTTTGCCGTGCCCCCTGTTACCAGGTCACAAGGTCTGTCCGGTCCCCTATTCTTTCCCACGGACAATCTCGGATGCAGCCTCGACAGTTCCGGACCTGGCGCAGTACAGGTGCCCGCAGATCGGGCTTCCTCTTTACTTACCAACCCCTGGCTATTCCTGACTAAGCAACCTGCTGATCCTTTAACTATGTTGCTGCTCCGTGTACTGACCTCTGGATATTCCTGACTGTGCAACATGCTGATGCTTTAACTATATTGCTGCTCCATCTACCTACCCCTGGATATTCCTGACTATGCACTCTGCCAGTGCTGCCCCTACTGGTTGCAATACCACAACTCCAAACCAGGTCAGTCCTTCATACAGACACTTATCTCTGGCTGATGTGATAACACTCAGAAACTTCTTGTTCCTTAATCGACACAGGAATCAGCCTCTATGCTCCCCTTTGCTGTGTTTAATCTATGCTTTTATGGTGGGAAAATTTAGTTTTTTTCTAGTATATATATATATCAAGTATTGCTCATATAAGACAGTGGTAGGCCACTCCAGCTCAGGGGCCTACTGGAGGATTCTCCTATTCTCTTGTGGGCCAGTCCAAGCCTAATTGCTCATAACTATGGACATGTGGAGCACCCCCCAGGGCAGTGAGGATACTCAGTACTGGGCAACTTCTTAACGGGGCAGTGTCATGGCAGCGGTGACCCAGTCCGTGGCCCTGTGCATCCAATATAGGGGGATATTTACAGGGGAAAAATAAAATGTTTGTAAAGTGTTCGTGATGCCACCTGTGATTTCTGGTCAGAAGTGGCCAGTGCTGCAGTGCAGATCCTCTGGGACTGATGGTGTGATGCAGCAGAGTTAAAATAGCTCTCCACAGGCAGAGCTGTTGTCCCAGGGCAGTTGTTGTAATAAAGATGTTATGTTTGATGATGATAGTAGATGTAGCAGTGCTGAGTAGGTGTTGCAGAAAGAATTCAGAAGACACAGCTGAGTGCAGTTCCAAAGCTTTACTCACAGTTCTGGTGTACACAAATGCCCACTTGGTGCGGCATCCTCCAGGTGAGGTGCCCAGTCAACTCCCCAGCAGATGGAGAACACCTTTCCCGTACTCCCTTCAGTATGTGCCTTTCCTGGCCATCTCACTGTGTTGCTTTTCTCGCCTCTTCCTTCCCAACACCTCACAGTCAGTGTACCAGGCAAGCAGCCGCAGTCCTTGTCGGGTAACATCCTCACTGCGTTCCCTTGCTCCCTTATGGCTGCCTTTTCGGCGAAGATAACTGTGGCTTGTTGCTAAGGTACCTAAAGGTGCCTCTACTTCCGGCTTTCTAGTTGAGTCCGATGATACCTCCACTAGGCTAGGGGGCTGGTACCCCACTGCGACCTGATCCCTCTACCCAATGTTAGTCAGCATGGAACGAGCCCCACGGGCAGTATGGTTGCTGCGCCGTGCCTCTACGATCCCTTCCCTCTTCAAGGAGCTTCCTTCTGTTTCTTTCCTTCCCAGCAGCTCCACACACGTCTGTTCACCTCTTCCCCTACGGGAAGACTCTCCTAACTAAAACTCCTACTCTCCCGCTCTGAACCTTCAAGCTCCACCCACCTCCCAACCCCTTTACTACCCAGGCAGGGTTGAGATCCTCCTCCCGTAGGGTCCCTCCAGGGTGCTCTGCTGCTCTAGGGTGTGTGTTCGGTGCAGGGGTTAGAGTACTGTCAGGTGACTCCACCTTACCTGGGAAGTGGGATACGACTGAACCCTCAGGGGCACCACACATGCTAGAGAGCATGAAAATCAGAACAGTTTTCACTAAAAGCAGTGTTATCTTGCTGTTGAGGATAGTAGGAATTAGACTGTCATTTTCCATGAGGTCTGTGAGAATGTGCAGGTAAACTCTGATTTCCTTGAGCTAAGTCTACATTTTTTGGACATTTAATTAAAAAAGCTGGGCAAATGGTGGACTTTTTTGGACTCTGAACAAATGTTTCAGCAACAAGTTGTTTATTATTTTCTGTACAGACTGTTTTGGGTCGACCAGTTTTTGGAGCATTAAGGATTGAGCCAGGGGCATCGAATTTGTCACGAATGAGGTAAATGGTTTGTCTCTTTGGGGCTTGAGTACCAAATGTTTCAACCCAATTTGCTCTAACTGTTTCAGCATTTTGAGATTTCCAATACTCTTTTAAAATCCATTTTCTTTGATCTGTATTTAAATTATTTGCCATTATGGGTTATATGAATTATCTGAAAAGAAAACAGATTTGGGGGAGATTTAGCTGTGAAAACTGGATCTGTGAAACTGACTCAGTTGCCCTTAGCAGCCAATCAGATTCCACCTTTCATTTTCCAAAGAGTCTATGAAGAATGAAAAGTGGAATCTGATTGGTTTCTAAGGGCAACTGAGTCAGTTTCACATTACACCATGTTTGATAAATCTCCCCCTTCTTAACCCTATTACACATACTGCCCACCTACTTTTGGACCACCCTGTATATATATATATATATATATATATATATTTTAAGTTTTGTGCAAAACTAATATTAAGGCATCATATACTCAGTACTAATATTAAATGAATCACTGTTGCATGCTAATCAATTGTATTATTTGTTATGCGACTGTGAACCACTAAAATCCCAGTACGCAGGTATAATAAAAAGCGAGGCAATCACTGTAGAGAGACAATAAAAATATATTTCTTGCTTCCCTATTCTACCCTAAGACATTAAAATTTGTGATATTGACTTATCCACTTTACACCACCAGGGAAGTTTTAATGAATAGGAAAAATGTTTTTCCTATTTTCTGGTTTCTAAACTTGGTGTGCAACTTACAGAAAGGTGTGTCTTATCGTCAAAATATATGGTAAATGCTGTATATATATATATGGTGAGATTATGTGATGCAATCTTTCCAGCCCTCTCCTCATAGTCACGGGGTGCTGATACGTTAGCATGGAAAACATTGGTCCATTGAGGAATCATGTTGCTGCTATCTTTGTATACTCCAATAGAAGATTGTCATTTTTTTCTACATACTGCAATGTAAGGTACTATTGATCAAAGAATCACAGGTTCAAGTCCACTATGGGTCCAAAATAACTAATGATTAAAATATGTTTTTAATTATATTAAAAAATATATTAAAAAATGTTTAATCACCCCACTCTTCCCAGTTATAAAAAAAAATATCTGACATTGCCACATCCTTAAAAGTCCAATGTGTGAAAATATTAAATAAAATTAACTTATATACTTATAAACTGTACAAATATTGTATCACCTTAATTGTACTGACTGGAAGAATCATGTTACCAGGCGACTTTTACCGTACAATGAACACAGAAAAAAATGTAAGACAAAAACAATTTCACTGCACATACATTTTTTGTATTTTTTTCCAGTACATTAAATGGTGTAAGATCTCTATTCACTAAATTGCGGTTTGAGGTAGGTACGGGAAGTAGGTACAGTTTCAGTAAAATGTCCAGGATGGTTTATTAAGACTTCATCAACCGCGCTGGATAACAAAACAAAAACAGTCTTTTCCAGCACAAAGTGAAAACATAAAGTAAATAGTCCATACAGTACCGCAGTTTCACCAGCTTGGGTTAGCGTAGAGTTCTTTAGTCCTTAGCCAACACAAACACACTGGAGGTCTGCACACCTCCACACACATACACTGAATGAGATAACTGCTCTTTATCTCCGTACCACGCCTCGGGGTATGTGAGCAGTCAGTCCCACCCATCTCTCAGGCTCCTGTAAACCCAGCCCTGACATGCCTTATTAACTATCTCAGCACTACACGTGCTGGAACCTGCTTTTCCAGGCTTGCATAGCAGAGGACACCAACCTTGATGATACATCTCTCCCCTCGAGGACCTGTCCGGCAGCCATCTTAGAGTGAATGGTGTTATTCAAAACTGCATCGCATTCCATTAACAACAAGCCCTCACACGGCTATGTCAATGAAAAAATAAAAAGGTTATGGCTCCTAAAAGAAGGTCATAAAAAAGCCCAATAATCAAGGGGTTAATTACAAGCTTAGGAGTATGATGACATTAACCACTACTCGACATATGGATGGCTAAAATAGTATGTCAGCGCAGATAGGATTATTAATACATACTGTGGGCAGTAAAATACTTAATTGGGTAAAAAAAATCACGTTCATCGTCGCAGTGCATCCTGGATCTGTTGACATTTTTGTTATGCAATTTGCTTTCACTAAATTGCTACTCGGTTTTATCATGAATATTACATGTGGCATCTGGTCCTGGGTGCATAAAATACTGTTCACTTGTCCTCTTAAGCATTGTAAGCAAACATTTACTTACAGTTAGACTCTAACCAAATTGTAAAGCTGCTACTGTCTATGAATGGAGGTGGCAGACAGAACGGTCCTCTATATACATTGTGATAACATTCAGTATATTCTCTGGCCATGAAATATAAAGGATTGGAACACATTTATATAAATGGTTAATCATCAGTATATTGATATACTGATAATAGAATAATACTGATAATAGATATACTGATATTAGAATAATATCTAGATCTTCATAATCCAAGGCCCACAGCTTGAAAGGAGTTTTGCCACTAATAACCTTTATCGCCTATCTGCAATTGTGTCCCTGTATCCGTAAGGCTACATTCCCGCAATGAATATTCGGTGGGTTATGATATTACACATTTTCAGCAGCATTTTTACCCCTATTAGGTAAATTAGGTCACTTATTACTTACTCAAGTTACTTAGGCTGGTTTCACACTTGGGTTTAATCGCGCAGCGCATTGTGGGCTATCAGTCGCTTGCGCATTTGTCCCCTATCTTTAAAATGGCGGGCACAGTATCTAGCGATTGCATGCAGGCCTCAGCATTTCAGTGCACTGCACATTTTCCATGTCTGTGATCAGACGCGCCGGACGCTACATGTTGCATTTTTTGTTCCGTCCAATGTCGTTAAAAATGCGCATGCGCGCGTCAGGACACGCAATGTCCAAAAAACTAGTATTACAGTCTATGGGTGCGCTGACGTGCGCTGTCTAGTGCGCATGTCAGCGCTTTGCGAGCGCATGCGATTTCAGAGTAAACAATGTCTAGACACTGTTTAAATCCAGCCCCTCAACAACAAACATTGTTTTGGAGGATGGGAGATAAAAGTAGGGCTTTGCAGTGCCACATCATCACTCTCCAGACAGACTGCACGAAGAAAAGACACCCACCCAGCCAGAGATAATCCATCTGAATACTCACCACCACCGGAAGAATTGGCAGCCGCAGAGCGTGAGGTGAGTAGTTTGCTGCCTTTGTGAAGTATACCTGCCTCTCCAAATGTTTAATTATTTCTGTTCATTTACAGACCTCAGCATCGGACCAGCCAAGTGAGGAGGAACAGCCGGAGCAGCGTACACAAAGCACGGCGGGAAGGAGACGAACGGTAGGAATCTTTTCTCCTTTTTTTAAAAAAAAAAATTAATGTTTTGTATTTGGGTTTTTCTGTCCTGCTTTTCTCCCCCCTTTTTTTTTTTTCATCTATATCACTCTCCATAAATGCATAGATTCTAAATGTATTTCTTTTCTAGGTTCCACAACGGGATGAGGATGTGTATCTCGACAATGAGCAACTCATCAGCCTTGTCCAGGAGCATGTGCCGTTGTGGGACTGCCGTGACCAGCAGTACAAGGACATTGTGGTGACCCGGCAGCTATGGAATGAAGTGGCCGCAGCGTTGATGGAGGGCTAGGACAGCGCCTCTGCAACTGTCAAAAAGGCATTCAGTAAGTATTTCTCTGTTGTGTGATGCTGCATTGACTCTTGATCCTGATGATACCTGTGTGTTTATTGCAAGAGATCTTCTTGCAGTAAACACACGTGTCCTCCGGTTCAATAGTGTATACATTTTGTTTTGACATGCTGCATATTTTTATGCTTCACTCTTGATCCTGATGCTACCTGTGTGTTTAGTGCAAGAGATGTCCTTGCAGTAAATACACATGTGTCCTCAGGTTCAATAGTGTATACATTTTGTTTTGACATGCTGTATATTTTTATGCTTCACTCTTGATCCTGATGCTACATCTGTGTTTATTGCAAGAGGTATACTTTCAGTAAAACTGTAATCAATGATAATGATGTTACCATCATTGCGTTGTATAACACAATTTTTCGTTCTTTTCCATTGCTTCAACAGTGAACAAAGTCCACACAAATTGGCGCTCGATGAAGGACCGTTTCAACACTGATGTCCGTGCTGAGGGACAGGTTTGCAGTGGCGCATCGGCAAGGACAAGAACCAAGTACTGCTATTATCGCGCCTTGGAATTCTTACGACCAGTACACCAATACTTGCCACCAGAGCGTTAGTTTTTTGTTTTTTTTTGATTGACCCTATTTATATTCCACAGTTGATCCGTCTTGTTAATGCTTGATACTAATGTTTAATTTTTTTTTCAACAGCACCTGGAGCAGCACACTGCAACCTGTCCTGGGAGCAGTTCTTCATCGATCGACCTCAGACCCGTCCCAGCCATCCGACAGCCAGGAAGCAAGTTGCAGGTCAGAAACACAGACAGCTGGTGACCAGGAAACTGGTCAATCAGGTGTTCCCCTGTCCCAGGTCTCTGCCACTGGTTATGCGGGCACTACCCGCCAGCAGCAGAGGGCCTTCGACAGGCCTGTCTTGCCCGAGTTCATGCACTTGAGCGAGGCCTTTCATGTCAGCCTCAAGACACTGTCTGAAAGAGTGGAAAGTGGGTTCTCACTAATGGAACATGGTTTTAACCACATGGAACACCTACTCCACTCTTCTGACCAGCGCCTTGACTGGCTGGAAGCTGACCTCAATAGACCAGCGCACCATTTCTTTAGCAAAATTGAACGGGGCATGGCGGATCACCTTAGTCCTGAGCAACAGCTGACTGTGTTACACGCCTGCAACACTGCTTACTTGCAGGCTATGCAGCAGAATCAGTACGTGCAGCAGTCAGTGTTGTCATTCCCACCTGTGCCACCACTGACTCGCTTCACCACAGTACCGACCTCTGCTGCATATCACTGCACAGCCACCGGCATTCCTAGCCAAGCCGGGTATCAAAACACCACACCAATGTCGAGTGCTGCTGGACACTCCACCCCCACCGCCACCATGTCAAGCGCTGCTCCAGTCAGGAGCACCAGTACTGCCACGGTGACTTTATCTTGGCGCACAAGCGCAAAATCTTCTTGGGCAACAGCACCCTCTTCTGTTCGGAGCACAGAGACAACATCATCTCCGAATCAGAGCACCGCCACTTCTCCAATGTATGAGAGCACCACCACAACTCCTCACCATACAAGGAGCACCGCCACCACCCATCTTCAGCGGAGCACCACCACCACATCTTCTCATAGCACCGCCACCACTACTCTGCAGAGGATCACCGCCACCACTTCGCCTCCTCAAAGCATCGCCACAACTCCTCATCAGAGGAGCACTGCCAACACTTCACCTGAACTGAGCACCGCCCACACTTCTCCCACCAGAAGCACCGGGCATAATTCACCTTCCATGAGCACCGACACCACCATTTCACCTTCAAGGAGCACCGCCAGCGCCACCACCGAGCACCCTAGGGGAGACCCACATTCTGTCTTTTTTTCCAATTGTCCACGGTCCACCAACTCTAGGCGGTCAATCTATGTAAGGCGGTCACATGGTGGTAGTCGGTCCAGGCAGGTGACTCCTGCCCCAAAGAAGAAGAAACAAAAGACTTTGTTACTCAATCCCCCCTCTCCTTCCAATGTTTCACAACCTTCCTCCTTTATCATTCCTGACCTCCCTTCTCCCAGTAATTTAGTAGCCCCTTCACCTAGAACCCCTTCCTCAGTTTCCAGCCGTTCCTTGTCTCTCCACACCCCCAAAGTATCCAACACTTCACCCAAACGACCTTCAAAAGGAAAATAATTTTTACAAAAAAAATTAATAAATAAATATTGAATATTTGTTATTCAAATAATGTTTGGTTAATGTGTCTTTCACCGCCTACACACACTGCGCCATGCACACACTGCGCCGTACAGTTTGCGTTTTTGTGAACACATAGCTCCATAATTGACACATGTTTCGTGTATTTGCAAAAATCAAAAATCTATATGACGTGCATTTTCTATATGCCCTCAGTGTCTTTTCTCTGGTAAGACGTAATAGAGGATGTTGTTGATTGCAAGGCCTATCTATTGTTACCTTGATTAGTATCCTTATCAGTTAATCTACTATGGTGTTTTTTACATCATTTAACTGTTTGGAATACAATCCAAGGTTATTATAGATAGACCTTATAAATAACCTCATCCTCTATTTAATGTGTGTTTAGAAACTGAGTAGATGATGAGGAAAATACACGTCATATGTTCATGAACCTGCTCTTGTATCATACTTTGAAATTTGTAAAAAAAACAATACAGGTATAAACACAGGCTTTTTATTAACATACACAACACATAAAAATTTGGTTACACCATTTTCTCTTGCCAGGCCACCCGTCCTACATCAGAGATGAAGTGGGCCGCAAATTGGTCCCTCATTTGCCCTACTTCAACGGATGACCGTAGAGGGTTATGATTATATTCAGGCAAGGGGTTGGGAGAGGATTCATCTAGTTCAAAATTAGGGTGCTCTCTAACCATCACAAAATTGTGTAGAACAACACAGGCCTTCACCACCTCATCCACGGTTTCTAGTTTAAGATTAATGGCTGTGGAAAGAATGCGCCATCTGGACACTAGTATACCACAGGCACACTCTACAGTTCTTCTGGCCCTGGTCAGCCTGTAATTAAAAATTCTTTTAGTGTGGTCCAAGTCACGGCTGGAGTATGGTTTGAGCAGGTGTTGGCACATCTGGAATACCTCATCCCCAACCATTAAAAACGGCTGTGGCGGACCTTCGGTATTGGGAAGAGGCCGTGGCATGGGGAAATTGAACTGGTTGCCATACAACCTCTGGCCCATGTTACAGTTCTTAAAAGCCTGGGAGTCATTCCCACGGCCAAATGCACCAATGTCCACTGCAACAAACTTACAGTCTGCATCAGAAATGGCCATGAGTACTGTAGAGAAGTTCTTTTTATAGTTGTAGTACTCTGATCCAGGTCTCTTGGGTTTTATAATCCTGATGTGTTTCCCATTCACCGCACCCAAACAATTAGGGAAATTGCAGACTGTCCAGAATCTTTCTGCATTATCAAGCCACTTTTCCACGGTGGGCAGGGGCATAAATTCTGGACAGAGAACATCCCACAAAGCCCGGCAGGTATGCGCAACTATTCCAGAAAGGTGGATATTCCAAGACAGAACTGGAAGTGCAGAGAAGAGAGGGTCTCTCCAGTAGCCAGGAATCTGGGACACAAAGAAACAACAAGAATTTATATTTGTGTATAGGGATTTTAAACACATCAAAAAACTCAAAAAAAAAGGGCACACCAATAAATAAATATGCATCCTTTTCTTTAAAAAATGGCCTCAAAACAATGCAGCAGCCTTTTGTTAAGTACATGGCAGATCAAGAATTCTGCCAGAATAGAATAGTACATCAAAGAACAAATAATATTATGCAGTCAGTGGTTTTGCTATATTACATACCATAATGTGACCAGGAGCCACTCCTCGGGAGGAATCGCGCGCCGGAGCGGTGTGTCCTGTCTACGGACGACATCTTGTACACGACCAAGTAAATACATGAAGCTTTGTTGTGACATCCGTGTGTAATCCGTAAATTTCTCCGAGTTTGCCTGTAGTTCGCTGTAGAAGATGTGGTACGCTCCACGGCTCTCCCGAAGTTCAACAATAGGATGAATCCACAAACGCCGACGCTGCTGTCTTCGCTGTCTCTCTCTCCCTTTGTTCATGGCAAGCAACTGCGTAAGCCTGAGCCATCCTGATGCCCAGATCCAAGTTGAAGTGAAAGCTCTTCCAGCACAGATCCATGTCTTCAGTAAAAACTGCTATCAGCTGGGAAGAATAGCTGTAAACTGGGTCTAGATAAGGAATTCCAATAACACACGCCCACTGCTGTCCAATTGGTGGAGTATGAGTCACTAATTGGTCAATGATTTTTAATCCTGTGAAATTATGCGCAATAAACACGCAAACGCATGCAAAACGCTTACAAACGCATATAATCGCTGTGTTTTTTTGGCTTACCACGCACAATGATGTTGCAGAAAACGCTGCGTTTACAAGCGTTTGTAAGCGTTTTTTTATGCGTTTGATGTGCGCTCGAAATGCAGCGCCAAAAAACGCTAGTGTGAAACTAGCCTTACTCATGCGGATTACATGTGTTTTTTTTACCTTCAGATTTTCCACATTGACATCAATTCTATGGGGAAAATCAGCACCTAAAACCCAGCGTACTCGCAGAAGAAATTGACACATACTCCAGATCAGTTTACGCATTTAAAAAAAAAAAAAAGTACAGTGGACATGATATTTGCATAAATTCAATCCACTAGCGTATCACATACGATGTGACATCCTAATGACACTTGGCTCCTGTTCTGCTGTGAGCGTGATCCGAGTGTCTGCGCTCTGTGTTCCGATCCTCTTGCATGAGAGGATTACAGCACTTAATTTCCCCATCTCCGCCATTGCCAGCATCCGCGGGAATCCCACTGCACTGGGGTGATATCAGAGTGCAGTGCGATGTTTCACACACACCCATAGGCTTACATGGGTACGAGTGAGCCGAATTTGGCATTCAATCACAGCATGCTGTGATTTTTTTTTCCTGTCCGATCGCAATCCGATTTTTAATCAGATTGTATTCGTCCGATTTAATCGCAAGTGGGAGCGAGCTATTAGAGTTGAATTAACAGTAGCATTAATTTCCATGGACATGACGGATAGGAGGACTTATTTCATAGTTTTAAGGTTGAGGCAAGACAGAAGTCCATCGCTCCCAACGTATAACCTACTGTGTCCAGAGGAAGGCAAATTCTAAGGCATATGATAATTGACCCACATGAGGCTTCGCTCCCACTATGAGATTTTGGGTAAGTTCACACTGGGCGTTTTTCCGGCTTTTTTTTCCGGCTTTTTTTTCCGCAGAAAACCCTGATTTTTTGGCAGGAAAGAAGTTGTGGCAAAAACGCAGGTTTAGGGCTCATACTCACTGGCGATGAAATCGGACGATTGCAATCCGATTTTTAATCGGATTGCAATCTGACCCATGTTAGTGAATGGGTAACATCTCACTTGCGATTTTTTTCTCTGCCAAAATCGGTCTGAGAAAAAAAAATTGCAGCATGCTGCGATTTGCCGCGATTTTCGGCAATATAAAAAAATTGACCAAAAACGGACCATCCATTTTTCATCCATTTTTCAGCCGTTTTTAATGGATACATCACCATTCTGTGGTCTAGAACACTGTAAGTGGTCCTGTAAATGACTGTAGAAAAAGAGTGGCTGGGAAAAAAAACAGATGAAAAATGGCCGGAAAACGGATGGAAAAAAAAACGCATTGAAATCGCATGACAATGGCATAACACTCCACCCTTTTTTCCAGTCCAGAAATTGGACCTTTTTTTAATCGCCAATGGGTATGATGCCTTTAGGTGCATTTTTGGTGCGGTTTTCCTGCCGTTTTTGGATTTTTGTTTGGTGCACTTTTTGTGTTTCTTTGTCCATGCTAATGTCCATTACTTTTCTGAAGAAAAAACACTGAAAATAATGATACCTGCATTTTTGCTGTGTTTTTGCAGTGTTTTTTCAACACCCTTTCAAGCCAATGGGTGAAAAACGCAGCAAAAACGCCCAGTGTTAACATACCTTTTGATGAGTTTTTGATGTGGCAGATTTTCTGCACCATTTCTGCACCTATTAAGTAAATTAGGTTACTTGCGATTTTTCTTTACATTTTTGAGTGCGTTGTTTTACATGTGTTTTTGACGCTGCGCTTTTAGTCTGTTGTTGGTATGTCATGTTTTAAATAAAGCTGCTTTGTTTTTGATACTTCGTGGTATTTGGCTTTGACAAAACTTCATTAATAAAGCCATAAGTGGATTACATGCATTTCCTCTTCAGAAACACATGTACATTTTTACATGTGGATTTTTCACATGTAATGTAAGTCTATGAGAAAAAATCTGCACATAAAACTAAGCGTAGCTGCAAGAAAAATTGATATGCTGCAGTTTTGAAACACAGGTCAGTTTACGCTGAGTCAAAAAAAAGTCCAGTGGGCAGGAGATTTATATATATCCCATCCACTTTGCTGGAACGGTGAGACACTGTATTTCCAATTAAGTGAACATATGCAGCATCAAACCAAAAACTCACTATGGGAATGCAGCCTTAGGGCTCGTTCACACTTCCGTTTCTCCGATATGTGTGGTGACAGTTTTCACACGTACTGGAGACTCTTACACATATAGAGACATTGAAATCTATGTTGCTGTGCACATGTCCATGTGTTTCCATGGACCGCATGTCTGCGTGACCCCCCACATAGACATGACCGTTTTTTTACAGGCAGCATGGGCCACAAAACGTTCTGAACACGTGCACATGGATGACACACTGGGATGTCATCCGTGTGACACGTCCTTACCCCTGAGAGGCTGCGGTACAGTAAACGCTGCTTCCCGGCACAGTTCAAGCTCAGTGACTTCATCGCAGAGCACAGTGAGAAATTCTCACTGATCTGAATTGTGATGACCTCATCACTGACTTTTCCCATGGTGTTGAGGTCACCGCAGTTCAGCCCGGCTGGGAATGGAGCCTCAGTAACCGGAAGTAACCTCGATGATGTCACCACTACTCACTGATGCTGCGCTCGAAGCAGCTTATTCACCAGTGGTTCTCAGCCTGGAGGGTCGCATGATGGCACCATCCAAGTTGAAAACTATTTATGCCTATACATGGATTACGGCATGGGACAGAATGACGGACAGGTGACGGATATTGTTTGTTAATTTTTATTCTATTACAGGAGACGAGGGATTCGGTGGAATTTTGGCATTAGGTGAGTATGTGTTTCTTGTTTTTAAATAAAAATGAAAAACTGTTTTGTTTTATTTCTAATAAAGGACTTTATTCTAGCTGTGTATTCATTTAAAATATAACTATAGGATTAGTAATGGATATATGTGACCCGTCCCGGAGGCAGTAGGGTACTCGGTGCCGGGCCCATTGATTTCAATGGGAGACGTCACAGAGGCAGTGACCTGGTCCGTGGCCTCAGGCAGTCAATGTAAAAGGGGTAGAGTGATGGGAATAAAGTTATTGAGATAATTTGTGACGCCACCTGTGGTTTCTGGTCAGTTTGACCAGCGCTGCAGGGTAGCTTCTCCAGGACAGATGGTGTGGTGCAGCAATGATGTTGGAGCTCCCCACAGGTGGAGCTGTAGTCCCAGGGCAGTAGTAATAGGTAATGAGGGAAAGGGTGCAGTGTTAGGCACAGAGATGTAGCAGTGCTGAAGGGGTTGCAGGAAGAAGGCAATGACACAACAGGGTGCAGTTTCCTTTACCTTTACTGTGCTTTGTCAGTGCAGTCCATGATCCAGATCACAGATGGAACAGGAGTTGATTAGCCTGGAAGCAACTTAGGAATCCCTCTATGCAGATGGGTTGTGTAGTCTCCTTCCAGGCGCTTATCTGAGGTACTTGCAGTACTGAGTTACACTGAAGTCCCCCTTGCTTGCTCTCTTTAGAACGCCCCTCGCATGGCAGGCAGCCGTAGCCTTCTGTCTCATCTGGCTCACACACGTTACTGCTGTGCCTCCAAGTCTTAGTTGGGAACACAGCATTTACAGCCTTCTGTTCCTCCGGTTTCTGCTGCAGGACCATCAGCATCCATACAACTTCAGATACCGGACTCCGAACCATGCGCTTGAAGCCAGAAGTGGGCCTGAATTCCCCTCAATCCTCCAGCTCCTCTTTTCCACATCCACACACTTTTCCCTCCTCACAGAACTGACCTAACTTCCCCTTCCTGGCCCCCAGAGAGCAGCTCCGCCCCCAGTTTGGTTCAGAGCTCCCTCTGCTGGCCTGGAGTGGGAACTGTGCTGTGTGTTGTATTTACCTGATAGAGAGAACCTTCATTGCTTCCAAGCATGACATCACCCTCCCTAGGAAGAAGGTAATGCCACTGTGGCGACCATACTCCTGGGGGCGCCACAGATGTCTTATAGACGTTTCTCCATTACTAAGTCGTGGGCTTAATGTTACTGGACAATACAAAGGTAACTTTCAGCCGTACAATCGCTCTCCCTCTGGAGAAATCAGGCTTAAAGCAGTGGATAAATACATACTGTATACGGTATATTGATGTGAATAGGGTGAGAAAGGAGAAACTTCTTGTATTTTACTAGTTAAAGGTAACTGGTGAAATTTCCAACATTGCATGGGCAAGGAGTATTGATAGCATGCATGCAAGCATAGATAGCATGCTTACTTACATCCTGTAGACGAAAAGGAACTCCATGACATCCTATTTAGATAGGTTTCAATAGCCTAACCTGACACAAATTGGCTCTGTTTGCAAAAGACATTACCTGACCAAAAGTAAGTGGACAACTCACCAACCCAATCCAAAGCTATGGTCTTTGAGGTTCAGTTGGATTACACTTTTGTGGCTATAACAACATCCATTCTGTCAAGAGGTATTTCCACAAGCTTTTGGAGTCTTTATGAATGTGTGTCCTTCAGACATCAGAGAAATTTCTGTGTCACGCCCTGATGTTGAACCTTAAGGCTATGCTGCAAGGAGTGGTTTTCAAAACAAATGAGGTTTTCAATAGAAAAAAAATGCTAAGAAAACCCTTTTTCTGGGTGGAGCTTTATGGAAGAGTTGTAAGGGTTTATTCTTATTATTTTCTTGAGCAGTTTTGTAGAGTTTTAGAAAAGAATCTTTTTCAGACTTTTGGTTCCATTCACTGTTAGGAAGAAGCCTGAATTGTACAAGTCCATACTTCTGCTTGCTGTCTGTCTTCTGCTGCTTTACCATTTTGCAACAAATTTTAATGTGCCTGCTAAAGCTTTGGTATAAATCATTTGTTGCACTGTATGTAGTACTTACTGCTTTATATCCGCGACTGGAGCCTCTCTAGATCTTATCAGGTGGAAGGTGATATAGCATATAGATGCAGCCTGGTCTAGTGCCTTTGATCATCTAACCACCTCCTGGTGTTCAGGCCCCAGCTGCCAAATTATCCCAAACCAGCTCCCACAATCCCTCTCTCCTGACCCTGTAGTGTGGCCTATATATGTAGTAATCCCTAAGGGGAAGCACGCAGTGTGGGGTGCAGCACACAAACATCCCATAAGCAAAGCATCAGAGAAGCTAAGCATCAAGAAAACAGCAGTTATCCATGGCAGTTAATCAGGGCAGGAATCAGGTAACCCACACTTTGCTTTCCCCTTTAACCATGTGCTTTATTTCTATCCTCCTGTACTTCCTTGCCATCCACATTCACCACCCCATCCTCCCTCCATCACCACTCATACACATCAACCCCTCTATACTTCCCTCTCCCATGTACAGCTCCCATGCACTCCTCACCTTCCTGAGAAACCTCAGCCCATCTTGCCCAAACACATCGCAGAAAAAAACTACTTACAATTCCAACAACTATTTGCTCTTTATCTTCCTACTCCTACTGATTTCAGGAGACATATCCCCCAACCCTGGTCCACCATCCCCCAGCCTCAACCCCTAACCCTACCTCATATTGAAACCTTAATAATGTTACTTATATTACTTGCACTCCCTCATCTCCATCTTTTAATTGTGCCCTCTGGAATCCACGGTCTGTTTGTAACAAGTTTCCTTTCCTGCACAACTACTTTCTGAACAACTCTTTTAATCTGTTGGCCCTCACTGAAACCTGGATTCAGGATTCTGCCACTGTCTCTCCTGCTGCCATTTCCTATGGTGGCTTACAATTCTCTCATTCCCCGAGACCCACAAACAGACATGGTGGTGGAGTCGGCATACTCCTTTCCCCACAATGCACTATCCAGGTCATTCCCCCCAGTTCCATCACTCATATTCCCTTCTTTTGAGGTCCACACCATCAGGCTCTTCCGTCCCCTCTCCCTCAGAGTAGCGGTCATATACCAGCCCCCTTGGCTCACCCACCCACTTCCTTGACCATTTCTCGGCCTGGCTACCGCACTTCATGTCCTAAGAACTATCAACTCTTATCCTGGGAGATTTCAACATCCCCATTAACAGCCCTACTTCCACATCTGCATCCCAGCTTCTATCACTAACCACCTCTCTAGGCATCTCACAGCTTCCAACCTCTGATACACACAAGGACGGTAACACCCTTGATCTGGTCTGTGTCTGGCTCTGTTCAATCTCACACCTAAATAACTCACCGCTTCCACTCTCTGACCACAACATTCTCTCCTTCACACTCACAAATCCTCACCCACCCCAGCTCACTCCTACCTACCACACAGTCAGGAATCTACAAGCCATTAACCCTCAGACACTTTCAGACTCCCTACAATCATCACTGTCCCCAATCTCCTCTTTTTTCTGTCCTGATCTGGCTGTTCATCACTACATCAACACTCTTAGAAGCACCCTTGACCAAGTAGCTCCCCTCACGCTCAGAACCTCCAAGCACAGAGTAAAACAGCCCTTGCTCACATCGCAAGCTCAACTTCTCCAGCGATGCTCTAGGAGTGCTGAACGCCTATGGAGAAAAACCCACACACCAGAAGATTTCATCCACTTTAAATTTGTTAAGAACCTATAACGCTGGCCTTCACCTTGCCAAACAGACCTACTTCTCCACCCTGATCTCCTCACTAGCCAACAACCCCAAGAAACTTTTTGAAACCTTTCACTCCCTCCTCAGGCTGAAAGCACAAGCCTCTATCACAGACATTTGTGCTGATGACCTGGCCTCCCACTTTACAGAAAAAATAGATAATATCCGTCAGGAAATCAGCTCCCAACCACCAAGTGCTGTGACTCCCATCCCTTCCTGCATCTCCCCTGGCTCACTTTCCACATTTGATCCCATCACAGAAGAAGTCTCCAGACTCCTCTCTTCCTCTCATCCGACCACTGCACTACCGACCCCATTCCCTCACATCTCCTCCAGTCTCTCTCTCTCCAGTCGTCACAACTCACCTAACTGCAATCTTTAATCTCTCCCTCTCCTCGGGCATTTTCCCATCCTTCTTCAAACACGCCATCGTTACTCCATTACTAAAGAAACCCACTCTCGACCCATCCTGCACAAACAACTACAGACCAGTCTCCAATCTCCCCTTCATCTCTAAACTTTTGGAGCGCCTAGTTTACTCCTGCCTTACCCGTTACCTCTCCACTCACTCCCTTCTAGACCCTTCACAGTCCGGCTTCCGCCCCCTACATTTGACTGAAACTGCATTCATCAAAGTGAACAATGACCTTCTGACAGCAAAACGTAATGGTCACCACTCTCTGCTCATTCTTCTCGACCTATCTGCAACTTTCAACACTGTTGACCACCATCTACTCTCTAGGCTCCAGTCACTAGGCATTAAGGGCACTGCTCTCTCCTGGTTCTCCTCCGATCTTTATAACCGCTCCTTCAGTGTTTTGTTCTCTGGCTCCACATTATCTCCTCTTCCTCTCGCTGTCAGGGTACCTCAGGGCTCAGTCCTTGGCCCCCTTCTCTTGTCTCTCTACACAGCCCCAATTGGACAGACCATCAGCAGATTTGGCTTTCAGTATCATCTTTATGCTGATGACACATAACTATATACGTCATTCCCCAACCTTACCCCCGCTGTACTACAGAATGCCAGTGACTGTCTGTCCACAGTCTCCAACATCATGTCCGCTCTCTATCTGAAACTCAACCTCTCCAAAACTGAACTTCTGCTCCCGCCGTCTACTAACCTCCCTAAATCTGACATTTCCCTCTCCGTGGGTGGCACCACAATAACACCCTGGCAGCAGGCGCGCTGTCTGGGTGTTATGTTTGACACCAATCTCTCCTTCACATCCCATATACAATATCTGCATGAGCAGCATAAATCGACTGACAGGTTCCTTTTAAAGCAATAATACAGAAAAATTCTAGAATATAGGCGATATGCACCTGTGCATTATATTAATACCCCATTATATTAGCGCCCCTTCAACTTAGAGCATGTACCTGAAGTGGGACCAGGATGTACAGTTGTAGCCAAAAGTATTGACACCCCTGCAATTCTATCAGATAATACTCAGTTTCTTCCTGAAAATAATTGCAAACACAAATTCTTTGGTATTATCATATTCATTTAATTTGTCTTAAATGAAAAAACACAAAAAGAATTGTCCTAAAGCCAAATTGGATATAATTCCACACCAAACAAAAAAAGAGGGTGGACAAAAGTATTGGCACTGTTCGAAAAATCATTTGATGCTTCTCTAATTTGTGTAATTAACAGCACCTGTAACTTACCTGTGGCACCTAACAGGTGTTGGCAATAACTAAATCGCACTTGCAGCTAGTTGACATGGATTAAAGTTGACTCAACCTCTGTCCTGTGTCCTTGTGTGTACCACATTGAGCATGGAGAAAAGAAAGTAGACCAAACAACTGTCTGAGGACTTGAGAAACCAAATTGTGAGGAAGCATGAGCAATCTCAAGACTACAAGTCCATCTCCAAAGACCAGAATGTTCCTGTGTCTACCGTGCGCAGTGTCATCAAGAAGTTTAAAGCCCATGGCACTGTGGCTAATCTCCCTAGATGTGGATGGAAAAGAAAAATTGACAAGAGATTTCAACGCAAGATTGTGCGGATGTTGGATAAAGAACCTCGACTAACATCCAAACAAGTTCAAGCTGCCCTGCAGTCCGAGGGTACAACAGTGTCAACCCGTACTATCCGTCGACGTCTGAATGAAAAGGGACAGTATGGTAGGAGACCCATGAAGACCCCACTTCTTACCCCGAGTTTGCCAAAACTTACCTGAAAAAGCCTAAAACGTTTTGGAAGAATGTTCTCTGGTCAGATGAGACAAAAATAGAGCTTTTTGGGCAAAGGCATCAACATAGAGTTTACAGGAGAAAAAAAGAGGCATTCAAAGAAAAGAACACGGTCCCTACAGTCAAACATGGCGGAGGTTCCCTGATGTTTTTGGGTTGCTTTGCTGCCTCTGGCACTGGACTGCTTGACCGTGTGCATGGCATTATGAAGGCTGAAGACTAACAACAAATTTTGCAGCATAATGTAGGGCCCAGTGTGAGAAAGCTGGGTCTCTCTCAGAGGTCATGGGTCTTCCAGCAGGACAATGACCCAAAACACACTTCAAAAAGCACTAGAAAATGGTTTGAGAGAAAGCACTGGAGACTTCTAAGGTGGCCAGCAATGAGTCCAGACCTGAATCCCATAGAACACCTGTGGAGAGATCTAAAAATGGCAGTTTAGAGAAGGCACCCTTCAAATATCAGGGACCTGGAGCAGTTTGCCAAAGAAAAATGGTCTAAAATTCCAGCAGAGCATTGTAAGAAACTCATTGATGGTTACCAGAAGCGGTTGGTCGCAGTTATTTTGGCAAAAAAGTTTGTGCAACCAAGTATTAAGCTGAGGGTGCCAATTCTTTTGTCTGGCCCATTTTTGGAGTTTTGTGTGTAATGATCAATGTTTTGCTTTTTGCTTCATTCTCTTTTGTGTTTTTTCATTTAAGACAAATTAAATGAAGATAATAATACCAAAGAATTTGTGTTTGCAATCATTTTCAGGAAGAAACTGAGTATTATCTGACAGAATTGCAGGGGTGTCAATACTTTTGGCCACAACTTTACCTGATAAACATCTAATTTGCCATTATTAATACATTAGGCAGAGAATAATCACTTTTTTGTATATCCCTGTCTAAAATAAATTTCTTTTCTCCCTACAGTATATGACTGCATAGCTCTCATATCTATCTTCACATTGGCAATATTGTGGTTCTAACATCCGCTTTACTCTTGTCTTTTATCTCCACACATCCAATATATAAAATATATATAAACGTGTATAGAATAGAATACATTTATCTAGAAAAAATAAACCCCAGCTAATAACATAGCAGGTCTGTCTGGGGTGAAGCTTCTTCAGCATCTTGCACAGGCTGAGAGTTCCTAGAGCTCTATAACCTGTAAGCAGGCACACAGAATTCTAGTACATGGGAGGGAGAAGGGGCGTGCTGAGGATCCTGTC
Organism: Dendrobates tinctorius; assembly: GCF_039654945.1. NCBI lineage: Eukaryota > Metazoa > Chordata > Amphibia > Anura > Dendrobatidae > Dendrobates > Dendrobates tinctorius. The sequence continues at coordinate 35,793,211 of NW_027361728.1, forward strand.
TGTGATCCATTCTCCAGCTTCTTCATACAAGTCTAGCTGCTCGGATACGGAGAACTCTTCAATTGCCCAGCAAAGGAAAGATGAGTCTTGACCACAAAGAACTCTTCTATTGCTCTCCAAGTTTCCACATCTTTTCTGAGAATTCATAGGAATACACCCTTAATGAAGAATGAACAAGGAAATATGTTATTTGGACCAGAAATTCAAGAGAACATCTATTTCCTTTTTTTCAGATCTACCATAAAATGGAATTCAAACCTTAACTTTTTTTCTTGGATGAAGCCTTCACTGCAGTCCTCAGTGCCTATTATTTGGGGCACATAAGATCACTCTATAAAAGGTGATGGTTTGTACACCAGATTCTTCAAGATTGCACCAGTTCACTGATATGTTCAATAGCTGAATTTCTCTAAAGGTCAACATATATTTCTCCTGTGGAAATGAAGAAATGTCATATGCTTGTTTGGAAGCTTCATGGTGAGAACATCCCCCAACTTTATTTATGGCCACGTGAGAACCATGTCCAGTGAAAGATATTCGGACAATATAACGAAGGGTTTCTACTATAATTCTACCTGGCCAGAAGACCCCATTTATCTTTTCCCAATTCCAGTCCTTACTGGAATAACTGTGGTTTGTGTTCTCCTGTTTATTATTGGGATATTTGGTAATATCATGACTATGTTAGTGGTGTCTAAGTACAAGGATATGAGGACTACAACTAACCTTTATCTCTCTAGCATGGCATTCTCAGACCTTCTCATCTTTCTCTGCATGCCACTTGACTTGTACAAGCTCTGGCAATATAGACCTTGGAATTTTGGAAGCCTTCTTTGCAAGCTGTTCCAATTCATAAGTGAAAGTTGCACTTACTCCACAATTCTGAATATCACAGCTCTAAGTGTGGAGAGATATTTTGCCATCTGTTTTCCTCTGAAAGCTAAGGTGGTCATCACCAAGGGCAGAGTGAAACTGGTCATATTTGTTCTTTGGGCAGTATCTTTTTTTAGTGCAGGACCTATATTTGTCTTGGTCGGTGTTGAACATGAGAATGGGACCAATCCTCTAGAAACAAATGAATGTAAAGCTACAGAGTACGCAGTCAAGTCTGGGCTCCTCACCATCATGGTGTGGACATCAAGTGTCTTCTTCTTCTTGCCTGTCTTCTGCCTCACTGTTCTGTACAGCCTTATTGGAAGGAAATTGTGGAGAAGGAAGATGGAGTCTCTAGGACCAAGTGTCTCTCACAGGGACAAGAATAACAAACAGACTGTCAAAATGCTAGGTAGGAAAGCCATTTGTGATATTTGTGTCTTGGGCTTTATAACTTTTCATTATATATTCATTATATTGTCACTATGAGAAATCTTATGCTCACCTAAACCCTAAATATAAAAATTCTAAAGCTGTGCACATCATTCGCTGTGGGGACAAATAGAACAGATTCTATTGATTTTATGTATCTTTTGAGAACTTTATAGTTTGTTGATATATTCTGCAATATCAGAACATATATCAGCGTCTATAATGTCATCTTTACCTCACTTTTGTATGTTTACTACCGGTGACAAAAAATCTATCATCATCTAGTTCTTGCTCCATCATGTATTTATTTATCATAGTTACACAGTGCTATTAACGTACCGACATCACCACTGCCCCCATCGGGGCTCACAATCTAAATTCCCTATCAGTATGTCTTTGGAGTGTGGGAGGAAACCTGAGAACCCGTGGGAAACCCACGCAAACACGGGGAGAACATACAAACTCCTTGCAGATGTTGTCCTTGGTGGCATTGGAACCCAGGACCCAAGTGCTACAAAGCAGCTGTGATAACCACTGAGCCACCATTATATCTTTTTTCTTGCCATGTCTAGTATTTATAGCTTTTTGTATTGTATTTGGTTACTAATTGGCCTTTAATCATATGTTGGCAAAATGTCTTTGCAAATATTTTGGTGGCATTTAAACATGCATGAAAATACTATCTGCAGTTTAAATGGTAGTTTATGATCTTTTTACATACATTTTGGTAATTTTTTTTAGTTATACTTGCAAATCTCTTTATACAGTTGTGTAGTGAAAAATTCCTTAAAAACGTTAAACCTACAGATCTCTGCGTTTTGCAATAAACACCACAAAAAAACATAGCAAACAAAAATATTATATATGCAGATTTTTACAATATTTCACTATGGACTTTTATGAGGTCTTCTTGCAAAATCAGCTAAATTCTGTATGTGACACCAGCCAAAAGTAGCCGTATGATTCATTATATTGTCAAAATGAGAATAAAATGTTTCGCTGTGGTTTCCATGGAGAGCAGAATTTGGGCTCCCCACCATTCAGCGAGTCGTCATCTTATTAGTAGTTTAGGACTCCTCAAAGAAAATAATCTTTCCTTAGGACATTGATTAGTATGGCTATGCCAAGAATATAAGAATTGTCCTCTGATTATAAATATTTGTGTTTGCATATACAGCTCTGGCAAAAATTAAGAGACCACTGCAAAATTTTCAGTTTGTCTGATTTTTCGCTTTATAGGTATATTTTTGAGTAAAATGTAAATTTCTCTTTAATTCTATAAACTACTGATATGTCTTCGAATTTCCAAGTACTAAATTTTGTATTTATTTTCAGAAAATGAGAAATGGTCAAAATAATAAAAAAATGTAGAGCTTGCAGACCTCAAATAATGCTAAGAAAACAAGTTCATAATCATTTAGAAACAACAATACTAATGTTTTAACTCAGGAAGAGTTCAGAAATCACTATTTTGTGGAATAACCATGATTTTTAATCACAGCTTTCATGCGTCTTGGCATGCTTTCCACCAGTCTTTCACACTGTTTTTGGGTGACCTTATGCCACTCATGGTACAAAAATATAAGCAGTTCTTTGATGGCTTGTTGCTATCTATCTTCCTCTTGATTACATTCCAGAAGTTTTCAATGGGGTTCAGGTCTGGAGATTGGGCTGGCCATGACAGGGATTTGGTGTGGTAGTCCTTCATCCACATATTGATTGACCTAGCTGTGTGGCATGGCGCATTATCCTGCTGGAAAAACCAGTCCTCAGAGTTGGGGAACATTGCCTGAGCAGAAGGAATCAACTGTTTTTCCAGGATAACTTGGTATGCGGCTTGATTCACACATCCTTCGCAAAGATTAACCTGCCCAATTCCAGCCTTGCTGAAGCATCCCCAGATCATCACCAATCCTCAACCAAATTTCACAGTGGGTGCAAGACACTGTGCCTTGTATGCCTCTCCAGGTCTCCGTCTAACCATTAGACAGCCAGGTGTTGGGCAAAGCTGAAAACTAGACTCATCAGAGATTACCTTACTCCAGTCCTCTGTGGTCCATTCCTTATGGTCTTTGGCAAACTTCAGCCTGGCTCTCCTTTGCTTCTCATTGATGAAAGGCTTTTTTCTAGCTTTACATGACTTGAGCCCTGCCACTAGGAGCCTGTTAGAAACTGTTCTTGCCTTGCACTTCTCCCCAGCTGCCATTTGCCATTCCTATTGTAGGTCACTTGATGTCATCCTGAGGTTGCTGAGTGACATTCAAATAAGATGATGGTCATCCAGGTCAGTGGAGAGTCATTTTCGCCCTCTGCCGGTCTGTAGCTTTGTTGTCCCCAATGTCTGCTACTTGACCTTGTTGTAATGGACTGCTGTTTTAGAAATTTTAAGGATGGAAGCAACATGACGCTCACTATATCCCTCTGCTAGTAAAGCCAAAATTGAGCCCTTTGTTATCACACTCAAGACTTTTCTTTTCAACTCCTTTAGCATGGCTAAAAGTTATTTTTTCATTCCTATTACTTTTGGGATATTACTAGCACTTGTTTTGCCATCCAGCTTGTCCTATTGCAAGAAGATTGTGAATACCACAGCAGGGTTTTTTATACTTTCCTTCATTAAATAAGATTTGGTTCAGGTGATCACCTAATCAGAAGCACATTGAGTAGAATGACGTGTACTCTGGTTTACATTCAACTGACCCTGGAATGGATTGGCTGTCAGAAATATAGAGAAGCTGATTTTTATAAAACTGTGCAGTGGTCTCTTAATTTTTGCCAGAGCTGTATATTAGAAAGCATTGGCAAACCTATGGGAGAAATAGATTAAATTGTGTTTCAAGTGATTACAACTGTGTAAACTTATTTTGTGTGTTTACAGAGATGGCGGAAAGCCAGTATAAAACTGAATGTTAATGAGAATATACAATTCATTGCTGCTCTAAACAGAGCTCAGGAAAGTCATACATGGTGTGATGCAGCTTAGTGTATTGGAAGAGCACAGTCACACATTGCTTCCTCACTCTGTAGTCTGAGAGTCCCATATAGCCGCGGAATGATAATTTTCACTTTTGATTAGAATTCTCCATTTATTCTCACCTAATTCTGGGGATCATCTGTAGCCCCATTCATCTTAGTCTTCTTTCTTCATGAATATAAAGCCAAAACAGCAGTGAACACCGACAAAGTACATCTCAGTAGTATAAGCACACAAATAATGGGTAGGACTCCATCATTAAACATGTGGAGACTTAGAAATCTTATGAATGTCACATTAACCACACACTTTTAGTCGTAAGTCACATGGACTATTCCAACCTAAGAAATTCCCACTGCAGTGTTTCCTCCAGTAATTCCATGAGGATCATCCTTGGCTCTTTGCAAATATAAAAATGCGCACAAATTCATTATGTTATCATTGCCGCATTGCTGAAAGAGAAACCGTCTTTTTGTCTTTTTTGTTTGTTGTTTTTTTTTTCATAAGTCAGCAATAAACAAATTTGTAATATATCTTAGCATCTTTCTCCTCCAGGACTCAACGTTCATTCCCAAAATTCTCCCTCCAATCATAGGTAAAAATCTGTCTTCAGTAAGTACAGACTTTCCCATTACTGAGATAGGAGATGACAGTTGGTGCTTACAACGTTCTATGGAGAAGTTTTCAGGAGAACTTGCAGCAGAATATCTATGGTTTCCACCAATTGCCATCTCACATCTCATTATTGAGGAAATCTGTCTTCACTGAGTACAGATTTTACAGATTTTATGCATGAATTGAGAGTAAAAAAATCAATAGAGGAGGTGAAAGAAGCAAATTTCTCTAATAAGATATGTTACAAAGTTGCTTATTTTCCTGAATAATATTTATGAAATAGAAATTAAACCAGCAGCGGTCCTGTCGTCAGTCTATTAGTGGCCTAGGAGTGCTGACCATGCATACTGCCACCAGCACCTGCTGCTAATGTGAATATCACATCAAGACATGTTATCTCTGAAAATATTTTTGTTATTTTTTAGTAAATAGCAGGGACTACAGTTATAAATTGTATTTGAAGAATCCCCTCAGGCTATGTGAACACGTTGCGGGTTCTGCTGCGTTTCCACAGCGGTTTTGGCCCTGCGGAAACGCAGCAGTTCCGCTGACCATGTACAGTACAATGGTCAATACAGCGTTCAAAAACGCTGCGATGACGGTGCGGATTTTTCCGCGCGGTTTTGCTGCGGTTTACAAACCGCAGCATGTCAATTGTTTGGGCGGTTTCCGCAGCGGTTTCACACCTTTACCATAGTAGAGGTGTGAAACCACAGGGCCAAACCGCAGACCAAACTGCAGGTCACTTTACCTGCGTTTCCGCGCAGAAAAACCCGCAGCGGAACCCGTAACGTGTGCACATAGCCTCATTATAATATTTGCACATGAAAACTACTTTTCTCAGTAGTTTATCTTGACATGTCTGAAACAATCTGTTTTACGGGCATTTTTAGGACTTTTTTGTATTAAAACAAGTCTGTCACCAGATTTCACCCTACAAGCTGTATACATTATTAAATAGAATTATTAGACCTGATTTACCTGGTGTACTTACTTTATATGTCCATATCAGAATAGCTGCATACTCCTTTTTTGAAAGTTTTCATGTTTGACATTAACCCCTTAATGACCAGGGGTATTTCCATTTTTGCGTTTTCATTTATTGCTCCCCTTCTTCCCAGAGCCATAACTTTTTTTTATTTTTGGGTCAATATGGCTGGGTTTATTTTTTGTGGGATAAGTTGTACTTTTGAATGACACCATTGGTGTTAACATATCTTGTACTGGAAAACAGGAACAAAATTCCAAGTGCGGTGAAATTTCAGAAAAAGAGCAATTCCACACTTGTTTTTGTTTTTTTTGTCTTTTACTAAGTTCACTAAATGCTAAAACTGCCCTGCCATTATGATTCTCCAGGTGACTACAGGTTCATAGACACCAAACATGTCTAGGTTCTTTTTTATTTAAATTGGGGAAAAAAATGCAAAGTTTGGTAAAGAAAAAAAGGCGCCATTTTCCGAGACCTGTAGCGTCTCCATTTTTCTTGATCTAGGGCTGGGTGAGGGCTTATTTTTGCACGCCGAGCTTTCATTTTTATTGATACCATTTTATTGTAGATACAATCTTTTTATTGCCCGTTATTGCATCTTACGGCAATGTAGCAGCGATCAAAAAACGCAATTTTGACGTTTTTAATTTTTTTCTCATTATGCCGTTTAGCGATCGGGTTAATTATTTTTTTATATTTATAGATTGGATGATTCTGAATTCAGCAATACCAAATATTTGTATATTTGATTTTTTTATTATTCTAATTTGAATGGAGCGAAAATATTTTTATATATTTTTTAAGATTTTTAAAAAACTTTTTTTTACTTTTTGCATACTTCAATAGTGTCCATGGGAGACTAGAAGCTGCAGTAGTACGCCTGTGTGTAGCAGAAATGTTCCCTTGCTATGAGCGCCGACCACGAGGTGGTACTCATAGCAATCCGGCTATGACAACCATAGAGGTCTGCTTCAGACCTCTATGGTTGTCATGCCGACCCATCAGTGACCCGCGATCATGTGACGGGGTCACCAATGGGCAGGATTAGTGACATGCTTAAGGTAGGCGCGAGTTAAATGCCGCTGTCAGAAAGTGACAGTGGCATTTAACTAGTTAACAGCCACGGGTGGATTGCGATTCCACCTGCGGCTGTTGCGGGCACATGTTCGCTGTATAGATCAGCTGTCATGTGCCCGGAAAGTTGCGGGCTCAGCGCCAGAGCCCACACCAAACTGTTGAAATTGCCACCGCATTCAATGAACTGTTATCATATGTGATTTTTCTTTTATTGTACCAGCTATGTTATTACACTAAGGTCATATTCACACACAGCTGTATATGAGCGCAGAGGCCTAATGCTGAACTGTAGTTAATGGGATTTATTACATGATGTCTAGGATGCACTGCTTTATAACAATGTAATAAGGCCTAGTAATTTTGATGAGGAAAACCATAGCCCCAAAAACCATATTTTACATGTGGTACCATGCAGTTTTCCATAGTTCTGGGAATATGTTTGCACACTTGCTACTTATGTTTTTAAATTAAACTACAATTCCATTTACATAAGCATCTTAGGCTATGTTCACACTAGCGCTCGGCAGAGCTGCAGATGGCAGCCTGCATCCTTCTTTCTGCATCCGTTAAGCCCCACCCACTGCCACACCTCTTCATTCAGCTCCGCCTACATCTGCATGCATCCGTCGTACCCTATCTTTAACATTGGGTACACAGGCCATGGTGATGAATGCTGATGCATCCGCATGCGTCATTTTGATGCGTCTGCCGACCGCAACAAAATGCAACTTGTTGCGTTCGGCGCAGCGGCAAAATGACACATGCAGATGCATCAGCATACATCCGAATGGCCTGCGTAACCAATGTTAAAGATAGGCTACGCAGGACGCATGCAGATGTAGGCGGAGCTGAAGGAAAAGGTGCGGCAGTGGGTGGGGCTTAGTGAAGAAAGAAGGAAGTAGGCTGCCATCCGCAGCACTACACCACGCTAGTGTGAAGCTAGCCTTAATATAAAGTGCATGATAAGTGCAGCACCATTACTGCTTTTGTGAATATATCCTGACAGGTCACCTCATATATGGTCGGCCATGAAATGGGGTGAATAAACTTAAAGGGAATCTGCCATCAGTTTTTTGCTATGTAATCTAAGGATAGCATGAGGTAGGGGCTGAGACACTGATTTCAGGGATGTGGCACTTACTGGGCCGTTTGTTGTTTCCATACAATTAAGGTTTTGTCACCAAGAGATTATAATTTCCCAGACTAGCTCTCTCATGCCAAGTGATCTGACCACACTCCCTCCACTAATAAGCAGCTTACTATCAATAGACAATGTACAAGAAAGCTGTGATCTGGACTGGTTCAACTCCTGATTGTGTCACAACTGCTGCACCCAATAAACTAAATGATACATACATCATTGAAATCAGGATCTCTTTACCTACATCAGGTTGCTGTGAGATGACATAGCACAAAACCTGGTGACAGGTTCCCTTTAAAGGGAATCTGTCACCACATTTGACCTATCTAACCTGTTAATATGGGCATACAGTTTATAGATTGCTGAAAAAAGTCCTATCTGTATGTCTTATATCAGATGCCTTGTTATGAATTATCTTTTACCACTTTATGTAAATTACCTCTTCCAGACTCTGGGGGGGATGATGCCTGGAAAATAACTCTGCCTCCAGAGTTTATTATACATGAAGGGGAGTTACCAGTGTGATGTATATTGTGTGATGTGTAATGGTTGCGCTCTGCTTTCCTGATCTCACTGTAGAGTTGTGTGTGGTTATAACTGACACATCTGCAGGTTTCTCTCAGCTTCCAGCTCCCAGGCAGGCAGGCAATATTGTTACAATACATCAGAGCTCAGAGATCTGCAAAAAATGTGTTTGCAAGATGACAAAGTTTCATTTCTCCTGTTCTGTTAGTTACGCTGGGTTTCCATTGCGTTAGGTGCCATGCGTTTAACGCATCTGTTACTAAGCGGCACTAACGCTATGTAACGGATGTGTTAACGCACCTATTGGCATCTATTATGGTAACGCATGTCCAAATAGGCATGCGTTAGTGATGATGCGTTACTTTGTGACGTACCCTCGAACGCGGTCTACAGCATTTTCGGGTGCGTTAGGTCTAACGCACAGCGAACAGATGCGTTCGCTGTGCATAGAGCTGTATTGCTTAATGCATGGTAACACATGGAACCGCAATGGTAAAAAGATGCCAAAAAGGATATCAGCGTTAGCACATCCGTTTAACGCATTCGTTAAATGGATGCCACTAATACGATGTGAACCTAGCCTTACTTGTCTCACACTGGTAACTCCCCTTTTATTTAAAATAATCTCTGGAGGCAGAGTTCTGTATCTTCCAGGCAATATCCTCCCCATAGCCTGTAAGAGGTCATTTACATATAAGAAAAACATGGATTTCTCTGAAATAAGACATCAGATCCCAGATATCAAGGTTTCCTTTTATGATTGATCCTACTGACAGAACCCCTTTAAATGGGCTCTCAAAGTTAGGCCTCCTGCACACAAGTAACTTTACAATTGGTAATAATCAGATTCTGGATATTATGTTAATACATTTCTAAAGATATATGCACACTATCATAGCAAGATACAGTAAAAGAAAAATATAAAATTTTTAAAGTCAGTTTTGCTGTAGTTGCCGTCCCATTATTTACACCAAATTTATCAGTGTTCCATAATGTTTGATACATTTACTGCATCTTTGAGTACAACATTTCAGGCTACAAATGATTTTCCACTTTTTACACTATCGCTTTACTGAAGTGAGCATGCGACTTTTTAAGCAACTTTATTAATAGTCGCGATTCCTAAGCTTGTCTTAAACCAGCCATATCCACAAAATGAGGACATGCCTAGCTACTTGTGCATCTGTGTGTGCATGTCCATGTTGAGGAGGGTGCAGGAACCGCTTGCTGCTTACAGAATCACTGGTCGTTGAGTGAATCAGAGTCGTGCATGCCCCGATTTTTGTGTGGAGAATCACTGGTGAGCGCCGGTGCATAGATTACTATAGAGTCGGTGTGCTGCCCACTTCGCACACCAAAAACATGGCTGTTAGAATGAAGCCTTAGTTTCCCAGCTAACCACACTCTGAATACACCCATTTTTAAAAATTAGGTAGCAAAAGTAGCATAAAATAGTGGAAAAAAAACAACTAATTTTTGCGCAAACAAAAACTACAACACAAAACTGGCGCAAAACCCTAAAGGCTATGTTCCCATGATGAGTTTTTAATGAGCTTTTACGCTGGGTATTTAAAACAAAAATGCAAATAACCTATTTTCCTTAATGGCTGGAGAAATGGTGCAGAAAATCCACAACTAGTGTTGAGCATTCCGATACCGCAAGTATCGGGTATCGGCCGATACTTGCTGTATCGGAATTCCGATACCGACTTCCGATATTTTTTCAATATCGGAATTCGGCATCGGAATCGGAAGTTCAAAGTTGATTGACAGACTGACGTCATCATGATGCGCGGTGTGTGCGCATCATGATGCGCCGTCATTTCGGGCCTTCCGGGGGTCTCTGCCGGCCTGCCGGGGGGCTGTGCCGGCCTGCCGGGGGGGCTGTGTGGACTGCCCGGGGTCTGTACCGGCCTGCCGGGGGGCTGTGCCGGCCTGCCGGTGGTCTGTGCACCCTGTGGGGGTCTGTGCCGGCCTGCCGGGGGGCTGTGCCGGCCTGCCGGGGGGCTGTGCAGGCTCCGGGGGGCTGTGCCGGCCTGCCGGTGGTCTGTGCAGGCTCCGGGGGGCTGTGCCGGCCTGCCGGGGGGCTGTGCCGGCTTCGGGGGTCTGTGCAGGCATCGTCCGATGGGACTACAAGTCCCATCGGGCGATGCCTGCTACCATGACAGTGATTGACACATTAGCCAATGATGGGACAGTAGTAGTCCCATCATCCGGCTAATGTGTTAAATGTTAAAAAAAAAAAAAAAAAAAAAAAATACTACATACATACTACATGCATGCTACATACATACTACATGCTACATACATACTGCATGCTACATACATACTACATACATACTACATGCTACATACATACTACATATATACTACATACATACTACATACATGCTACATACATACTGCATGCTACATACATACCACATACTACATATATACTACATGCATGCTACATACATACTACATGCTACATACATACCACATACATACTACATACATGCTACATACTACATACATACTACATACATACTACATACATGCTACATGCATGCTACATACATACTACATGCATGCTACATACATACTACATGCATGCTACATACATACTACATGCTACATACATACCACATACATACTACATACATACTACATATATACTACATGCATGCTACATACATACTACATGCATGCTACATACATACTACATGCATGCTACATACATACTACATGCTACATACATACATACATACTACATATATACTACATGCATGCTACATACATACTACATGCTACATACATACCACATACATACATGCTACATACATACTACATATATACTACATGCATGCTACATACATACTACATATATACTACATGCATGCTACATACTACATGCATGCTACATACATACTACATGCTACATACATACATACATACTACATATATACTACATGCATGCTACATACATACTACATGCTACATACATACCACATACATACTACATGCTACATACATACCACATACATACATGCTACATACATACTACATACATACTACATGCTACATACATACTACATATATACTACATGCATGCTACATACATACTGCATGCTACATACATACTACATACATACTACATACATACCACATATATACTACATACATACAATACATTCATACAATACATACATAGACATACAGTACATATAACATAGAGTAACATACTTACCAATACTTGTCACATTGTTCCCCGAAGCCATTGTCGTCTACGGAATAAATATTAACATAACAAACCACAAAAATACTCACCCACGATCCGAAGCAGTCCACGAGTGTGTCCCACGACGATCTTGGGTAGAGAACTGCAGCATCAGATGATGCTGCCGTTCTCTACGGGCTGCAGGAATCCAATGACGGAAGGTAGGTATCCTTCCGCACTGTATTCCTCCGCCACTTAAAAAAAAAAAAGTCCCTAGTCTCACTTTATGCCATTGCTGCGTGGGAAATTCCCACACAGCAATGGCATAAAGTGAGACTAGGGACTTTTTTTTTTTTAAGTGGCGGAGGAATACAGTGCGGAAGGATACCTACCTTCCGTCATTGGATTCCTGCAGCCCGTAGAGAACGGCAGCATCATCTGATGCTGCAGTTCTCTACCCAAGATCGTCGTGGGACACACTCGTGGACTGCTTCGGATCGTGGGTGAGTATTTTTGTGGTTTGTTATGTTAATATTTATTCCGTAGACGACAATGGCTTCGGGGAACAATGTGACAAGTATTGGTAAGTATGTTACTCTATGTTATATGTACTGTATGTCTATGTATGTATTGTATGAATGTATTGTATGTATGTAGTATATATGTGGTATGTATGTATGTAGTATGTATGTAGCATGCATGTAGCATGCAGTATGTATGTAGCATGTAGTATGTATGTAGCATGCATGTAGTATATATGTAGTATGTATGTAGCATGCAGTATGTATGTAGCATGCATGTAGTATATATGTAGTATGTATGTAGCATGTAGTATGTATGTAGCATGCATGTAGTATGTATGTAGTATGTAGCATGTAGTATGTATGTAGCATGCATGTAGTATATATGTAGTATGTATGTAGTATATATGTAGTATGTATGTTGCATGTAGTATTTATGTAGTATGAATGTAGCATGTATGTAGTATGTAGTATGTATGTAGTATATATGTAGTATGTATGTAGCATGTAGTATGTATGTAGCATGTAGTATGTATGTAGCATGCATGTAGTATATATGTAGTATGTATGTAGCATGCAGTATGTATGTAGCATGCATGTAGTATATATGTAGTATGTATGTAGCATGTAGTATGTATGTAGCATGCATGTAGTATGTATGTAGTATGTAGCATGTAGTATGTATGTAGCATGCATGTAGTATATATGTAGTATGTATGTAGTATATATGTAGTATGTATGTTGCATGTAGTATTTATGTAGTATGAATGTAGCATGTATGTAGTATGTAGTATGAATGTAGCATGTATGTAGTATGCATGTTGTATGTATGTAGCATGTAATTTTTTTATTTTTTTTTTTTTACATTTAACACATTAGCCGGATGATGGGACTACTACTGTCCCATCATTGGCTAATGTGTCAATCACTGTCATGGTAGCAGGCATCGCCCGATGGGACTTGTAGTCCCATCGGACGATGCCTGCACAGACCCCCGAAGCCGGCACAGCCCCCCGGCAGGCCGGCACAGCCCCCCGGAGCCTGCACAGCCCCCCGGCAGGCCGGCACAGCCCCCCGGCAGGCCGGCACAGCCCCCCGGAGCCTGCACAGCCCCCCGGCAGGCCGGCACAGCCCCCCGGCAGGCCGGCACAGCCCACCGGAGCCTGCACAGCCCCCCGGCAGGCCGGCACAGACCACCGGAGCCTGCACAGACCCCCTGGCAGGCCGGCACAGCCCCCCGAAAGGCCCGTACAGACCCCAGAGAGGCTGTACAAGGGCAGGAAAGGGTTTTTCTTATTCCGATACCGGAAGTCCCATAGACTTGAATGGGACTTCCGGTATCGGAATCGGCGATACCGATACTTTTTTTTAAAGATCGGCCGATACCATCCGATACGATACTTTGAAGTATCGGACGGTATCGCTCAACTCTATCCACAACATTAAAAACTCACCTAAGCTTCTGCACCCGTACATTTTCTTTTTAAATACGCAGCTTAAAAAAATCATCAAAAACTCATCATGGGAACGTAGCCTAGTGTCAAAATGCAGCATGCTCCATCCATTAAGTGGCCAGAAATACAGTTGCAGGTTGACTACAATACACATAATAAAAAGAGGCCAAGAATTATCTAAGCGAATGTATCTGCTTCTACTGCTCAATCACAAATGTAAACTAGCGATGTTGAGTTTATGGTTGATGTGGCTACATCCATGAATAGTTGTACGATATATATTAAGTGCATTTTCTCCTGTAGTCTACACAACATATACTGTACATATATATATATATATATATATATATATATATATATATACACTAATATACCGTACTATATTTCATTTAGGCTACTTTCACACATCAGGTTTTCGGCGTCAGGCGCGATCCGGCGTCGTGCCGGAATGCCGGATCCGGCAAATGTTTTGTAAAACCTGATGTGCCGGATCCGGTTTTCTGCCGGATCCGTCTTGTTCTTGACAGACAAAACCGGATCCGTCTCATCCGGTTCATCTGTTTTTCGACGGATTACGCCGGATCTGGTTTTTAAAATTGACCCTTGTGGCCTTCCGAACGGGATTGGCTACTGGAAAACTATATATAGCATGTTCCTACAGCCCTTCTTTGACAGGTTGTAGAGGAGAAAGTGCAGGTTGGAGAGAAGAGCAAGTTACTGGCGAAGATGGATGTTGTCATTGGAAATATTACCACTAGAAGTTCTGTGACGGTTTCAGTAATGAGGGACAATTTTGCACTATACTTTATGTCACCTCAAGGCAGAGTACACTGGCAGGATGACAGAGTGTGAAAGATTTGTGCCCTAACCAAACTTGTGTACCTTCTGGACCAACAGTATATACCTTTGCCAACCAAAGTTGGCTATCTTGTCATGGTCTCTATTTTTAGCTTTAGGCCACAGGTGTGTACCTGGTTGTGTTTTATGCAAAGTATTTCACCTTTTAACAAAAGTTGTGTACATTGTTAGGAAATCACCAACAATAAACACAACTTTTCAGGTGAAATACTTTGCTTCAAACACAACCAGGAACACAACTGTGGCAAAAAGCTAAAATTTACCCACAGTTATATACCTGGTTTTGAATACCTTTTCACCTTTTAAATACCCTGTATTTAACCTTTTTTTTAAACATATTTCGCCGCAGAAAGAAATGACAGACAACCAGTGTAAACAATAATTTAACTTTTATTTAAAATATTGTTTTTTGTGTAAACTGTTTTTAAAGTTAAAAAAAACTTTTTTAATAAAGGTTTGAAACCAACCAAATGGGCATTTTTATTACAAAAAAAACATTATAACTCGGTGTAGTGTGGGGTGGAAATACTGCTGGAGGGGCTGCGGGACACTTCGACAATGGGAGTGTGGAGAGAGGACTGGGATCGTGGTGGGGAAGGTACAGTTAGAGGTGATGGTGTGGAAAAAGCTACAGAATGGGTGGACATGTGGGAGGCAGAAGAGGTGGTGGGCGGTGGAGTGGAGGGTTGGGCAGGGACTGTAGGAGCAGATGATGTTGATGGAAAGTTGTATGGGGAAGGAGTTTGGTACGGGGAAGGAGTTTGGTACGGGGAAGGAGTTTGGTACGGGGCAGGTTGCTGGAAGTGGGGAGATGTCTGGTACTGGGGAGGTTGCTGGTACTGGGAAGGTTGCTGGTACTGGGAAGGTTGCTGGTATGTAATAGGAGGGGGAGGATGGAAAGTGGCTGGAGGGGGTGCAGATGTAATAGGAGGGGGAGGATGGAAAGTGGCTGGAGGGGGTGCAGATGTAATAGGAGGGGGAGGATGGAAAGTGGCTGGAGGGGGTGCAGGTGGAGGAACTACAGTGGTGGGAGGTGGAGGTTGGGATGTAACCTGCTGTAGAGCACCGTGGCACGAATGCATTACATGCATCTGCTGGGTAGGAGATAGTGTTGCCATGCGCTCCACAACAGACCTGAAAAAGGTGTGGTTTGGCGAAGATCTTGCTTCTGAATGCATGGTTTGCAGAAGTGTCTTCACCTCCAGAATGCTGGAGTTGATCTGCTGAAAGCCTGCGGAGATTTGCTCTGACAAGACTTTTAGACAGTTCTGGAAAGATGCATTCAGATGCAAGAACTCTGGCGCATAACTCTTTTCCTGACCCCTCTGCCGCTGCCGCCCAGTACCCGCAGGTGTACTAGAGGTGGCAGGGGCAGAAGGGTGGGGTAAAGGGAAAGTGATCTCCTCACCTACAGCTTCATGTAATGTAGGCGGCCACGATGCTCCTGTGCTGGTGGATGGGACAGATGGGTCGAATGTGTGGGAAGGCTGGGAAGGTGCAGATGTACCGGGGCGGTCGAAGTGTCCCTCGGTGCCGGTCTCCTCAGGGATCGCCTCAGAAGGGTCCAATCGTGCAGGCTCCCGAGTGCTGCTCACCGTGCTGTGGAATAAAGAGAAAAAAAAACAATTAAAATACTGACATGGTATGGCCCTGGCTGAAAAAAAAAAGTTACATCTAACATTTTTTTTCACATGTGGTGTGCAATATTTACCTTCTAGTGACCATTGTTTCCCAAAGGAACGACAGGGCTTGTGCGTACTTGTACTTGCTCCTGCGTCCTCCAGATCCACTCGGGGCCCGCATCTCTTTATTGAACTCCTTCTTGAAACGATCCCTCACAGACCGCCACCGATTCACAATTCTGTTCCCTGAAACGAGAAAGGAGTGGTTAGTATACAACATCAGTGTTTCACAAACTCCAGTCCTCATGGTCCCCAGGGGTCATGTTTTCAGGATTTCCATAGTAAATAGAAATCCTGATCACATGATCCGTGGGGACCACGAGGACTGGAGTTCGGGAAACACTGGTTTACATCAAGCAACCGGTACTGTATATACTTACGCTCTTTAATCTAGGCCCGAACATCGAGGTCCTCCCAGCGGCCCACAAGGAGCGAACAGATTTCCTCCCAGAGTCGTCGGGTAACGATAAGGTCAGCGTGGCGGCGGTCAGCCATATTCCAGAGCGGCTCCCTTTCTCTGACGAGATCGATGAGGTGGTCCACATCGAGTCCTCCATCCTCACCGTCAGAGTCGGGAGCACGCTGTGAAGGCTGTTAAAGAAAAAGACAAAAATAACATAATTAGCCTCCACAAAAGAAATGAAATAAAAAGTGCAAAAAAACAAAGCAAAAATATTTATACTTACACGCTGGTGACCGCCGCGTTGCTGTCGCCGACGACCCTGGGAGGCACTGCGAGGACCTCTTGGCCGAGCACCAGATTGGGAAGACTAGAGAAGAAAACAAAAAATGTTATGTCTTTGGATGTAGGCATTTGTTTGCTGTGTGTGGTCTGCAGAACATTGTTTTCTATGTGTTGTGTGTAGTGTGATGTTGTGTTTCTGCGTTTGATGCAAAAAACTTACCAATTGTGAGCCCACTCCAAGTGTCTGTCCACCCCTTCCTTCTTCTTCTGGGAGCTTCTCTTCATCTTGCGAATCCTGTTTTGAAATAAAAGGCAATGAATAGACATATATTACAGAGATGATGGATTTTGGAAATAAAAACTTACCGTCAAACGCTGACGATGCGAGGGAGGGCTCCCAGAAGATGATGTGCTGTCTTCCTGGTGGCCACACTCCATGCCTGTGGGTGGTGTTCCAGCTGCTGCCATTGCTGCTGCATCTATTGGGCGGCTGTTGAATAAAGAGAAACAAAGGGCCAATGAATATCTTGATATTCAATAGCCCTAGTTTGGAGGAATGGGGGATTTGATAATTACCATCTCTCATCTGCTGCTGGCCTCCCCTCCTCAGCATGTTCCACTTGCTGCTCCATTTGGGGTGGTGGTGGTGCTGATGGTGCTGCAGTGGTCTCCTGCCTTCTCCTGCTGCGCTTGGTTGCTTTCTTGGGTGGCATGTTGGGTGTGGCTGTGGGTCCCACTGTCTTGCTGTTATATATGTCTTGTGGGCAGAGCTACTGAGCATGCTCAGACCAAAAAAACCGGATCCGGCCACCGGATCCGGCTTTCGCCGGATCAGGCGCATTGCGGCGCTCATAGGCTTTCATTGTGTGGAAAAGCCGGACGCGCCGGATCCGGCGTGTCCGGCTTTTTCGCCGGAGACAAAAAACGTTACAGTAGCCGTTTTTTCCAGACGCCGGATCGCGACACATTGCCGGATCCGGCGAAAACCGGATGAAACGCATGGCCATCCGGCGCGATCTGGCGCAAATGCAAGTCAATGGGGGGGGAAACCGGATCCGGCATTGCATTTCGCCGGATCCGGTTTCTGTCAAAAGCGCCGGATTGCGCCTGACGGCGAAAACCTGATGTGTGAAAGAGGCCTTAGAGGGCTCTAGCAAAGCGGCAGAAATATTTTATTCTACTGCAAATAGTACAAAATACAACCTGAATCAAAACACAACTGTGTCCATTTATAGCAGCGCATGGGAAAGAACAAGGAAACGTTGTTATGTGTCCTATTTGTTTAATAAAAGAAAAAAGCATCTATCTCTTTACCTATCTATAATCTACCTATGCATCTCTATCTATCTGTCTCTCTGTCTATCTATATATCATCTACCTTCTATCTATCTTCTGTCTCTGTCCATATATCATCTATTTATCTATATATCTACCTATCTTCTATCTACCTGTCTATTATCTATCTCTGTATCACATATCTATCTGTCTATTATCTATCTCTATAAGCTATCATCTATCTTCTAGCTGTCTATCTATCTAATCTATCTTCTGTCTCTCTGTCTATCTATCCTATCTTCTATCTTTTACCAATCTGTCTGTCTATCTATTGTTCTTATAGCCCACAGACTAACTGGGGAAGCTACAGTTCCAATAAATTGCCCTTTTTGCTAGGATCAGGGGGAATGACTAAAAAGGCAGATCAATATTTCAATTTACAATAACCAGTGTAACAACTTACAGCACAATTTTCATATATCCATATGCAAATGGATCGCCCCCAGGGCAAGTAGGGTACTCACTCGGTACCGGGCCAGGGTGTCTTAAAGGGGATGTGTCGCGGTGGCAGTGACCCGGTCCGTGGCCCTGGGTGTCCATGTAAAATAAGTAGAAATAAAGTTTATGCGTAGATAAATTCGTGATGCCACCTGTGGTATCTAGTCAGAAGGGGACCAGCGCTGCAGTGCAGATCCTCTGGGACAGATGGTGTGGTGCAGCAAAGGTGTAATAGCTCTCCACAGGCAGAGTCGTAGTCCCAGGGCAGATGAGAATAGATGTTGAGGGTAGATGGTGTAGTGCTCAGGCACAGAGATGTAGCAGTGCTGAGAAGGTGACGCAGGAAGAAGGCAGAGACACAGCTGAATTCAATTCCAAACCTTTGCTCACGTTTCTGGCATACACAGGTGCCCGCTTCAGTGCGGTGTCCTCCAGGTGAGGGGCTCAGCCAACTCCCAGGCAGATGGAATACACCCTTCCAGCACTCCCTTCTGTGTGCTTTTTCTGAACGTCTCCTTACTAGCACTAATCTGAAGTACTTGTTAAGAATTACACTCAAGTTCCTCTTTCTTGCTGTATCCTACTTCAGGGACTCCTTACAATCATGTCCAGGCTCACATAAGTTGCTGCTGTGTCGTCGAGTCTTAGGTGCAAATATGGGAATAAAGTGGTCACAACTTCTATTCCTCTGGTTTCTGCTGTAGAACCATTAGCATTCACACAGCCTCGGATACCGGCGCCTGGCCTTTGCCGCATTAACTTAGGGAAGGGCTCTGCTCTAGCCCTAATCCCCAGTTCTCTACGCCCTCACGTTCCGTCTTTTCCTATCTTTCCGTCTGAAGAACTGATCTTTCTCTTCCTTTCCTTCCCAGCAGCTCCAGCTTACAGGAGGCTGCTGCATACGCATCCTCTCACTGCTTCCCCCTCTGGGGAACTGATCTTGACCTCCTATCAGTTTTCCCCTCCTCTAGTGCAAACTAAGCTCCACCCACCTCCCAGCACCCTTCATGAACCAAGCAGGGGTCATAGAGGGTGCCATGCTGTTCTAAGGTTTCCGTGCTGGGTGCATGTGCTACAGTCTGGTCAGGTGTCCCCATCTTACCTGGGAAGTGGGATATTACACCCCAGGAGGAGGTGCAGTACCTCTGTGGCAACTGAACCCTCAGGGGCGCCACACAAAATGGCTCCCAAAAGCTAAATGAACCATATACACAAAAAACACTTATCCAAGTTGAAAAGAACACAAGTCGGATTAGTTTTCGATAAAATGAAAACCTGGCACTCAACTTAATGCTTGGTGAGGCAGTTTATTGTAGTACCAGAAAACGTTTCGGTCAATATAGACCTTCATCAGTTACGTGCTAGTATGTTTGAAAGTAGCTTGAAGGAGGGCGCTTTTTATATTATTCACTGATAACGCCAGTAATCAAATGGTCAGAATGCTGCTGTAACGCAGGATAATCTTAAGTAATAGTTGAAAATATCAGCGCAGCCTGGTCCTCCTGGACGTGGGTAAACACCACTTGACAAGTGGTGTTTACCCACGTCCAGGAGGACCAGCCTTTCATGGAGACATCATGGATAGGGAATGGACTTGCAATCATGTACCTGTTACAATGTTTAGGGGGCAGTCTTGAAAAACGGGGACATGCTATTATCCATCAAGTATATCTATCTATCTTGTTGAAATCTAGTATATCTATCTATATACTATCTTGTTGAAATGTTTAGTACAATTAAATAATAGCAGCTTTGAAAACTAATTGGACCTGTGTCCTTTTCATTATACCTTGCATAAGCATTTTTTGGAGCATTTTATGAATGAACATGTGGTTAGTACACTATATCTCTTGGGTCGCATTCACATGACCAGTGTTACCAAATGTTTGCTATCCATTTTTAAACATGAAAAAGTCACTGTGTCAGCCTCTGTACTTTTAGATAAATTAAAATATAACCTTTATTTTGCTATTTATTAATACTTAACTTGTCGTGAAAGAAAATACACAAATATAAAGGAGACCACATCACCATTAAAAGAAAAAGATAGGAGCCAGGGATGTGCCTGAACCTATTTGGTTGCTAAACTTATCCTGCCTCGCAGGGAGGTTGGCACTCCAGGACCTGCGCTCTGGTGCCAACACTCATCGGCGGCTGACCCTTCTATTCCTATAGTTCTTAAACAAGGATGAGGGGAGGAGAGGAAAAAATGGTCAACAAAGATATGAATATGGCCAACAATGTGGCCTAAATTCCAATAAAGTGCCTCCTCCCGAAATTACCTCATTTCCGGTCAGCTTCTAGCACGTCACTTCCGGTGGAATGTCACGTGCAAATTTTAAAGTGCTCCGCCGTGTACTCCTGTGTCCACAGGAAAAGTAAGCTCCCGGCTGGGATAGACTCTCTCTCAAAATCGGGACTGTCCCGCTGGATCCAGGATGGTTGGGAGGTATGAATGCTCCCCACCATACACCTTGTACACGCATGGCTCCGCACACCTCATACACACCCGGTTCTGCTTTGTATGCCTCGTAGACACACGGCTCAGCTCCGTACACCTCGCACACACACGGCTCCACTCAGTACACACATGGCTCCACTCCGTAAACCTCGTACATATGGGGCCACGCTCTGTACACCTTACACACACATGGCTCCACTCCGTAAACCTTGAATACATGCGGATTTGCTCCATACACCTCGTACACACGTGGCTCCACTCCGTACACCCCGTACACACATGGCTCTGCTCCACTCCGTAAACACACGGCTCAGTTCCATACACTTTGTACACACAGGGCTCCGTCCCATTAACCTTGTACACACACAGCTCCGCTCCACACACCTCGCACACACACACGGCTCCACTCTGTACACCTCATACACACGTGGCTCCGCTCCGTACACCTCGTACACACATATCTCCACTCCGTACACCTTGTACACACATGGCTCCGCTCTATACACCTCGTACACATGCGGCTCCGCTCCATACACATGTGGCTCCACACTATACACCTCATACACACACACGGCTCCACTCCATACACCTCATACACACGTGGCTCCGATCCGTACACCTCGTACACACAAATGACTCCGCTCCGTACACCCCGTACACACATGGCTCTGCTCCGCTCCGTAAACACACGGCTCAGCTCCATACACTTTGTACACACAGGACTCCGTTCCATACACCTTGTACACACATGGCTCCGCTCATCTCGTACACACATACGACTCTGCTCTGTACACATCTCTGCTCTGTACACCTCATACACATGTGGCTCCGCTCCGTACACCTCGTACACACACATCTCCACTCCGTACACCTTGTACACACATGGCTCTGCTCTATACACCTCGTACACATGCGGCTCCGCTCCATACACCTCATACACATGTGGCTCCACTCTATACACCTAAACACACATGTGGCTCAGCTCCATACACACGTGGCTCCACTCCGTACACCTTTTACACACAGCTCCGCTCCATACACCTCATACACACGTGGCTCCGCTCCATATACCTCGTACACACACGTGGCTCCGCTCCGTATACCTCTACACACACATGGCTCCGCTCCATACACAAGTGGCTCCGCTCCGTACACCTCGTACACACACGGCTCCACTCTATACACCTCATACACACGGCTCCGCTCCATACACCTCATACACACATGGCTCCGCACCGTACACCTCATACACACATGGCTCTGCTCCATACACCTCGTACACACGCGGCTCCGCTCTATTCACCTCATACACACACGGCTCCACTCCATCCACCTCATACACATGTGGCTCCGCTCTGTATACCTTGTACACACACATGGCTCCGCTCTGTACACCTCACACAAGTGGCTCCGCTCTGTATACCTCGTACACACACACATGGCTCCGTATACCTCGTACACACACATGGCTCCGCTCCATACACACGTGGTTCCGCTCTGTACACCTTGTACACACGCGGCTCCGCTCCATACACACACACGGCTCCGCATATCTCGTACACACACATGGCTATGCTCCATACACAGGTGGCTCCACTCCGTACACCTCGTACACACAAGGCTCCACTCTGTATACCTCGTACACACACATGGTTGCGCTCCATACACACGTGGCTCTTCTCTATACACCTCGTACACACACGGCTCCACTCTGCATACCCCATACACACACAGTTCTGCTACATCCACCTTGTAAACCCCTCCTGACCCCACACAAACTTCCCCTCACCAGCATCATGACAACCAGCACAGCAGAGTCCTGCACACACCGAGCCCCTGATCATGTGACTCCTGACTCCTCCCCTCCTGTGACCTCATCACAGGTCCTGTGCGGACAGAAGCAACAGCCTAGCAAGTCATCGCAGACTGTGGGGGGCGCTGCAGGGGGTCTCTGGGAGGGTGAGGATGGTGTCGGTGCATGGGGGCGTGGCTGCTCAGTGCAGTGCGGCAAACAGCAGGACAGGCAGTCAAAAACGAGACTGTCCCGCCATATCCAGGACGCTTGGGAGCTATGGGTAAATGCTGCTAACATCGGAACAGGTCACTACAGCCATCAGACTCTAAGGGCTCATACTCACTTGCAAGAGACTCGCACGAAAACCCACCATTGCCACCGGCACTCGGACCGGAGCATGCGGCAACATATATTTCTATACAGCCACACGTACCGGTTCGAGTCGCAGGGCCTTAGGTTACTCGGTACCGGGCCGGTCAGGCCCTTAAAATGGGATGTCATGGTGGCAGTGACCTGGTCCTTGGCCCTGGGCGTCCAGTTATTAAATAGAGGATAGTTATGTGGTGTTTAATTGTGACGCCACACGTGGTATTTGGCAATGGGTGGCCGAAGCTGTGGTTTTGGTCCTCTGGGGCTGATGGTGATGCAGCAAAGATGGTTCTGCTCCCCACGGGTAGAGCAGGGCCCCAGGGCAAATATATTTGATTGTTCATATGGTGATGAACGTTGGGGTGCAGAGAATAAGTGAAGAACACAGAGAGGTGCAGTTTTATTTACCTTTTACTTGAAAGTAGTTGCAATCTGGGGTACTGCATACAGATGAGGGATTGAGTCCGGCTTGCCTGGAGGCATTCAGGGGATCCACCTTGCCAGGTGGAGTTGGGGACCTTCCTTCTGCACTCTGTTTTCGGGTCCTTGCTGCTTGTAGCTAAGCTGCAGTCCTCTTCTGCGTGATGATCTCTAACCTGTATGACTGACAGCGTGAGCCTATATCACGGATACTGTCCTTTTCACTGTCAGCCCCGGGCTCTTGGTCTGCTGCCGTGCCTTCAGGTATTCAGTGTGACCAAGGAACTGACAGTCCCCTGTACTCCAGATTCAGCTGTCAGGGCATACAGCTCCTGCCCAGCCAAGGATTCTGGCATCCCTTTTTATATCAGTGCTTCTCCCTGGGGTCAGCTATACGCAATTTTAGTTCCCCCAGAGCCTCTTGTCTCTGCTCCTATCCCTTTCCCCTTCACAGACCAACTTCAACTGTCTCTAACTGTCTTATCATGAGCTCCAGCTGCCCCGTTTCCATGACAACTCCCTTGTTTACTCTCTCAGCTGACTTCTTACTGACTCACTAACCCCACCTGCTGGCCAGAATTTATAAGGAAGCTCCCCTTTCTGACCTGCAGCAGGAATTGTAATGTAACCTGTTACCTGGCATGGGGACCCCCCTCCTGCCTCCAGGCATGACATCACCCCTTAGAGGGAGGCAATGTCACTATGGCAGCCAGACTCTGGGGAGCCACAGTGCCAACACTGATTGTGACTGATACAACAGGGTGTCAGCTATAGTGTTTAGCCAACAGATGTGATGGGCCATCCGCAGTTATAGCAGGAACCGTTTTAAAAAGATCAGCAGAGGATAAAGGTGGGAGGAGTTCTCCACCACATGTAGACTGACACACTGAACACTGTGGGGTTGGAGTGTAATCGCCCTTGTAGTTAATGCTTTTCTGTCTCTTTTTCAGCTGTCGTGGTGTTTGCCTTCATCCTGTGCTGGCTACCATTCCACGTGGCACGCTACCTGTTCTCTAAATCCTTTGAAGCAGGATCCTGGGAAATAGTTCTGATCAGCCAGTATTGTAACTTGGTATCTTTTGTGCTTTTTTACCTGAGCGCTGCCATTAACCCTATTTTATACAACATCATGTCAAAAAAATATCGTGCCGCTGCCTGCAGACTATTCCGACTAAAGAAAGTTTGCAGAAAAGCACCTTACCAAATGAATGATGAAAGTTCACCTGCCTGGACAGAGTCCTACGTGAGCTCATGACAGGAGACATCTGTACAAGGTCCTGCCTTCTGCCTGACAACACTGAAGCCATACTATTCCCGAAACATCTTGTAGGATCCATAAATTGTGCGGTGTTTAGTCGTAACACACAATAGTATCTCAGGATTAAAGCGCCGTCTATGCGTGATGGAAAGCGGGACTTGCACCAGTGAAAACTTTAATATCCATTCCTATTTTTAGAGTTATATTTTCCTCAGTGAAAGCGATATCTTTTGTATTGGTTTCTTGGAAAGGGTGCTCAAGGCAAAAAGGTTCTCATGTGGGGCTTTCATATGTTCATACTGTAATTATGAAGCGATATATGTCTGAAGAGCTGCCGACCTGTCAGCTTTCTGTTGTACATTGTACATGTTTTATGCACTCCCTATGCTTGGTGTCCAAAGAATAATGGTCCTCAGTACAGTAAGTATAAAGTTTTATGTCATGTGATAATAACGAGGACAATAAAATCTTAAGCAAAACTTGCGATTGTGGTTGTCAAACGTTATTCTGTCTCCAAAATCATATCTGTATGAGTTTTCGAATTCTTGTGGCACATGAGTATTAGACACTAACACCATTATTAGATGATACGTGACATGTCAAAGATGCCCATCAAGTGCTACCATCTACAGGCAAAGCAGAGCAAAACACAGGCCATATAAATAAACGCAAGGGGCCAATTCATCAAAACTTTTATTACACCAAATTGGTGTAAAAGCTTTGAAAAGTCGCAAGTTTTTTTTTCACAACTTGGAATTGAAATTTTCAAACACTTGCTATTTTCACTCCAGTTTGACTCAGTTTCAAGGGCACAGCTGGGAAGCAGGGGCAGAGCGTGGTCTAGTCCAATCAGCCAATTTATCAAATCTGCCATCATTTTGCACATTAGAAATGCTACTCCAGTCCCTGACTGGAGTAGCATATCTGGCACAGTGCACAGAGGTGCAGGCCACTCATTAATCTTAATAAATTCAGCATCTCTTGTAATTCATCAAGATTAGTGTTGCATAATCGTGCACTTCACTAGTCTTTATGAAGGTGCCTACTTTGCAAGGAGTCAGGACTTGCAAGCTGTTTGCTGGACAGATCACTTCAGCTGTTTGCTCTTGGTTCCATCCCGCTTTAATCCCCTGTAATTCTCTGATGTTGCAGAAGTAAAGCTACCGCTCATAGCAGCTTCACAGAGTGTGCAGTTTCAACCAGAGGTGCAGCCATGCTGATGGCCCAAATTGTCAGTCGTGAGGATCACTCCTCTCCCCTGGGCAAAGACAGACTGCCATATTTCTCATGGGAGAATTGCATGGTAAAACTCGCACTGGCTGTCTGCTCTCCTGACCTGAGCTTGACAGCTGCATAGTAATCCATCATGCTGTCATGCTCAGGTCAGGAGAGGTGCCGGCCAGTCCGTGCAGTGCGATGCGATTATCGCAGGAGTAATACGGCAGTGTGACTCCAGCCTAAAACCATAAAACAAGGAGACTGTGGAGTGGGCATTCCTGAAGAATAGCTATGAGAACAATCCCTTAACATGACCACAAAAGGAGTGGTCCATGTGATGGGATCATATTAAAGAAATGCAGATTCCAAAATCTGGTCTCATACCCATTTGCGATTAAAAAAACGGTTTGTTTTCTGGATGGAAAAAATGGACCAATTCTATGCGATTGTCATGCAAGTGTAATGCGATTTCAGTGCGATTTTTCCATATGACATGCATATGACATCCGTATGCAATACGTATTCCATGCGATTTTAACATGAGGTTTTACATAGAGCAGTTCTCTATGTAAAAACTCATGTTAAAATAGCATTGTAAAAAAAAACTGTACACATCGTTTTAAAACAAAAGAATCTTCAAAACATATATGTGTGTATATAGATAGATATAGTAAAAGCCGTCAGATGCCGCATACAGTAATGAAGAGAATAGGATAGAATAGATAGAATAGTGTGAAGTAGCGCTGTCATTTACTTAGGGGATTCTCGCCTGCAGCAAACAAAAACCAGTTCCGGCACAGGATTTTCCAACAAATCATACAGTCCTTGCGGTTTATTCACGCCTCATAAACCACAGCAGCAACAGAAAGTTCACTTAACAGCATTACCAGCATAGCGTCCATTATAATGCTTCACTCTGGTTATCAATGTCCAGTACGCAGGCTCTCTTAGCCTCACAACTATCTCACCCAAGTCAGGGCCTCCACATGGTTCCGTCACTCATGCTGCAGACGTCCTTATCCCTCCAGGGAACTTTCAGGTTCTGGCAGCCATTACACACAGCCACACACAGGCTGTTAGCCAGGAGACAATCCTGCACACGGGACCTTCCCCTCTGGACCAACCAGGTCCCAGCATTCCTCACATGTGACCTACCCTAGCCACATTATATGGTCTATAGCCACACCCACCAGGTCACATGACTATGACCTCATCACAGGTCCTTCACACACTCACATAGTCTTTTACTACAGGCGTTTTCAGACACACCCCTGGGTGGGTTTGTAGGTAACCAGCCCGCCGAACTCCCGAGTTACCTGGAGACTTCTCCCTTATATCTTGAAATAACACTTCAGCAATATCATTGCTGATCAATACACATAACTAAGTCTCCATCTCAAAGCCACCCTGTTATGAATGAGTCACCAGAGGAGGAAAAAACAAAAATGCAAGCTAAGTCCAGAAAACCGGAGAGGTTGGTAGCTAGCAGATTGCAGACCCCTGATCCTATTCACAACAAATAACAGTAGCCGTGGAGCATTCCTACGGTGGTCCTAGACGCCTCTTCACAGCTGGAGAACTAAATAAGCCTAAAGAAAGAAAGGGGAAATCTAAACTGCCCCAGAGCAGACCCCAAAGCAATAGACAGCCCCCAACATGTATTGTCGGTGAAAACAGATGAAAACACAAACACAGACAGAAAGACAGGCAGAGCAAATGATGGGGCCCAACTAACTAGATAGGAAAGGACAGAAAAGATGCTGGCTGCAATCCGCAAAAACCCTACCAAAAATGTCCCAACACGTCTGATAGGAAAAGCGGCCCTGAAGTCACTAGACTT
This sequence comes from Dendrobates tinctorius, assembly GCF_039654945.1. Lineage (NCBI taxonomy): Eukaryota > Metazoa > Chordata > Amphibia > Anura > Dendrobatidae > Dendrobates > Dendrobates tinctorius. The sequence continues at coordinate 35,821,369 of NW_027361728.1, forward strand.
CAAAATCCCTATATCAGTACTGCGATATATTCTGAAGACAGAGCAAAAGAGATTTAACCGATCAGGGACAAAAATGGAAATTCAGCAGAGCCCCAGCCGGGGCCAGTAGAACACAAAACTAAGCAAATTAGACAAAATCTCATGGAACAATAACAGAGCAAAACTTAGCTTTAGAAGACAGGAACTGAACTGGAGGCCAGAGCTCAGAGCAGAGAAATCACCAGCAACCTTACAGGGCGTCGGCTGCCTTATATCCACTCAGAGATTCCAGATGTCCAATTGAAATCCAACTGTTCAGGTGACAAGGTTTCTCCCATCCAAATCAGTTTCACCACCTCCTTTCACCAGCAGAGGGAGTTCATCGGACATCAAAGGTGAACGAGAAAATGAGCTCACAACAGTACCTCCCCCTTGAGGAGGGGTCACTGAACCCTCATCCATGCCACCAGGCCGATCAGGATGGGCCCGATGAAAATCACAAACCAATCTTTCGGCATGAATATCAGATGCAGAGACCCAAGAATTATCCTCCTGGCCATAACCCTTCCACTTAACCAAATACTGGAGTCTCCGTCTAGCCAGACGAGAATCCAGTATCTTCTCAACCTCATATTCCACATTACCTTCAACCAATACAGGGTCAGGAGGTGCCATCACAGGAACTACTGGCTCAACAAACCTCTTCAACAGAGACTTATGAAACACGTTATGGATCTTAAATGTAACAGGAAGAGCCAATCGAAAAGAGACCGGATTAAGAATCTCCAAAATCTTGTAAGGTCCAATAAATCTAGGTTTAAACTTTGGAGAAGCCACCTTCATAGAGATATTCTTTGATGTCAACCAAACCATATCACTCACCTTAAACCGGGGACCAATGGTCCTATGCCGGTTGTAAAATCGCTGGGCCTTTTCCTGGGAGAGAGACAACTTATCCACCACTTGGTCCCAAATCTGGTGCATTCTCTCCACCACAGTGTCAACACCTGGGCAGGCAGAAGACTCCACCTGCCCTGAAGAGAATCGAGGATGAAACCCAAAGTTACAAAAAAAAGGTGACATCAAAGTGGCCGAACTAGCTCTATTATTTAAAGCAAATTCGGCCAAGGGCAAAAATGAGACCCAATCATCCTGATCAGCAGAGATAAAACATCTCAAATAAGACTCCAAAGTCTGGTTTGTTCTCTCCGTCTGCCCATTGGGGTGAAACGCAGAGGAGAAGGACAACTGAATTCCCAGCTTGGAACAAAAAGTCCTCCTAGAGACAAACTGAACACCTCTGTCAGATACAATGTTCTCAGGAATCCCATGCAAGCGAACCACCTGTTGCAAAAACAAGAGCACCAACTCTGAGGAAGTTGGCAACTTAGGGAGTGGTACAAGATGGACCACCTTAGAGAATCTATCACAAGTCACCCAGATAACAGTCCTTCTCTGAGAGACAGGCAGATCAGAAATAAAATCCATTGAAATATGGGTCCATGGCCTCCTGGGCACCGGAAAAGGCATCAACAACCCACTAGAGCGAGAACAAGGTTTAGACTGGGAGCAAGTCCCACAGGACTGCACAAAATTCCTGACATCACGAGATAAGGCGGGCCACCAAAAAGACCGACTCACCAAATCTCTAGTACCAAAAATACCTGGATGACCAGCCAATGCGGAGCAATGAACTTCAGACATTACTCTCTTCCTCCACTGGTCAGGAACATACAATTTTCCAATGGGACAACGCTCAGGTTTGTCCTCCTGAAACTCTTCCAGAGCACGTCTCAAATCAGGCGAGATGGCAGAAAGAACTACCCCCTCACCTAAGATGGTAGCAGGCTTGGTCACAATAGGAGAATCAGAAAAGAAACTCCTAGAGAGGGCGTCTGCCTTGACATTCTTAGTGCCCGGAAGAAAAGAGACGACAAAATCAAAACGTGTGAAAACAAGGCCCACCTAGCCTGTCTAGGATTCAAGTGTTTGGCCGACTCAAGGTAAATCAAATTCTTGTGGTCAGTGAGGACCATGACTTGATTTTTAGCTCCCTCCAACCAATGTCTCCACTCCTCAAATGCCCATTTCATGGCTAATAGTTCCCGATTCCCCACATCATAGTTGCGTTCAGATGGGGAGAACTTTCGGGAAAAGAAAGCACAGGGATTCATTTTAGATGTTACAGGATCTTTTTGGGACAAAACAGCTCCTCCACCAATCTCAGAAGCGTCCACCTCTACCTGAAACGGGAGTGAGACATCAGGTTGCCGCAAAACCGGAGCAGAAGTGAACCTCCGCTTCAGCTCCTGAAAGGAAGAAACAGCCTCTGGAGACCAATTCAGCACATCAGCACCCTTCTTAGTCAAATCAGTCAATGGTTTGGCAATACCAGAAAAATTAGCTATAAATTTAAGACAAAAATTAGCAAAACCCAAAAACTTCTGGAGGGCCTTCAAAGAAGTGGGCTGAACCCAATTATAAATGGCCTGTACCTTGGCCGGGTCCATTTCAATAGTTGACAGAGACAAAATAAATCCCAAAAATGAAATCCTCTGTACACCAAAAAGGCATTTTGATCCCTTAACATACAGGGAATTCTCCCTCAAAATCCGGAACACAGTCCGAACATGTTCCACATGAGAGTCCCAATCCCTGGAAAATATCAAAATATCATCCAGATAGATGATCAAAAATGTATCCACAAAGTCCCGGAAAATATCATTCATGAAGCACTGGAAGACACAAGGGGCATTAGTGAGCCCAAAAGGCATCATCAGGTACTCAAAATGTCCCTCCGGAGTATTAAACGCTGTCTTCCATTCATCCCCATGCTTAATGCGAATAAGATTATACGCCCCCCTGAGGTCAAGCTTGGTAAACCAGCAAGCACCTTTAACTCTGGAGAATAGATCAGAAATCAGGGGTAACGGATACTGATATTTAACAGTAATTTTGTTGAGGGAACGATAGTCAATACAAGTCCTTAATGAACCATCTTTCTTGGCCACGAAAAAAAACCCTGCACCCAAGGGTGAAGAGGATGGTCTAATATGACCCTTCTCCAATGACTCCTTAATATAAGATCGCATAGCCTCATGCTCGGGTACAGATAAATTGAAAAGTCGACCCTTGGGAAATTTACACCCAGGGCTTACCTCAATTGCACAGTCATAACTCCTATGAGGAGGCAAAGACGCAGACTCATTCTCACTAAATACATCATAAAAATCCGCCAAATAGTCAGGAACATCATGCGACTGAGGAGAGGTGGAAAAAACCGGAGCCTCACTAAGGGCACACCGACAACCCCAACTCACCACAGACACAGATTTCCAATCCAAAACTGGATTATGAATTTGCAACCAGGGAAACCCCAGAACAATGGTATCATGCAAATTATGCAACACCAAAAATCTGCAATTTTCTTGATGGTCTTGGGCGACCCGCATTACCACCTGGGTTCAAAACTGAGGTTTATTTTTCGCCAAAGGAGTAGCATCAATCCCCCTCAAAGGGATAGGCGTCCGCAGAGGTGTCATAGGAAATCCACAACGTTTATCAAAATCCAAGTCCATTAGGTTCAGGGCTGCTCCCGAATCCACAAAAGCCTTGGTGGAAAATGTGGACAGGGAGCAGATCAGAGTAATTGCCAGAAGAAACTTAGGTTGAACACCACCCATAGAAAACGTGTGTGCAAAACATTTCTCTCGTTTAGGACAGACAGAAATAATATGCGAGGCATCTCCACAAAAAAACACAGCTTATTACGCCTTCTGAACTCCTGACGTTGCTCCCTGGACAAAACCCTATCACATTGCATAGGTTCAGACATTTGTTCAACAGGTGGCAACACCTCTCGTGCAGTCCTGCGTTCACGTAAACGCCGATCAACCTGAATGGCTAATGACATAGAATCGTCAAGACCAGAGGGAACAGGAAATCCCACCATAGTATCTTTTACGGCTTCTGACAAACCCTTCCGAAAGAGAGCTGCCAAGGCATTCCAGGTAGTAAGGACCGCCCACTTTCGGAATTTTTGACAGTACAATTCTGCAGAATCTCGACCCTGGCTAAATGCCAACAGGGTCTTTTCAGCCTGATCAATAGCATTAGGTTCGTCGTGCAACAACCCCAAGGCTTGAGAAAATGCGTTCACATTAGTCAGAATAGGATCATCTGGTTTCAAAGAAAACGCCCAATCCTGGGGATCGCCACGCAGCAAAGAGATGACAATTTTAACCTGCTGCGCGGAGCTCCCTGACGAGTTAGGCTTCAAGGCAAAAAATAATTTACAATTTTTTTTTGAAATTCAAAAATTTAGACCGATCCCCAAAAAACACATCAGGAGTAGGGATCTTTGGTTCAGCAACATGTGAATGAGCAAGGTAGGCGGAAATTCCCCGCACTTCTGCAGCGAGCTGCTCCACACGATCAGACAATTGCTTTATCTCCATTGAGAGAAAAAAAAATTCCCCCTATGGCCTCAGAGATATAGAGGAAAAAATATACACAATTTTTTTTTTTACAATTCTTTCCTGCTATTGAGTACCCTAGGATCTGCGGTATGGCTGGTGATTCTGTTATGATCGAGTCACCGTAGGAGGCAAAAACAGAAATGCTAGCTAAGTCCAGAAAACCAGAGAAGTTGGCAGCTATCGGATTGCAGACCCCTGAACCTATCAACAACAACTAGCAGTAGCCGTGGGGGGTTCCTACGGTGCCCTAGACCCCTTGATCACAGCCGGAGAACTACATAGCCTAAAGACAGAAAGGGAAATCTAAACGGCCCCAGAGCAGACCCCAAAGCAATAGGCAGCCCCCAACATATAATGGCGGTGAAGCAAGATGAAAAAACACTCACACAGATAGAAAGATAGGCTGAGCAAATGATGGGGCCCAAGCTAACTAGATAGGACAGGATAGGAAAGCTGCTGTCTGTAATCTGCCAAAACGCTATCAAAACAAGAGCCAACAGCTGATAGGGAAAAAAGCCCTGAAGACGCTAGGCCTCAAAAAGACTATATCAGCACTCAGGTATTTTCTGAAGACAGAGCAAAAAGGAATTCAGCTCACCCCAGCAGGGAATGGCAGAAATCAAGGAAAACAATGCAAAACAAAACCAAAACACAAATGCAAAAAGTAGAGCAGAAAACTTAGCTTTTGAGGAGCAGGAATCAGACCGGTCTCCTAGAATCCCTCAGAGAGATCACCAGCAAGGCAGAAGGGCGTCGGCTGCCTTATATCCAGTCAGTAACTCCCTTCACACAGTCATCATCATCCTGCCCAGGTGCCTGGCAATCAGCCTCACTACCCTCCTTCACCAGAAGAGGGAGTTCATCAGACCTCAACGGTGAAGGGGAAAATGAACTCACAACACAGTACCTTTAGTCTCCTCATCTAGGCATGCTTAGCATGTCATTCTCTGCAAGGAGAAACGATACTTCTTGGACATCATCAGAAATAAACACTTAACCATAACTATCAACAGAAATAGATCAGTCTGTTTGTAATGACTCTATATAATATATGAGATTCAATTTTTGCATTGAAGAACTGAAATAAATTAACTTTTGATGATATTGTAATTTTGTGAGAAGCACCTGTAGATACTGTTTTAACCCCTTTCTGACATTGGACATACTATTCCGTCCATGTGTCCTGGGACTTAATCCCCATTTATGGAATAGTACATCATAGACGATCAGCCGCACTCACGGGTGGAGAGGGGCTGATCGCGGCCAGGTTCCAGCTGATTCTCACAGATGCCGAAGCACGCATCGGGACAAGGCGCATCCAGGGGACTCTTCTTATACCAGCACAAGGTAAATACCGGTTGTCTATATAAATGAGTTATTTAAAGTCAGCAGTGCCCATGCTATAATTATTCATTTACCATTTACCTTATTTTGGGACCTCTGCCTTAGCCACCTTTACTTGCTGCACATTTGTATTTTATTTTCTACTGGGTATTTTACCTTTTGCACACTGATAATCTTGTTGATTGCAAAATAATAATAAGTTTTTCTTAATTTTTTTTCCCTATCTGTGGCACCTATATTTATTATCTGTGTCCATTTTGGAGATAAACATGTTATTTGTTCAGTATTTCATTACATGTTGCCAGATTTTTACATGTACCGTATACTGGTACGGAAACTGCCTGGATACTTATTTATTGATTCAGCTTTTTTTTGGTATATGTGTATATATATATATATATATATATATATATATATATATATATAAAAAACTTCCTTCTCACCCTTCAATGGGGGTGGTCTCTGTTGTCCTTTCTCATTTTCGGGTCCTCTACCAGAGGCCTGGGAGTTTGAGGGTTCTGTGCAGGATCTTAGTTGTTCCCTTCCCGGTATTGTGCTTTTCTGGACAGAAAGCTCAGATGTTGCTCCTTGGATCTGTTGTAGCCATTCTTCCAATTTAGGGGTCACTGCTCCAAAAGCTCCTATCACCACTGGAATTACTGTTGCCTTCACCTTCCACATCTTCTCCAGTTCTCCTTTGAGGCCCTGGTATTTCTCCAGCTTCTCATGTTTCTTCTTCCTGATGTTGCTGTCACTTGGCACTGCCACATCTATTCATTGCTGTCTTCTGATCCTTGTCTACTATGACAATGTCTATTTGGTTAGCCAACACCTGCTTATCTGTCTGGAACTTGAAGTCCCACAGGATTTTAGCCCTTTCATTTTCCACCACTTTTTTGGGGGTCTCCCACCTGGACTTAGGGGACCTTAGCCCATATGCTGCACAGATGTTCCTGTATACAATTCCTGTTACTTGGTTGTGGCGTTCAGTATACGCTGTTCCTGCTTGCATTTTGCATTCTTCCATTATGTACAGGGCCATATTTGCCACTAGGCACTTGAGGGTACGTGCTTAGGGCGGGACTCTGCGGGGGGCGGCACCTGAGCGGTGTTTTTTTTTTTTTAAGTGCAGCGGTGCATGTATAATCATCCCTCAAGACAGGGGGTGGCAGAGCGGCAGTCAGTACATGTGGTGCTGGTGCCGACTCTCCCTCCTCCCTGCTGACACACAGACAGTTACATGCAGGGGCTCACCTACCATGAGGCAAGTTGAGCTCTTTGCCTCAAGTGGCGGTGCGTCCCTGAAGATAGGGGGCGGCATATTCTCTCCTACATCTGCTTGGTTTGCTCTCATACATGGCTGCTCTGTGCACACAGAACCTGTGATGAGGTCACAGGAGGGGAAGAGTCAGGGGTCACAAGATCACGGGCCTCAGTGGATGCAGGACTCTGCTGTGCTGGGTGTCATGGTGCTGGATGAGGGGACATTTCGGTGTGGGGTCAGGAGGGCTTTACACTACAGTCGATGTAGCAAAGCCGCACGTGCATGAGGTGTGCACGAGGTGCGCGGAGCTGAGCCGCGGGTGCATGAGGTGAGCTGAGCTGCGCGTGCACGAGGTGCGCAGAGCTGAGCCGCATGTGCATGAGGTGCGCGGCGCTGAGCTGCATGTGCACGAGGTGCGCGGAGCTGAGCCGCACAGGCACGATGTGCGCGGAGCTGAGCCGCACAGGCACAAGGTGTGCGGAGCTGAGCCACACGTGTACGAGGTGTATGGAGCAGAGCCGCGTGTGTACGAAGTGTTCGGAGCTGAGCCATGTGTGTATGGAGCGAAGCAGAGCTGTGTTTGTACTTGGTGTACAGAGCGGAGCCGCATGAGTATGAGGTATATGGAGCAGAACCGCATGTGTACGAGGTTTACGGAGTGGAGCCATGTGTGCACTGAGTGGAGCTGTGTGTGAGAGGCATACAAAGCGGAGCCCTGCGTATACGAGGTTGGTGTATGGTGGGGAGTTTTCATACCTCCCAACAGTCCCAGATCCAATGGGACAGTCCCGATTTTGAGAGTCTGCCCCATTGTCCCGGCCGGGAGCTTACTTTTCCCGCGGACACAGGAGTACACGGCGGAGCCCCGAGGAGCACTTTAAAACTCGTACATGATTTTCCACCGGAAGTGACGTGCTGGAAGCTGACCGGAAATTAGGTAATTTCAGGAGGAGATTGTGACAGAACCATGGAGGCACTTCAGGGAATGCTTCAGATCCATCACCTTGTCCTCCTCCGACAGCGTGGGCAGCGGGATCACCATGGAATCGGGGATGCCAGCCATGTGAGTGGATCATGATATGTCCTGCACCGAGAGGCTTAGGTGGGCACTACAATGGGAGCCGTGCTGCTATAGTATCCTTATAGAATCTTTCTTTCTCTGTTTCCTTCTCTCTCTATTCTTTCTTTCCATCTTTATTCTTTCTCTCTCTGTTTCTTTGTTTTCCCCTCTCTTTCTTTCTTTCTCTCTGTTCTTTCTTTCTCTATTCTTTCTTTCTCTCTCTCCTTTCTTTCTTTTTTCTCTCTCCCTCTGTTCTTTCTTTCCCCTCTTTCTTTCTTTCTCTCTCTCTGTTCTTTCTTTCCCCTCTTTCTTTCTCTCTCTGTTCTTTCTTTCTTTCTCACCCTGTTCTTTCTTTCTTTACCTTCTTTCTTTCTTTCTCTCTCTCTGTTCTTTCTTTGATTGTTTCTTTCTCTCTCTCTGTTCTTTCTTTCCCCTCTTTCTCTCTCTCTATTCTTTCTTTCCCCTCTTTCTTTCTCTCTCTCTGTTCTTTCTTTCTTTCTTTCCCCTCTTTCTTTCTCTCTGTTTTTTCTTTCACTCTCTGATCTTTCTTTCCTCTCTTTCTTTCTCTCTTTGTTCTTCCTTTCTCTCTATTGATCTATTATTTATCTGTCTGTCTGTGTAAACATTCTTCACTGGAGTATGTAAAATAAGAGGTTGAACATTTTTTAATGCTTAATATTTTTGTTAAATAATAGATCTTTATTTAGGTTACAAAAGTGCTTACAAATCCGCATGAAAATCCGCATAAACAGCGCACCAAATCCGTGCAGATTTTCTCATGTGTTTTCTGCCAAGAGATGCAGAATCCATGCAGAAAATTCCACAGGCAAATCTGCAACGTGTGCACATACCCTTATTGTAAAATCTGAGACACTGACCATACACCAATGGCACCGATGCCGTTTTTTCAAGTATGTGTTTAAACACATGAATAAGGCCTTATTCAGAGACTGGGCAGTAATACAATAATACAATCCATATTGTAATCCTACAAGGTCTGCTGGACATGGTATGGGGAGAGTTTATAGTTCAGTTAGTACACAGACACCATACTTCTTGCTGTTAACCAGTTAATGCTTTCTTGTCCACAAACTGCAATGTCAAAAGAGGAAGATGTTGAGACAAGCAGCAACATCGCATCAGAGAGCTCTTGACCTCGAAACAGTAAATCCTCAGATCCTGGTATTGTGACATAATATTAAGAATATTTATTCTTTGATATTACGCTATTAAAGGGAACCTGTCACCTCGTTTTGCCGCTATAAGATGCAGCCACTAGAGTTGAGCGATACCAGCCGATACTTGAAAATATCGGATCGGAATGGATCGGCCGATCTTAAAAAAAAGTATCGGTATCGCCGATTCCGATACCGGAAGTCCCATTCAAGTCTATGGGACTTCCGGTATCGGAATTAGAAATACCCTTTTTTCCCACGTACAGCCTTTCGAGGGTCTGTACGGGCCTTCCGGGGGTCGGTGCCGGCCTGCCGGGTGTCTGTGCCGACTCCCCGGGGGTCTGTGCCGGCTCTGGGGGTCGGTGCCGGCCTGCCGGGGGGCTGTGCTGACTCCCCAGGGGTCTGTGCAGGCTCCGGTGGTCTGTGCCGGCCTGCCGGGGGGCTGTGCCGGCCTGCCGGGGGGCTGTGCAGGCTCCGGGGGTCTGTGCAGGCATCGTCCGATGGGACTACAAGTCCCATCGGGCGATGCCTACTACCATGACGGTGATTGACACATTTGCCAATGATGGGACAGTAGTAGTCCCATCATCCGGCTAATGTGTTGAATGTAAAAAAAAAAAAAAAAAAATTACATACATACTACATAAATACATGCTACATACATACTACATACATGCTGCATACATGCTACATACTACATACACACTACATACATGCTACATGCTACATACATGCTACATACATACTACATACATGCTACATACTACATACATGCTACATACATACTACATACTACATACATGCTACATACATGCTACATACTACATACTACATACATGCTACATACTACATACATGCTACATACTACATACATGCTACATACATACTACATACATGCTACATACATACTACATACATGCTACATACATGCTACATACATGCTACATACTACATACATGCTACATACATACTACATACATGCTACATAGATGCTACATACATGCTACATACATGCTACATACTACATACATGCTACATACATGCTACATACTACATACATGCTACATACTACATACATGCTACATACTACATACATGCTACATACATACTACATACATGCTACATACATACTACATACATGCTACATACATGCTACATACTACATACATGCTACATACTACATACATGCTACATACATGCTACTTACTACATACATGCTACATGCATGCTACATACTACATACATGCTACATACTACATACATGCTACATACATACTACATGCATGCAACATACATATATACTACATACAATACATTCATACAATACATACATATAGACATACAGTACATATAACATAGAGTACATACTCACCATCACTTGTCACATTGTTCCCCGAAGCCATTGTCGTCTGAGGATTAAAAATTAAAATAACAAACCACAAATATACTCACCCTTGATCCGCAGAATTCCACGTATGTCCCATGACGATTTTGTGTGGAGAACAGCAGCATCAGCTGATGCTGCCGTTCTCTACGAGCGCCAGGAATCCACTGTAAAAAAAAAGGCCCGAGTCTCACTTTATGGCAAAGTGCCATAAAGTGAGACTAGGGACTTTTTTTTTACAGTGGCGGAGGAATACAGTGCGGAAGGATATCCACCTTCCGTCATTGGATTCCTGGCGCTCGTAGAGAACGGTAGCATCAGCTGATGGTAAGTATGTACTCTATGTTATATGTACTGTATGTCTATATGTATGTATTGTATGAATGTATTGTATGTAGTATATATGTATGTTGCATGCATGTAGTATGTATGTAGCATGTATGTAGTATGTAGCATGTATGTAGCATGTATGTAGCATGTAGCATGTATGTAGTATGTAGTATGTATGTAGCATGTATGTAGCATGTAGTATGTATGTAGCATGTATGTAGCATGTATGTAGTATGTATGTAGTATGTATGTAGTATGTATGTAGCATGTATGTAGCATGTATGTAGCATGTAGCATGTATGTAGTATGTATGCAGCATGTATGTAGTATGTAGCATGTATGTAGCATGTATGTAGCATGCATGTAGTATGTAGCATGTATGTAGTATGTAGCATGTATGTAGTATGTAGCATGTATGTAGCATGTATGTAGCATGTATGTAGCATGTATGTAGTATGTATGTAGTATGTATGTAGCATGTAGCATGTATGTAGTATGTATGTAGCATGTATGTAGTATGTATGTAGTATGTAGCATGTATGTAGCATGTATGTAGCATGCATGTAGTATGTAGCATGTATGTAGTATGTAGCATGTATGTAGCATGTATGTAGCATGTATGTAGCATGTAGTATGTATGTAGCATGTATGTAGCATGTATGTAGCATGTATGTAGTATGTATGTAGCATGTATGTAGCATGTAGCATGTATGTAGCATGTAGTATGTATGTAGCATGTATGTAGCATGTATGTAGCATGTATGTAGCATGTAGTATGTATGTAGCATGTATGTAGCATGTATGTAGTATGTATGTAGCATGTATGTAGTATGTAGCATGTATGTAGTATGTATGTAGCATGTATGTAGTATGTAGCATGTATGTAGCATGTATGTAGTATGTAGCATGTATGTAGTATGTATGTATGTAGTATGTATGTAGTATGTATGTAGCATGTATGTAGTATGTATGTAGCATGTATGTAGCATGTAGCATGTATGTAGTATGTATGTAGCATGTATGTAGTATGTATGTAGCATGTATGTATGTAGTATGTATGTAATTTTTTTTTTTTTTTTTTTACATTCAACACATAGGCCGGATGATGGGACTACTACTTTCCCATCATTGGCAAATGTGTCAATCACCGTCATGGTAGCAGGCATCGCCCGATGGGACTTGTAGTCCCATCGGACGATGCCTGCACAGACCCCCGGAGCCTGCACAGCTCCCCGGCAGGCCGGCACCGACCCCCCGGAGCCTGCACAGCCCCCCGGCAGGCCGGTACAGACCACCCGGAAGGCCCGAAGTGACGGCGCATCATGATGCGCACAAACCGCGCATCATGATGACGTCATTTCGGCAGCCAATCAGAGCCACAAAAGTGGCTCTGTTCAATTTGGGACTTCCGATTCCGGTATCCGATATAAAAAAAAATATCGGAATCGGATTTCCGATACGGCAAATATCGGCCGATACCCGATACTTGCGGTATCGGAATGCTCAACACTAGCAGCCACCGCCTTTAGGGGCTTATCTACAGCATTCTGTAATGCTGTAGATAAGCCCCCAATCTAATCTGAAAGATAAGAAAAGCAAGTTATATTATACTCACCTGGGGGCGGTCCGATTGGTGTTGCAGTGTTTTTTGCCATTCACAGCGGATCCGGGAGTTTTTCCGCATCTGCCACATAATGGATCACTTACGGCAACACTGCGTTCGGCCTCATTCATTCCTTTGCGAACATATGCTGCACTTGCGGTTTTGCACTTGCAATGACACAAAAAAAACAACTGCTAGCAGCGTTTTTTTCTGTTGCTGCAAGTATAGCATTTGCTGGATGGCGGCAAAACCGCAATTGCCACACATGTCCACAAATCCCATAGGAAGCGGAAAAACTGCCGGATCTGCCGCGAATGGCAAAAATCGCTGATTTGACAGTAGTCTAAGTCACTGAAGACAGTGTCTGCATTAGTCATACTCACCAATGGGGTTGGCAGCACTAAAAGTGCCTAGGGCAGCACAAACTCTAACTCTGACTATGTGTTGGACTGTTTCTGAGGTTTCTTTGCATAGTCTGCACCTTGGGTCTTGTCTTGTGTGGTAGATTCCTGCTCCTATGGATCTTGTACTTAGTGCTTGCTCTTGTGCCGCTATGATTAGTGGCTCTGTGCGGTCTCAGAATCCAGCTTTATCCAGCCATTGGTAGGATTTCTCTATGTCAGCCACTTACATTATCAGTTGGTGGTACATCCCATGCAACAGCTTGTCTTGCCATGGCGCTTCATGTTCTTCTTCTGTTGTTGTTGCTGCCTTAGGCTTTCTCTCAGCATCTCATCTTCTGGCACCATTCTTCGGATGTATTCCTGGATACTCCTTGTTTCATCCATGATGGTGGCTTGGCTGCTTATCAAGACTCGACCACCCTCCTTTCTGTTGGTATAGAATTTTTGGGTGCTAGACTTAGGGTTGAGATCTCCAAGCATTGTAAGGAACTTTTGTGTCTTCACATCTGCAGCTTCCATCTCTTCTTTTGGCCAGCACACTATGCCAGCAGGGTATCTGATAACTGGCAGGGCATATGTATTAATGGTGCAGATTTTATTCTTCCCATTGAGCTGGCTCTTCAGCACCTGTCTTACCCTTTGATGTTATTTGGATGTTGCTGCTTTCCTTGCCTCCTCACCATGGTTACCGTATCCCTGTGGGATGCCAAGGTACTTGTAGCATGTCTGTACATCTGCTATATGCCCTGCTGGTAAGTCCACTCCATCGGTTTTGACTACCTTGCCTCTCTTTATTACCAACCGGCCCCACTTCTCCAGTCCAAAGGACATGCCGATGTCTTCACTGTAGATCCTTGACAGATGGATCAGTGAATCGATGTCGCGTTCATTTTTCGCATATAGCTCGATATCATCCATGTAGAGGAGGTGGCTGATGGTGCTTCCACACTTGAACTTGTACCCATAGCCAGACTCTGTAATTATCTGACTGAGGGGATTCAAGCCTATGCAGAACAGCAATGGGGACAGTGCATCACCTTAGTATATGCCGCATTTGATGGTCACTTGTGCTAGTTGACTTGAGTTGACTTCAAATGTTGTTCTCCATAGCCCCATTGAGATTCTGAGGAAGGTTCTTAATTTCCTGTTGACATTTTAGAGAGTCAAGCATTCACAGAATCGATGTATGTGGCATTAAGTCATAGGCTTTCCTGTAGTCAATCCAGGCTGTGCTGAGATTGATTTGTCTGGATCTTGAGTGACTGCTCTATCTACTAGAAGCTGGTGATTAGAGCCTCTGGTGTTGATCCCAATGCCTTTCTGAGCTGGAGTCATGTACTGGTTCATTGACAGGAGTTTCCATGTTGTTGTAAGGGAGGTTATTGGGCGGTGTGTATATATATAATATATATATATAATATATATATATATATATATATATATATATATGTGCTTTAGGAGAGATATGTTTCACTATGCCTAATGGCGCCAGTGATATAAAGCCCAGAGATTTTCCTCCTGCACACTAAGGGTATGTTCACACTGGGCGTTTTTGCTGCATTTTTTATGCTAATTTTCAGCTGCTTTTTACAGTACCAGCAAAGCCTATGAGATTTCAGAAATCTCATGCACATGCATTGGTTTTTTTTTGTCATCAGGATTTTGTGCTTTGCTGCTTTTTTTGGACATAGAGCATGTCACTTCTTTCAACGTTTTTGCAGCGTTTTTGCAGTTTTTCACCCTTTGGCTTGAATGGATGTTGAAAAACGCTGCAAAAACGCACCAAAAATGCACCAAAACCTGCGTTTTTGCTGCAGCTTCTTTCCTGCCAAGAAATCAGGTTTTGCTGTAGAAAAAAGAAGCAAAAACGCCCCGTGTGAACTTACCCTAAGTGTTGTGAGGGTTAAACTAAGTTACATAATGGGCTGGCTTTATGGGGACCTCCATAGAGTAGGTGGGAAGATGTTCACTTCATCTCCACCTACAGAGCCGACACCGCCGTGTGCTGACAGGACCTGTGTGGTGTCACAGTCATGTGATCAGTCACAGGGGGAGGAGTCACCTGGTCTGGGGCTTAAGTAGCTGACCTCTAGAGGCAGCGGTGTCAGTGTCGGGAGAGGAAACACTCCAAGGAAGTGTTTGTACCTGTGTCAAAGGACCTGAACCGTGGACATTGCTAACCCTCAGTGGGCTGATCCCCGCTAGAAGGATTGTGTTTTGTTTTGCTGTTTTGCCCAGAGGGCAGTGTTTACTTTTTCCCAGCTTGGTTTATGCTGCATTTAATAAACCAAGCACGTTCTTAAAGAGACAGTGTTCCATTTCTATCTCTGTGTCCAGCCAAGTGAGCCAATCTACAATATATATAGTTATGATAATGTTACAGAAGATGATGACATGACTGTGCTTCAGTAAATTTTGATTTTTGTTCATGAATAGCTGTTAATATAGATTGTTGGACATCGGAAAAGGAAATACTGTAGGATCTTAAGAAATGGAATTCAGGATTTGGAGAGTTAAGATGATGCTCCAGAATGTGATAACAGGATTTTTGGGTTGCTTACCGTAAAATCTGTTTCTCGGAGCCTTCATTGGGGGACACAGAGACCATGGGTGTATGCTGCTGCCACTAGGAGGCTGACACTATGCACAGAAAAAGGTTAGCTCCTCCTCCGCAGTATACATCCCACCGACCAGCACTAATTTCCTCAGTTAGTGAGAAAGCAGTAGGAGAAGTAACAAAACAAAACAGAATGAGAACAGGACCGACAACTCAACTGTAATCAACAAACAACCTAAGAACAGGAGTTGCAGAATATGGGAGGGTGCTGTGTCCCCCAATGAAGGCTCCGAGAAACAGATTTTACGGTAAGCAACCCAAAAATCCTGTTTTCTCGTTCGCCTTATTGGGGGACACAGAGACCATGGGACGTCCAAAAGCAGTCCCTGGGGTGGGAAACAAACTTCCATCAGGTCAGCGGACTCACCACCGCCGCCTGCAAGATCCTTCTGCCTAGGCTGGCATTCGCCGAAGCATAGGTGTGGACCTTGTAAAATTTGGCAAACGTGTGGATCGAAGACCAGGTTGCCACTTTGCAGAGCTGCTGCGCAGAAGCTTTGTGGTGCACCGCCCAGGAGGCACCCCCTGCCCGGGTAGAGTGAGCTCTAATTCCCGGAGGGGGCACTCGATGCTTGACCTGGTAGGCCTCCAAAATTGCCAATCTGATGCAGCGAGCAATGGTAGCCTTGGAGGCCGGCTGACCTTTCCGCGCACCATCTGGAATGATGAAAAGAGAGTCTGTCTTCCGCAAGGGAGACGTCCTAGCCAGGTAGACCTTCATGGCCCCGACCAGGTCTAGTTTGCTCAAGGAGCGTTCCAGAGGGTGGATTGGACCCGGACAAAAGGACGGGAGAACAAAGTCCTCATTTAGGTGAAAAGTGGACACCACCTAAGGAAGGAAGGCGGGGGCCGCAGGACCACCTTGTCCTGATGGAGCACCAGGAAAGGGGGGCGCAAGAAAGGGCCACCATTTCCGACACGCGCTGAATGAAGGTGATGGCCACCAGAAAGTCCACTTTCCAGGAGAGAGGGGACAGGGAGACTTCCCTGAGAGGTTCAAAGGGAGACCGTTGAAGAGTATCCAGAACCAGATTGAGATCCCATGGATCCACGGGAGCGCGGGTCGCAGGTGCCGCATGAGCCACTCCCTGAAGAAAGGTTTTGACCTGCGGACGGGAGGCCAACATCTTCTGAAAAAGAATGGAGAGCGCTGAAACCTGACTCTTCAAAGAACTGAGGGCAAGGCCCGCATCTAGGCCTGCCTGGAGGAACGCCAGGATAGAAGGGAGAGAAAAGGACATGGGCGGAACATCATTGGCCTCGCACCAAGTGAAATAGGCCTTCCATGGACGATAATAAATTCTCGAAGACCATGGTTTTCTAGCCCGGATTATGGTGTGAATAACCCGATCTGAAAAACCTGACCGCCTCAGAACCGCGGTTTCAACAGCCACGCCGTTAAATTAAGTGGCAGAGAATTGGGATGGCAGATTGGACCTTGAGACAGCAGATCCGCTCTGTCTGAAAGCTTCCAGGGGGCGTCCGCGAGAAGATTGACGATGTTCGCGAACCAAGCCCTTCTGGGCCAATCCGGAGCGATGAGGATGACTGGTACGCCTCCGCCTTGATTTTCTTCAACAGCTTGGGAAGAAGAAGGGGAGGGAACAGATAAGGGAGCTTGAACTGCGACCAGGGAATGGTCAGAGCCTCGGCACCCACTGCGAGAGGATCTCGGGCCCTGGATACGAACTGTGGGACCTTCCTGTTCAGGCGAGACGCCAGCAGGTCCACGTACGGAGTCCCCCAACGACGGCAAAGCTGATGAAAGACGTTCGGATATAAGGACCACTCTCCCGCCGTGAGACCCTCGCGGCCGAGAAAATCGGCGGCCCAGTTGTCCACGCTGGGAATGTGCACTGCGGATATCGCTGGGACCAATACCTCTGCCCAGTGGAGAATCCTGGACACTGCCGCTAGAGCCGAGGAGCTCCGTGTCCCCACTCGGTGGTTGACATATGCCACCGCTGTGGCATTGTCTGTCTGAATCCGGACCGGCAGACCCCTGAGAAGCCTTTCCCAGTGAATGATAAATCGCCCGTATCTCGAGGACGTTGATCGGCAGAGTTGTCTCTTGGGTCGACCACCGACCCTGAACCATCCGATTGCGAAACACAGCTCCCCAGCCGAGAAGGCTGGCGTCCGTTGTCACAATCTGCCAGTAAATCGGAAGGAATGACCGGCCCAGGGAAATGAGGGGTGACGTCAGCCACCAATTGAGGGACTGTTTGACCCGGAACGAGAGGCGAATTGGACGATCCAGGGAGAGAACGGACCTGTTCCACTGAGACAGTATGGCCTATTGAAGCGGTCTCGTGTGAAATTGAGCAAAGGGGATCGCTTCCGTCGTCTATACCATCTTTCCCAAGACTTTCATGGCTGACCGGAAAGATGGAAGCTTTAGGCTCTGTAGCGATCGAACATCTCGCCGCAGAGATCAACAGGTGCCAAACAATAAGCCTAGAAACACAAGACGTTGAGTCAGAACGAGGTAGGACTTCCTCTTGTTTACGAGCCACCCAAACTGGACAGGGTGTCGAGAACGATGGTAAGGCTTTGGAGAGTATGGTGAAAAGACGGAGCTTTGATTAGAATGGCGTCGAGGTACGGGAAGAGTACGAGACCTCTGATCCTCAACAGGGCCATCAACGCCGCCATGATCTTTGTAAACACTCTGGGCGCGGTGGCAAGACCGAACGGCAGGGCGACAAACTGGTAGTGGTCCTGATGAATCGCAAAACGCAGAAATATCTGATGCCCGTAAGATGGGGACATGCAGATAGGCATCTTGAATGTCTATTGAACACATGAATTCCTGTGCCTCCATGGAAGCGATTACTGAACGGAGGGTCCCCATCCTGAAATGACGCAGGCGGAACCTCTTGTTCAGCAGTTTGAGGTCCAGAATGGTCCGAACCGCGCCGCCTTTTTTCGGCACTACAAATAGGTTTGAGTGAAACCCTGGGAATCGCTCTGTTTCGGGAATGGGCACAATGACCCCGGAACGGAGAAGCGAGTCGATGGGTGCAAAGACGCCCGGAACTAAGGCGGGGCCTTTTGGTGGACGGGACTCGAAGAAGCGATCCCGGGGCCGAGACACGAACTCTATCTTGTTTCCTAAGGATACAACTTCCCTGACCCAAGCGACTTCCACTGAGGCAAGCCAGATGTTCCTGAAGAAAAGGAGTCGGCCGCCCAGTTGGAAAGGCGCCTCGGGGCTTTATAGATAGTCATGCCGAAGTGGACCTTCCAGTTCTGGACCCTCTGCCCTGGGAGGAGTGAGATCGCCAGGATGAAGTGGGCATAAAGGAGACCTTCTTCCTATCCTGGCGTGCTTGCGGCCTTTGTTGGTTGGAAAAAGATTCTGCCGTCGCGACGCGGCGGGAAAGACCGAAACTGACACCCTGGAGGGGGTCTACGAGGCTTGGACTGTGGAAGAGAGCTTGTGCCCCCAGTGGCGTCTTTGATAATCTGGTCCAGCTGGGATCCAAAGAGACACGCACCCTGAAAGGGCAGATTGGTAAGGGATTTTTTAGACGACAAATCCGCCTGCCAAGCCTTGAGCCAAATTGTACGTCAGATTGCAACTAAGTTGCTGGACGCTTGAGCTGCACAAGAGGCGGCCTCCAAGGAGGCCGAGACCAGATAATCCCCGGCATGGGAGATCTGGTTGGCTATCTCAGACAAACACTCTGGTTGGGCTCCATCAAGAATGCCTTGGCGGAGATCTTCCGCCCAAGCAGCTTTGGCCTTTGCTACCCAAGTAGAGGCAAAGGCTGGGCTTAGCACCGTCGCAGCCGCTTCGAATGCTGACTTTGCTAAGGATTCCATGATCCTGTCGTTAGAATCTTTCAAAACTGCCACACCTGAAATCGGAAGGACCGTGCTGTTAGATAGTCTGGACACAGGAGCGTCTACAGAGGGAGAAGCCGACCAGTTGTCGGTAAGCTCTTGAGAGAATGGATACAGCATGCCGAGGCGCTTCCCTCTTTGAAAGCGCCTGGACGGATTTTCCCTTTCCTGTTGAGGAGCTTGGCAAACTCAGAATGAGGAGCGAAGACTCCGGAAGGTGTTTATGCCCGTCTGAACGAAACCTCCTGATCTGAGGGTTTCGCAGGGGAGTCTGTGATCTCGAAAGTATGGTTAATCGCTGCAATGAGGTTCTGTACCGTAACCTTCATGTCCGCGGTATGGTCCGAATCCAGCTCTAAAATCTCCTCGGATGGCGCATCCGAGAATGCTTCGTCTGACTCAGGTGAGGATGCACGGGAAGGAAACTGCTGGGAAGGACTATGTGGTGAGATGGAGCGAGGGGAGGATTCCGGCCAGAGATCCTGCCTGGGTCTTTTGTGGCTCATGGTGGCTGGTTCAGGTGGAACCTCTTGTGACCTGCTGGGTCCTGCAGAGGAGCCCAGGGACAATTTATGAAGAATGGCCACTAGGGACTGAGACGCCCTGGTGAGATACGCCACTGATTGAGATTCGCTCTCATGTTGAGCAATAGGTGGCTCCTGGGCAGCGGCTGGATGGGGGGAAAGTCACTGAAGCAGTGCCGGAAGAATGGGGGACAGGAGGCAGAGGAGGGTGTCAGACTGCAGATGCAGAGCTACTCACGGTCTGGTGTCCTGTAGATGCTTTCAGCGAGCGCTGCTGCACAGCTCATCCATATCTGTAGGGCCACAGAAGTGGCGAAGGAGTCCGGCTGACAGGCTGGAGAAAATGGCTGCCTCCTGAGAGCCCGGTAGAAAAAACGCGCGCTTCCTTGTGGAGACAGGGAGGGCGGGGTTAACTGCAGCCAAAAGGTGGTACCGCCCGCTGCTGAGCGCCGCCTCCGAAGCGCAGATGTAGAGGGAAAGAGCGGAGGGTGGCCTAGAATGGGAGGGAGCGAACGGTGGGCGGGCTTAGAACGGGCGGGAGAGAAGCCCGCCTAAGGAAAGAGGTGGGGGGCGTGGCCGCGACGCCGAACAAGGCCGCAATAGAAGCCGGGGCCTGGAGTAAATGTGGCTGCCGGCGGGGAGCGCGGGGCGGCGCGGAGGCAACGCTGCACTGCCGCGCGATCGCCCCGCAATGGATCCATGCCTGCCGCCCGGCTGTTGTCGAAATAAGATAAGTGCAGCCGAGGAGGGGAGGGGGGGCGCAGAGAGAGCAAGAGGCTGCTGAAAGGAGCCGTGACACCTGGGGATGTCATTAAGGGCACCCGCTCCGCAAGGTACCCAAGCCTGCAGCATGGCTGGCCAAAATAAGAGAGGTGTAGCTGGGGAGACGTGGGAGGCTAGGGAGAGGAGGTGACTCCGGGGTCCCATACTTACCTCTCGGCAAAAACCTGTACCTTATCATGATGCTGTCCTCTTCCATAGAAGGAGGTCCGCGTCTCGTCCAGACCGACAGGCTCTGGTGGGCAAGTGGGTGGGAGACGGGGGGCGAGGACAAGGTGGGTCGCCTGACACGCATCCTTGCTCGGGGCTCTTGGTCCTGCCGTGGAGAGCTATGAGGATACGGGGTGGCAGTACACGCCGTACTCATAGTCTCTTTGTGGGAGTACGGATGTGACTGTTCACTCCGTATCCCTCCGAAACCTGCAAGGGAACGACGCACGCTGAGGTAGATATGGGTCTAATGAAAGACCCGTGTCCACCTCCTACTGACACTAAGCTAAACTGAGGAAATTAGTGCCGGTCGGTGGGATGTATACTGCGGAGGAGGAGCTAACCTTTTTCTGTGCATAGTGTCAGCCTCCTAGTGGCAGCAGCATACACCCATGGTCTCTGTGTCCCCCAATAAGGCGAACAAGAAAACATGATTATATTTGAATTAATGTTGATATTTTTAAAGAATAAATGAAAATATAAGACATCTCCTGAAAATAAGCCATAGCTCATTGTTCGGACCAAAACATAATACAAGACCCTGTCTTATTTTCTGGGAAACATGGTACTCATAATGGTCTATTCTGAGAAGTTACCTGAAACAACAGGTACTTTTCTGTATATGATCAGATTTTATCAATCTGTGAGTACTGACAAAACAACTCCTGTTTTTTTTCATAGGAAATAGTTCATTAGTTGCTGTGAATTCAGCACCAACAACAATAATATTGTAGACTTGGTCTCTTTATAAAGGGAATGCAACAAAGGGAAGACATATTGTTTAAATTAAGTTTCTACTTATCAGTATTCATCTCATTGCTATCACAGACAAGATTACAATAAAAGGTAAAGATGCCTATACACTTCACAGTTAATGTGATTGCGTGTTAATCATAATCATGTAGTCTAAACAGACTGCAGAATGCCAGATGAGTACGTCAGGTAAAATGATCTTTTCGTTTGCACAAAAGATAATCATCATTCTCAGCATCGCAATGTTCGGTGTGCTAATGTAAACTCACCTTAAGCTCCATTTACAGCGGGTGAAATATTTAACACGTCACCAATTTTTTAAGTAAATATTTCTAAAGGTGCTATTGACATGAAATTCTCACCAGATGTCAGTATCAACTCAACCAATCTACACAGGCAAATAAATCAAACCATAGATATTCATAATTTAAGTTATGTATAATAATGAGAAATTACACAGGGGAAATAGTATTGAACACGCTTACTGAAATTTATTTAATACTTCGTACAAAAGCCTTTGTTGGTGATGACAGCTTCAAGATGCCTCTTGTATGGAGAAACTAGTTGCATGCATTGCTCAGGTGTGATTTTGTTCCATACAAATGTAAGAGGGTGTGCCATAGAAGATGAGATTTCCCGGCGCTGTGTGGCATTTGTGTCTGAAGACTTCCACCTACTGCCCAAGCAGAACCCTGTGGAACCAACAGGAAGAGGAAGTATTTCGGGAAGGATTAGTCTAGATGGAGCCACCGGATCAGGTGACTTTTGTAACAGATTTCCCCAATATAAGAGGCCAGAAAGACAAGGCAGGAAGAGACTTGGCACCAACCAGTGAGACCATCAGGACGTGTGCCGAAGACAAGACATCAGGACGTGCTGGGAGGCCTGAACCAGCGGGTTGTACAACATCAGAAAAGGAAGGGAGTACACGTCCAATACAATAAAAATGTAATTGTATTTACCTTATACTCGGTATAAAATAGTACTGACATAATGATACATATATATATATAAACAAGAAGGATCAGGTAATTTAAACTGCTATTGTCCTGAACAAACAACATACAAAGTGCTAAGTGCTTTTTATAATGATGGGCCACAAGTAAGGGACTCCATAATAGGATGGTGTCATAAACAGGTGCGCATCCTGAAAAAAAAAAAACCATTACCCGACGCAATAGTGCTTACCCATCAACATTCAATCAGGACAAATGCAGCGCCGCCACCGACGCGCGTTTCGCCTCTTTTTAAAGTCAATGCTTGACTTTGAAAGAAGGACTTGCAGCCTAGCGGGAAGAACCTGAGACAACTGCTAGGGCCTGTAGCAAAAAGGAATCATGGTAATGACACTCTTATTACTGTGAATATTGTCCTCATTAGAAATTAGCCAAGAAGCAAAGAGAATACCTGTCACAAGAACTCTAATGTGCTTTTTATACTGTATATTGTAAATACTCTGTTCTCATATGGTTTACTCATACTACCCCTCCTTACACCTGCATTAAGTGAATAAATAGTTAAGGTTGTTACTTTTGCCTTCTTGTCTGCTTGTTGAATCCAGCAATCTGTTTACACAAACACTCTACAAATCCTGAAGATTCCGTGGGCTCCTATGATCTCTGAGCTTTAGTTCCTTCCATAAAATTTCCTTTGCTATGTGTTTGGGATAATTGTCTTGCTAAAATGTCCACCCTCATTTCATCTTCACCATCCTGGTAAATGGTGATAGGGAAAGGATTAAATTAACCCTTCACGGTTGATCCAGTGATTTCCAAATTATTCCACAGAGTATTGCTAGCAACTGAAATGACCAAACAGAGAAGTGTCTCTGTATGGGACGATCCAAGGAGATCGCTAAACCCATTTATTTTAGTCACTTCTTTTATAATATTTTGCTTAATTATGCAAAGTTCTCAACTACCAATAGCATCATTTCGCTTTATAAGCCAATAATATTGCAAGAAAACCGGAAACCACATATATGTCCGTATATACATAGCATAGAAAGTAGTATAATGGCATATTCTTTAGAGTAATACACCCCCGGGTCCCTTATCTTGTTCCTGATGAGGAACAGTCTGGTTTCATAACAGCCTGAACTTTTATCCCAATTACAAAAATTTATCTTAAAGCAAAAAATGTGGAGAAAAGAAACCTTCAGAGAATGGAGAAATGAAACTTTCAGCTTTGATTCTAGTTTTAACCCTTCACAATGGCAGCTTATTTTTATCAATACTTCCTTCAATTATATGTTTGCCAATGCCATATGCTGAAAAACAGCCCCACATCGTGATGTTCCCATCTCCAAATTTCACTGTTGGTAAAGTGTTTTTTGAGGTGATACACAGTGCCTTTTGTCCTCCAAACATGGCGTGCATTATGGCATCCAAAGAGCTCAATTTTTGTTTCCTCTGACCAGACTATATTCTCCCAGTATTTCACAGACTTGTCTAAATTTTGTTGAGGAAACTGTAAATGCCCTTGAAGATGCTTTTTGTTTAGGAATGGAGTATTGCGTAGTGAGCATGCATGCAGGCCAATGAGGTTCAGTGCATTACTTATAGTTTTCTTTGAAACAATTGTAGCTGCTGATTCCAGGTCTTTCTGTAGCTCTCCATAGGTGGTCCTTGGCTCTCAGACAACTCTTCTGCTATTTATTTTCACTACTCTGTCTGAAATCTCGCAGGGAGAATCTGGTTGTGGCTGCTTTATGGGGAAATGATGTTCTTTCCACTTCTGAGCTATGGCCCCACGTTAACCCCTGGCACACTGCTATCAAACATGATCGCAGTGTACCGGAGGATCCGGGAAGCATCGGCAGGGAGTGGGGTCCCTCCGTGCTTCCCTGAGACCCCCGCAGCAGCGCGATGTCCTGCGCTGGTCCGGGGGCCTCCTTCTCTGCAGGTCCCCGGATCCAATATGGCGGCAGGGACCTTCGGGGGCCTGCAGGGAGGTGGCTTCATCACTGCCTGCAGGCATGAGGAAGCCTTCTGCAGTGCCTGTGTCAGATCGCTGATCTGTTACAGCGATCTGTGATGTGTCAGATCAGTGATCTCATACATAACAGTGATGTCCCCCCTGGGACAGTGTAATAAAGTTAAAAAAAAAGTGTAGAAATAATTTATAAAAAAAAAAATCGCTAAATAAATTTAAAAATAAATATTCCCTAATAAATTCATTTATTGGAAATAAAAAAAAAAACAATAAAAGAACACATATTTAGTATTGCCATGTCCGTAAAGACCCGCCCTATAAAACTGTCCCATTAGTTAACCCCTTTAGCGAACCCCTTAAAAAATAAAAATAAAAACCAAAGCAAAAAACAATGCATTATTATCATACCGCCGAACAAAAAGTGTGATAACGCGCGATCAAAAAGACGGATATAAATAACCATGGTACTGCTGAAAATGTCATCTTGTCCCGCAAAAAACAAGCCACCAGACAGCATCATCAGTAAAAAATTAAAAAAGTTATAGCTCGCAGAATAAAGCAATGCAAAAATAATTATTTTTTATATAAAATTGTTTTCATTGCATAAAAGTGCCAAAACATAGAAAAAGACATAAATGAGGTATCGCTGTAATTGTACTGACCTGAAGAATAAAACCACTTTATCAATTTTACCACACGCGGAACGGTGTAAATGCACCCCCCAAAAGAAATTCTTGAAATGCTGGTTTTTGTTCATTGTGCGTCACAAAAATCGGAATAAAAAGTGATTAAAAAATGTCACGTGCCCAAAAATGGTACCAATAAAAATGTCAACTCATCCCGCAAAAAATAAGACCTCACATGACTCGGTGGGTAAAACTATGGAAAAATTATAGCTCTCAAAATGTGGTGATGCAAAAACTATTTTTACAATAAAAAGCGTCTTTTAGCGTGTTACAGCTGCCAAACGTAAAATCCTGCCTAAATAGCAAATCAAACCCCTCTTTATCACCCCCTTAATTAGGGAAAAATAATAAAATTAAAAAAAAGTATTTATTTCCATTTTCCCATTAGGGTTAGGGTTAGGGCTAGGGTTAGGGCTAAGGTTATGGTTAAGGCTGACATTAGGGTTAGGGGTGTGTTGGGGTTAGGGTTGGAGTTAGAATTTGGGGGTTTCCACTGTTTAGGCACATAACGTGCTCTCCGAACGCAACATGGCATCTGATCTCAATTCCAGCCAATTCTGCGTTGAAAAAGTCAAACGGTGCTCCTTCCCTTCCAAGCTCTGCCATCTGCCCAAACAGTGTTTTACTCCCACATATGGGGTATCAGCCTACTCAGGACAAATTGCAAAACAACTTTTGGGGTCCAATTTCTCCTGTTACCCTTAGGAAAATAAAAAATTGGGGGTAAAAAATATCATTTTTGTGGAAAAAAAAAATATGATTTTTTTATTTTCACACCCGGGCGTTATAAACTTCTGTGAAGTTCTTGAGGGTTCAAAGTGCTCACCACACATCTAGATAAGTTCCTTGGGGGGTCCAGTTTCCAAAATAGGGTCACTTGTGGGGGGTTTCAACAGTTTAGGCACATCAGAGGCTCTCCAAATGTGACATGACACCCGCAGACCATTCCATCAAAATCTGCATTCCAAAACGTCACTACTTCCCTTCCAAGTCCCGACGTGTGCCAATACAGTAGTATTCTCCCACATATGGGATATCAGTGTACTCAGGACAAATTGGACAACAACTTTTGTGGTCCAATTTCTCCTGTTACCCTTGGGAAAATAAAAAATTGGGGACTAAAAGATCATGCTTGTGGAAAAAATATGACTTTTTTATTTTCACGCCCAGGCATTATATACTTCTGTGAAGCCCTTGGGGGTTCAAAGTGCTCACCACACATCTAGATAAGTTCCTTGGGGGGTCTAATTTCCAAAATGGTGTCATTTGTGGGGGGTTTCCACTGTTTAGGCACATCAGGGGCTTTCCAAACGTGGCATGGTGTCCGATTCAAATTCCAGCCAAAAAAGTCAAATGGCGCTGCTTCTCTGCCATGGCTCTGCCATGCGCCCAAATAGTGGTTTACCCGCACATATTGGGTATCAGCGTACTCAGGACAAATTGCACAATAACTTTTGGGGTCATGTTACCCTTGGGAAAATAAAAATTGGGGGTGAAAAGATCATTTTTGTGGAAAAAATATGATTTTTTATTTTACGGCTGTACGTTATAAACTTCTGTGAAGCCCTGGGAGGTTCAAAGTTCTCACCACATATCTAGATAAGTTCCTTGGGGGGTATAGTTTCCAAAATTGTGTCATTTGTGGGGGGTTTCCACTGTTTAGGCACATCAGGGGCTTTCCAAACGTGGCATGGTGTCCGATTCGAATTCCAGCCAAAAAAGTCAAATGGCGCTGCTTCCCTTTCGAGCTCTGCCATGCGCCTAAATAGTGGTTTACCCCCACATATGGAGTATCAGCGTACTCAGAACAAATTGCACAATAACTTTTGGGGTCATGATACCCTTGGGAAAATAAAAATTGGGGGTGAAAAAATCATTTTTGTGGAAAAAATATGATTTTTTTCATTTTATGGCTGTACGTTATAAACTTCTGTGAAGCCCTGGGAGGTTCAAAGTTCTCACCACACATCTAGATAAGTTCCTTGGGGGGTCTAGTTTCCAAAATGGGGTCACTTGTGGGGGGTTTCCACTGTTTAGGCACATCAGGGGCTCTCCAAACGTCCGATCTGAATTCCAGCCAATTTTGCATTGAAAAAGTCAAACGGCGCTCCTTCCCTTCTGAGCTCTGCCATGCGCAGAAACCCCCCACATATCAGGTATCAGCGTACTCAGGACAAATTGCACAATGACTTTTGCAGTCCAATTTCTCCTGTTTCCCTTGGTAAAATAAAAAAAATGGACCTGAAGTATTTTTTGTTATGAAAAAAAGTTAAATGTTCATTTTTTTAAACATTCCAAAAATTCCTGTGAAGCACCTGAAGGGTTAATAAACTTCTTGGATATGGTTTTGAGCACCTTGAGTGGTGCAGTTTTTAGAATGGTGTCACTTTTGGGTATTTTCTATCATATAGACCCCTCAAAGTGGCTTCAAATGTGATGTGGTCCGTAAAAATAAAATGGTGTTGTAAAAATGAGAAATCGCTGGTCAAATTTTAACCCTTATAACTTCCTAACAAAAAAAATTTTCGGTTCCAAAATTGTGCTGATGTAAAGTAAACATATGGGAAATGTTATTTATTAAGGTTTTTGTGTGCCACAGCTCTGTGATTTAAGGGCATTAAAATTCAAAGCTGGAAAATTGCAAAATTTTCAAAATTTTTGCCAAATTTCCATTTTTTTTCACAAATAAACGCAAGTTATATCAATGAAATTTTACCACTAACATGAAGTGAAGTACAATATGTCTCAAGAAAACAATGTCAGAATCACCGGGATCCATGAAAGCGTTCCAGAGTTATTACCTCATAAAGGGACAGTGGTCAGAATTGTAAAAATTGGCCCAGTCATGAACGTGAAAACCACCTTTGGGGGTAAAGGGGTTAATATTACCTGCTCATTTCCTCCCCTACCTGCAATGTGTTGGCATATGCAACAGAAATGGACTTATTGTTTATGTAAAGGAGGACTTACACTAGCCGGACAGCAGATGGCGATAGTGTGAAGTTATATGTTTGCTGTATTGTGGGGAGGGAAGCTCTCTTGTTGTTGTTACCTTTTACTTTCGTTTTTGACTGTATTATACCAGCAGCAGGGCTGTGTGTTTCTGAATTCTTATCTCATGTTTACCCATAAGAAGTAAATGCTGCTTACTCAAGATAACTTGCTAAGTGAAGTTCTCCTGTATACCGGTGGATTCTTATAAGATACATTCTGCTACAGGTTATGGGACCAGACACCCAGGATAGAGAAACCCAGGAGATAAATCCAGACACCGGAGAAGCAGATAATCTCTGTTAACAGAAGGAGATAAAACCCAGTGAACAGAGGCTGAAAAAAAAATCCAGATACAGAGGGAAAAAGGAATTTATGTTCCAGGAACTGGATGACTGCACACTGGGGATAATTACAGAGAATCACCACACACAGGATATACAGGAACTCAAGAAGAAAGAAGAAAGAAGAATATCTTCATAAAACAATTAAGATTATATAAAAATGATGTGCAGCACTGAGCTGAAACTCACAGAAGCTAAGCTGAACAGTGAAAATTATCAGTTATGGAAATTTAGAATTCAAAAAAATTTTGCCTAGATAAGTGGCTCTTCCAACATAACTGCCATCAACAAAGGATTGCGGAAGCATATTGCCATAAAATACTACCATTTTATTAAAGTCAATACAAAAGACACAAAAACACAGACAAGTGTAAGATAAAAGGAGATGAGTATCCAATAAGACACCACAAAGTACATATGCCCTATAAAAGTAATGTACTCAATGCTAACACCATGCACATCGTCTGTGAAGCATTGCAATCAAGATGATTAATAGATAAGGCTAGTTTCACACTTGCTTTTTTTTGCAGCGCGTTTTTCCCGCAAAAAAACGCATTGAAAAAACGCATACATAAGCATACAACTGCTGCGTTTTTTTCAAGCATTTTTATGAGCATGCATGAAAAAAACGCAGCGTTTTTATGCGTTTGTATGCGTTTTTAGCGCGTTTTTACCGCGTTTGCGTTTTTTTCCAACATTTTTAGGTGGCCCCTCACACTACCCAAACCCTGACTTTACTAACCCTAACCCTGACCCTAACCCTAACCCTAACCCTGACCCTAACCCTAACCCTGACCCTAACCCTTAACCAAATCATACTTAACCCGAACCCAAACCCTAAACCCTAACTAACCCTAACCCTAACCCTGACCCTAACCCTAACCCTAACCCTGACCCTAACCCTAACCCTGACCCTAACCCTAACCCTAACCCTGACCCTAACCCTTAACAAAACCATACTTAACCCTAATCCTGACCCTAACCCTGACCCTAACCCTTAACCAAACCATACTAAACCCTAACCCTGACCCAAAACCCAACCCTAACCCTAACCCTGACCCTAACCCTAACCCTAAACCCCCTTAACTAACCCTAACTCTAACTCAAACCCCTAAATTCCATGGTTAAAAAAAAAAAACGCATATGCAAAAAAACGCTTACATGAGCATGCCAGTGCGCACATATGCGCATCCATAGGCTATAATGGCCATTTTTAGCGCAAAACGTGCGCATATGTGCGCATGCGCTTTTTTGCAGGGCCAAAAAATGCAACATGATGCGTCTGGAAAATCCAATCGCACACCCCAAAAAAACGCAGCGCATGAAAATCGCATACATGCGCTTACAAGCGCGCAGGTATGCGCACCCATGTTAAATATAGGGGAAAAACCGCATGCGCAGGTTAGCGTTTTTTTCCAGCGCTAAAAAACGCAAATGTGAAACCAGCCTTATACAGCTAAATCACACCGATATAAAGCCCATATAGTACATTTCATGATGTTCCCACCACAAAGTGGGTGGACAGGGCTAACATAATTTGCACAGAAACTCGAGCAATGATGAGATACTGCTAATTACTGCCATATATTAATACCTAAGTGGTAGTATATCCTAGGAAAGATCTAGTATCTGGCAATTAAGCAAGACATGTCCCTATATAGCACTAGGGCAGCTCCATAGTGCGGCAGAAATTGCTCCTATAAAAAGATGACAAGTAACAACTAAGTACAAAATTGGTTATACTGTGAAAAGGATAGCTGTATGCATGTCATATTGGGATATGCAAGGTATACTGCATGCTAGCATGAGAGATGACAACCCAAAAAGGAGTAAAATAAGATAGAACATACGACCTATGGGTATAAAAGTCCCCGACGTGCATTTCGCGTAAACTTCGTCCAAGGGGGTAAGTATGCTCTATCTTATTTTACCCCTTTTTGGGTTGTCATCTCTCATGCTAGCATGCAGTATACCTTGCATATCCCAATATGACATGCATACAGCTATCCTTTTCACAGTATAACCAATTTTGTACTTAGTTGTTACTTGTCATCTTTTTATAGGAGCAATTTCTGCCCCACTATGGAGCTGCCCTAGTACTATATAGGGACATGTCTTGCTTAATTGCCAGATACTAGATCTTTCCTAGGATATACTACCTCTTAGGTATTAATATATGGCAGTAATTAGCAGTATCTCATCATTGCTCGAGTTTCTGTGCGAATTATGTTAGCCCTGTCCACCCACTTTGTGGTGGGAACATCTTGAAATGTACTATATGGGCTTTATATCGGTGTGATTTAGCTGTATTATCTATTAATCATCTTGATTATAATGCTTCACAGACGATGTGCATGGTGTTAGCTTTGAGTACATTACTTTTATAGTGCATATGTACTTTGTGGTGTCTTATTGGATACTCATCTCTTTTTATCTTACACTTGTCTGTGTTTTTGTGTCTTTTGTATTGACTTTAATAAAATGGTAGTATTTTATGGCTATATGCTTCCGCAATCCTTTTTTGATGGCAGTATGGAAATTAAAAGTAGAGATGTTATCTAAAGATGATTTATTGGAAGTAATCAATACAGATAGACCTGATGAAGATAATCAGACATGGCATAGAAAGAATAGAGAAGCTAGAGCCACCATTAGCTTATTAGTGGATGATTCTCAATTAATACACATAAGAAATGAAGAGACAGAGAAAGGAATGTGGGATGCATTGAGAAAATTACATGAAAGACCCAGTTTAAATTACAAGTTATTTCTATTAAGAAAGCTTTACAGTATGAGATTGAGCGCAAGTGATGACATGCAGAAGCACATATTCTCAATGATGGAAGTAATATCACAGCTAAGGTCTATTGGTGAAGACATTAAAGAAAGTCATGTAGCAGCAATATTATTTTGCAGTTTACCAGATTCGTATACAGACTTGATAAATGCCCTAGAGACAAAACCAGAAAAAGACATCACATTAGAATTTGTGAAGATCAGACTCATAGATGAATATCAGAGAAGAAAAGAACAAACAAATGATTCTTCCACTGAAAAGGACAGTGGGAATGCTCTTAAAGCTACAGAATTTAAAAACAAAACCCTATAATAAAGAGACAGGAGAATGTTTCAGATGTAAGAAAAAAGGTCACTTACAGAAAGACTGTACCATATGGAAAGCAGAACAAAAATTACAACATAAAGAGCATACACAGAAAGTGAAAAACACAATTTCCGATTCATGTGAGACTATTTGGAATGGCACATTTAAAGTAACAGACAAGAAATCATCACTTGGTTGGTTTCTTGATTCAGGAGCAACGAGTCATATGACAAGTGACAAGAATTTCTTCACTGATCTTGATTTAGATAAGAAAGAAGCCATTTATCTTGCAGATGGAAGCAAAATAACTGCAGAAGGTATATTACAAGGTATGCTAAACTGTTCAAACAAGTTCGGACAAGATTCAAAGATACTTGTACAAGATGTGTTGTATGATCCAAAATTGTAAGGTGGATTGTTATCTGTGAAGCGTTTAACAGCCAATGGACTCACTGTAAAATTCAAAGACAATGAGTGTGCAATTCTAGCAGGAAACAAGGTGATAACTAATGTCAAGGCAGATGAACATTTATATCATCTTGACACACCAAAGGAACAGATGAAGGTATCTACCCATGATCACAAGAACTGTATTCACATGTGGCATAGACATCTAGGACACAGACACCCTGACAGTATAAGGGAACTACAAAGAAAATAATTGACAAAAGATCTAAAAATATCAGATTGCTCAATTACCGTAAGATGTGAATGTTGTATAAAATCTAAAGCCACAAGAATATCTATTCCAAAAGAAAGTGAGATGAAAAGCAAAATACCACTTGATTTGGTGCATACTGATGTATGTGGACCCATGAAAGTGACATTAGGAGGAAATAGATACATGGTGACTTTTATAGATGACTACTCAAGATACACAGTCACATACTTAATTAAGAACAAAAGTGAAGTTTTTGATAAACTTGTAGACTACGTAACAAGGTTGAGTAACAAATTTCAAAGGAAGCCAATTGTCATCAGAAGTGATAATGGAGGTGAATTTACAGGTCACAAAATAGAAAACTACTTAAGACAAAATGGTATAGAACACCAGAAAACTGTTCCGTACACACCTGAACAAAATGGAGTAGCAGAAAGGAAAAACAGAACTCTGACAGAAATGATGAGATGTATGCTGACAGATTCCAAACTACCAGAGAAATATTGATGTGAGGCAGCAATGACAGCTACATATCTACAGAACAGACTTTTTTTCCAGAAAACTGAAGAAAACTCCATATGAACTGTGGCAAGGTATGAAACCAAGTGTCAATCATTTAAAAGTTTTGGATGTAAAGTTTTTATATTCATTCCAACAGAAAAATGTTCCAAACTTCAAAACAGATCCATGGAGGGAATATTTGTTGGATATAGTGAAAATTGCAAGGGATACAGAATCCTAGATCCCAAAACAGACAGAGTCACGGTGAGTATCAGTGTGACATTTATTGAGGATCTAAATGAAGACACTATGATTTCAATTGACACAAAAAATGAGAAAAACAGCAGTGACATAACTGAAGAGGTATCTGATGAGAAAGTAGCTGAAATTAATGAAGAACAGAATACTGAAAATGAAGAAATACAACTAAAAACAGACACAGAACCAAGATGTTCAATGAGAGAGAACAAAGGTAAACCACCAAAACATCTCTCATACAAGACAAGCACAAGTAATATTTATGAACCTACCTCTTGGGAAGACATATCTAAACTCGCTAAAGAAGAAGCTAATAAATGGATAGAAGCAACAGAAACAGAAATGAAATCCATGCATGACTCAAATACATGGACACTGACAGATTTACCAGAAGGAAAAAAAGCCATAGGATGTAAATGGATTTTTAAAGTAAAATACCAAACAGATGGCACACTTGAAAGATACCAAGACTCGTAGCTAAAGGGTATTCTCAAAAATATGGAGAAGACTATGATGAGACATTTGCTGCAGTTGTCAAACATACTACAATCAGAACTTTACTTACAGTTGCAGCAATGAAATAGATGGAACCGATACATCTGGATGTAAAGACAGCATTTTTGAATGGAGATTTAACAGAAGATATTTACATGGAACAACCTCCAGGATTCAAAGATGAAAGAAAGCCAAACAAAGTTTGCAAATTACAGAAAAGCATATATGGTTTAAAGCAAGCAGCTAAAGCGTGGAATGACAAAATCACAGAAGTGTTTACAAATGAAAATTTTCAAAGAAGCAAAGCTGATCTGTGCTTGTACACAAAAAGGCTGATGAATAGATGGATTTATGTACTCATATGTAGACGACATTTCGATTTGTTCTGAACAAGAAAGAGATAAAGAAAGCATTCTAAAAATCCTGAAGCGACATTTTGAAATCAAAAACTTTGGAAATGTGAAGTATAATTTCTTGAAGGATTATCCTACTGAAGAAATGACAGCAGACATCTTCACGAAGGCGTTGAATGCTGATAAACACCAGAGACTAATAAAAAGTTGGGTTTGACTGAATAAGTCCTTACTGTTGAGAAAGGGTGTTGGCATATGCAACAGAAATGGACTTATTGTTTATGTAAAGTAGGACTTTACACTAGCCTGACAGCAGATGACGATAGTGTGAAGTTATATGTTTGCTGTATTGTGGTATTGTGGGGAGGGAAGCTCTCTTGTTGTTACCTTTTACTTTCGCTTTTGACTGTATTATATACCAGCAGCACTGCTATGTGCTTCTGAATTCTTATCTCATGTTTACCCATAAGAAGTAAAAGCTGTTTACTCAAGATAACTTGCTCAGTGAAGTTCTCCTGTGTACCGGTGGATTCTCAAAAGATACACTCTGCTACACAACGATCACGCCAAGGAAATTCTTCTATGGAAGTTCAGTTAACATCTCCAGTCTAAGTTCCAATGTCCTTGAGACTACTGTAAAGCATTTGTTTAAATGCTGTTAGTATTAGCTTAATTTCGTTAGCTGTACCCATACCCATAATCATGTACACAAAAAGTAGGATAAAAAAAAGAATAATCAGAAAATAAAAATATATAAAAAAAAAAAGAATATGTATTACCATCTGGTTTACATTAGCAACAAATTAGCTGATACATTACCCCTGTAGTTGCAGAAAAAGTTTAGGTGACCAGTGTTGGAAGAGAAGTATAATTATTTCTTGGACGTGTCAAAAGTGCTTTTAAAGATAATAGTTCAACTCCTCTAATCACAGAGCAACAATTTTACAGCCATTGAACATAGTGGGCTTCTGATTAGTTTTAAGGATGATCTGGCACTTTTCTGTAGGGCACTGAAGTGGAAAGCACTGGATAGTTAAAAGCCTGCTAAAAAAAAGGAAAGTTTCCCTAGGATAGGAGTACAGATGTAAAGGGAATCTGTCACCTGGGGCATTTTTAAACTATTACCGTAATATGAGCATACAGGTGATAGAATTGTTCAAATAGTCATACCTGCATACCTCATGAGAAATCATCTTTTAATTCTGTAAGTTAAGGATTTCTGTGTCTGTACTGTTACACATTAACATTATGGCTGGTCCAAATAATCAGGGCAATTGTTACCACCCACCTTTCGTGTCTCCCCTTTTTCCCTCATAGATTGTAAGCTTGTGAGCAGGGCCCTCATTCCTCTTGGTATCTGTTATGATCTATGTGATTATTGTTATGCTGTAATGTCTATCATCTGTACAAATTCCCTCCGAAATGTAAAGTGCTGCGGAATATGTCAGCGCTATAGAAATAAAATTTATTATTATTATTATTATTATTATTATTATTTCTTCCAGACTCAGGGGCGTGGGGTGCCTGAAAGTAAACTCTGTCACCGGAGTCCATTTGTGTGACATCCTCCTCCCTTCAGCATCACTGGGCCGTTTAACATGTACTGGTGGCCCCAGAATCCCACATCTGAGCCCTGCAATATCATGATAATACTTACCTTGTCCGCCCTTCTATGGCCATTGGCTTCACTGAAGTACCAGTGACTAGATGGCACCTGCACAAAAGGACAATGAATGCAATGCCCATAAAAGGGTGGAAAAGGTATGCATTATCATGCTAATGCAGGTTGCAAGTGCGTAATTCCGGGACCACCAGTACACATCACAGGACCCTGTAGAAAGAGTTTAAGTAGGACATCCAAATGACATACGTATGCGATCCGTATGCATTCGATTTTAACATGAGGTTTTACATAAGAGTTATTCTCTATGTCATTTGAAGATAGTTTTCAAAGTAAAAAGTCTTCAATAGATAGATAGATAGATAGATAGATAGAAATATGTGAGTGACATATATAATTGGTGCAGTGCTTGTATAGCTTACTGCTTGGGGTCTCCCAAAATTTTGATAACCAGCAGAGGGAAAACGGACAGCTGGGAGCTGATGTTTATAGCCTTGGGGACCCCCAAAAAATGATGTGGGCCCTCCTATAATGAATAACCAGCAAATGCTAGGCAGACAGCTGCAGGCTGATATTAAAGGGCTAGTAATGGACCATGGATATTGGCCCCATCCCAGACAAAAAAAATCAGCTCTCAGCTGCCCCAGAAATGGCGCATCTATAAGATGCACCAATTCTTACACGTAGCCTCCACAGTAGTCCGCTTTCCCTCTGCTGCTTAACAGAATTTGGGGGGATCTGATGCCATTTTTTTCTTTAATTTATTGATTTATTAATTAAATGCTTGAGCATTAAACTACACACGCACTCTAATAAGTATATAAGTCACTGACATATTTGTAGCTATCTATTCTATGTGTATATACCAATTCTTTTCTAGTCTACTCTGACGGGTAACGCTGTTTATTTACTGTACTCGGCTGATGAAATGTTGGGTTTCCTGTGAGATGGGTGTGTAAAAATTGGACTGCACACGCATGGTCCGAGTGCCCTGCAATTTTTTTCTTGCACCCATTGACTTGTATTGGCGATTGAGATCCAAAATTCACATCCAGTCGCAGCATGCTGCAATTTTTTATCAGTCTGATCTCAGTCTGATCACAATCTGATCCAAGCTGATAAAAAAATTGCAGCTAAGCACTGGATCATTGAATAACATTGGTCCGAATA
Source organism: Dendrobates tinctorius (assembly GCF_039654945.1). Lineage (NCBI taxonomy): Eukaryota > Metazoa > Chordata > Amphibia > Anura > Dendrobatidae > Dendrobates > Dendrobates tinctorius. Next base: position 35,858,240 of record NW_027361728.1, read on the forward strand.
CAATCCAATTTAATTGTGAAAGAGCCCTAAGGGGTTATTCGGACACAAGCAGATATCCAGAGCCGCTCATGTTACAATCCCACACACCTGCCAAACCTTCCCATTACACTCCTCTTAGTTGCTTAACAAGAAGTGGCAAAAATACATTCAGGACTTATGTAGACAATTTAAGGGCTATTTCTGCAGCTCTCAGGTTTATAGTTCATAGTATGCGGTATTATTATTATGTGCTTACCATATTATACCACTACATTATGTGCCATGTTAAAAAGAATGCTGCAATTTCTATTCATAGAATACAAGATACAGTGCCTACAAGTAGTATTCAACCCCCTGCAGATTTAGCAGGTTTGATAAGATGCAAATAAGATGCATAAATCTTACAAACCAAAAAGTTATGTTGCTCAGTTAAATTTTAATAAATTTTAAACATACAAGTGTAGGTCAATTATTATTCAACCCCTAGGTTTAATATTTTGTGGAATAACCCTTGTTTGCAATTACAGCTAATAATCGTCTTTTATAAGACCTGATCAGGCCGGCACAGGTCTCTGGAGTTATCTTGGCCCACTCCTCCATGCAGATCTTCTCCAAGTTATCTAGGTTCTTTGGGTGTCTCATGTGGACTTTAATCTTGAGCTCCTTCCACAAGTTTTCAATTGGGTTAAGGTCAGGAGACTGACTAGGCCACTCCAACACCTTGATTTTTTGCCTCTTGAACCAGGCCTTGGTTTTCTTGGCTGTGTGCTTTGGGTCGTTGTCTTGTTGAAAGATGAAATGACGACCCATCTTAAGATCCTTGATGGAGGAGTGGAGGTTCTTGGCCAAAATCTCCAGGTAGGCCGTGCTATCCATCTTCCCATGGATGCGGACCAGATGGCCAGGCCCCTTGGCTGAGAAACAGCCCCACAGCATGATGCTGCCACCACCATGCTTGACTGTAGGGATGGTATTCTTGGGGTCGTATGCAGTGCCATCCAGTCTCCAAACGTCACGTGTGTAGTTGGCACCAAAGATCTCGATGTTGGTCTCATCAGACCAGAGAACCTTGAACCAGTCTGTCTCAGAGTCCTCCAAGTGATCATGAGCAAACTGTAGACGAGCCTTGACATGACGCTTTGAAAGTAAAGGTACCTTACGGGCTCGTCTGGAACGGAGACCATTGCGGTGGAGTATGTTACTTATGGTATTGACTGAAACCAATGTCCCCACTGCCATGAGATCTTCCTGGAGCTCCTTCCTTGTTGTCCTTGGGTTAGCCTTGACTCTTTGGACAAGCCTGGCCTCGGCACGGGAGGAAACTTTCAAAGGCTGTCCAGGCCGTGGAAGGCTAACAGTAGTTCCATAAGCCTTCCACTTCCGGATGATGCTCCCAACAGTGGAGACAGGTAGGCCCAACTCCTTGGAAAGGGTTTTGTACCCCTTGCCAGCCTTGTGACCCTCCACGATCTTGTCTCTGATGGCCTTGGAATGCTCCTTTGTCTTTCCCATGTTGACCATGTATGAGTGCTGTTCACAAGTTTGGGGAGGGTCTTAAATAGTCAGAAAAGGCTGGAAAAAGAGATAATTAACCCAAACATGTGAAGCTCATTGTTCTTTGTGCCTGAAATACTTCTTAATACTTTAGGGGAACCAAACAGAATTCTGGTGGTTTGAGGGGTTGAATAATAAATGACCCTCTGAATAAACTTTTCACAATTTAAAAAAAATTAAACAAAGAAATAACATTCTTTTTTGCTGCAGTGCATTTCACACTTCCAGGCTGATCTACAGTCCAAATGTCACAATGCCAAGTTAATTCCGAATGTGTAAACCTGCTAAATCTGCGGGGGGTTGAATACTACTTGTAGGCACTGTATGTACACTGCTCAAAAAAATAAAGGAAACACTACACACTCTTACCGAGCAGACACATGGATGGTTGTGACCTGCCTATCATTTCTACCTGTTGTTTATTCCATTGGCACAACAGCAGGATAAATTGAATCACAATCAGTGTTCATTTCACAGAAGTGTGACCGACCTGGAGTTACATTTTGTTGTTTAAGTGTTCCCTTTATTTCTTTGAGCAGCATATATATATATATATATATATATATATATATATATATACACACACACATACGGTATAGTATAGCTTTCCACAAGTCTTTTACACTGCTTTTGGGTGACCTTATGACACTCCTGGTACAAAAATTTAAGCAGTTTTTTGTTTGATGTCTTGTGACTATCCACCTTCCTCTTGATTACATTCCAAAGGTTTTCAATGGGGTTCAGGTCTGGAGATTGGGCTGGCCATGACAGGGATTTGATGTGGTGGTCCTTCATCCACACATTGACTGACCTAGCTGTGTGGCATGGCGCAATGTCCTGCTGGAAAAAACAATCCTCAGAGTAGGGGAACATTGCCTGAGCAGAAGGAATCAACTGTTTTTCCAGGATAACCTTGTATGCGGCTTGATTCACACATCCCTAGCAAAGATTAACCTGCTCAATTCCAGGATTGCTGAAACATCCCCAGATCATCACCAATCCTCCATCAAATTTTACAGTGGGTGCAAGACACTGTGGTTTGTACTCCTCTCCAGGTCTCCGTCTAACCATTAGATGACCAGGTGTTGGGCAAAGCTAAAAATTAGATTCATCAGAGAAGATTACATTACTCCAGTCCTCTATGGTCCAATCCTTATGGCCTTTGGAAAACTTCAGCCTAGCTCTCCTTTGCTTCTCATTGATGAAATACTTTTTTCTAGCTTTACATTACTTAAGCCCTGTCTCTAGGAGCCTGTTACAAACTGTTCTTGCCTTGCACTTCACCCCAGCTGCCATTTGCCATTCCTTTTGTAGGTCACTTAATGTCATCCTTCGGTTGCTGAGTGACATTTGAATAAGATGACTGTCATCCCGGTCATTGGAGAGTCATTTTCTCCCTCTGCCAGTCTGTAGCTTTGTTGTCCCCAATGTCTGCTGCTTAACCTTGTTGTAATAGATTGCCGTCTAAGAAATTTTAAGGATGGAGGCAACATGACGTTCACTGTATCCCTCTGCTAGTAAAGCCAGAATTGAGCCCTTCTTTTCCTCACTCAAGACTTTTATTTTCAACTCCTTTGGCATGATTAAAAGTCATTTTTTCATTCCTCTAACTTTTGGGATATTACTAGCACTTGTTTTGCCATCCAGCTTGTCCTATCGCAAGAGGATTGTGAACACCACAGCAAGGTTATTGTTTATGCTTTCCTTCGTCAAATAAGATTTGGTTCAGGTGATCACCTAATCAGAAGCACATTGAGTAGAATAAGGTGTACTCTGGTTGGAATTAGACTGACACTGGAATGGAATGGCTGTCAGACATGTAGAGAAGCTGATTTTTATAAAACTGTGCAGTGGTCTCTTAATTTTTGCCAGAGCTGTATATACAGTGGGGCAAAAAAGTATTTAGTCAGTCAGCAATAGTGCAAGTTCCACCACTTAAAAAGATGAGAGGCGTCTGTAATTTACATCATAGGTAGACGTCAACTATGGGAGACAAACTGAGAAAAAAAAATCCAGAAAATCACATTGTCTGTTTTTTTTTCATTTTATTTGCATATTATGGTGGAAAATAAGTATTTGGTCAGAAACAAGCAATCAAGATTTCTGGCTCTCACAGACCTGTAACTTCTTCTTTAAGAGTCTCCTCTTTCCTCCACTCATTACCTGTAGTAATGGCACCTGTTTAAACTTGTTATCAGTATAAAAAGACACCTGTGCACACCCTCAAACAGTCTGACTCCAAACTCCACTATGGTGAAGACCAAAGAGCTGTCAAAGGACACCAGAAACAAAATTGTAGCCCTGCACCAGGCTGGGAAGACTGAATCTGCAATAGCTAACCAGCTTGGAGTGAAGAAATCAACTGTGGGAGCAATAATTAGAAAATGGAAGACATACAAGACCACTGATAATCTCCCTCGATCTGATGCTCCACGCAAAATCCCACCCCGTGGGGTCAGAATGATCACAAGAACGGTGAGCAAAAATCCCAGAACCACGCGGGGGGACCTAGTGAATGAACTGCAGAGAGCTGGGACCAATGTAACAAGACCTACCATAAGTAACACACTACGCCACCATGGACTCAGATCTTGCAGTGCCAGACGTGTCCCACTGCTTAAGCCTGTACATGTCCGGGCCCGTCTGAAGTTTGCTAGAGAGCATTTGGATGATCCAGAGGAGTTTTGGGAGAATGTCCTATGGTCTGATGAAACCAAACTGGAACTGTTTGGTAGAAACACAACTTGTCGTGTTTGGAGGAAAAAGAATACTGAGTTGCATCCATCAAACACCATACCTACTGTAAAGCATGGTGGTGGAAACATCATGCTTTGGGGCTGTTTCTCTGCAAAGGGGCCAGGACGACTGATTCGGGTACATGAAAGAATGAATGGGGCCATGTATCGTGAGATTTTGAGTGCAAACCTCCTTCCATCAGCAAGGGCATTGATGATGAAACGTGGCTGGGTCTTTCAACATGACAATGATCCAAAGCACACCGCCAGGGCAATGAAGGAGTGGCTTCGTAAGAAACATTTCAAGGTCCTGGAGTGGCCTAGCCAGTCTCCAGATCTCAACCATATAGAAAACCTTTGGAGGGAGTTGAAAGTCCGTGTTGCCAAGCGAAAAGCCAAAAACATCACTGCTCTAGAGGAGATCTGCATGGAGGAATGGGCCAACATACCAACAACAGTGTGTGGCAACCTTGTGAAGACTTACAGAAAACGTTTGACCTCTGTCATTGCCAACAAAGGATATATCACAAAGTATTGAGATGAAATTTTGTTTCTGACCAAATAGTTATTTTCCACCATAATATGCAAATAAAATGAAAAAAAAAAAACAGACAATGTGATTTTCTGGATTTTTTTTTCTCAGTTTGTCTCCCATAGCTGAGGTCTACCTATGATGTAAATTACAGACGCCTCTCATCTTTTTAAGTGGTGGAACTTGCACTATTGATGACTGACTAAATACTTTTTTGCCCCACTGTATATGTCCCCAGAATGTGTGTCCCCTTTCCCATTCCTGTCTCAAAAGTAGCGTTTTCTGTCACTATAGAGCCCACTTAACGTAAAAATATTCTGATTTTGATTAGTTAAATAAAATGGACCATTTTTAAATCAATCGGTCAATTGATCCCTATGAGTCTGATTCCAAAGAAATCCCACTGGTAGCTGAGGTTTCCTCTGCAGCGGCCACTACAAGGCATACAATTTGTGGTATAAAGATTACCACTAGTGATGAGCGAGTATACTCGTTGCTCGGGTTTTCCCGAGCATGCTCGGGTGTCCTCCGAGTATGCTGGCATGCTCGGAGGTTTAGTTTGTGTTGATGCAGCTGCATGATTTGTGGCTGCTGGACAGGCTGAATTCATGTGAAGAATGCCTGTTTGTTAGGGAATCCCCACATGTATTCAGGCTGACTAGCAGCCGTAAATCATGCAGCTACTTCAACAAAAACTAAATCTCTGAGCAAGCCAAAATTCTCAGAGGACACCTGAGCATGCTCGGAAAAACCCGAGTAATGAGTATACTTGCTAATCACTAATTACTACTACTGGTATAAAAAAGATTACTACATAAACCACTAGTTTATACAAACTACAAAACACTAACACACAGATAGGCCCGGTTCACCAAAGCAAAACTTTAAAAGGGGTTTTGAATTTTTGATTCATTTATAATAAACGTAATAAACTTCATCTAATATATAAAGCTCAAAGTGTGTATGTGTGTGTGTGTGTATGTTTGTTTGTATGTCCGGGATAGGCATCCACACCGTCGCAGCTACAGCCACAAAATTTGGCACAGTCACACGTCTGGACCCCGAGAGCGTCCTAAGCTATGTTGTGAGGCGAAATTTTAACCCCGCGCATTCCAATTCACCAAACAATTTTGCCCCTATCTACATACAGGGGGCAAAAGTGTGTGCGCGTCAAGCCCCGCCCCTCATTGTGATGTCACAATGCTCCTATTTGCATACTGGGGAAGCAGTGTGTGCGCGCCAAACCCCGCCCCTCATTATGATGTCACAATGGTTGCCATGGCGACGCTGATATCATCAAAGGTTGCAAGCCCCGCCGCCGCTCATTATGATGTCATAATGGTTGACTATGAGATGGAGGATGTGTGATGAGTATATGGGCACCGGACTATGGGATGGAGGATATGTATGATGGGTATATGGGAACGGCACTATGGGATGGAGGATATGTATATGGGCATGGGACTATGGGATGGAGGATATCTATGATGGGTATATGGGAACGGGACTATGGGATGGAGGATGTGTGATGGGTATATGGGCACTGGACTATGGGATGGAGGATATGTATGACGGGTATATGGGCACAGGACTATGGGATGGCGGATATGTATATGGGTACGGGACTATGGGATGGAAGATGTGTGATGGGTATATGGGCACTGGACTATGGAAGAGGATATGTTTGACGGGTATATGGGCACGGGACTATGGGATGGTGGATATGTATATGGGCACGGGATTATGGGATGGAGGATGTGTGATGGGTATACGGGCACTGAACTATAGGATGGAGGATATGTATGACGGGTATATGGGCACGGGACTATGAGATGGGGGATATGTATGATGGGTATATGGGCACTCGACTATGGGATGGAGGATATGTATGATGGGTATATGGGCACGGGACTATGAGATGAAGGATGTGTGATGGGTATATGGGCACTCGACTATGGGATGGCGAATATGTATGATGGGTATATGGGCATGGGACTATGGGATGGAGAATATGTATGATGGGTATATGGGCATGGGACTATGGGATGGAGGATGTGTGATGGGTATATGGGCACTCGACTTTGGGATGGAGGATATGTATGATGGGTATATGGGCACGGGCCTATGGGATCGTGGATATGTATGATGGGTATATGGGCACGGGACTATGGGATGGAGGACAATTATAATTTTCTATAACTAACCACAGTTAGTTACTATGCCCGGGCAGCGCCGGGCTCTTCAGCTAGTTTATAATAAACTTAAACACATATATTTGGGGTTAAACAAAATTCTGCTACGATTTACACTGCGTTTGGGCATAAACTACAAGTGGAAGAGAGTGCCTGATGCCTAACCACTTGTTCAGATAGAGGATTAGTACAGAGAGGGAAGGGTTCTTAAAAAAGCCTCACCTACATGATGAGGCATCTTAATTCAAAGCAAAGCATGAGCTTCGGTGAAGTACATACCTGATAAAACAGGAGAGATCTGAGGCTCCTCCTGCTCCCTCTTCAGCTGCGGTCTTGGCCTCTTCCTCCCTCTCCCGAGCAAAAGGGCTAGCTGGCTCCCTGCAAAGAATCTGACAGCAGCACCAGCAATGTCACCGAATATTTCCACACCGTCCCATGAAGTGTTTAGCTGTCCATTCCCCAAACACTGGAGAGAATGACAGCATTTCAAAAATTCCTGGCCTTTGAAATGCTGCCATTCTGACCAATGGAGCTGGACAGTTTAAAAAAAAACTGATGGCTGTGGCTGTCCCACAGAACATGCTTCCCAGCCACCACTACTTTTCAAGGCGGGCTATCTCTGCCCTGCACAAACATGTTGTGGACAAAATCAGGTGTTCACTGCACAACGCGATCAGTGGCAAGGTTCACATTGTGAGGAACTGAAATACTTTCCCAGCACAGATGACTAGTTACCTCAATTTATGTTGTATTTACATGCAATGACCTTATCTGGTGGGGGAATATGTGCCTTTATTTCTCTCGGCAGGGGGGCCACTTGGGTTCACACCACTCCAGACTGGCCGGAGACTTCACTGGCTGTGAATTCAATTTTCATTGGTTAGAGGGTTGGGAGTAGAGTTGAGATACTTGATGGGGGAGTTCAGTTGTGTCTGGGGATCTGAAGCGAAAGGAGCAGAGTTAAGGCTGCTCCTGGAACCCATGAATGGACTATCGAACTTGGAACTAAGTTTTCTCGGGCTTCGGTCGTGAGATCTATATTCCCCTAGGAATTAACCCATGGACTATTTTTACTGACTTGTTGCTGATCCCGTGGACTGGGGGCATTACATTGGGGTCATCTATCTGGACTTACTGAAATGCTTGTATGGATACAAATAAAACTTGTTGCATCGTTAACCTGCCTAGGTGATTACTAACACCCACCACTCTAGATCTTCACACACATAATCACCAGTAAGCACATGCAGGGGCGTTACATTTCCCTATTGCCCACTGGGTAAACATAATGGCAGCTGGGCCTTAGGTGGATGAAGTTGTGGCACATAACATACCACCACCGAGGATTGCTGGACGTTTCTCTGTCCATGTGGAGCACCCGCCAGGACCAGGGGTTACTCGGTACCAGGCTCAGTCAGTTCGTAAAGGGATGTGTCACGGCAGCAGTGACCCGGTCCGTGGCCCTGGGCGTCCAATAAAAATGATGAAAAGGGGTATAAAGTTTATAAAAGATTTGTGACGCCACCTGTGGTTTTCGGCAAATAAGGTGTTAGCCGACGCTGCAGATTCAGTCCGCTGGGGCCGTTGTTGATGCAGCAGAGTTGGTTCAGCTCTCCACAGGCAGAGCTGGGTCCCAGGGCAGTTGTTGTGATATGATTTAAGATGGTGGTAGTGCAGTGCAGAGTGGATGACACAGTAAATGAATCTGAGGACACAGCAGGGTGCAGTCTTTACACTTTTAGATATAAATAATGAACTGGGTGCACTACAATGAGAATTCTAGCAATATCCACTAAAGTAAGGTGCTACTATATGCATGGAAAAGTGTTTACACTTTTAATCACAGTTCTGTTGTTACAGTCCCAAGCCGGGGTGCTGCGTCCTCCAGGTTTGTGGTCAGGACAGCTCTCAGGTAGCTTGGGTTGTACGTTGCCAGGGCTCCCTTTGATGTTCCTTTCCTGGCCATCTCACTAAATGGGCTAACACCTCTCCTGCCCTGCGTCTTCACACACAGTGTCCAAAGCCAGCAGACTCGGATCTTGTTGGGCGACATTGGTCAGACCCCTGGATCCAATATGTCTGCCTTTTCGGCGAATGAGTGTGGGGTCGGCTGCAGCACTAAAAGATACTGCCACCTCCGGTTTTCTAGCTGAGTCCTTAGTTTCTCCACTAGTTTTGGGGCCAGTCCCCTAACTGCGACCGGGTCCCTCCACCTACCACGCTGACAGACGCGGGCCCCACGGATGTATTGCTCACTATCTGTGCCTCCAAGACCTCTTCTTCCTGTCCTCCTGGAGTTTTCCTATATTCACTCCGCCTCTCTCACTCTCTTTAGTCTGGAGACAAGCTGCACTCAGCTTCAATCTCCACAAGATACTCCTTCTCTCTCCCTCCTCACTGATTTCTGTCCTCTTACACCATTCTCTGACTCACTCTTTCCAGAACAATCTCTCTACCTCAGCACTAACTCCTCCCACCAGCTGTCACTCCCTTAAGCTCTGCCCCTTCTCTACTTTCTCCACCCACACCCTCTAATTTACTCCCCCTGGCCAGATGGGGACTATTGTTGGGTGCTGGTGTGCTAGTTCTGGCAGTGCCCCTTCCTTACCTGAGAGCTGAGTATCACACCTCTGGATGAAGTGCAGTACCCTGTGGCAACCGAGACCACAGGGGCACCACACGTTTCCTCCTACTACTACTCTGCTTCCTCCACCACCTCCTCATCCACTCACTGTAACACCTGCACCACCAACTTCAGCACAGCCAGTGGGAAACGACTTTTTGTGAAATTCATCTGTTTGGGGGAAAGATCCAACATCACACAGGAGCTGTGGATGGGGATTAAACAACAAAATGTACAGTCATTGATTGCACTGAACTTCAACGGGTGAAATCTCGTAGCATTTTTGGGTCTAGCTGGTTTTCCACAAATATCTTCCCTGGTGCATGTGCTGAATTTGGTGATGCAGAGCTTCCTCAAAAATTACCCCGATGTGTCAGAGCTGCTGCAGAACATGTGGGCCATCTGTGCACACTTTCAGTGTTCTCATCTTGCTGCTGCTCACCGGGCAGAAGGCAATACTGGAGTTTCAGCTGCAGCACACACTGGTGAGTTGCTCTCTGGAGCAACACTACTTCATGACCATCGAGTGGGCTTACATGCGGGACGTGTGTACCGAGTTGCAGTGCTTCGAGCACTCTCCCAAGATGGATAGCGCTGATGACGCCATCATCAGCATTGCTATCCTACTTCTATGCCTCCTTAAAAAATGCTTCAGGCGATGATGGATGAGGTGGTGGCAGAGGAGTAAGAGGAGGAGGAACAGGGACCACACCTGGCTTGGAGGGTGGACTCCTGTACCAACAGCGGCCAGGGGCACAACTTTCCAGCCAGGAGACACTTTTTAGGGAGAAATTGTGTTCACAGCAGGATGGCACTCAAAGCTTCTCATGGACATCACAGGAGAGTTGGCTGGGGGATACAGAGGAACCAGACGATACACCTCATATCGAAGACAGTTTGTCAGCTGCGTCTGGGCAGCCAGGCACACATGATATAAGAACATGCTGCTGTGCCAGCGCAACAACTGCTGAGTTGTGCAGATTGTTACCAGTGCTGATTACTGGGTGGACATCCAGCTGGATCATCGCTACAAGGGCAACTTACCATCCTTACTTCCATCACTGAAGTGAAATCGGAAAATGCGGGAATACAAGCATATGATGGTAGGAGCACTACTGATGCCATTCCCATCCGACAGCGAGGGCTCAGTGGAAGAACAAGGCAGAGGAGGAGGAAGTCGCCAATGTAGTTGAGAAAAATGAGGATGAATGAACTCATGCAGATCAACATCCAACACTGCGGAGACACCATCACATGTTTCTCAACGCAGTGATTCTAGGGCAATGCCCCCACCCTTATGGGAAATATGTAAATAGATGCAAAACACAAGCCGCGGAGACACCATCACATGTTTTTCAACGCAAGCAATGACTAGCCAGGTCTTTCCCCAGGAGGGAACAACCACTGGAAGGGCAGTCTCCAATGAAGGAAACCACCTATGCCAAAACATGGTATCCATCCACAGACAGCTGTTTCGGGGTATTGCCCCTCATCAGTGTGGAGTAGGAAACTGGCCAGTAGGAGCAATGTCTAGTGGAAGACTGTGAAAAATGATGAATGAACTCATGGAGATCAACATCCAACACTGCGTAGACACCATCACATGTTTCTCAACGCAGTGATTCTAGGGTAATGCCCCCACCCTTATGGGAAATATGTAAATAGATGCAAAACACAAGCCGCGGAGACACCATCACATGTTTCTCAACGCAAGCAATGACTAGCCAGGTCTTTCCCCAGGAGGGAACAACCACTGGAAGGGCAGTCTCCAATGAAGGAAACCACCTATGCCAAAACATGGTATCCATCCACAGACAGCTGTTTTGGGGTATTGTCCCTCATCAGTGTGGAGTAGGAAACTGGCCAGTAGGAGCAATGCCTAGTGGAAGACTGTGAAAAATGAGGATGAATGAACTCATGGAGATCAACATCCAACACTGCGTAGACACCATCACATGTTTCTCAACGCAGTGATTCTAGGGCAATGCCCCCACCCTTATGGGAAATATGCAAATATATGCAAAACACAAGCCGCGGAGACACCATCACATGTTTCTCAACGCAAGCAATGACTAGCCAGGTCTTTCCCCAGGAGGGAACAACCACGGGAAGGGCAGTCGCCAATGAAGGAAACCACCTATGCCAAGACATGGTATCCATCCACAGACAGCTGTTTCGGGGTATTGCCCCTCATCAGTGTGGAGTAGGAGACTGGCCAGTAGGAGCAATGCCTAGTAGAAGACTATGAAAAATGAGGATGAATGAACTCATGGAGATCAACATCCAACACTGCGGAGACACCATCACGTTTCTCAACGCAGTGATTCTAGGGCAATGCCCCCACCCTTATGAGAAATATGTAAATATATGCAAAACACAAGCCGCGGAGACACCATCACATGTTTCTCAACGCAAGCAATGACTAGCCAGGTCTTTCCCCGGGAGGGAACAACCACGGGAAGGGCAGTCTCCAATGAAGGAAACCACCTATGCCAAAACATGGTATCCATCCACAGACAGCTGTTTCGGGGTATTGCCCCTCTTCAGTGTGGAGTAGGAAACTGGCCAGTAGGAGCAATGCCTAGTAGAAGACTGTGAAAAATGAGGATGAATGAACTCAGTGGAAGAACAAGGCAGAGGAGGAGGAAGTCGCCAATGTAGTTGAGAAAAATGAGGATGAATGAACTCATGGAGATCAACATCCAACACCGCGGAGACACCATCACGTTTCTTAACGCAGTGATTCTAGGGCAATGCCCCCACCCTTATAGGAAATATGATGTCTCTTATACTTCCCTCTGACTGTATTCCAGTTCCTAATGTTTACAGACGTGTTTTTATGATTATTGCCTGCGGTACTGCTACATGTATAACAATGCATTATCGCTCATTACTTATGGTATTGCCACTTGAATGTGTTACCATTGTATAGATAACTGTATATATTCCCTCATGTTCTTGTAAGGTAATACTGCATGTATATTATGTGTCATTTGTGTATGTACAGTTAGGGAAAGTTAGTGCATCCTTTATTGGGACATTAGAGGAGGGCACTCTTAGTATATAGTTTCCCCATAGCCTGGGTAGTTGTAATTATGTTGCGGGCCACTAGGTGGGAGTATACTAGTGTGGCCTGATAGTAGGTTTTTAGAGGGTTAATTGTAGGAGGGGCTGCCGAGAGTAAGGTTAGTGAGGAAGGGTGGTTTAGTCAGACGGGGCCAGGGTGCCCAAGAGTCCATACAGTTGTGGCCAAAAGTATTGACACCCCTGCAATTCTGTCAGATAATACTTCACCGCTGGTGTGTGACCTGCCACACCAGCGGTGGATGCCGTGTTCACACAGGTCCTGCTGCCACCCACCAATGACAGACATTTGAAACTACAGCCAGCTGCTGTTCTTACAGCATGAAATTGGGGTTTTCTATGAGTCACAGGATTTAACAATCCCACAAGTAATCCCCTTTGGGACAATTCCCTTCAGGCATAGCCATAGGATGTTTATGCCAACTTCTGGTTGGTGCAACCTTTGGAGCTTTTCAAAGTCACAGATCTAATAATCCTGTATATGATCTTGTTTGGAATATTTCTCTACTACCCGTTCTCTGGTTTATATACCAGTTCTTACATGGTGGATGGTATCACCTCCAATAGCACCTAATTTACTATTGGTCATACAATATAATGTCCAGAAAATTACAGAGATAGGAGCAGTCTTGTTTACTGATGAAGGCTAGTTGATACAGCCGAAACGTCTATATTTGTGACTGCAAATAAAAATTCTTCATCTTTGCAACGAGTTGAGTGCCAAACATTTTTTGATTATTGGATAGTACGGGTTGACACTGTTGTACCTTTGGACTGCAGGGCAGCTTGAACTTGTTTGGATGTTAGTTGAGGTTCTTTATCCAACATCCGCACAATCTTGCGTTGAAATCTCTTGTCAATTTTTATTTTCCGTCCACATCTAGGGAGGTTAGCCACAGTGCCATGGGCTTTAAACTTCTTGATGACACTGCACACGGTAGACACAGGAACTTTCAGGTCTTTGGAGATGGACTTGTAGCCTTGAGATTGCTCATGCTTCCTCACAATTTGGTTTCTCAAGTCCTGAGACAGTTATTTGGTCTTCTTTCTTTTCTCCATGCTCAATGTGGTACACACAAGGACACAGGACAGAGGTTGAGTCAACTTTAATCCATGTCAACTGGCTGCAAGTGTGATTTAGCTATTGCCAACACCTGTTAGGTGCCATAGGTAAGTTACAGGTGCTGTTAATTACACAAATTAGAGAAGCATTACATGATTTTTCGAACAGTGCCAATACTTTTGTCCACCCTCTTTTTTATGTTTGGTGTGGAATTATATCCAATTTGGCTTTAGGACAATTCTTTTTGTGTTTTTTCATTTAAGACAAATTAAATGAAGATAATACCAAAGAATTTGTGTTTGCAATCATTTTCAGGAAGAAACTGAGTATTATCTGACAGAATTGCAGGGGTGTCAATACTTTTGGACTGCAGTTCGACTCTGTGCTCCCTATCGTTCCTAGACTGGTCCTTTCCCCCGTGCCTGGATCTGAGCTAGCCCTAACTACAGAGCAGAGCAGTAAGACACTAGTCTTACTACTAAAGTAAGTAAATAAAGCGGAGACAAACAAGAAGAAATCAAACAACTGGAAATAAACATTTTCTCCAGAGTGGTCAACACTAATTCAGCATTGTGAATACAAAAACCAAAGATGATTACCAGGTTTTGTCTTCTCGTCTCTGCATTCACTGACAGCCTAGCTCTTGGGCAACTGGATTAGTCTCGCACCATAAATGTGGGATGCACGTAATTAGCATCATTCTATTATGGAAAATCTGGACATTTATATGGCTGTTTTGAGGTATGTCTCCGAACCGCTATTAACAAAGTAGCAACTCGGGCAAGTTAGCTACGCCATAAACATTTATTGAAGATTGGAAAAAAATTGATCCAGAAAATTATAAAAGATTAAAAAAAAAAGATTGGTTCTCTTATTTTAATGAGTAAAAATGTTTAAGTTTAATGACAAAAACACTGTTTCAAAAGTGTAACTGATATATAACTGATATATAATTTAATGAACTGTCTCAGAAATGTCAGAGCATGAAAATGTTAAGGGCAATAAAACGTTAGAATGTGTCAAAGTCCTGTTTTCTAGGTAAAATGATAATGATATGGTAATAGGTTTGTACAATAAATTTCAGCAGCTTAGAATGAACACAAAGAACCACGCAATAAAAGTATTAAAGCATTAAGCAGGTTATATATGCCTACAATTTGCACAACCATTTTTATTTCTTTTTGCAAGAGCAATTATTACTTAAAATCATTCATTATTAAATGGGACTATTGTAATAAAATAAAAAAGTGTTGTAGTTCCCTCCACAGCAGGAGGTCAGTAGCATGGCTGTGTAGAAGAAATCAGAGTTGCATCACTTAAAGGGAACCTGACAGCAGGTTTACCCCATATAAAGTATGGCCAGCACCTGTACGCTCTTATATACTAGAATGATGTATAAAAGTCCACAATCCGCTCTGCAAATTACAAAAAAGACCTTTTATTATGCTCACTAAGTTGAGGTCTAGTCCGATGTTCGCCTCTATTCCTCAATTGCTGTCCCTTTTCCCTTCATCCTATGTCATCTACACAGTCTCCTCCATCAGTGTTAGACCCTTTTATCATATGACCGAGGTCAGTTATCTCAGTGACATGACCACTAAAACTAGGACTTGTCCAGCTGCCATCTTACAGCAGAGACAATGCAGAAAATGGAGAAATTAATTTGAAATTTAAGTATTGTTCTGGAAAATGGTACCAATAAAAACATTGCACAAAAACAAGCTCTAACATGACTCTGTCAGAAGAAATTTTTTAATGTGTGATAGCAGCCAAACAATAAAAAAAACTATGAATCTGGTATC
Source organism: Dendrobates tinctorius (assembly GCF_039654945.1). Lineage (NCBI taxonomy): Eukaryota > Metazoa > Chordata > Amphibia > Anura > Dendrobatidae > Dendrobates > Dendrobates tinctorius. The sequence continues at coordinate 35,873,804 of NW_027361728.1, forward strand.
GCTGCAGACCCGAAGAGTAAAGTCATCTACTCGTAGTAAGGCTCGGCTCACATTTATCCTGCACTCTGCGTTGAGCACTTACACCAGGGTTTCAATGTAAAACTCTGAAATACATGATTCAGACAGAAACCCCGGTAGAAGATTCCCTATAATGAGGCAGATGGAGGCATTGTGGATGCTGTCTGACCTGTGATCCAGCGGTGAGAATCTTTTTAAGCATGCATAAATGCGCGCTACACCACAGTTTTATAAGCTGGATACCACCAAACAGAAGCCACAAAGCATCCGGAGTAACTCTGCTCCCTCATTAGTGAAGGGATCCCTTGGGGGTTTCATCTGAATCAAGTATTTTGTAGATTTAGATGCAAACACTGATGTAAGTGTTCAGTGTAGAGTGCAGGATAAATGTGATCAGATTAAAAAATATTCTGTACCAAAATGACACTAGCAAAGGCTTCTACTCAACCCACAAAAAAAAAGTCCCCACTCAGGGCCATCATGTGTTAACAGAAATATAGGAGGTGTCCACATTACTGATAGCAGAAAGGATCTAGAAAAAAAAGATATGGCACCTGCCAAAAGAAATTCAGTGAAATCTGCGCTCACAAATTCAAATGGCCCCTCTTCATGAGCCCCACAATGTACCTAAACTGCAGCTAGCATCCACATGTTTAGCATTCCTACAGCAACGAGAACCCACTTAATTTATGGGGTATGTGTCTCTATACGCACGAGCTTGGCGTAATGTACGGAAACTTCAATAAATGGGCACTGCAATGTATGGGCACTACAATGGCATAGTTGCATTTTCACTCTGCAATGTCCATTGTGGTCCGTTCCCTGAAACACCATGGACTCAAAATCATCACTACACCTGTGGATGAATTTGCAGAGGGGTGTAATTCCCAAATTGGTGTCAATTGGAGGTTTCTGCACTTCTGGCAAAAATTGTTCTCTGAGAGTCAAATAGCATTATTTCCCTCCCAAGTCTTGCCGTGTGGCTAAACAATATGGTACAGCGACAAAATGAGTATTGTCAGGTTCACGATTAATTGTGTTACAAATTATGCAGTCATTTTAACCTATTTTCTCTAGTGAAATGTAAAACTGAGGCTAAAACAATATTATAGTGGTAAAAGTGTAATTAGTTCTGCTTCACCGCTGAATAGTATAACATTTTGTGAAACACATGTGGTGTCAATATGCTTACTGCATCGCTAGATGATTTCATTACGATGAGTAATTTGCAAAATGGAGACACCCATGGGGTGTCCTGCTGTCCTGTCCTGACACCTTAGAGGCTCTGCCAATGTGACATGGCATCCACAAATCTTTTCAGGCAAATCAGCACTCTAATACGGCACTCCTTCCCTTCTGAGCTTTGCACTGTGCCGAAAAAGTAGTTTTTGACCACATACAAGGAATTGCCGTACTCAGGAACTATTGTGTATCATATTTTGTTATTCATTTTAACTAATAGCCCTTTTGAAAATGAAAAACTTGGAGCTAAACAGCATTTTAGTGGAAAAAATGTTTTCCAAAATTTCACCGCTCAGTGCTAAACAATTCTGCGAAATACCTGTGAGTTTAAAATACTCAATACAGCCCTAGAGGAATTCTTCAAGAGGCATAGTTTACAAATTGGGGTCACTTGTGGGGATTTCTGCTGTTTTGGAACCTTGTTGGCACCTCAAATGCAACAAGGCATCCACAATCTATTCCAGACAATTTTGCACTCCAAAAATCAAATTGCGCTCCTTCCCTTCCAAGCCCTCCCATGTGCCCAAACAAGAGCTTCTTAACATGTATGGGGTCTCTTCTGTACAGAGGAGAAATTTCATTACAAATTGTGTGGTCCATTTTCTACTGTTACTCTTGTGAAAATGAAAAACTTGGGGCCAAAACTAAATTTTTTGGGAAAAAAAACTATTTTTAATTTTCACGGTCCAATGTTTTAAAATTCTGTGATGCCACTGTGAGTTCAAAGTCCTCACCACACTGCCGTATAAATTCCATGAGGGTTGTTGTTCCCATAATGGGGTCATTTATGGGGGGTTTCCACTGTCTAGACACATTAGGGGCTTTGCAAACACAACATGGCATCAGCTATCTATTCCAGAAAATTTTGCACTCCAAAAGTCAAAAAGAGTTCCTTCCCTTCTGAACCTTGCCAATGGCCCAACCAATATTTTTCAACCACATTTGGGGTATTGATGTACTCAGGAGACATTGCACAGCAAATTTCTCCTTTTACCCGTGTGAAAATGAAAAAATTGGGACCAACTCAACATTGTATTTTCCATTTTCATGGCTCAATGTTATAAAATTCTGTGAAGCACCTTTGTGCTCAAGGTGCTCACCACACCTCTAGATAAACTCCTTGAGGGGTGTAGTCTACAAAGTGGGGTCTCTTGTGGGGGTTTCCACTGTTTAGGCACATGAGTGGCTCTGCAAACAGACATGGCGTCTGTCTGCTATCTATTTCAGCCAATTTTGCACTCGAAGTCAAATGGTGCTCCTTCCCTTTCAAATCCTGTTGTGCGCTCAAACAGTAGTTTTCCACCACATATGTGGTATCAGGAGAGGTTGGACAGCAAATTGAAGGGTCCATTTTTTTCTGTTACCTTTATAAAAATGAAAAATTTGGGACTAAAGCAACATTTTTGTGGGAAAAAAATAAAAACAAATTCATTTTTTCTTCCTCATTGTTTTAATTCCTATGATGCACCTGAAGAGTTAATATACTTATTGAATGTGGTTTTGAGCAACTTGAGATGTGCAGCTCTTAAAATAGTGGCATTTTGGGGTATTTTCTGTCATGTAGCCCCCTCAACATGGCACATTTGAAAAGACTTTGAGGGTCTATATGACAGAAAATACCCAAAACTGACACTGTTTAAAAACAGCATTCCCTCAAGGTGCTTAAAACCACATTCAAGAAGTATATTAATCCTTTAGGTGCATCATATAAAATAAAACAATGTGGAAGGAAAAATATGTTCGCTCGTGCGTCAGAATTGGGGCAGATTATGCAAATGACACTGCTCAAACTCAGTCAGAGTGTGAGCCGAATGTCAGTGCTCTGTGCTCCGATCCTCTCACATGAGAGAATCGTAGCAAAGGTGCAGAGGAGACGGAGAAAGTAATTTCTCCACCTCCTCCATTGCCGGCGTCTGCGGTAATCACACTGCACTCGAATGACACCAGTCCGACGCTCGGATACACCAGCAGTATGCTGCAATTGTTTTATCAAGACGAGTCAGCATGAAAAAATCATTGCAGATATGAGCTGGCCCATAGAATAACACAAGTCCGAGTGCTATGAGATGTTTTATCGCACAGCAATCGGCCGTGTTATACACTAGTGTGAGTGAGCCCTAAAGCTGAGAGGAAACAAGGGAACACCAAGCATGGTGTCTTATCCAATTCCACAACTGTTTTTTGTATTTTTTTTTTACCATGTTCACCAAATGCTAAAACTGACTTCCCATTATGATTCCCCAGGTCATTACGAGATAGTAGATACCAAACATGTATAGGTTGTTTTTTATTTAAATGGTGAAAAAAAATCCAAAGTTTGTTAATAAAAACCCCATAGCTTCTCCATTTTTCATGATCTGGGCTGGGTGAGGGCTTATTTTTTGTGTGCCAAGCTAACATTTTTATTGATACAATTTTAGTGTGGATATGATCTTTTTATCGCCCGTTATTGCCTTTTAATTCAATGTTGCGGTGATCAAAAAACGCAATTCTGGCGTTTTGACTTTTTTTTCGCTACGCCGTTTACAGATCTGATTAATGCTTTTTTATACCTTGATAGATCGGGCGATTCTGAACGCGATGATACCAAATATGTGTATTTTTAATTATTTCATTTTGATTGGGGCAAATGGTGGGTGATTTGAAATTTTATATTTGTTTTATATTTTTAACCCCTTCACTCCCGGAGCTTTTTTCGATTTTTCATTTTCGTTTTTCGCTCCCCTTCTTTCCAGAGCCATAACTATTTTTTCGTCAATATCGCCATGTGAGGACTTATGTTTTGCGGGACAAGTTGTACTTTTAAATGACACCATTGGTTTTACCATGTCGTGTACTTGAAAACGGGAAAATAAATTCCAAGTGCGGTGAAATTGCAAAAAAAGTGCAATCCCACACTTGTTTTTTGCTTGGCTTTTTTGCTAGGTTCATTAGATGCTAAATGTAACCTACCATTCTCCAGGCCATTACGAGTTCATAGACACCAAACATGTCTATATTCTCTTTTATCTAAGTGGTGAAAAAAAATTTCAAAGTTTGCTAAAAAAAATAAAAAAATTGCGCAATTTTCTGAGACCCGTAGCGTCTCCATTTTTCATGATCTGGGGTCGGGTAAGGGCTTATTTGTTGCGTGCCGGGATGATGTTTTTAATTTTGCGGCGACCAAGAAAACCTAATTCTGGTGTTTTTAATTTTTTTCTCGCTACGCCGTTTAGCGATCAGGTTACTGCTTTTTTATTGATAGATCGGGTGATTCTGAATGCGGCGATACCTAATATGTGTATGTGGGACTTTTTTTTTTTTTTTACTTTTAAACATTTTTTTACTTTTGGCATGCTTCAATAGCCTCCATAGGAGGCTAAAAGCATGCACAACCCGATCGGCTCTGCTACATATGGGCGATGAGCAGATCGCCCATATGTAGCAGATTTATTATGTGCTTTGAGCGCCGACCACCAGGCGGCAATCAAAGCCATCTGCCTGGAACAACCATAGAGGTCTCTGAGACCCGTGGTTGTCCAGGCAACGCGTCGCCGACCCCCAATCACGTGACGGAGGTCGGCGACGAGGTCACTTCTGGCCTGGCGGCCGGAAGTGCAATTTAAATGCCCGCTGTCAGATTTGACAGTGGGATTTAACTAGTTAATAGGCGCAGGCGGACGGCGATTCCGCTCGCGCCTATTGCGGGCACATGTCAGCGTCAGCTGTTCATAACAGCTGACATTTTGCGGCTTTGCGGTGGTCTCACCACCAGAGCCCAACGCAAAGCAGGGGATCCTTACCGATGACGTACTATTCCGTCATCGGTAAGAAAGGGGTTAAAAACTTTTGTTTTACTTTTTGCATGCTTCAATAGTCTCCATGGGAGACTAGAAGCTGCAGTTGTCTGATCACCTCTGCTACACACAGGCCATGATCAGATTGAATGTTTGTAGCAGAAATGCTCATTTGCTATGAGCGCTGACCGCTGGCGGTGCTCATAGCAATCCAACAATGACATCCACAGGGTTCTACTGCAAACCCCGGGTTGTCATGCCAACCCATTGGCAACCTGTAGTCATGTGACATGGGCTCCGGCACGATCACATTAAATGCCGCTGTCAGAGATTGACAGATAAGCGCACATCAAACGGAGGGACATGACATGTGCCATACATGTACGGCGCATATTGTCAAGGGGTTAAAACATTCTCTCATTATTATTACATTTGGCAAATATTAATAATTATGGTAATCCTAATTGACCTAAAACGGGAAATTTTAATTCTGATTTCATGCCAAATATTGAGAAAAACATGCATGTGTGTCTTTTTTTATTGTGTATGTAAACTTCTTGTTTCAACCATAAATATATATATGCATATATACCATATATGTATATATATTGTAGAACTGGTGGGATTGTGTCTACCTCCTACAGATTTGAAAAAAAAAGACATTTTATAAAGTTGAGTACACTTAAAGGAAGGTGGTGCCATTTCATGATCTGTGGTAGTTCACACGATTACCTTCATCTTAACCCCTTAACAACTGCAGATGCACCCTTCAATGGCGGCAGTTAAGGGTACTTATGCCTCAGCGCTGCTTTTTAACGGCGCTGAGAAATAAGTGCTTAGCACCAACCAGAGTTGGAATTTCTCTGGAGTCTCGGCTACCGGGTGTAGCTGACACCCCAGAGAACATGATTCAGGTCGGTTTTTACTGACCCCCGTGTTGCGATTTCCCCTTTAATTACTCTCTCCTCTGATGTGATTGCATTCCCCACCAGTACATCCGTTGTCCCTGCATCCCCTCATGAAGTCCTCCTGTCACCGGAGGCTTCTCCAGGGAAGAAAATCGCTGACGCATGCGCATTGCATCCACCGAGATCTGCTGGCAGGCACCCGGCAACAATAGGAAATTATTCCTATTGGTTCATTGGGTCACTTTGATCACTGTGATAAACCCTATCACAGTGATCAAACTAAAAAAAAATAGTAAATCAAACCCCCTTTTATCACACCCTTAGTTAGGTAAAAATAATAAAATAAATGTATTTATTTCCATTTTTCCATTAGGGTTGGGCTAAAGTTAGGGTTGGGCTAAAGTTAGGGTTGGACTAGGTTTCGGGTTGGGGCTAGGGCTAGGGTTGGGCTAAAGATAGGGTTGTGATTACGGCTAGGGGTGTGTTGGGGTTAGTGTTGTGGTTAGGGTTAGGATTTGGGTTAGGGGCGTGTTGGGGTTAGGGTTGGAGTTAGAATTGAGGGGTTTCCACTGTTTAGGTACATCAGGGGTCTCCAAACGCGACATGGCACCACCATTGATTCCAGCCAATTTTGCGTTCAAAACGTCAAACGGTGTTCCCTCCCTTCTGAGCCCTGTCATGCGCCCAAACAGTGGCTTTCCCCCACATACGGGGTATTGGCGTACTCAGGAAAAGTAAAATGTTCATCTTTTCTTTCCACATTGCTTTAGTTCTCATGATGTACCTGAAGAATTAATAAACTTCTTGAATGTGGTTAGAATGGTGTCACTTTTGTGTATTTTCTGTTATATTGACCCCCCAAACTCACTTCAAATGTGAAGTGGACCCTAAAAAAATGGTTTTGTAAATTTTGTTGGAAAAATGAGGCTGGTCAACTCTTAATCCTTATACCGTCCTAACAAAAAAATTATGTTTACAAAATTGTGCTGATGTAAAGTTGACATGTGGGAAATGTTATTTATTATCTATTTTGTGTGACATCACTCTCTAATTTAACCCCTTTACCCTCAAGGGTGGTTTGCACGTTAATGACCAGGCCAATTTTAACAATTCTGACCACTGTCCATTTATGAGGTAATAACTCTGGAACGCTTCAATGGATCTTGGCAATTCTGAGAAAGTTTTTTCTTGACATATTGTACTTCACGTTAGTGGTAAAACTTATTCGATATAACTTGCGTTTATTTGTTTAAAAAACTGAAATTTGGGGGGGCGTGGTTTGCAGGGGAAGGGAGCAGACCTGTTCATCAGGAGCTCCTGCAATTCCCCTATTTGAAGCGGCTTAAATCTACTAAAGGTGGAAAATTTTGTGACTTAAAACCTTTAGAACATGCCTGGATCCACCTACAAGATGAAAGAAGCTGATATTGCTGAGAAAAATCATATGCTGGGACGAGAAAGCAGTGGAAGACCAGGCAGAGGCCTGACTTCAGCCGGAGGTAAACAAGCTGTACCTGCACCTCAAGCCAGACAAGCCTTGGTGAAGTCAGAGCCTTCCAAAGCACCTTGGATTCGTGGGACACCTGTGGGGAAGAAATCCTCCCCTAAAGCAACTCCAGTACTTGAAGACAGACCTAGGAAAGAAAGTCGGGAGATCGCAGTGAGCCCAGGTGCTGGGAGGCAGAAGAGAGGAGCCAGAGATGACTCAGCAGTTCTCACAAAGCCAAGACCTGTTGGTGGATCTACAATCAAGCAGGCAGGAGGATTAAGAGTGGAAGCGCCAGCTTTTGTTCCTTGGACACAAACAAAAAATGGATTTACAACAGAGGATGTGACTAAGGAGGAGCAGGAGACAGTGACAAGCACATGGAACCGGCCTGGGGAATCCCTAGGTCTCCGGACAGAGAGGGAGCCACCTGGAGTGCATTTTGGAGAACGGGAGCAGGAGGGGAGAGCCATGACAACAGGGAAGGAGAAAGCAGGACAAAGGAGTACACAAAAGTCTGAAAAAGTTCAGAAGACAACTGAAGGGGTAAGCAGACTCATACATTTCATTTCTACATCCCCTACTATGAAGCGGAGTACCTCTATTAAATCTTCCCATAAGAGCCCTAAAGTTACAGATCGCGTGGAAAATAGTTATGTATGTAATGAGAAGCCATGCAATAACAAATTTAATAGAGGGGAAGATAGAGGGAATGTTCATAACAAGGAAAAATCACAGCAGTCTCTGATTACATGCTTTAATTCTTGTGAGTCTGGTCTGCAGTTAAATGGGACTAAACCTGCTCCTTCTGCTGATAAGAGTGGAGTACATATGGGACTGTTGGTTGAGGGGGGCTCTACTTCCGATCCCCAAGAATATATGGTACAAGCTAAAGTAAAACTTAAAGGGGCACCCCTAAGTAAATCCTCAAAGCACCCGGAATCTTTGGTTGGGAGATCAGATCATTTGGAGGACTCTCTTTATTTATCAGAAGAACTGGAGAGTGTATATTCAGAGAAGATTTTTAAAGGGACAGATTTTTTTGAACTCAGTAAAAGTGATTATTTTAATGATGATTCTGATAAATCTTCATCCACAAATTCCTACTTGGGAGTTGATGATATACGGGGAAACTTAGAGCCTATTGAAAATTCTTTACAACAACTGGACATAGCTAAATTGGATCAGGGGAAACATGGAAAATCCTCTTCCAATTTGATAGACGAGATACCTGCATCTGACGACTATCCAACAGAGGCCTTTATGGTTAGCATGTTTAAAGCTCTTCTTACATCAGTGGAACTTTTGGGGAAAGAAGATAATGCTGATATCATCTGTAATGTATCCTGTGATCCCACTCTTAAAAACATTGACCTTAAGCAATTAAATAAATCCAAAGCCTCTGAGGCTTTCATAAAAAGACTTTTTAGTGATACATTAATGATTTTGACCGACGACACCCATTCAACCTCGTCTAGAGTCTCTGATGGTCCTCTTTGTGGTCGGAAAATGAAGATCCCCTCTAATAATAAAAAATGCGAAATAACGCAACATAGAGATGTTCATATTTCCCCTACATGAACAGATTCATTAGATAAGATTCGAAAAGATATTGCTTCTCTAGAAATTCATATGGCTAACTTCGAGGACTTTAGAAGAAAAAATAATGTCAAGATCAGAGGGATTTCTGAGTCAATACACTCTTCTCAATTAAAAGATTATATATCCTCGATGATCTCTCACTTGATCCCTGACATTAATGAGAGATGTTTGGTTGAGAGAGCGTTTAAGATACGAAGGCCGCCCTCTCTGCCGCAGGGCTTAACAAGTGATATAATTGTATCCTTTTACCCCAACTGGATAAGAAGTGCGCTCCTGAGTATTTCAAAAGAGCCAAGATTTCTAGCTTCCAAATACAGTCATCTGATCTTCCTCAAGGACCTTTCAAGAGAGACTTTACAAAAAAGGAAAGCGTTTGCACACACCACACGTGAACTCCGGCGAGCTGAGATACCATACACCTGGACTCTTTCTTCAACTCTTCAAGTAAAATATGCATCAAGAGTGATTCCTATTTCTTCTCCGGATGAGGGAAAGGACTTCCTCGAGTGCGCTGGAATAAGTACTCAAAAGGTTATCCCGAGACTTTCAACGTCGAAATCGGATCTTCCTCTTGGCTGATGGTCTTGTAATTTATTTGTTGCCGTTCAATCTAGAGTTACATATAGAATTGTATAAAGAAATATTTTCCACTTTTATATAGTTTTTTTTTTGAAAGAACCAATTTTTTGCCTCCTCTCAGTCCTAGGGACATCACTGGATGTCCCGGACAGGACAGGCTTTCATATTCTTTATATTCAATTTAATATGATTTTTTTTTTAGGTATAGCGGTATCTATGATATATATAACGTACCTAGCTATTTAAAATTTTTTCTGAAGTATCAGGAATATAATACGTGTATTGATCTTTTTTTTTTTTTGAGCTACCACAATTGTGTAAAATTTAACACAATATGTGTACTGTTTTTTTTTCTGACGGCTATTATAAGTATATTGATCTTTGCATTTGTATTGTAATCCTTTCTTCCTACAGGTTTTTTGCAAAAAAAGCAAAAATTGATTAGTACATTCTTACAGACATAGGTACTTAGAGTTGAATAGCATACAATTTGCTTTGCGATTTGTTACACTACTTGTACAACACGTATGTTTGCCTGTCTAATTCCCCACTTTGTGGGGTATCCCTGTCTTTACAGGGATTATGTTTTCCCTACCCTAATCCCTTCGTTTTGTTCTATACCCTTTTCCCCTTCCCTCAAAAAATTCTAAAATTAATAAAAAATATTGAAACACAAAAAAAAACAAACAAACTGAAATTTGGTGAAAATTTTGAAAATTTCACAATTTTCAAACTGAGTTTTTATGCCCTTAAAACAGAGAAATATGTCACACAAAATAGTTAATAATTAACATTTTCCACTTATCTTACTTTAAATCAGCACAATTATGAAAACAAAAATTTTTTGCTAGGAAGTTATAAGGGTTAAAAGTTGACCAGCAATCTCTCATTTTTACAACAAAATTTACAAAATCATTTTTTTAGGGACCACCTCACAGTCACTTTGAGGGGTCTAAAGGGCAGAAAATACCCAAAAGTGACACCATTCTAAAAACTGCACCCCTCAAGCTGAACAAAACCACATTCAAGAAGTTTCACAGAAGCAGAAGCAACATGGAAGGAAAAAAATAAACATTAACTTTTTAGTCAGTCACAAAAATGATCTTTTAGCAATATTTTTTTTTTATTTTCACAAGGGTAAAAGGAGAAAATTGACCCTAAAAGTTATTGTACAATTTGTCCTTAGCAATATGTGGGGGGGACCACTGTTTGGGTGCACGGCAGGGCTCAGAAGGGAAGGAGCGCTGTTTGACTTTTTCAAACTAAAATTGTCTGGAATTAAGATCGCTCGCCATGTCGTGTTTGGCGAGCCCCTGATGTTCCTAAACAGTGGAAACCCACCACAAGTGACTCCATTTTAGAAACTAGCCCCTCTAAGGAACTTATCTAGATGGGTGGTGAGCACTCTGAACCCCCAAGTGTTTTGCTAAAGTTTATAATGCCCGGGCGTGAAAAAAAATTTTTTTCCACAAAAATGATTTTTATGTCCCCAATTTTTTAATTTCTCAAGGGTAATAGGAGAAATTGGACCCCAAAAGTTGTTGTCCAATTTGTCCTGAGTACACTGATACCACATATGTGGGGGGAAACCACTGTTTTGGCATAAGGTAGGGCTCGGAAGGGAGGGAGCGTCATTTAACTTTTTCAAACTAATCTTGGCTGGAATTGAGATCGGACGCCATGTCGCATTTGGCAAGCCCCTGATGTGCTTAAACAGTGGAAACCCCCACAAGTGACCCCATTTTGGAAACTAGACCCCCTAAGGAACTTATCTAGATGTGTGATGAGAACTTTGAACCCCCAAGTGTGTCATTAAAGTTTATAATGCCTGAACGTGAAAATAAAAAATCCTATTTTCTCCCACAAAAAATGATGGTTTAGTCCACAATTTTTTATTTTCCCAAGGGTAACAGGAGAAATTGGACCCCAAAAGTTGTTGTCCATTTTGTTCTGAGTATGCCGGTACCCCCTATGTGGGAGAAAACTACTATTTGGGCACACGTCGGAACTTGGAAGGGAAATAGTGACATTTTGGAATTCAAACTTTGATGGAATCGTCTGCGGGTGTCATATTCCATTTGCAGAGCTCCTGATGTGCCTAAATAGTAGAATCCCCCACAAGTGACCCCATTTTGGAAACTAGACCCCCTAAGGAACTTATTTAGATGTGTGGTGAGAACTTTGAACCCCCAAATGTTTCACTAAAGTTTATAATGCCAGGGCGTGAAAATAAAAAATCCTATTTTTTCCCACAAAAATGATGGTTTAGTCCCCAATTTTTTCCCCAAGGGTAACAGAAGAAATTGGACCCCAAACGTTGTTGTCCAATTTGTTCTGAGTATGCCTGTACCCCATATGTGGGGAAAAAACTGTATGGGAACACCTTGTGGCTCGGCAGGGAAGTAGTGACGTTTTGGAATGCAGACTTTGATGGAATGGTCTGCGGGCGTCTTGTTCCATTTGCAGACCCCCAAGGAACTTATCTAGATGTGTCCCTTTTTGGAAGGAATCTACTGTTTCCTGTAAAGTAAATTAGTAATGCATGGAGGTGTGGTACAATTTGAAGAAATCCTTCATACACAGGCCAGGTTTGTAAGGGCAGGTGTCGCATTGATAAATGGTGTCCTTGCGTATTCCCCTTTTGTAACACACTCGGCACCTTTTTTGCAACTTACCTCTTTTTCCAGTTTGTGGGACCTCCCCCAGGAAATGCTGACCTGGTACGATATGAGCACCTTCAGTTCCGGAAGTACTGGGGCCGAATATCAGGGCCGTAGCCACTTCCTCCTGGAACTGAAGGTACGACATATCGGTGTGGCGTGCACATCATGATAGCAGTAAAGCATTGAGCATTGGCATTTGTACAATGTACACGGCCAGCTTTTTGTACCACACTTTGGCCTTTCTCAAAGCACTGTACAGTTGGAGTTGATCGGAGAGATCAATGCCCCCATGTTTTTGTTGTACCCCAGTACACGGTCTGGTTTGCAGACCTGTGAAGAGGTACCTCGTACAGTGCTGAGGGCACTACCATTACCGTGTATGGTGGTCAAGAGAAGGACATCCCTCTTGTCCTTGTACTTGACCACCAGTAGGTGGTCGCTACATTGGGCTTTGCTGTCACCCCTTCTGAGCATCTGCCCAAGTAGCGTTTTTGGGAGGCCTCTCTGATTTTTGCGGACAGTACTGTAGGCTGCGGTACCTCACGCAGAGAGGGATTTGTAGAATGGGATGCTGGTATAAAAGTTATCGGTGATAAAGGTGATAACCTTTATCCAGCAGTGGGTGCACCAAATCTCTCACACAATTTTCCCACTCACTCCCAGGACAGGAGGACACTCAGGGTGTTCAATCCTGGTGTCCTTTCCTTCATAAACTCTAAACTTGTGGGTGTACTCTGAGATACTCTCACAGTTTGTAGAGTTTGATTCAGTACCTGGCACTCTTGTTGGGCAGGTACGGAGGGAATCTGATCCTTCCCGTAAAATGAACTAAGGACTCATCCACACAGATTTCCTTTTGGGGCATGTACCCTTCAGCAAACTTTCAAACAGATGGTCAAAGTTGGGGTCACCTTGTGCGGGACACTGTGCATTATCGGTATAATGCAGAAATTTGTGGATGGCCTCAAAACGCTTCCGGGCCATGACCATTCGGAACACTGGAGTGTTATATAAAATATCAACACTCCAATATTGCAGAAGTTCAGGCTTCTTCAGGGTTCCCTTGTGAAGGACCAGGCCCCAAAACTGCATTATTTCAACTGGTTCTACAGTAGACCAGTTAGAAAATGATGAACGATGATTTTGTTCAAAAAATTGACAAGCGTACAAGTTAGTTTGCTCCACCATGAAGTGAATAAAATCCTCCGAGAAAAAGTCTATTTCTGTGAGGCCGGTGGTGTCAAACTTAATTCCAGATTCTGTCACAAAAACAGGAATCAGTAGCTCGTAATTTTCAGGGGGCGAGGTCCATACGGGGTCCGGAGTGGGATGCGCTGGTTCATCTTCGGGAATGGTGGGCGCTGCCTCATCTTCGGTCCCTGGACGTCTGCGTGGCGGTTCCGCAGGACCCGAAGAGAATGAGGAGGAGGAAGAGGATGAAGAAATAGAAAAGTAAAGAAAAGTGGAATCCTCTTCCTCGCTATCAGTGTCGGAGGCAAGGAAAGCATATGCCTCCTTCAATGAATAGCGCTGTTGGGAAGAAAGTGACGAGTGGGACTTTTTGATGAGTATGGTGCTTGGGTGTATTTTATTGATAACTATGTGTATGTGTGGGGGGATAGTGATTGGTGCAAACTATTCTGAAAAGAAAAAGCTAAAAGAAAAAAGCAAATAGGGAGAAAAAAATGTCTGTGAAAAGAAGTCTAAAACAGCTGGCACGTGCTCTGATAAGTGAACTGCTTCACTTATCAAAGTTTGGCGGCTGCTGGATGTGCGCACTGGCGTGGCGAAAATAAAAGTGTCTAAAACAGCAGACCCTAGCTCTGATAAGTGAACTGTTACTTACCAAAGTTTGGCGGCTGCAGCATGTGCGTACGGAGTTGGCGCAAAGGGGGCTGAGGAAAAAAGAAAGCACGAGTGTTGATCGGTGAACTGCATCATCAATAAATGCTCGGCGGCTGCGCAAAGGGGGTGTGGAGGGGGGTAGGAAGAGGGGGATTGGGGTGCATGAAGAGAAATCAGGCAGGGATCAGGGATCAACACTTATGGTTGTAGTTAGGTGGCACAAAGGGGGGTGAAAAAAAGGAAAACTGCAGGCACGAGCTCTGATAAGTGAATTGCATCACTTGTCAAAGTTTGGTGGCTGTGGGATGTGCCTACAAAGTTGGCGTAAAGGGGGCTGAAAAAAGTAAACATGAGTGTTGATCGGTGAACTGCGTCACCAATCAACGCTCGGTGGCTGCTAAATGTGTGCACGGAGGTGGCACAAAGGGGGGTGGAGGGGGTAAAAAGAGGGGGAAGGGGGGTATGGGGGGATTGGGTGGGATGAAGAGAGATCGGGCAGGGATCAGGGTTCAACACTTACAGTTGTAGTCTCTCTTCTTTTTTCTCTCTTCTGTCTTCAGCAGGCCCAGCACGGGAGGAGCTCTGGCAGTGTGACCACACTGCAGGAATCCTCAGCTAGTGTGATGACCCCTGCTGTGTGGTCACACAGGTCAGAGACAGGTGACAGACAGGTCACTGAGCGGTCATACCACTGTTGTGACCTGTCAATGGTGGGATTGATAATAACATCGATCCCACCAATCAGAGCTTTCCTGGTCACGCTGGTAACAACCCTTGGGTAAGAGTTCGCAGCTCCGATCCTAGGGCAGGTCCACCAGCAGGGCACAGCGCGGTCACACCGCAGCTGTGTCCTGTGATTGGAGCGATTAACAATGATATCGATTGCACCAATTAGTAGCTGCAGGGCCTGTCCTAGGCACCAGCATAGGATCAGTGCTATTGCAGCACCGTTCCTATGCATGTACCAGCAGGACACAGCGCGGTAACACCGCTGCTGTGCCCTGCGATTGGTACAATCGATGTGATCAGCGATCGCGCCAATCTGGGAGGTTTTCGCCAGTGCCAGGCGTTGCCAGGCATCAGCCTAGGATCGATTACATTGGTACTCAATCCTAGCCTGGGACCTCATTGCTTCAGCTGATCTCATTGGCTGAAACAATGAGAAAAACTGTGAAAAATTAAAAGTTTGAAAATTGGTAAATTTTTTCAAAATTTTTGCCAATTTCCATTTTTTTCATAAATAAACGTAAGTTATATCAAAGAAATTTTACCACTAACATGAAGTACAATATGTGACTGAAAGACATTCTCAGAATCAGGTGGATACATTGAAGCATTCTAGAGCTATAACCTCAAAAAGTGACAGTGTTCAAAATTGTAAAAATTGGCTTGTTCATTAAGTACCAATTTTGCTCTGTCACTAAGGGATTAAAAGGATACAGAATAGGTTTAAAAACAAAACAAAACAAAAAAACATGGAACTGGCACAACGTACTAAGCAAAACACAGTTGAAGTCCAAATACTACAAATGTACATATAGACTCCTCAAAACTGAATTTGCAACCCCAAGACCAAAATTTTGAGGAATTATGGAAATCACAGGATCGATAGACATGTCACGATGAAAAGGTGAACAAAATTTTCAATACATTTTAATTTATTCAGCATCAAGTATCAACACCATGCACAGAAAACCTTGCACTTACACGCACACGCATTGGCTGCTATCATATATTAATGGTTCTCTGAGGAATGTTCTGCCACACTGAATTCACTTGGGAAAATCATCAAGATCCGCTGCTGCAGCTTTCTTGGTAATTGCTAACCAATGACGACCCAGATATGCTTGATGGGAGACAAGTCTGGAAACCCTGCAGGCCATGGTAGCACATTAAGACTATGTTCCCACAATGAGTTTTTGATGTTGCAGATTTTTGACACATATTAAGTAAATTAGGTTACTGGCATTTTTCTTATTGCGTTTGTATTGTTTTTTGTCTCTGTGGTATGTCATGTTTAAAAGTCGCTTTGTTTTTGATACTTCCTGGTATTTGGCTTTGATAAAACTTTATTGATAGTCAAGTTCGAATTACATGCGTTTTTGAAAGTGCACTAAAAACGCATGCATGTTTTTACCTGCAGATATTCCATATCTAATGCAAGTCTATGGGAAAAATCTGCTCATAAAAGTCGGCGTACCGGCATGACAAATTGAGGGGTCTAGCTACCTTACATTATGCCAAACTAGTTCGCAAAGCCACTAAAGAAGACTCAAAGTCTCCAAAAATTAAATTTAAACAGCAGACAAAAGATCTGTTCCAAGATCTGGGCAGGTAAGTGTTGCTGCCTTTTTGTCTGCTGTTAAACCGAATTTTTGGAGACTTTGAGTCTTCTTAAGTGGCTTTGCTAATTAGTTTAGTGTAGGGACTCGTAAGCATGGGGACCCTTGGCGCGAGTTACAAGCTTACATATTTTAGCTAAAATATCAACTAATACATCACTATTTTTAACTATGATTTACAGGGTGCAGCCGGGCCCGGGAACGTCTGGTCTCCATACATGGAGTGTGCTGGCCAGCCCGCCTAATCGAAAAGTAGGGGCGTGACTAATAGGCTGTGAACCAGACACTATGCAGCAGCTTTATGTGAACAACGTCCTATGAGGGCCTTTATTGTGCAATTGTATACTGGGCAGTCACCCCCTCCAGGAATGGGTACATGGAGAGAGGCTGTTGATCTGGTATTTTGCACCTGTGTTGCTTACATCTTGCTTTATGGGCTGGCTGCACCCTGTAGTGCATGTGTTCCAAGATCTGGACAGGTAAGTGTTGCTGCCTTTTTGTCTGCTACTTACATTATGCCACCCCACACCATAATCCTTGGTGTAAGACCCACATGATATTTCCACCCAACAGCCCCAGGTCACATGTTTCTTGTACTACTGTGAGTAGCCTGCATGGCCCAAATATACTACTATCGTGCTCTGCAAAATCTTAAGTCTTATCTCACATCGATCACATCTGGGATGTCATTACTTGGCAATTTGAAAGCTAAATATCAGTAGCTGTATGCAAGTGGGTGAATTTCTGAATGTGCGCTCATCTTTATACTGAATAAATTGAAATGTTTTGAAAATGCTGTTTTTCATTATTTGCATATCATTAACATGTCTATCCATCCTGTGATTTTCATACTTCCAAAACTTTTCCTTGGTATTGCAATTTCAATAATAAAATGTGTATTTTTATGGGATTTCCTATCAGACCCACTTGGATATATTGTGAGGAGCCTCTTCCTACCTCTGCACACTTGGTATCTCAGTTATTAAATCAGATCAGTAGGGTGGACTTCAGTGTGAGTAGCTTCTTCTTTCCTCAGCACCCCTGATATCTCTCGTATTAGATCAGATATGGTGGACCGCAGTGTGAGCCACTGCTTACCTCAGTACTACCTCTGGTATCTATTATTGGATCGGACAGGATGGACAGCAGTGAGAGTAGCCTCTTAAGGGGGTTTTACACTAAGCGATATCGCTAGCAATATCGCTAAAACGTCACTGGTTTTGTGACGTTATAGCGATATTGCTAGCGATATCGCTATGTGTGATACTTACCTCCGACCGGCTCCCCCGCTGTCCATCGCTGATCGCGCGAGAACGGCCGGCTCCATTTCTCGTCGTCTGCTTCCTGCTGGGGCTTCCTGCTGTGTGAGATGAGTGACGCGTGGAGGTGGGCGGGAGGACGCCAGGATCGCTGTGTGTGAAAGGTGAGTATCGTGCGCTGCGTCGCTGCTGCATTGCTGTGAGATCTTTCTGTATGAAAGCTCACTAGCGATCATTTAGCGATGCACCAGCGATCCTGACCGGGTCGGATCGCTGGTGCATCGCTAAATGTAAAAGGGCCTTAAGTTTAGTGCCTTGGTATCGCAAGTATTAGATAAGATAGACAGGATGGACAGCATTGTGAGTGGCCTCATCTTACCTCACCACCTCTGGTATCTCTAGCATCAGATCAAATGGTGGACTGCTGTGTGAGCCACCGCTTACCTCAGTACCTCTGGTATCTCTATTATTGGATCGGACAGGATGGACAGCAGTATGAGTAGACTATTAAGGGGGTTTTACACATAGCGATATCGCTAAAACGTCACTGATTTTGTGACGCAGCAGCGATATCGCTATGTGTGATACTTACCTCCGACCGGCTCCCCCGCTGTCTGTCGCTCATCACGCGAGATCGGGCGGCTCCATTTCTCGTCGTCTGCTTCCTGTTGTGACGACAAGTGACGCGTGGAGGCGGGCGGGAGGACGTCTGGATCGCTGTGTCTGAAAGGTGAGTATCGTGCGCTGCGTCGCTGCTGCATCGCTGTGAGATCTTTCTGTGTGAAAGCTCACTAGCGATCATTTAGCGATGCACCAGTGATCCTGACCGGGTCAGATCGCTGGTGCATCGCTAAATGTAAAGGGGCCTTTAGTTTAGCACCTTGGTATTGCAAGTATTAGATAAGATGTCAGACAGCAGTGTGAGTAGCCTTTTAGTTTAGTATGTTGGTATCGCAAGTATTAGATAAGATAGACAGAATAGACAGCAGTGTGAGCAGTTTCTTCTTACCTAAGTACCACTGTTATATCCAACATTAGATCAGAAATACAGTATAAACAGCAGTGTGAGTAGCCTCGTCTTACCTCACCACCCCTGGTATCTCTAGGATTAGATCAGATATGGTGGAACGCAGTGTGAGCCACCTCTTACCTCAGTACTCCTGGTATTTCTATTATTGGATCGGACAGGGTGGACAGCAGGGTGAGTAGCCTCTTAGTCTAGCACCTTGGTATCCCAAATATGAGATAAGATAGACAGAATGGACAGCAGTCAGGGTGTCTGGGATGCAGTTACTGACAGCTCGGCCGTCCAATCCGGTACAGGGGCTTGCTGAAGCTGTCAGTACTTTGATGGACAGCATGGCCATCCAATCTGGTACAGGGGCATGCTGAGCTGTCAGTGTGTTGATTGACAGCTTGACTAGCCAATCTATGACTGGGAGGCGTCGGCTGTCTCAGGTGTTCACTATCCCGAGTAATTGCAATCCCTTCTTAACTGAGCAGTTTCCCCCAGACCACTGCCAGACGTACATTCATCTTGTAAGGTTTGTGCTCTACTGTGCCTTGTGTTCTGTTTGCTTGATCTGTTGCCTGACTTTGGTTTTCGTTCTGACCAATCCACCTGTTTAACCCCTTTAGTTTTGATCCGTTAACCTCCCAGTATTCTAATTTCAGAACGTTACCTGACTACGCTTTTGTCTCTTCCTTCTGTTTGACGTACCCTCCTGGCTTCTGACTTTGGACTCCTTGACCACTCCGACTCATGGCTTGGCTGTGAGAAGTGACTAGCGTCACACTCATTACTTTAGCACGTTGGTATTGCAAGTATAAGATAGACAGCCATGGTGGTCAGCAATGTGAGCAGCTTCTTCTTACCTAAACATCACTGTTATATCCAACATTAGATCAGAAACACAGTATAAACAGCAGTGTGAGCAGCTTAAGGCCCCGTCACACTAAGCGACTTACCAGCGATCCCGACACCGATATCAAGGTGTCAGGATCGCTGGTAAATCGCTATGTGATCGCTGGTGAGCTGTCACACAGACAGCTTCACCAGCGATCAGCACAGCGATGCCGAGCGCCCGGCATCGCTGGCCATCTTGTAAAAAATAGAATCAAAATAAAAAATATAGTTATTCTCACCTTCCGACGTCCTGTTCAGTCATCCTGCCTCTCTCCACGCTCCGGTCCCAGTGATCCTTTGCACGAATGACCGCGAGATGTCAGTCTCGCGGGATAACAAAGTCTCGCGGTCATTCGTGCAAAGGATCACTGGGACCGGAGCGTGGAGAGAGGCGGGATGGCTGAACGCGACGTCGGAAGGTGAGAATAACTATATTTTTTATTTTTTTAATTATTTTTTACACCTGATCGCTGGTCTCCCGCCTGTCACACGCAGCGATGCGTGCTGGCCAGCGGGAGACCAGCGACCAAAGAAATGTCCAGAGATTTCTTCCAGCGATACCGGCAGGGGGGCCGCTCGCTGATCGCTGTCACACACAGCAATCTCGCTGGTGAGATCGCTGTTATGTCACAAAAGTTGTGACTCAGCAGCGATCTCGCTACTGAGATTGCTTAGTGAGACGGGGCCTTTTAGTCTTACCTCAGCATCCCTGGTATCTCTAGTATTAGATCAGATAGATAAGAAATCAGCTCCCAGCCACCAAGTACTGTGACTCCCATCCCTCCCTGCACCTCCTCTGACTCACTCTCCACATTTGATCCCATTATAGAAGTCTCCAGGCTCCTCTTTTCTTCTAATCCGACTATATTCACTACTGATCCCATTCCCTCACATCTCTCCTCCAGTTGTCGCCACTCACCTAACTACAATGTTTAATCTCTCCCTCTCTGGCATTTTCTCCTCCTCCTAACACTATTACTCCATTATTAAAAAAACACTCTCTGAACATTACACTGATCCTATAACCTTTACAGGTCCCATTGTCCCACTAAACTGACTCT
The DNA here is from genome assembly GCF_039654945.1 of Dendrobates tinctorius. Lineage (NCBI taxonomy): Eukaryota > Metazoa > Chordata > Amphibia > Anura > Dendrobatidae > Dendrobates > Dendrobates tinctorius. The sequence continues at coordinate 35,894,491 of NW_027361728.1, forward strand.
TACATCCCATAGTACATTACTTTAAGTATGTTGATGTTTCTTTGCCACTACAATTCACCATAATAATTCTAAATTAATGAGTTGTGAACCTTTAAATGTATACTTAAATATATGAAATATAGTGTTGTCCATCTTGTTTAGATGCTTAATGGCTGAATTTGTTACTCTAGAAGACCCTTCATTATCATTTTGCACGATCTGTAGTATATACTTTATTTTTGTTTTCTGTGTTTAGTACATTGATGAAGGTCATAGACTGAAATATCTACTACTGTATGTACTACACAAGAAATTTTCACAGCATTCACAGTGTGTGCTAGGTATTCTTATAATTTCATACGGTTTGAGATCCTACCTGTGCACCACTTTATTAGCTGTGCTGATGGCCACCTTACATACTAACCTTCCTAAGTCTGACATCTCCATGGGTGGCACCATAATAGCGCCTAAGCAGCAGGCATACTGTCTGGGTGTTATGTTGGACACCAATCTTTCCTTCACCTCCCATATACAATTGCCGCTTACACCTAAAGAACATCTTTAGAATCCACCCCTTTCTCACCATGAAAGCAATAAAAAGCCTCACTGTTGCCCCGATCCACTCTCGCCTGGACTACTGTTATGGTCTATTAATTAGTCCATCCATACTGCAGCAGCCAGGGTCGTGCATCTGGCTAATCGGTACTCGGACGCTTTGTGTGAGTCATTGCACTGGCTGCCCATTCATTATAGAATCCAATTCAAACTGCTTGTCCTCACCCACAAAGCTCTCCATAATGAGGCACCCCCCCACCTCTCCTCATCATTTCTGTTTATCGGCCTACCTGCTCGTTACGCTCTGCAAACGACTTTCGACTAACCTCTGCACTAATCCGTACCTCCCACTCCCGGCTCCAAGACTTCTCCCAATTGCGCCAATGCTCTGGAATGCTTTAACCCAAGAAACTAGAACTATCCACAACTTACACAGCTTTAGGCGCTCCCTCAAAACATATCTGTTCAGAGTGGCATATCATGTTCCCTAATCAAAGTAATTTTATGTGTAAGTGTGTGTAGCCCATTCACTATCTGAGAATAACCCTCCATCAAATTTCACAGCACCAAACAGCACAACAAAAACTGGCTGGTAACTAGCCTTTATTCATCCCCATTCCCTCAAGATGGCTGGACCATCATTGTAAATAAGCCCCTGTATTTTGTGTCACCCCCACCTCATTGTAGACTGTAAGCTCTTAAGGGCAGGGTCTTTATTTTGCTTTAAATTATTGTATTACATTGAATGTTGTTACTTGTGACTTGTATATGAACTGTTGAATTGTAAAAAGCTGCGGAATATGTTGGCGCTATATAAATAAATATTATTATAAGAATGGACAGCAGTTTGAGCCGCCTCTTACCTCAGCACTCCTGGTATCGTCATTATTGGATCAGATAGTATAGACAGCAGTGTAAGCAGCCTCCTCTTATCTCTGCACTCTTGCTATCTCTAGTATTAGATCATTACATTAACAGGAAGCATATATTCCTATACATGAAGGGAGGAGGGCTTCCCACTTCACATGCTCATAGGGACCTGTCCTATTAAGATAATCAGATGGCCATTTTAATAAGCTATAATTACCTCCATATACAAAACAAGTGTGATTGGTTAGTTTACCTCTTCACTACCAAGGGTGGTTTGCACGTTAACTCCCGGGCCAATTTTTACAATTCTGACCACTGTCCCTTTATGAGGTAATAACTCTGAAACGCTTCTATGGATCTCGGTGATTCTGACATTGTTTTCTCGTGACATATTGTACTTCATGTTAGTGGTAAAATTTCATTCAAATAACTTGCGTTTATTTGTGAAAAAAACTGAAATTTGGCGAAAATTTTGCAATTTTCCAACTTTGAATTTTTATACCCTTAAATCACAGAGATAAGGCACACAAAGAACTTAATAAGTAACATTTCCCACATGTTTACTTTACATCAGCACAATTTTGGCACCAAATTTGTTGTTAGGAAGTTAAGGGTTAAAAGTTGACCAGCGATTTCTCATTTTTGCAACACCATTTTATTTTTACGGACCACATCACATTTGAAGCCACTTTGAGGGGTCTATATGATAGAAAATACCCAAAAGTGACACCATTCTAAAAACTGCACCCCTTAAGGTGCTCAAAACCACATTCAAAGTAGTTTATTAACCCTTCAGGTGCTTCACAGGAATTTTTTGATATTTAAAAAAATGAACATTTAACTTTTTCACAAAAAATACTTCAGGTTCAATTTTTTTTATATTTTACCAAGGGTAACAGGAGAAATTGGACTGCAAAAGTTATTGTGCAATTTGTCCTGAGTATGCTGATATGTGGGGGGGAACCACTGTTTCGGCGCATGGCAGAGCTCAGAAGGGAAGGAGCCCCGTTTGACTTTTTCAATGCAAAATTGGCTGCAATTCAGATCGGACGCCATGTCACGTTTGGAGAGCCCCTGATGTACCTAAACTGTGGAAACCCCCCACAAGTGACCACATTTTGGAAACTAGACCCCCAAGGAACTTATCTAGATATGTGGTGAGAACTTTGAACCCACAAGGGCTTCACAGAAGCTTATAACGTACAGCGGTACAATTAAAAAAATCATTTTTTCCACAAAAATGATCTTTTCACCCCCAATTTTTATTTTCCCAAAGGTAACAGGACCCTAAAAGTTAGTGCAATTTGTCCCGAGTACGCCGATTCCCCATATGTGGGTGTAACAGACTATTTGGGCGCATGGCAGAGCTCGGAAGGGAAGCAACGCCATTTGACTTTTTTTGGCTGGAATTGAGATCGGACACCATGTTGCGTTTGGAAAGCCCCTGATGTACCAAAACAGTGGAAACCCCCCACAAATGACACCATTTTGGAAACTAGACCCCAAAGGAACTTATCTAGATGTGTGATGAGCACTTTGAATCCCCCAGTGCTTCACAGAAGTTTATAACGCCCGGGCGTGAAAATAAAAAAATCATTTTTTCCACAAACATGATATTTTTGCCCCCAATTTTTTATTTTCCTAAGGGTAACAGGAGAAATTGGACCCCAAAAGTTGTTTTGCAATTTGTCCTGAGTAGACTGATACCCTATAGGTGGGGGTAAACCACTGTTTGGGCGCATGGCAGAGCTTGGAAGGGAAGGAGCACCATTTGAGTTTTTCAACGCAGAATTGGCTGGAATTGAGATCAGATGCCATGTTGCGTTTGGAGAGCACCTGATGTGCCCAAACAGTGAAACCCCCCCCCCAATTCTATCTCCAACCCTAACCCCAACACACTCCTAAACCTAATCTCAGCCCTAGCCCTAACCCTAATGGGAAAATGGAAATAAATACATTTTAATTTTATTATTTTTCCCTAACTAAGGGGGTGATAACGGGGGGTTTGATTGACTATATATGGCGGGTTTTTATATTTGGCAGCTGTCACACGCTAAAGACGCTTTTTATTGTAAAAATAGTTTTTGCATCACCACATATTGAGAGCTATAATTTTTCCATATTTTGACCCACCGAGTCATGCGAGGTCGTATTTTTTGCGGGACAAGTTGACGTTTTTATTGGTATCATTTTCGGGCACGTGACATCTTTTGATCGCTTTTTATTCCGATTTTTGGGACGCAGAATGAACAAAAACCAGCGTTTCATGAATTTCTTTTTGGGGGTGCGTTTACACCGTTCCGCGTGCGGTAAAATTGATAAAGCGGTTTTATTCTTCGGGTCAGTACAGTTACAGCGATACCTTTTTTTTTTATGTTTTGGCGCTTTTATGCAATGAAAACAATTTTATATAAAAAATTATTTTTGCATCGCTTTATTCTGCGAGCTATAACTTTATTTTTTTGCTGATGATGCTGTGGGCCGGCTCGTTTTTTGTGGGACAAGATAGCGTTTTCAGCGGTACTATGGATATTTATATGCGTCTTTTTGATCGCGTGTTATTGCACTTTTTGTTCGGCGGTATGATAATAAATCAATTTTTGCTTCGTTTTTTATTTTTTAAGGGGTTCGCTAAAGGGGTTAACTAATGGGACAGTTTTATAGGGCGGGTCGTTACGGACGCGGCGATACCAAATGTCTACTTTTATTGCTTTTTTTATTTCCAAAAAATGAATTAGGGAATATATATTTTCTCCCTCACCCATGACAGCACCACGGAGAGAGGGGGTCCGCCCATCAAGGACAGGAACCTACAGACAAAAGAGCGGCACCTCTCCTCCGCCCCTGTTGGGTTCCTGTCCTTGACGGGTGAACCACGGCAGCAGGAGCGCAGCACTTACCGGAGATCCGGGACCGCCCCGTCCGCGGTCAGACAGCGGGGAGGCCCGTGTCGCGGCGGGGTCGGTTGCCGAAGCCGCCACCGCTGCAGCTGAGGGGCTGTCCAGGGTGAGCGGGCGGGGAGGACCGGGCCGCCGCTCCGGGAGGAGTAGGGGCCGGGGGACGCCGGTATAGGGGCAGCGCCGGGTACAGAGGTGTACCAAGATGGCGCTGCCCCGGAAATAGGAGGATGCTTGCCGGCGGTCCAGTGGGCACAAATACACATGAGCGATCTGCAGTGGGATGTCCTGACCAACCAGGGGGCTTTAGGAGACCACTTGGAACATCATATTACGCTAGATTCAAAAACTATTCATTCCCTAGCCTGGTGGGAGGACAAAAACAACTTGTCCAAAGGGATTCCCTGGGAGGCAAAGATCACACATGTAATTACCACCGACGCCAGTCCCGTGGGATGGGGAGCACACATGGGCATCAGTGTGGCTCAAGGAGGATGGAGAGGTCAAGAACTAAAAGCCTCCTCGAATCAAAAAGAACTGCTAGCAGTAAATTATGCCTTGAGTCACTTTTTGCCAGCATTAAAGGGCCATCATGTCCGGATATTCTCGGACAACCGAGTAACAGTGGCCTATATAAACCACCAAGGGGGAACCAGGTCCAGAGCGCTAATGGAGGCATCCTCCGAGATATTCAGGTTAGCCGAGGAAAACTTACTGTCCCTATCGGCGCTACACATACGGGGAGTAGAGAACCAGACAGCAGACTTCCTGAGCCGTACCCAACTACATCAAGGGGAGTGGGCTCTAAATCAGTCCGTTTTTCAGAAGATTGTGGAAATGTGGGGAACCCCAGACATAGACTTATTTGCAGACCACAAAAACAAAAAAGTGGAAGCATTCTGTTCTCTAAATCCCAAAGGGAATCCTCGGACCCTGGACGCATTTATGCTCCCATGGACACGGGGACTACTGTATGCCTTCCCACCGACCATTCTCCTCCCGGCGGTGATAAGGAAAGTCAGGGAAGAGGGGGCTCGGGTAATACTTATAGCCCCTTTCTGGCCAAAAAGAACATGGTTTTCATGGCTCAGAATAATGTCAGTAACCGACCCCTGGGTTCTACCAGATCTCCCCGACCTTCTATCGCAGGGTCCCGTGCTACACCCCCAAGCAGTGAACCTCCATTTAACAGCATGGAATTTGAAAGGTCACTGCTGAGGGGGAAAGGATTTTCAGAAAATCTAATTTCCACGTTGCAAAAAAGTAGAAAACCAATTACAACCAGAGCCTATGGTAGAACCTGGAGGAAATTCCTATCCAGTTCGGGGGCAAAGGTTCAGGATGGAATACAAATGGATAAAATCCAGGAATTCCTCCAAAGGGGGTTAGAACAGGGACTAGCGACTAACACACTGAGGGTACAGGTAGCGGCCCTAGGCGCCCTCTATAATCAGGAGGTGGCGAGCGACCCTTGGGTATCACGGTTTATGAGGGCCGCAGCCAGGTCTAGACCAATAACTACCCAGAAAGTACCATCATGGGATCTGAACTTAGTGTTGTCAGCCCTAACAGGACCCCCATTCGAGCCTATCCAGTCAGCTCCACTAAAGACCCTATCATTAAAAACGATACTGCTAGTGGCCCTAACATCTGCTCGCAGAGTGAGTGACATTCAAGCCTTATCGGCAATACCCCCATCCATTAAAATTATGGAGGATAGAATTATATTGAAACCTGACCCTGCATATTTGCCTAAGGTAGCAACACACTTCCATAGATCACAGGAGGTAGTCCTTCCTTCCTTCTGCCCAAACCCTACAAATAGAGAGGAGAAATTTCACACATTAGATGTGAAGAGGTGCTTAGTGCACTACCTAGAGGCCACCAAGGGATGTAGGAAGGAAGGATCTCTCTTTGTGTGTTTCCAGGGACCTCGGAAGGGGCTCGGGGCGTCCAAAAGTACCCTGGCAAGATGGATAAGGGATGCGATTGCCCTGGCATACTCATGCAGTGGGAATACCATCCCGGAGGGTCTAAAAGCCCACTCTACAAGAGCAATGGCGACCTCATGGGCAGAAAGATCAGAGGTATCAATAGAGCAGATCTGTAAGGCGGCGACCTGGTCAACACCTTCTACCTTTTTCAAACACTATCGCCTAGATCTAGCCTCTGCGTCTGACCTGACCTTCGGGAGAAGGGTCCTTCAGGCGGTGGTCCCTCCCTAAGCTACCAATCTCTGAAATTCTCTCCGTGGTGCTGTCATGAGTGAGGGAGAATAGCTTAGTTACTCACAGATAACGGTGTTTCTCGGAACCCATGACAGCACCCGCTTAATTCCCCCCCTTTTCACGTGTGCAGTGAGCATGATTTAATGTGTGTAGAGTGTGTTCTTAGACACGAGGCTTCTCTATAAGTATACAAATTATAATGTTATGTATATACTTTTGTTGTTGACTAACCGGGAGACCCTCTGATGCTCTGTAACCAACTGGGGGCGGAGGAGAGGTGCCGCTCTTTTGTCTGTAGGTTCCTGTCCTTGATGGGCGGACCCCCTCTCTCCGTGGTGCTGTCATGGGTTCCGAGAAACACCGTTATCGGTGAGTAACTAAGCTTTTTTTTTTTTTTTTTTTTTTTTTTTTTTTTTTTTTTTTTTTTTTTTTAAACTTTACTACATTGTCCCAGGTGGGCCATCAATGTCCTGTGACAGATCGCTGATCTGTCACATCACAGATCGCTGTGACAGATCAGCAATCTGTCACAGGCAGTGCTGCAGGCTTCCTCCTGCCTTTGCAGGCATGAGGAAGCCAGCTCCCTGCAGGCCCCCGAAGGTCCCCGTCGCCATATTGGATTTGGGGACCTGCAGGGAAGGAGCCCTCCGCAGCAGCACTGCACATTGCGCTGCTGTGGGGGGCTCAGGGAAGCACGGAGGGAGCCCCCTCCCTGCCGATGCTTCCCTTTAACCCCCGGTACACCGCGATCGTGATAATCAGCTGACACCCGGCCGCGATCAGCTACGCTCCCCCCCGTAAGCGCAGCTGATCGCATTAGACGTAATATTCCGTCCATGGAAATTAGGTCCCAGGTCACATGGACGGAATATTACGTCCATTGTAGGAAAGGGGTTAAAGATATTAAGGAATTTGACATTTCTTTTTCATTTTTTTACATATTCTACAAGAAACCACCTTAAACATCAGAAAAACAATGCTCTAAAAAAAAAAAAATGACCAACAAGATAAGTAAAACATTTATTGGGCTTAAATATATTACATATACACTAAAAGTACAATTAAGTTTTACATACTGTAGCAATTTCTTAATTTTGCAAAATCTATACATTAAAGTAGATATAACGGCTTTAATACAATGCATACAAAGTAGTCTTAAATTTACAATACCAGAAAAACGTGATTTTAATTTTTAATGAAATGTTTGGAATGTTTGTCCAATAGTGAGGTAAAAAAATATTTTGTAATTCAATTGAAACAGCTGTGCAAAAATACAATTCTGACTTGTCTAATTGTTGCTTTCATTTCAACCAGAAGAGGCGACAATATATTGCAATTAGGCATCTGGTAGCCTACATCCTGACACTGAGATCCAAGGTGACTAGTTAGTGTCTCTGCGGCAAAAGTAGGTCAGTGCACTTATTTCATTTGCCTGCCAAGGTACAGCGGTCTTTACGCAAATGACTGCTCTTTTATGAACCGGTCATGTCAGAGTGTACACGAACGCAGGTGTCAAATCCCGACCAAAAGCTCTGGGGGAGTCTTCTCAGATTAGAAATAATGCACAAAAGGTCAATTCTAATTGCGCAAAATGACTATCATATGACAAACATGATATTCCATGGCTGGAGGCTTGGAATGCCAATAATGGCAAGGCTTCTTTAAGAGCCTGAACGTATGATTAAAATAAAGCATTAAAAGGACTATGAGAAAAATACAAAAAATATATTTTGGTAAATTTCATATTTTTAATGGACATAAATATAAAAATTACATTAATTCCATCATAAAAAATAAGTCCCTCCAGAAATAAAAGACAATTATCTTCTAAAACTGGCCAATAATGTTCCTTTTTCCAAATGCATATATAAAATATTCCCATAGTGGCTTACTAATGGTTGGAATAAAATGACAACGCCTGTGTATTCTAACAGGATTACACTGTAATATCTATCAAGAAACATTCAAAGCAGCATTACAAAAGAAAGATTTGGAAAATTGAAATATGTTTTACGTACCTTAAAATCAAAATAGCCCCCAACCTCCCATTTCTTTTACTAAAAGAGTTAAGGTGCAATTATATGTTATTAAAATGCCTGCTCATTTTTTTTTTTCATTTTTTTTTCTTACAGGTACCACTAAAGATATAATGTATTGATAGCCCTGCTAATATGGACGTGGCATAATCAGTGACTTCCAGTATATTTTAACTATTTTTATAAATAGGCACTATAAAATAATATTTAGCTTTAATCTACTGATGATGGCTGCTTTTCTCTATAAAAAAAAAAAAACGAAATAAAATTAAGATCAGCGCACCCTTTCGTTTTCAGGAAAAAAAGGTAATAACGCTGTTGTGAACGAGCGCATACATATTATAGGAAACATACCCCAAATTTGTATTTTTCTTTTAATTCAATTTTTTCTTATTGACCAACTGTATTGTTCTCATGAAACTTTAGCAATTATATATATTTTTTTTTTTTGCAAGGTAGCAGCACCGCTTCAAAATGATTATTTTTTTGTCCAATTCACTTAATACTTTATTTCTCCTTTAAAACAATGGGACAGTTACTTTATACATTTTTTTAATAAAATACAAAAATGACTTTTATTAACACCTGTATAGATTATGCTCCTAAAATACAGAGGACATAAGGCATAATATATTTAAATAAAACAAAATAAAAATGTAATTTGCCACAACCATGGCAGAAATATTAGTTTGCAGAGCTATGTTATAGTGTTTACAGTTATATTACATGACAATTTCTAACATTTGCTACATCGTTATAGGCACACAGCATGATTAGTGGATCATAACACTTCTCGGAAGAGATGATTAAAGAAATTGATTACATGTAAACGTTTCAATCACGGATGTATTTTTTTTTTTTTTGGCTTTACATGCGCTGTTTTTAGGTAACAGTATAAAAAAAAAATCTCGCATAAAGACAGAGATCACTTAAAATGCTGCTGGGTAAAATTAACTTAGATTACAAAAAAAAAAAAATTAAAAATCATCATGCTACAAATATTAGTACATATTTGTCTTTACAATAAATAAAAAATTGCACTGTAATTGGTTCTTTAAAAAGTACTTAATATATTGTATAAAAAAAAAAACTACAACAAATATTTCCCCATTGCTTTGGTTATGGGAATAAAAAGCAGATATTCTATATTGAGGAATATGACAAGATACCTCAGTGAACGTCAGATTTCATTCTACCACGATGCAAAAGTAAGCAGCAAAAATATACAAAATATAGAATTATATAAAAGCTGAGTATATGTTGTGTGTCTGTTGCCCCTTTTGGAAATGAATTGCCCCTTCAGCTGAAATGTTTCCCTGAGGCACTTTATATTGTAAAAAACCGGAAGGGTTGTAGAACGAATAAAAGTAAAAGCTTTTTGCTTAATGTAATTCTTAAAAAAAAAACAAAAAAAAAACATTGCGATTAGGGTCGGATTTGTTATTTCCCTGTGTTTTTGTCAGTTTTGGTCTTTGCTAATGTCATTAAAATGGCTCACAATGTTTGAGGAATTTGGTGCAAAAATTTATTTTTGCTCTTTTGCTTTATTTGCGCCTTTTTTGAGTGGAATATTTAACAACAATTTCGATAAGCTTTTAACTGTTGCATTTTGTCTTCAGCTGGGCAAAAAATGTACACAAATTTTCTACCCCACTAAGGGTGGTTTCACACTGTACTTTGTCTCGTCGGGGCTTATGTCAGAACCCCCTGCAAAATGGGATTTTGGTGTATATGTGCAGGCGGGGCCACTGACTATGAGGGCTCACTCATACGACCGTACAACAGATAGAACTCGGCCGTGAATACTTTCTCATGCCGATTCAGAATGGGGAAAACAATCACAGCATACTGTGGGTATATCCGATGACAGATCACACGCACCCATACAAGTCTATGGGTGCATGTGAAACATCAGACTAGACTCAGATTTCAACAGAGTACAGTACAACATCCACGGACAGAGAAAGCAGAAGATGGAGAAAATGGGTTCTCCATAGCTGTTCTCCAAGATCATACTATGGTGGCACTCGGCTCAAACTCTGACAGAATGTGCTTCGATTGACAGCATAATCAGCCTCATATGAGAGAATCGACAGCCGTGTGACCCCAGCCTAATGGTGCTGACAGAGTCAATGTGTGCTCTGTTGTGCACCATTTTTGGGCATGTACGCCTACTGGAGGCAGACAAGCAAGCAGCAATCTAATAAGACTGAGTGTCCGCTTCCAATAGACGTATACTGCCGAAAATGATGCACAACAGAGCACATGTTGACTTTGTCGTCACCATTATAGTGAATGACTTAGTAGGCACATAAGCCTAAATCCTGTTTGGTGGGGGGTTCAGATGTAAGCCCCAAGGGGATCAACGAATGATGGACAAAACGCAGTGTGAAAGGGCACTAAGGTACAGGAGTACAATAGTGCAAACATTTTGCAACATTTTGAAAAGTCTCCAGTGATTAATTAGCTGAAAACATTTGAATAATGACAGCCATGGGCAGACCGTTGAACCAAGTAAAAAAATAACAACTAGGGATAACAAAACAAATAAGCCTAAAAATAATGCAAAAGCTGTACTGAATGTTTTAATCCAAAAAAGGCGCAAAGAGAATTGTGAATTGAAGCCTTGGTGTTTAATTGAAATTGGCTAAATGGTGAAAGTGTTAAATGATGAGGTGCACAAATCTACAAAGTAGATATGCTATATGCTTAAAAAATCTCCATGTAAACCATTGGTTATGATAATTGGGAAACCATTCTGATAACTGTAATCAGACTCTCTATGAATAATATCTACTTTGTTGGCTTCACAGTGACCTCAATGTAAGATTATTCACATACACTAATAACATTTATAGTCCTTACTTAAGAAAAACTAGGTTGACTCCCTGGATCAAGAATTGCATTGAAGATTTTAGGGTTAAAATTATTTGCTTTTAATAATGGAATTTTTTTTCCCCAGAAAGCTTTTGACATGCAGGACTTGTTGTCTGCTACGCCAAGGGAGCCGATGGCAGAAGACTTGATTCTCAAACAGCGATCAGTGTTTTACATCTACTCAAACATTATACTAACCTTTAAATCTAGCATTAAGCTTCAGAATATTTTAAAAAATGTATATTTAGAATAAAAAAAAAAATCTTAACTGTAATAACAAATATATAAAACATACAATGTTAGATACGGAGATGTGAACTACAGTAAGTAAAGTTTTGGCTTGTAGGCTAGCTAGCTGCAGGGTCATGGCAATGCAATACTTCATTTCACACGAATGTTACTGTGTTGGTCTTGGACACGATGTTACTGCTGGCCGCCTTATACAGCAGATAACATAGCAGCTTTAAAGCATTGAATTTTAAGGCACTGTTTCATTTGCGTATATTGTAGATCACTTAGGTTTGTAAACATGCAGTTAACTTCCCTTCTTAAAGATAGCAATATGATAACAGGAATACAAGCAATTTCAAGTAGAAAAAAAACAATGAATTCTATATATGTACGAGTCATTTTCTCTATTTTTCTAAGTTTGTATATTGTTTATTTGTACTCATGTATACACCTTGATGTGAGCGAATGTCTGTTTTTCGGTGGAAAGACACATCACTTAGAATTATTCCGCATTTTGACCATTCATTTAAAATTAAAGTCAACCACTGATAGGGGGGGGTCACAAAAATAAATCCGCTATGGAACACTGCTGCTGTACTTTATACTGCAATATAGCTGCTTAACAGAAACAGATTTCAGCTACGTCCTGGCTTTACATTTCAAAAAGGTGCATTCAAACACTGAGAATGTAATGAAACAGTTAAAAAATACGAATATAAAATGTCGAACGGAAAAGGTCTGTATTTATTTAAAAATGAATATTTGGATAAATGGATTATAATGCGCAGCATTAGTTAAGATATCTCTAATCTGTCTTCATGGTTTACTTCATAAAGAAGTACTGAAGTATAAAGGCAAATAAAACAGACAAGGTTGCAAAGCCTAAAACAATTAGAATTGCAAACTGTTCATCAGTAGGCACCATGCCTTTGCGTTTTGAATGGTCAAGGTGCGACAGGTCCTCCTGCAACATGAGATCATTCCGTCTCATAATAAAAGATGTAGATGGACTGTAAGAGCCACAGAGTTCTTGCGAAGTATCGATACATCGACGACATACACAAATCCGAAATCTGTAATCCATATTAGTTTGTACACCTGAGATATGAAATGATGTGTCTTCTCCTTTGTATACCTGCAAGTAAGAATCAGAGTTAAAACTATAAAAAATAAAATAAAATCATATTTAACAGTGTTAAACCGGTTTTAAAAAAAACATGCAATTTTTTTTAATCAGAACTTTTTTGTGCCATTAAACAGACAAGAGTGATTAGGGTGTTATGGATGCAAAGAACAAGAAGTAGAAAGACCGCACCCTAGATTTTTATGGTATTGTAATGAAATTTATTATCAATAAATAAAGCTTTGTATTGTTTTCAGTTATACCACTGTAAGGCTGTGTGCACACGCTGCGGATTTTGCTGCGGTTCCGGCCGCTGCGGACCCGCAGTACAGTACCATGATTCCCTATGGGAATCAAAAACCGCAATGCAGACGGTGCGGAATTTTCCGCGCGGATTATCTGCGGTTTTCAAGCCGCAGAAAGAATTGACATGTCAATTCTTTCTGCGGATTCCCCTGCGGTTTGCCATCTCCTCCATTGAGGAGATGAAAAACCGCAGGGCAAAACCGCAGAGCAATTCGCAGGTAAAACCGCAGGTCTTTTGACCTGCGGTTTCACCTGCGGATTGTACAAAATCCGCGCGGATGAATCCGCACCTAATCCGCAGGGATCTGTTTTCTCTTGTTGGATTATTAGTTAATTTTTGCTAATCCCTAATTATTACAGGGCCTTTTTAGTTTACCATTTCATGCCATAAATATTTTTTTTTTTTAAATCTTTTTGATTAAGATTATATGGAGCTGCAGAAATCATTGTATCCTTTATATAAAATTACAATACTATCCAGCAGTCAGACACTACCACCACTGCTGCTCTCTCTATGGTGGCCTACATTTTTCACATATTACCAGACACAACAACAGACCAGGTGAACATTTTGGTCTGCTCCTCTTAGGCCTCTTTCACACTTAAGTTTTCTGCATCAGTTCAAATCCGCCAAAAAGTCAGACAAGCGGATCCGTTCTCAACTGATGTGAACGGATGGCACAGGAAGAGAGAGAGAGAGAGAGAATTTTTTTTTTTTTGTCCGGCACCCAGAAAGAATTTCGGGTTAAATGAGTGTCTGGAGGATCCGCCAGCGAAAAAAACGTTGCAAGCTCCGTTTTGAAATCTTTGAGGATGGTGACGGACAGCAACTTTTGGCGGATCCTCAAAATAAACGGATGCAACGGACAGCAATCCGTCACAATCCGCCATTAATGGAAGTCAATGCGGAAAAAAACGGATCCTCAAAAGAAAATTGAGGATCCGTTTTTTTCAAAACCTGGCAGATTGTGACTGATTGTAAAAAACTGAAGTGTGAAAGAGGCCTTATCAAAATGTTATCCCCCTGTGGAGACACGGTGTGTCAGTCAAACCGCACGGACTAGGGGCCCGGTCTCCTTTCACAGTGGGCATAATGCTTTTCAGACAACACAGGGTGAGGGTAAAACAGTGTGGCAATACTTTATTATTATTTAACAAACGGGCAGATAACACGTAGAACAGTCCAAATACCCAAGATGGTGCACAATTACAGAGTCTCACTCTTCTGCTGATTCGCTGGGCTAAGAGCAGCTGTGACTTCAGTGCTTCCAGGGCTAACTACCCCATCTGTGGCACGCACACAGAGAGGAGGTAACAACAAGCTTTGGAAGATGACAGTCCATTCAGGTACAAGGCCAGTTGACCAGAAAGTCACATTCTGGCTTCTCCAACCAGCTCCATGGAGCCAGGTGACCGGAGGGTCCTATTCCTGGCTTTCACAAATGCATGCATGGGTCGGTGATGGTCAATAGAGAAGATCTGCATCCTTCCAGTTGGCATCCTGTAGAATGACAAATGTGTCCCTCATGATGGAGCCATGATGTCTTGGCTGCTGTCCAGTAGAGACCCTCTAGATGTTTGGATGTCTTGGCTGAATCTGTGGCTCATGTTACAGAGGCTTATAACCTGTTTTTGTAATTAACAACTGTCCTTCATCTAGTATTCACAGGTAAAGGGGAAGAATGGTGATAAGACTAACTCGCATGGTTTAATTATGTAATCTGTTTGCATAGTTTTTCCTCTTCTATTTTGCAAGTCAACAAACTAGCTGGCCTGGACAATATTTAATCAACATATCGGCAAACATCATTGTTCCATGACCCTGTATGCAAGAAGAGTCAACATTTCAGATTCTTGACCAACTCAAAAAAACAAAAAAAACACAAATTCACGTCAACATATAGATAACAGTATATTTCCTGGCTTGCTGAAAATACACATCTTGTTAATTAAGATAAAATGCTGTGTCCTAACACCCCCCAAAAAAAGTTACTTTTACTTATCTTCCCTTTTTTTTTTTTAGATACAAGCTGTTAGACTCACCCTTCTCCCTGCGAGTGGCTGTTGTCTATCGCCCTCCGGGCCCCTTCAGTTGATCTTGCACCACTTTGCCACCTGGCTCCTTATCCTGTGACATCCCCACCCTCATCATGGGGGATTTTAACAAACCCATTAGTGTTCACCTTTCCCCATTTGCCACTTACCTTATATCTCTAACTTCCTCCTTCTTCAGCTTTTCACAGCCTACTAACTCTCCTACGCATGAAGACGGGAATACTCTGGACCTTATCTTCTCCCGTCTCTGCACGGTGCAACACTTTATTATCTCCCCTCTCCCGCTTTCTGACTACAATCTTTGTTCTTTCTCTGTCAAGAATTATCACCCCGCTCAGGACAACTCCTCTTATCGCACACATAGGAATTTGCAGTCATCATTGGCCCCAATCTCCTACCTCTCAGGTCCTGACTATGAATTAAAATATTATAATTAAATATTGCAAAGTGCCCTGGATGAAGCTGCACCTCCTACACATAAATCACTACGATGCAGACGGCGACAACCCTGGCACACGCTGCAAACATGTTTTCTCCACAGGTGCTCCAGATGCGCTGAACGTCTGTGGTGAAAATCCAATCTCGCGGAAGATTTCATCCATTGTATGTTTATGCTTAAAACATAGAACTCTGCCCTTCACCTCTCCAAACAATCCTATTTCAACACCTTTATCACGGCATTATCCAATAATCCTAAAAGACTATTTGACACTTTTTATTCTCTCCTCAATCCAAGAGTGCAGGCCCACACCACCGACCTTAGCGCTGATCTGGCCAATTATTTCAACAAAAAATTGACCATATAAAACTGGATTTGTTCTCAAAATGCTCTAACGCTATGCATTCTCCTCCCTCCAGCACTGCATCTAGCTCACTTTGTCTTTGAACCGGTCACTGAAGAATTAAACATGCTCCTTGCATCCTCGCCCTACAACCTTCAGCAGTGACCATATTCCCCCACATCTCCTCCAGTCCCTTTCCACGGCTGTCACCACTCACCTAATCAAAATATTTAATCTATTTAACCCCTTCCTGACATCCGACGTACTATCCCGTCCACGGTACCCGGGCCCGTATGACCGTGGACGGGATAGTACGTCTACCGCGATCAGCGGCGCCCACGTGGTGAGCGCCGCTGATCGCGGCCGGGTGTCAGCTGATTATCACAGCTGACACCCGGCACAATGTGTCAGGGGCGGTCACGGACCGCCCCCGACACGTTAACCCCTTGCACACCGCGATCAAACACGATCGCGGTGTACCGGGGGTTAAAGGGAAGCATCGGCAGGGAGGGGGCTCCCTCCGTGCTTCCCTGAGCCCCCCACGGCAGCGCAATGTGCAGCGCTGCTGCGGGGGGCTCCTTTCCTCCAGCCCCCCGAATCCAAGATGGCGACGGGGGCCTGAGGAAGCTGGCTTCCTCAGTGCCTGCAAAGCGCAGGCATGAGGAAGCCTTCTGCAGTGCCTGTGTCAGATCACTGATCTGTCACAGTGATCTGTGATGTGACAGATCAGCGATCTGTCACAGGACAGTGATGTCCCACCTGGGACTATTTAATAAAGTAAAAAAAAAAATAAAAAAAAGTGTAAAAATAATTTTAAAAAAATCGCCACATATATTAGAAAAAAAAAAAATATTCCCCCAATAAATCCATTTTTTGGAAATAATAAAAAAAACAAAACAATAAAAGTACACATATTAGGTATCGCCGCGTCCGTAACGACCCGCCCTATAAAACTGTCCCATTAGTTAACCCCTTTAGCGAACCCCTTAAAAAATAAAAAATGAAGCAAAAAATAATGATGTATTATCATACCGCCAAACAAAAAGTGTAATAACGCGCGATCAAAAAGACGCATATAAATATCCATGGTACCGCTGAAAACGTCATCTTGTCCCGAAAAAAACGAGCCGCCACACAGCATCATCAGCGAAAAAATAAAAAAGTTATAGCTCGCTGAATAAAGCGATGCAAAAATAATTATTTTTTATATAAAATAGTTTTCATTGCATAAAACCGACAAAAACATAAAAAAAGACCTAAATGAGGTATCGCTGTAACCGTACTGACGTGAAGAATAAAACCTCTTTATCAATTTTACTGCACGCGGAACGGTGTAAACGCACCCCCCCCAAAAGAAATTCATGAAACGCTGTTTTTTGTTCATTCTGCGTCCCAAAAATCGGAATAAAAAGCGATCAAAAAATTCCACGTGCCCGAAAATGGTACCAATAAAAACGTCAACTCGTCCCGCAAAAAATAAGCCCTCACATGACTCAGTGGGTCAAAATACGGAAAAATTATAGCTCTCAATATGTGGTGATGCAAAAACTATTTTTACAATAAAAAGCGTCTTTTAGCGTGCGACAGCCGCCAAACATAAAAACCGCCATAAATAGTAAATCAAACCCCACGTTATCACCCCCTTAGTTAGGGAAAAATAATAAAATAAAAAAAATGTATTTATTTCCATTTTTCCATTAGGGTTAGGGTTAGGGCTAGGGGTGTGTTGGGGTAGGGTTAGGGCTAGGGTTAGGGTAGGGTTAGGGCTGGGTTAGGGTTAGGGCTAGGGTTAGGGTTAGGGGCGTGTTGGGGTTCGGGTTGGAGTTAGAATTGGGGGTTTCCACTGTTTGGGCACATCAGGGGCTCTCCAAATGCAACATGGCGTCTGATCTCAATTCCAGCCAATTCTGAGTTGAAAAAGTCAAATGGTGCTCCTTCCCTTCCAAGCTCTGTACATGTAGGGTATCAGCCTACTCAGGACAAATTGCAAAACAATTTTTGGGGTCCAATTTCTCCTGTTACCCTTAGGAAAATAAAAAATTGGGGGCAAAAATATCATTTTTGTGGAAAAAAATGATTTTTTTATTTTCACGTCCGAGTGTTATAAACTTCTGTGAAGCACTTGGGGGTTCAAAGTGCTCACCACACATCTAGATGAGTTCCGTGGGGGGTCTAGTGTCCAAAATGGGGTCACTTGTGGGGAGTTTCAATAGTTTAGGTACATCAGGGGCTCTCCAAACGCACATGACACCCGCAGACCATTCCATCAAAGTCTGCATTCCAAAACGTCACTGCTTCCCTTCCGAGCCCCGACGTGTGTCCATACAGTAGTTTTCTCTCATATATGGGGTGTCAGCGTACTCAGGACAAATTGGACAACAACTTTTGGGGGTCCAATTTCTCCTGTTACCCTTGGGAAAATGAAAAAATTGGGGACTAATTGATCATGTTTGTGGGAAAAAAATACGATTTTTTTATTTTCATGCCCGGGCATTATAAACTTCTGTGAAGCCCTTGGGGGTTCAAAGCGCTCACAACACATCTAGATAAGTTCCTTAGGGGGTCTCGTTTCCATAATAGGGTCACTTGTGGGGGTTTCCACTGTTTAGGTACATTAGGGGCTCTCCAAAGGCAACATGACACCCGCAGACCATTCCATCAAAGTCTGCATTCCAAAACGTCACTACTTCCCTTCCGAGCCCCGACGTGTGCCCATACAGTAGTTTTCTCCCACGTATGGGGTATCAGCATACTCAGGACAAATTGGACAACAACTTTTGGGGTCCAATTTCTCCTGGTACCCTTGGGAAAATAAAAAAATGGTGACTAAAAGATCATGTTTGTGGAAAAAATACGAATTTTTTATTTTACGCCCGGGCGTTGTAAACTTCTGTGAAGCACTGGGGGGGTCAAAGTGCTCACCACACATCTAGATAAGTTCCTTAGGGGGTCTAGTTTCCAAAATGGTGTCATTTGTGTGGGGGTTCCACTGTTTTGGTACATCAGGAGTTTTCCAAACGCGACATGGTGTCCGATCTCAATTCCAGCCAAAAACGTCAAATGGCGCTGCTTCCCTTCCGAGCTCTGCCATGCGCCCAAATAGTGGTTTACCCCCACATGTGGGGTATCAGCGTACTCAGGACAAATTGCACAATAACTTTTAGGGTCCTGTTACCCTTGGGAAAATAAAAATTGGGGTGAAAAGATCATTTTTGTGGAAAAAAATATGATTTTTTAATTGTACTGCTGTACGTTATAAACTTCTGTAAAGCCCTTGTGGGTTCAAAGTTCTCACCACATATCTAGATAAGTTCCTTGGGGGGTCTAGTTTCCAAAATGGGGTCACTTGTAGGGGGTTTCCACTGTTTAGGTACATCAGGGACTCTCCAAACGTGACATGGCGTCCAATCTGAATTCCAGCCAATTTTGCATTGAAAAAGTCAAACGGCGCTCCTTCCATTCTGAGCTCTGCCATGCGCCGAAACAGTCGTTCCCCCCCACATATCAGGTATCTGCGTACTCAGGACAAATTGCACAATAACTTTTGCAGTTCAATTTCTCCTGTTACCCTTGGTAAAATAAAAAAAATTGAACCCGAATTATTTTTTTTATGAAAAAAAGTTAGATGTTCATTTTTTTTTTAAATATTCAAAAAAATTCCTGTGACGCACCTAAAGGGTTAATAAACTTCTTGAATGTGGTTTTGAGCACCTTAAGGGGTGCAGTTTTTAGAATGGTGTCACTTTTGGGTATTTTCTATCATATAGACCCCTCAAAGTGGCTTCAAATGTGATGTGGTCCTAAAAATAAAATGGTGTTGTAAAAATGAGAAATCGCTGGTCAACTTTTAACCCTTATAACTTCCTAACAAAAAAAAATTTTGGTTCCAAAATTGTGCTGATGTAAAGTAAACATGTGGGAAATGTTAGTTATCACGTTTTTTGTGTGCCGTATCTCTGTGATTTAAGGGCAAAAAAATTCAAAGTTGGAAAATTGCAAAATTTTCAAAATTTTCGCCAAATTTCCGTTTTTCTCACAAATAAACGCAAGTTATTTGAATGAAATTTTACCACTAAGTCACGAGAAAACAATGTCAGAATCACCGGGATCCATGGAAGCGTTCCACAGTTATGACCTCATAAAGGTACAGTGGTCAGAATTGTAAAAATTGGCCCGGTCATGAACGTGCAAACCACCCTTGGGGGTGAAGGGGTTAATCTCATCTGGCATTTTTCCCTCCTCATATTAACATGCCAGCATACACTCATTACTTAAAAAAATAAAAATCCCTCGAACAGAACTGTGCTGTTAACTATCCACCTGTCTCTAATATTCCCTACAGATGTAAACTCTTGGAATGCTTGGTCCACTCCTATCTAATCTATCTCTCAGATTACTCTCTTCTTGAACCCTCAAAATCTGGTTTCCGCTTCTTACACTCTACTGAAACTGTTCTCAAAGTCTCTAATGATCTAACAGCTAAGTCTAATGGTCACTACTCCATGACGATTCTCTTAGATCACTCTGCAGCATTCGACACTTTGGATCACCAGCTCCTTTTCATTATACACTGCTCTATCAGTCTCAAAGATTACTTTCTCTCCTAGTTCCCCTCCTACCTCTCTGACAGCTCCTTCACTGTGTCTTTTGCTGGCTACTCTTCCTTTTCTCTTCCCCTTACTGCCGAGGCTTATCAAGGATCACTCCTAGGCCCCCTCCTCTTTTCCTTGTATACTGCTCCTTTTGGACAAACAATCAGTACATTCGGTTTTCTGTACCATCTCTAGGCTGATGGCACCCAATTATACACAGTCTCCTGATATCACCCTTACATTATTACAAAAGACCAGCGATCATTTTTTGGAGGTCTCTGATAGAGTGAGGACATAATATCTACAACAGAATTTGTCGAAAAACTGAACTCCTTGAGTTTCCTTCCTCCCACCACTAACTTATCTATGCCCGATATTGCTATTTCTGTGTGTGGTTCGACCATTACTCCCCAGCAACATGCCTGCTGTCTTAGGGTCACTCTTGATTCAGAGCCCTACATCCGATCAATCGCTCGTTCATGTCACCTACACCTCAAAAATATTTCTGCAATTTGACCTTTTCTTGCCTTTGACTCGGCAAAAACTCTTACTGCAGCTATCATCCATTCTTGTCTAGACTATTGCAACTCAACTGATCAGTCTCCCTCTCATTAAACTCTCCCATTTCCAATCTGTCCTGAATGCAGCAGCCAGGATCATATTGTGTTCCAACTGCTACACCGATGCCTCCACGCTGTGACAGTGACTACACTGGCTGCCCATCCGCTACAGAGTTCAATATAAACTTAAAACTCTCACCCACAAAGCGTTACAAGGTTAAGCATCACCCTACATCTCCTCCTTCATCTCAGTCTACCACCCTACCCGTGCCCCCTCCGTTCTGCTAATGACATAAGACTAACATTCTTAATAATCTGAAACTTCCACTCCTGTCTCCAAGATCTGCCGTGCCAGTTCTTTGGAATGCACTAACCAAGACAATTCAATTAATCCCAAATATCCACAGTTGTAAGCGTGCCCTAAAAAGCGTGTCCACTTCCCTCCCCTCTGTCTTCCCTTAACTGTTTGTCCCACGAAGTGTGTCCATATACCATGTATGGTTGAATAAAGGACTGCATTTTATTACAGCTTTCGGGTGAGTGCCGCATTTTTTTCTATTTTTTCTGACATAAAAATGAAGCCCCATGAATCACAAAAAAAGATGCAAAAATTACTTGGATATTTGAATGAGATTTTTTTTTTTTTTTTTACAGCTCTGTAAACCACATGTATGAGAAATAAAAAAAATGTTTCTGGTCAGGATCGGCAGCAAATGGTCTTGAACTGGTTAATATAAGAAAAATATAATAGAAAACCCCCTTTAAGGATCCACTTATATTAATTGATTCTCTGACTTCCATACATTAGTGGCCTGTAACTATGCATCTGTCACCAGGTTTTTATTATCTCATCTGAGAACAGCAAAATGTGGGAGTAGAGACCCAGGTTCCAGTGATGTCTCAATTACTAGGCTGCTTGCTTTCATTTTGATAAAATCACAGTTTTCTCTGCTGCAGATCTTGGACTTCTCTGAATGCTGAGCCCTGTATAACCCCGCCCACACCACTGCTTGGCAGCTTTCTGTGTTCTATGTAGATGAGCAGAAAGCTGCCAATCAGAGATGGGGGCGGGGTTACAGAGCATAAGAATATGTTTGACTACCTGGCAGCGGGTTTACTAGTCCTCTAGTGATAATCTCCTGCTTATGAAAGACTGATTTCATGAAAACTACACTACGCAACCCAGTAAGTGACATTTTGCAGCAATCAGGGTCTTTGCCAGTACGTTATGCTGCCCTTTAGATTAGGTAGCAACAACCTGGTAACAGAGTCACTTCAGGGAAATTTTATGTTTATGGTTATTTTTAAAAAGGTGTTGGGAATATTATTTTGCACCATCTAATTAACCGCTACGTTTCACCAACACAAGGTTTCCAATCACTTCCGAATTTTAGTGATTGTCACCTAAATTTGTCCCCAGTAGTTATATAAACTGGGATTTTACTGCATCTGCAGGGTGGTCTGAAGTTTCTACAGAAATCTTCTGCTTTCCGGAGAAGCCTTATTTTCACTGCCTTGGGAGGTTACAGAGTTCACGGAAGTGTTTAGTTTCAATGATAACTGTCATAAAGCGTGTGGGATCCAAGCAAATTGATAATGATATTATACCCCATCAGATCTGTGCTTAGCATGACACAGAATTGCATTTCTTAACACACTTTCCTTTATCAGTGCAAACTGAAGTTATATGGAGGCAGATGTATAAGGAGGCAAGGAGTGGGGTTTCTATTCTCCCACATCTTGTAACAAAATAAAAATGTAAATGATATTTCTCAGAGCGTAAATGCCCCTCTCTTCACATTTATATGCAATTTCCATGTCATGCAGGAGATGTGCTTCATGAGACAGGAGAGACTGAAATTAGGTAGCAATTTACTGACGCTTGCTCAATTTATCATAATTCCCATATTGTGCTTTGTGCGTTATTTTTATCTTGCTTTAATCCAGTTACATGTGATACGTCTTAACCTCTCATGTAAATTTTATGTGTTGCTTATTTAAATAAATGGCCTTTTTGTGCAGACTCTTATTTCTGGACTATTAGATGGATACCCACAGCAAAAAAGTGAGACATGTTAAATAACCTCAGGCACACTTTTGTTTTTTAAATTAACATTGTATAGACTTTAGTCGCCACAAAGTATTAAAGTGAATCTGTCACCAGTTTTTTTTCTATGTAATCTGAGAGCACCATAATAGAGACAGAGACCCTGATTCCAGTGATGTATCACTTACCAGACTTTAGTGTAGTTTTGTTAAAATCACGAAAAGACTAGTAAACCTTCTGCATGTAGTCCTCCATATTCATGAGCTCTGTATAACCCAACTGCCACCACTACTGATTGGCAACTTTCTGTACAGGTACACTGTGCATAGGCTGAAAGTTGTCAATCAGTAAGTAGTGTGGGAGGGTTATACAGAGCTCAATATTCAGACAACTGCTAGATCTACATCAGATACAGTTAGGTCCATATATATTTGGACAGACATTTTTCTAATTTTGGTTCTAGATATTACCACAATGAATTTTAACCCTTTCTGTCATGTGACGTACTAACTCGTCCATGTGCCCTGGGACTTAATTCCCAGGGACAGGATAGTACGTCACAGCGATCAGCGGCGCCCACGTGGTGAGCGACGTTGATCGCGGCCGGGTGTCAGCTGATTATCACAGCTGACCCCCGGCACAATGTGTCAGGGGCGGTCACGGACCGCCCCCGACACGTTAACCCCTTGCACACCGCGATCAAACACGATCGCGGTGTACCGGGGGTTAAAGGGAAGCATCAGCAGGGGGGGCTCCCTCCATGCTACTCTGAGCCCCCAACAGCAGCGCAATGTGCAGCACTGCTGCGGGGGGCTCCATCCCTGCAGGTCCCCGAATCCAATATGGCGACGGGGACCTTCGGGGGGCCTGCAGGGAGCTGGCTTCCTCATGCCTGCAAAGCACAGGCAAGGAGGAAGCCTTGTGCAGTGCCTGTGACAGTAAACATAATTTAAAAAAAAAAAAAAAAAAAT
The DNA here is from genome assembly GCF_039654945.1 of Dendrobates tinctorius. Classification (NCBI taxonomy): domain Eukaryota; kingdom Metazoa; phylum Chordata; class Amphibia; order Anura; family Dendrobatidae; genus Dendrobates; species Dendrobates tinctorius. The sequence goes on from NW_027361728.1 coordinate 35,918,600, forward strand.
CGCTAAATAAATTATAAAAAGAAAAAAAAAAAATCCCTAGTAAAATTCATTTTTTGGAAATAAAAAAAAACAAACAATAAAAGTACACATCTGGTATCGCCGCGTCCGTAACAACCCGCCCTATAAAACTGTCCCATTAGTTAACCCCTAGCGAACCCCTTAAAAAATAAAAACAAAAAACCAAGCAAAAAATAATGATTTATTATCATACCGCCGAACAAAAAGTGCAATAACGCGCGATCAAAAAGACGCATATAAATATCCATTGTACCGCTGAAAACGTCATCTTATCTCGCAAAAAACGAGCCGCCATACAGCATCATCAGCAAAAAAATAAAAGTTATAGCTCGCAGAATAAAGCGATGCAAAAATAATTATTTTTTATATAAAATTGTTTTCATTGCATAAAAAGCGCCAAAACATAAAAAACTACCTAAATGAGGTATCGCTGTAACCGTACTGACCCGAAAAATAAAACCGCCTTATCAATTTTACCGCAGGCGAAACTGTGTAAATGCACCCCCCAAAAGAAATTCATGAAATGCTGGTTTTGTTCATTTTGCGTCCCAAAAATCGGAATAAAAAGCGATCAAAAGATGTCACGTGCCCAAAAATGATACCAATAAAAACGTCAACTCGTCTCGCAAAAAATAAGACCTCACATGACTCGGTGGGTCAAAATATGAAAACATTATAGCTCTCAATATGTGGTGATGCAAAAACTATTTTTACAATTAAAAGCGTCTTTTAGCATGCGACCGCTACCAAATATAAAAACCCAACATAAATAGTAAATCAAACCCCCCGTTATCACCCCCTTAGTTAGGGAAAAATAATAAAATTAAAATAAAATGTATTTATTTCCATTTTCCCATTAGGGTTAGGGCTGAGATTAGGGTTAAGGGTGTGCTGGGGTTAGGGTTGGAGTTAGAATTGGGGGGATTTCCACTGTTTGGGCACATCAGGTGCTCTCCAAACACAACATGGCAACTGATCTCAATTCCAGCCAATTCTACTTAGAAAAAGTCAAATGGTGCTCCTTCCCTTCCAAGCTCTGCCATGCGCCTAAACTGTGTTTTGACCCCCACCTATGGGGTATCAGCCTACTCAGGACAAATTGCAAAACAACTTTTGGGGTCCAATTTCTCCTGTTACCCTTAGAAAAATAAAAAATTGGGGACAAAAATATCATTTTTGTGGAAAAAAATGATTTTTATTTTCACGCCCGGGCATTATAAACTTCTGTGAAGCCCTTGGGGGTTCAAAGTGCTCACCACACATCTAGATAAGTTCCGTGGGGGGTCTAGTTTCCAAAATGGTGTCATTTGTGGGGGGTTGCCACTGTTTAGGTACATCAGGGGCTTTCCAAACGCGACATAGTGTGCGATCTCAATTCCAGCCAAAAAAGTCAAATGGCGCTGCTTCCCTTCCGAGCTCTGCCATGCGCCCAAATAGTCGTTTACACCCACATATGGGGTATCACCGTACTCGGAACAAATTGCACAATAACTTTTAGGGTCTTGTTACCTTTGGGAAAATAAAAATTGGGGGTGAAAAGATCATTTTTGTGGAAAAAATATGATTTTTTTAATTGTACCGCTGTACGTTATAAACTTCTGTGAAGCCCTAGTGGGTTCAAAGTTCTCACCACCTATTTCCACTGTTTGGGCACATCAGGTGCTCTCCAAACGCAACATGGCGTCTGATCTCAATTCCAGCCAATTCTGCGCTGAAAAAGTCAAATGGTGCTCCTTCCCTTCCAAGCTCTGCCATGCGCCCAAACAGTGTTTTACCCCCACATATAGGGTATCAGCCTACTCAGGACAAACTGCAAAACAACTTTTGGGGTCCATTTTCTCCTGGTACCCTTGGGAAAATAAAAAAATTGGTGACTAAATGATCATGTTTGTGGAAAAAATAAGATTTTTTTATTTTCACGCCCGGGCGTTATAAACTTCTGTGAAGCACTGGTGCTCACCACACATCTAGATAAGTTCCTTGGGGGGTCTAGTTTCCAAAATGGTGTCAATTGTGGGGGGTTTCCACTGTTTTGGTACATCAGGGGTTTTCCAATCGCGACATGGTGCAGATCTCAATTCCAGCCAAAAACGTCAAATGGCGCTGCTTCCCTTCTGAGCTCTGCCATGCGCCCAAATAGTCGTTTACACCCACATATGGGGTATCAGCGTACTCAGGGCAAATTGCACAATAACTTTACGGTCCTGTTACCCTTGGGAGAATAAAAATTGGGGGTGAAAAGACAATTTTTGTGGAATAAATATGATTTTTTAATTGTACTGCTGTACGTTATAAACTTCTGTGAAGCCATTGTGGGTTCAAAGTTCTCACCACATATCTAGATAAGTTCCTTGGGGGGGTCTAGTTTCCAAAATGGGGTCAATTGTGGGAGGTTTCCACTGTTTTTTGCATTGAAAAAGTCAAACGGCGCTCCTTCCCTTCTGAGCTCTGCCATGCGCCGAAAAAGTGGTTCCCCCCCACATATCAGGTATCAGCGTACTCAGGACAAACTGCACAATAACTTTTGCAGTCCAATTTCTCCTGTTACCCTTGGTAAAATAAAAAAAATTGAACCTGAAGTATTTTTTTTTGTGAAAAAAAGTTAAATGTTCATTTTTTTTTTTAAATATTCAAAAAATTCCTGTGAAGCACCTGAAGGGTTAATAAACTTCTTGAATGTGGTTTTGCGCACCTTAAGGGTTGAAGTTTTTAGAATGGTGTCACTTTTGGGAATTTTCTATCATATAGACCCCTCAAAGTGGCTTCAAATATGATGTGGTCCGTAAAAATAAAATGGTGTTGCAAAAATGAGAAATCGCTGGTCAAGTTTTAACCCTTATAACTTCCTAACAAAAAAACATTTTGGTTCCAAAATTGTGCTGATGTAAAGTAAACATGTGGGAGATGTTACTTAAGTTTTTTCTGTGCCGTATCTCTGTGATATAAGGGCATAAAAATTCAAAGTTGGAAAATTATGAAATTTTCAAAATTTTCGCCAAATTTCCGTTTTTTTCACAAATAAACGCAAGTTATATGAATTAAATTTTACCACTAGCATGAAGTACAATATGTCACGAGAAAACAATGTCAGAATCACCGGGATCCATGGAAGCATTTCAGAGTTATTACCTCATAAAGGGACAGTGGTCAGAATTGTAAAAATTGGCCCGGTCATGAACGTGCAAACCACCCTTGGGGGTTAAGGGATTAAACAAGACAATTCCGATGCAGTTGAAGTTCAGACTTTCAGCTTTCATTTGAGGGTATCCACATTAAAATTGCATGAAGAGTTTAGGTGTTTCAGCTCCTTAACATGTGCCACCCTGTATTTAAAGGGACCAAAAGTAATTGGACAGATTAAATAACTGTAAATAAAATGTTCATTTCTAGTACTTGGTTGAAAACCCTTTGTTGGCAATGACTGCCTGAAATCTTGAACTCATGGACATCACCAGACGCTGTGTTTCCTCCTTTTTGATGCTCTGCCAGGCCTTCACTGCGGTGGTTTTCAGTTGCTGTTTGTTTGTGGGCCTTTCTGTCTGAAGTTTAGTCTTTAACAAGTGAAATGCATGCTCAATTGGGTTGAGATCAGGTGACTGACTTGGCCATTCAAGAAAATTCCACTTCTTTGCTTTAATAAACTCCTGGGTTGCTTTGGCTTTATGTTTTGGGTCATTGTCCATCTGTAGTATGAAACGACGACCAATCAGTTTGGCTGCATGTGGCTGGATCTGAGCACACAGTATGGCTCTGAATACCTCAGAATTCATTCGGCTGCTTCAGTCCTGTGTCACATCATCAATAAACACTAGTGACCCAGTGCCACTGGCAGCCATGCATGCCCAAGCCATCACACTGCCTCCGCCATGTTTTACAGATGATGTGGTATGCTTTGGATCATGAGCTGTACCATGCCTTCACCATACTTTTCTCTTTCCATCATTCTGGTAGAGGTTGATCTTGGTTTCCTCTGTCCAAAGAATGTTCTTCCAGAACTGTGATGGCTTTTTTAGATGTTTTTAGCAAAGTCCAGTCTAGCCTTTTGATTCTTGATGCTTATGAGTGGCTTGCATCGTGCAGTGAACCCTCTGTATTTACTTTCATGCAGTCTTCTCTTTATGGTAGATTTGGATATTGATACGCCTACCTCCTGGAGAGTGTTGTTCACTTGGTTGGCTGTTGTGAAGGGGTTTCTCTTCTCCATGGAGACTATTCTGGGATCATCCACCAGTGTTGTCTTCCGTGGGCACCCAGGTCTTTTTGCATTGATGAGTTCACCAGTGCTTTCTTTCTTTCTCAGGATGTAACAAACTGTAGATTTTGCCACTCCTAATGTTGTAGCAATTTTTCGGATGGTTTTTTTCTGTTTTTGCAGCTTAAGGATGGCTTGTTTCTCCTGCATGGAGAGCTCCATTGACCGCATGTTTCCTTCACAGTAAAACCTTCCAAATGCAAGCACCACACCTCAAATCAACTCCAGGCCTTTTATCTGCTTAATTGAGAATGACAGAAGGGATTGCCCACACCTGTCCATGAAATGGCCTTGGAGTCAATTGTCCAATTACTTTTGGTCCCTTTAAAAACAGGGTGGCACATGTTAAGGAGCTGAAACTCCTAAACCCTTCATCCAATTTTAATGTGGATGCCCTCAAATGAAAGCTGAAAGTCTGAACTTCAACTACATCTGAATTGTTTTGTTTAAAATTCATTGTGGTAATGTCTAGAACCAAAATTAGAAAAATGTTGTCTCTGTCCAAATATATATGTGCCTAACTGTACATCTACTCCCTGTACATTTGCAGTACAACAAATATATACCATATGCATTTGTGTAATTTATATCCTGGCCGCTGCATTCACACACATCCACCGCCCTGGCATTAACTCTCTACACTCCATCCATATCGGCCCCTCGCTCCTTTCCTCTGCTATGTATAGCATCTGAATTGTTTTGTTTGAAATTCATTGTGGTAATGTCTAGAACCAAAATTAAAAAATGTTGTCTCTGTCCAAATATATATTGACCTAACTGTAAATAATTGATTTTATCAAAATGACAGCAATCGGCCCAGTAAGTGATACATCACAGGAATCAGGGTCTCTGCTCCTACAATATACTGTTCTATTATGGGATAGTAAAAATTGGGTGTAAATGAATAATGATTGGTGCCAGAGCCTAAACTAGGATTATATCTGGTAAGTAACATTCATGTCATAATTACAAAGTGGCCTGATGCTTAGTAAATGCTGAATATGAGACCATGAGAAGTAAATCATAGTAGCTAAGCTAAATCCTTGGAAAATTGTAATCATGGCTTTGAATCTGTGTAAACCAATGACTGTATGGTGTGTGCAAATTACTGTCGTGTTTTTTTTTTAAGCCCGTTTAGAACATTTTTCTTTACCACATTCCAAAAAATGTATTGTCCTGTATGGTCCCTGTGTTTGAAATTAAGCTGTTGCCAGAGTGTGGCCATGGATCAAGCTACTGTAAGTGAATTTAATTTACAGGGCTTCAGCATTTTCCCCACTCTATACTACAAACTAGAACGGCCAATGTCTTACAAAAACATAATTCAGGTGTTAATTTACACTGAAGATTATTATGAATGAGAGTCCGTCCTTGTTAACGCTCATTCACAATAATCTCACAGTGTAAACAGGTTGCTGATCATCCAATGAATGAGCAAAATGGTTGTTCATCAGGTGAAATGATCGTTTGATTTTCACAAAAGATCATCGTTCGACAATGCACAGTCCTGTGTAAACAGGGATCAAACAGTCGAGAACAGCGGGGCCCTATGTGCACTCAATGATTTATTACTGATCGCTCAGTGGAATCGTTTACTTTGGTCCCCCTGTGTACACAGGCTATTAAACGATCCACCGATCGGTAAACATTTACTGATCGCCGAATGTTTAGTGCTGACGGACCGTCAGTTTAATCAGACTTTTAATATAGGAGTATGAGATATGGAGAGCTTGTCAGGGATTTCACAATAGATGGCTGCTGATGGTAAAGAAACAGCGACTGATGGCTAACAAATTAAACATCATGGTATGAAGTCATCAAGACTAGTGTTTCATAGGACAACCTCTGTCAAAGCTGGATAAAGATGTAACAAATATAGGAGCACACACATCTTTTTTATGTCAGTGTGCCAGAAACCAAAACTTATGAAACGTTCAAGACAGCTTGGATTTCTGCTAAAATTTTTGCCAATTTCTGGCTTAAAATATCAGAATCCTCTTATCAATGTCCCCTCCACGCCAAGCCCAGCTCAATTTAATTGTCAAGTGGCTGGACACCTGCAGGTTATACAAAAATGTGTGACTTTTTTTAAAGCAGAAAACTACTCCGCCACTCCCCCCTCCCCCATGTCTTCAAAGACACTTTTTTCTATTATTACACAGAAAATAAGAACCTCTGCTCTCCATTATGAAGATCCTGAGAAAACTTGGAATATCTGTGATTCCATTACACATCCCTGTGGGTATGATGTAATTGACCAGAGGAGCATTGCATGGCCTTTTAAGCCTCCTTTACATTCTAGTCAGTGGTGTCTAAGCTAGCCAAATCAGATCTCTTGCTTTGCACTGACGATGCGCAACACCTCAAAACATGTGTTTGCAAACAAGGGCTTTTATCCTAAACCCTGTAGCAAATCTCGTAAATGGGTTGATATTTCTACAAGAATTGCTATATCCAATGGTTGGCACAAAAGTTCAAGTCCTCTAACTCTCTGAAGAGGTAATTTATATATTTAGGGTCGATATTGACTTTTAGGATTGCTACTTCCAATAAAGTACAACTAGAGTCTAAGGACCCCGTTACAAGCTTCAATGTCACAGCGATCCCACCAAAGATCCGACGTGTATGGGATTGCTGGGACATAGTTAGCTGATCGCTTGTGAGCTGTCACATAGGCATACTTACCAGCGATCAGGACCAGCGAGCACGCTGGTATCCAGGGTAAATAGCGGTTAACTAAGCGCCGTGCGGCGCTTAGTTACCCGCTGTTTACCCTGGATATCCGATCAGGACCAGAGAGCACGCTGGTATCCAGGGTAAACAGCGGGTATCTAAGCGCCATCTGCTGTATGGCGCTGGGAGCTCGCTGATCGTTGGTCTCTCGCTGTCACATGCAGCGATGTGTGCTGCCCAGCGGGAGACCAACGATAGATTTATGGCCCAGACCATTAAGCTATGATTAAAGTTCAGCCAACTGATCGTTGCTACGTGTCACACGCAACAATGTTGTTTCGACATGGCTGCAATGTCACCAAACTGGTGATGTTGCAACGATATCGTTCACAAAATCGTTGTGCGTAACGGGGCCTTAGATCTTCTTCCCCTTTGAAGAGAATTTGCGTATTTTCTTTAGGCATGCCTGAATTTTCAATCATTTTCTTATTTAGACAGCATTGCTGTTGGCTAATGTCAGGGGAACGTATGGACAGTGTAAGGTGAAGCAGCTAATCTTCATAAAAGTAAATGGCACTGAGTCGTAATACCCAACGCAGAGTGGTGCAGTCTCTGGAAAAGAAAAACAGCTGTGTTTTTCTAATCACATAAAACCTCTTCAATATCATAACTACTAACTTGCAAAAACAAGATTTCTACATGAGTGCTATAAGTTACACTGATAGGCATTGGACAACCCAGAAGAAAAATAGAAAATGTATGATCATGTGTAGCCTTTTACCGAGAAAAAATAATGAATTTAAGAAATATGAGTGCATTTCGGATATGATATTCTACGTCTACAAATTAGAATTAAACGGAACAATAATAATGTTATCTAGAACAATTAGGAAATATTTCAAAAGTGAAAATTAAATTTCATCCTAGAATTCTTTGGGGATTTGCCGTAATTTGCTCTTTGGGTTCCATTTCTGCTGTCTGACTTATGATTTTAGAGCCGAACGGCATGAGTTATGATTGTCTCTCAAGGAATTACAATTTAATTATGATTTCTCTAAAACTCAGGGAAATGAGTCCTGGGGCTAATTACGAGCCAAGATAAATGAGCAGACTAGACCAGTACTTCAAGGAAGAAGACGCTGGGTTCCTGCGGGAAAGGCTATACACGCTAGAAAGTCTGATATCAATAGCATATATATCTGCCAAAACGGGAGTTCAATTTTGCCATACCTAAAATGATATCGGGTAGTAAGAATAATTAAGCTCCATGGGTAACAAATGCTTATATGAATTGGACTTACCTGTTTATATTCTGACTCTCGCCCGACCTGTACTTGCAAAATATATCCAATTGGATCTCCCCTCATAGGCGATACCGTCTCCCAGGCAATTTCACACGTGTTTCCTTCTAACTGTGTTACACGAGGAGCTGAAAAAAAAAACCCCAACCATTACATAAGCTAGGACTGAAAAAAACATTGAAGCGCTAAAAATCCCTACAAGTTCAAGTGTGAGTGGAGATGGCAGTAGGATACAGGGGTTATCACACTCACAGGGGTCTAGGAAGCTGACACAGGGGATCAATTGGGCATGTCCAGAGATGAGATCATCTTCCCTTGCTAAAAACAGAGCATCTCTTTTGGTCTTAGGCTAGGTTCACATTACGTTAAGCAGCCCGTTCAACGCATAGCATTGACGGGCTGCGTTAACGGTATAGCATAATGCGATCACGTTATGCTATACCCGCTAGCGCCGATCATCTGTGCTAGCACAATTTATTTATCTGCGCTAGCGGTGACGGAGCCTCAGATGCTGCCAGCCGCGTCCGAGGCTCTGTCACTTTATGACGGCACATCGTGAACGCATGCCGCTTTACGGCATGTGTCGCGATGCGCACGACAATGGGGCTCAATGGCAGCGTTAACAGACTGCGTTACACCGTGTTATACCGCTGTGTATAACGGACTGCCTATTCGCAGTGTGACCCCGGCCTTACGGAAAAAAAAGTCACCAGTGACAACCTATTTTCCATTTATTTACTTTCGTGTTTCCTTGGCGTGATCACTCTTGAAAAGGTCCAGGAAACTGAGATATAGGAAATTGTTTGGCAGGATCAGCCGCAAGTAATAATAAAATGATGCCAATATTGCAACGCAAAGCTTGCGGGAAAACTTGAGACTATTGCAAAAAGTCTGAACTGGTTGTCCAAATGTCACTAGCCTTGACTTTAGTCTAAAAGGGGTTGCAGTATTCCAGAAACAGTAGCACATATTTCTCTGGATTGGATCTGGTACTGTAGCTCAAACCTCATCAAGTGAATGACACTTAAAATGAATCTGTCACCAGGTTTTTGCTACCCCATCTATAATGTAAGGACAGAGACCTCAATTTTAGCGACGTGTCACATCACAGTTTTATCAACTTGACACAGAATAAATGGCAAAAACCTGGAGGTGGATTCGCTATAACAGCAGTACCGGCAATAGTCAGATCTAAGGTTGTTTTAGGTCTTTTTTTTTTCTAATCCTGAGCAACACATAATGTGGTTGTAACTCTGTCGTAGCTTTCAGCTACTGCCCGGCTAAACATGACTGTAATAGAGGATTTAAGCATTAATATATCACTACCTAGTAAAGATGTGCATCCAGCTTAACAAAGCTAGGTTACTAACCCTGCAAGGTAAATGGCTAATGAGCTGCTAAAAGCTGATGTACAAAGAGACAGACATCTGCTAATGCATCTCTGATGACTTCTTCTGCATATGTAATATACAATCATTTTACAAGGCAGCTATGTGTACAAGACAATAGCATTGGCAGGATCAATGCTTGGCACATTGTTCGCAGCTTTGTAAATAAAGTCATTATGGGTAAAGGTTGACAGGCTAAAAAACAGCCACAAAGCGCTCATGTTACAGATGCAAAACGAATGTGGAATTCATTGAAACTAGATAGTGACTTAATGGCTATTGATAAGAGAGAAACATCATTGGGTAAGGCAAGGCGATATTTATCAGAAACCAGGTATATCTGGGGCAGGATTCTATCAATGCCAATGACCTCTGGCTTCTGTTATAGACTAAATAAGAAGTAGCAGTATGTGCGAAGCCATAGCCACAGGAAGATTTGCCCAGCACCAGGCCTTAAAAGGCATAGTGCCCAAATACTTAGCCCGCCGCTTGGTGCATCATGGTGGGATCAATCATTTATATACACCTTCCCATCTGCTTGTTTTCCATCTATCTCTTCCCTTCTCTGGAAACTGTCAATCAAATGAGAAGATGACATACAACAAGCAGGTGGGAAGGTGTATACAAATGATTGGCTCACCGTGAAGATCTGTGTGGTTGGACTTCATTTCAACAATCATTCTGCGCTGACAGAGTCCCTTTAAAGATGAATGCTCAGCTCTCCCGGGGTTGTATTCATTATTCGTATTTGAAAGCTATGACTAAATGGGCAACTGGGAGGTGCCAGTTGGGGGCACCACCTACACACTGATACTGTTCTATCAGGGCCGACTGCAAGGACTCACCCATTTCGCTATGGGTATGGTAATTGTAAGACCTACTTGTCAATCTATTCAAACATTTCTCTGAGGAATAATAGAGGAACTGTGTAATCTGATATGAAAAGACAGTCTAGAATTCTTATATTATAGGGAATACAAGTATTTATTAAAACAGATACAGAGAGTTATGTTCTCATGGTGAAATTAAAGGGGTATTCCTACATAAGGTCCCACCGATATGCTATTAAATGTATAAGAGATGTATGACCCAGGAAATGGAGAGGTTTAGTGCTCTCCATTCACAGACTGTACATGTGCCATAAATGTCAGAAATGCAAGTACCCCTGAGTGCGTGCAACACGGCATATGGTTACTGAGCACTTTTAGTCATCCAAAGTTAATATTTCCCCATAAATAACCGGTTTCACCAGAAAACTAACCTTTAATGGTTGGTGGCACCGATTTGGCTGTACTGAATGTGTAGATGTCAGAAAATGGTCCTTCCCCAGCGTCATTCACAGCCTGGATTCTGAAGTTGTAGCAGGTAAACTCAGTCAGTCTCTGCACTTTATAAGTGTGGCTTGGACCCCTATAGATGGGGATAAACCTAAAAAATAAATTGACAAATCATCATATTATCCATCAAGCCGGTGGTTGGGAACAAACCAGAGACTGAATTTCAGTTGTTAATGAACAATAGAAAGTTTCAACGAGTGCAAGTCGTCATGGACAGCACCAATGTTGTATCTCAATGATTCCCATGTGAAACTACGAAGAGTTAAACAGATAGGTAAGGAAAAGATTACACAAAAAAACCTCACAGATGTAAGAAATACAATTAAAAAGACAAATGGATTAGTTTACTAGGTGCAGGCTCCACTAGATGGCAGTAGACTGGAAGCAGCACTGCACTTAAACAGAGCTGGCCTGCAGTGCAGAAGTGAGGCCACCACAGGTGGCAGCAGAATAGTCAAACAAACCGGGTCAAATCCTAGACTATAGAGCAGTACCAAAGGAATGAGCAAACTCACGGTCAGAGATGAGCCAGGGAATCAGTAACGGTCAGGAGCAGATAAGCCAAAAGACAAAGGACAGAAGCAGGTCAGGATACAAGCCAAGTCAAAACCAGGGAGTTAGCACACTAAAGGGAAACACTGGGTCAAGGCAGGAATAGGGGAAAACCGCAAAAACAGCAGGACTAATCAGAGCAATCAGAGTCCGCTACAGCAGCAATAGGCAAAAACTATAACTGACATCACGTGCAGGAAGCAGCGGCGATAAATAGCCAACCTGAGCCCAGACTGAGGCTGGGAACGGTTAACTCTTGACATGACCAGTCCAGGAATAAAGGACTCAAAACCCGGTCTGGATCATGACATCTGCTATCTGTATGAATTTGCCAAAACATATTCCGAAAGGCGCCGTCCTTTTTTCTTCTTCTTTATTTTACACATTTTGAGAATAGGGGAGCTATGCTGATAGGAAGTGTTAATTAGTGGAGGAGGAGACTAGAAAAAGAGAACTTGTAACATGCAGATAGGAAAAATGTATTTACTAGTGAAGGGGGAGAGCCTGTAATATGCAGATAAGAAAGGTGTACTAACTAGTGCAGAAGGAGAACCTGTAATATACAAATAGGAGATGTGTACTAACTAGTGGAGGAGGATAACATATAATATGTAGATAGGAAAGCTGTACTAGCCAGTGCAGGAGGAGAGCCTGTAATATGCAGATCGGAAAGCTGGACTAACGAATGGAAGAGGAGAACCTGTAATATGAAGAGCGGAAAGCTGTACTATCCAGTGTAGGAGGAGAACCTGTAATATGCAGATAGGAAAGGTGTACTAACCAGTGGATAAGGAGAACCTGTAATATGCAGATAGGAAAGCTGTACTAACCAGTATAGGAGGAGAATCTGTAATACTTCTATATTAGTAAATGCCACAAAAATTATCTCATCAACACATTTCTGAAAATAAAGATATAGTGGAAAATCATTCTAAGAACTTTACCTCATTCACAAAGCTCTCCCCTGTGTGTACAGAAAGACTGCATTTTACAAAGGTTCAGCCAGCCTTCTTCCGCAGGTTTTCAGTTCTTTTTGTAACTTAACCTATAATTCCTAATACTTTTCTACTGTACTTTGAGTTCAGCAAACAGTTGTTGAAACCTACAAACTATAATATAATTTTGTGGTGGAGTGTGACAGTATGAGGCTATTTTGCTTACTTCCAGTAGCAGAAGATTTTAACACACAGACATTTTAGACAACTGTACGCTACCAAAGTGGAAACACCAGTTTTGGGAAAGCTGAGCACAGTAGGTTCCACTATTGCTTTGTAGCACTGGAGTCCGGGGTTCAAATCTGACCGTGAGCAAAATTAGCTTACAGTAAGCAGGTTCTCCCTATGTTTGCGTGTACTTCAGGCCTGTGGTTAGGAATAGATGGGCTTCCTTCATTGTAGGCAGTGTGCAGTCGGGACAAGCAGATGAGTGAAGCAGAGAACGGCATGCCAGCATTAAGTGGTGTGTATATATTACTTTGTGGTGGAGGGGCACTAAAATGATTGTTTACTCTTGTTAAGCTTCATATCTAGCAGGTTTTCTACCATCCTCCTAAAAAATTAAAGTATATACTTTTTCTCCTTTGCAAATAAACTGTAAATGGAATGTAATTGGGTAAATTATCCTCCTCCCATCTCTGCTGCCATTTCCAAGATGTATAATCTGATTGAAATCCCACCACATGATGACAGATAGGAGCCCATCAGTGGTGTTATCCGAGCATGCTCGTGTGCTGACCGAGTGTCTTCGGCGTGCTCAAAAAATATGTTCGAGTCGCTGCGCCTGCATGTCTCAACGCTTTTCGACAGCCACATTACATGCATGGAATGCCTGTTTTCGAGCACGCTGAAGTCACTTAGTTGGCACCCAAGCATGCTCGGATTGCACCTTATCCGAGCACGTTCGCTCATCGCTAGTGCCCATATGCAGAGGTGCTGTTTAGAAATTACCTTTATTGAAATTCTTTAAACATATAAATGCTAATTATTTGGTAAAATAAAGATGTAAGCATTAGCAGTCACAGCTAATAAACTGATTGTTATGGAGTTCTACATGACTGTTACCGTAATCCCTGAACAACGCATAAAAAAGAAAAGATCAGCAAACAATGTGCACAAGGAGCTCAGCACATAAAACCAATGTAGCGAACGCTTCCCAGTGCAAACATGCAGCCCTTGCAAACCACTTAAGTCACGTTCTGTTCTGAAATTGCAGAACATTTAACATAAAAGCCGATTAAAGATATATCCATTAATGTCACAGCAAGTTTACTCCCACTTCTTATTTTCTTGTGACAAGGAGTTGAGATTTACTTATAACCCAGAGAATATTTTGTGTATATTATTATAGATCTATTTATTTTTCCAACACTGAATGCAAGAAACAAGTTAAGAGAACACACGAGACTTGGACAGGATTGGACTTAAAGAATTTATCAAGGACTATTTTTTTTTTTTTAACTGACAAGTTGGTGGTTGCTAGTTACCTTTCCTGTTGTGCCTGGCACCGATCTCTGCCGTAACAAAGCGGTCACAGACCACTGGTGCCGGCGATTCAGCAGTTTCGTCGCCTTCACTTAAGGCCCCGTCTCACTAAGCAATCTCGGTAGCGAGATCGCTGCTGAGTCACTACTTTAGTGACGTAACAGCGATCTCACCAGCGAGATCGCTGTGTGTGACAGCGATCAGCGAGCGGCCCCCCTGCCGGTATCGCTGATCGCTGCAAGAAACCTCTGGACATTTCTTTGGTCGCTGGTCTCCCGCTGGCCAGCACGCATCGCTGTGTGTGACAGCGGGAGACCAGCGATCAGGAGTAAAAAAAATAATAAAAAAAAATAAAAAATATAGTTATTCTCACCTTCCGATGTCCCGTTCAGCCATCCTGCCTCTCTCCACGCTCCGGTCCCAGTGATCCTTTGCATGAATGACCGCGAGACTTTGTTATCCCGCGAGACCGTGACATCTCGCGGTCATTCGTGCAAAGGATCACTGGGACCGGAGCGTGGAGAGAGGCAGGATGGCTGAACGGGACATCGGAAGGTGAGAATAACTATATTTTTTATTTTGATACTATTTTCTACAGCGATAGCCAGCGATGCCGGGCGCTCGGCATCGCTGTGCTGATCGCTGGTGAAGCTGTCTGTGTGACAGCTCACCAGCGATCACATAGCGACTTACTAGCGATCCTGACACCTTCATATCGGTGTCGGGATCGCTGGTGAGTCGCTTAGTGTGACGGGGCCTTTAGAGCAGCAACTTCTTTTCCACTTTTTATGTTGAAATGGCATGACTGCTGACGTCATGCTCATTGACAGCAGGCTGCCCCGACTCTCAATCAGCAGGACGTCAGCAGTAACGTCCAATGACTGAGCAGCCCGGAAGAAGAGCTGCTCTGTTAACGCTGATCAGCTGAATTGCCAGCAAGAGAGGTAAATGACCGTGCTGTGGCGGCACTGGGCAGGACAGGTACCGTATATACTTGAGTATAAGCCAAACCGAGTATAAGGTGTGACATCTAATTTTGCTACAAAAATCTGGGAAGACTTATTAACTCGAGTATAAGCCTAGGGTAAGAAATGCAC
This sequence comes from Dendrobates tinctorius, assembly GCF_039654945.1. NCBI lineage: Eukaryota > Metazoa > Chordata > Amphibia > Anura > Dendrobatidae > Dendrobates > Dendrobates tinctorius. The sequence goes on from NW_027361728.1 coordinate 35,933,698, forward strand.
CAGCTACTGCTAAATTTCCAAAATAAAAATAGATAACTAAAAGAAAAATTAATTGAGACATCACTAGTTTAAATGTTTTTAAATTTCCATATTGAATCAGGAGCACCATATAATGCTCCATACAGTTCATGATAGGCCCCATAAGATGCTCCATACAAAATATGCCCCATGTAATGCTGCACAAAGGTTAATGATGGCCCCATAAGATGCTCCATAGAAAAATACGCCCCATATAATGATGCAGAAAGATTAATGATGGCCCCATAACATGGTCCATATTAATATACGCTCCATATAATGCTGCTGCGATTAAAAAAAATGACCTCTCGTCACTGACCGCTGCTCATCAGCATCGACGACTCTGCAGTGACTGTTCAGGCAGAGGGCACGCACTAATCACATCATCGCGCCCTCTGACCTGAACGTCACAGCCAGAGGACCCGTAAGACACAGCGCTGCGGTGGAACGGGGACACGTGAATATTGCTCCCCCAGTCCTACTCACTCTCCTGGCACTGATACATCTCCGTCCCGGCGTCTGCATCTCTTCCTTTCTTCCTTTGCTGAGCGGTCATGTGATACCACTCATTTAAGTAATGAATATGCGCTTCACGCCTATGGGAGTGGAGACACATGCATATTCATTACTTTAATGAGCTGTATCACGTGACCGCTCAGCAGTATTCTAATTTACTGAGATAATGACTTCACATTATGCGCCATGCTTAACACTAGACCTTGAAAATCAAGGTCCCAGAGTCTGGAGGAAGAGTGGAGAGGCACACAATTGAAGCTGCTTGAGGTCTAGTATGAAGTTTCCACAATCAGTGATGGTTTGGAGAGCCTTGTCATCTGCTGGTGTAGGTACACTGTGTTTTATCAAGACCAAAGTCAATGCAGCCGTCTACCAGGAAATTTTAGAGCACTTCATGCTTCCCGCTGCCGACAAGCTTTTAGGAGATGGAAATGTAATTCTCCAGCAGGAATTGGCACCTGTCCACACTGCCAAAAGTGCCAATACCTGGTTAAAAACAACAATATCACTGTGCTTGATTGGCCAGCACTCACCTGACCTTAACCCCATAGAGAAGCTATGGGTTATTGTCAAGAGGAAGATGAGAGACACCAAACACAACAATGCAGACGAGCGGAAGGCTGTTATCAAAGCAACCTGGGCTTCCATAACACCTCAGCAGTGCCACAGGCTGATCGCCTTCATGCCACGTCGCATTGATGCAATAATTTAAGCCAAAGGAGCCCTGACCAAGTATAGAGTGCATTTACTGAACATACATTTCAAGAGGCCAACATTTCAAATTTTAAAATTATTCTTCAAGCTCGTGTTATAAAGTATTCTAATTTACTGAGATAATGACTTTTGGATTTTCATTGGCTGGAAGCCATAATCATCAACATTAACAGAAATAAACACTTGAAATAGATCACTCTGATTGTAATGACTCTATACTGTATAATATGAGTTTCACTTTTTGTATTGAAAAACAGAAATAAATTAACTTATTGATGATATTGTAATTCTGTAAGATTCACCTATACGTCATATGTCGTGAAGGGATTAACCAGAGCAAATCCATTTACTGAAGAAGATTGCTAAATAAGCTCTGTAAATATTGTCATTAAAATATTAAAATTCGGACTGCAGAATGCACAAAATAAACTGCTTTGCTTCTAAACTCCTGCTGAGACCAACCACGAGATAATGGTGTCACCTTGTTAAATAGCAACATTAATCTTTCGACTGTGTTTATAACACTTGCAGTCGTTTCAGTCCAAAAACTGACTCCATATATCAAGGGTCAGTTATGCAGATGTATCACTACTGTCATGTGTGCTAACAGACAGGATGTGTTGAGGGTTTGTATGTTATTTAAAGGGACTGTATGCTTGTAAACCTCATTTACTGTAACAAAGAACAGAAATTTTAGGCCAATGTTCAGTTTCGAAAGCCTCCAATGAAAAACTTCACATTTTAGGGATTCATTTGAGACCTGTAGAGTATAGATATTTTGCTGAAACTGCTCTTCAGACACTGACAATGTCATACATCACACAAATTATTCTAATTACTAGCCTAATAACCAGAGATGAAATCTGGACTGAATACGCAGACACACTATATGGGCAAAAAAGTATTGTAACAACTACACATTATACCTACACAAACTTTTATCACACTCAATTTTATTTCATAGGTATTAAAGGGGTTGTCCGGGACTTGTCTATTGATGGCCTATCATCAGGTTAATATCTGATTGATGGAGGGTGAGACACCCAGCACCCCCATTGATAAGATGTTCCAGATGCCAGCCGGATGTACTGAGCTGCTGAGTGACCACGGCCAGGTTCTCCACATCTACCCCCTACTGAGTCGAATAGGGGCAGTTGTGCAGTACCCAGCCTCTGCCACTAATCTGCTGACAGATCGGTGCTATTCAGCTCTGCAACTTATCACATCCGGCCACAACAGCTGATCGATAGGGTTGTCAGGTGTCGCACACCTCCCCAATCAGATATTGATGATATTGTGAAGTCAGACAAAAATGCGATGGCCTGGCTCACAATCTCCATTCCAGTTCATACCAAAGGTGTTTGATGGGGTTGAGGCCAAGGCTTTGTGCAGGCCAGTCGGTTCATCCACACCAAACTCATACATTTATGAATCGTGGTTTCTGCATTGGAAAACAGTCATGCTGGAACAGAAAAGCGTCTTGTCCAAACTGTTCTATAATGTTGTAAACACACCACTGTCCTTTATGTCACATGTCTTTGGTGTATATCAAGTTTTAGTGGTACATCATTACATTTATTGATAGGTGTGCCGTTTTGTAAACAGCTTTTTTTTGCATTGTGAGTATTCTATTGTGATAAGTCCCTGGTTTATGTATATTCTGAGTCATTCTTTTCTTACCTTTTTAATGATTTTTTCAATAAAATACAATTTTTAATATTCCTCTGTTGTTGCCTCTGTTTAGGGGCTATTTTCTGTGATTCCTGTTCTATAATGTTGTAAACACTGTCCAAAATGTATTGGTATTCTGTAGCATTAAAGGGAATCTGTCAGGAGGATCAACCCCCTAAGCCGTCTATATGGGTATGTAGGTCATATGGAGCTGAATAAAATTATATCTTGATATCTGAAATCTGATGTTTTATTCCAGTGAAAGCCACATCTTTCTGATATGTAAAAGAGCTGTTCAGATCCATGGTCCAAAGACAGAACTGCATGAAAATCTGCCTCCAGAGATTATTTTATGTGAAAGGGGGAGTTACCAGTGTAAGAAAAGTAACTAACACAGGACAGGAGAAATTTGTCTTCTTAAAAACATATTTGCTGTAGCTCTCTGAGCTCTGCTGTATTGTAACAATATTACAACCCTGTCTGCCAGTGAGATGGAAGCGGAGAGGAACCTGCTGATGTGTCAGGTATAATCACACAGAGCTCTGCAGTGAGATCAGGAGAGCAGAGAGCGGTCATTACATATCACACTGGTAACACTAGTAACCATTATACATCACATTGGAAATATCCCATTTATAATAAGCTATGGAGTCAGATTCTTATGTAGATGAGTGCAAGAGCTCATTTAGACATAATAAGTTGGTAATTGCAAAGGGAGCTGCCAGCAGTGGATCTTTATGAACTGTGTGCTAAAGTTCATTCAGCGGGACAGAATATTCCTCATAAAAACATTAATAAACTCATTAATGGCATGCCAAGGCATGTAGGTTCATCTACTTTTGCATGTGGTGTTATAATGCTTGAAACTGAATAAATAGAGATGGTTCAAAAAATGTTGTTACAATTATTTCATAAGTTGCAAATCATTAACATATCTATTGACCCTGTGATTTTTTTTTAATCAGTTTCAAGACTTTTCCTTCTTGGTGATGCAATTTTAATGCGGAGATGTGTATTGTTGAATTGTAGAATTAACCCTACAATACCCAGACATTTTTGCTTTCTTTTTGTGCTTTTTTTTTTTCCTCCCCTTGTTCCAAGAGCGATAACTTTTTAAAAAAATTTTAGTGGTTAAAAAAATTTCAGAACCTTTCATATGTAAAAAAAATAAATAAATAAATAAATAAAATGTTTGCGTCACCAATCTTAGACCTTTAATGTTTTCACTTTTCCATCCATGGGCTAGGGCTCACTGAGCTGACATTTTTGTTGATAATATTTTGGGTTAAATATGACATAAATTATGATAAAACAAAAAAAGGGACAATTCTGGCCTTTCGATTTTATTTTGCAACATATTGTTTAAATAATTTTATATTTTTCTATTTTAATAGACCAGAATTTTTGAACACGACCATTTATTTTTTCTTATATTAAAAAAGGGGGGAGGAGTGTGATTTAAACCTTTACGATGTACATTTCATTTAAATACTATTAAAAGATTTTGACTATTTTTTTAGTCCTACGGAACTTGCTCCTGTGATTGATTGCACAGACTTGCAATAGTGAAATAATGATTTTAGTATGGAGCTCAGCCTGTGGCTCAGATTCACAAGAGGATTACTAGTGGCAGTTACATGGTAATCTAATAGTTAACTGCACTAGCACTGTGGCGGGTCCACGGGAACCGAAATGCGCGCATTAGCTTTGACGTCATGGTTAACTGCAGCGATCAGAGCAAATTCTGCTTGCTGCAGTTTCAGGCAGATGAAGACTATGTAACACAACCAGCATTTGCCGCATATGAAGCAGGCTCAGTTTTTGAGGAGGCTTGATACAGCTCTTAGTTGAATTTTGTAAAAAAGTAATGGGACCACAAAAGTCCACCCCTTTACTACATGATTAACTCAACATATGCAGAAATCCTATACTGTCCAATACAGCATTGAATGAAGACAATCGCACAGATAGTCATACTAACATTCTATTACATGAGCTCTGTTGTTGAGAAAGTAGCAGATTTTGGTTTCCAAAACACAATTACAAGAAGACGAAGTGGTCTGGTTTGTAAGCAATAACAGGAAATACACCATTTCCTCCCATGATTTATTATTTAATATAGAATACATGTCATCCTTTCAGCACTTGATTCATGGCATGTGTTTTCAAGCCCAACACTGAAGGCTGTGAAAAAGTTCTGGTTGTTTGAAACTTTGAAAAAAAAAAAAAAGTAAAAAAATCTGGATGCTCATATTAATACATTTATAAATGTTCCAGGTAAGCTACTTTGTATATTACAACATTATGATGTGCCAGGATGAGCTTTTAATTTTTAGATCTACTCGCTCAGGGTTCTCAAAGTGCCTTTCAAATACTCAACCCCGTACCACTCTGTATCTGAATAGGCATATTAGAGCTTGAATTTTTTTTTACTGGAATAATGGGTTTCGATAAATATCTTCCATTTCTTTAAGAATTTGCCTGCAGCTCTTTCTTTGTGCCTTTCTCTATGACGGCGGTCTATCCCACATAGATGTTTGAGCTGTACAATGACAGCTGCTATTTCAGGGGTCTCTTGACCTCAACACTGTTGAAATAAGCATCCTTCAGCCACCATTAGTATTAGGAGACTCATCTGAGGAACTAATCGCCTTCAGAACTATCTCCAAGGGGTCTGAACTGGTGGAACGCAATTGTTTGTCCTTCTGACTGCACAAGCAATCTCAAGTACTGCTGGACATATCCAGTGACCCTGCGACAAGAGCGTTGAGCGTGTACACACTCCAAACCCCATACTCTAAATTAATAAGAGGGCTTTGGCATTACAGACGCTTTGTGATCTTGTGAAGAAAACTAGGGGAGGTTGTATACTAAATTAGAGCCATAGAAAGCACTATGCATTACGGTAATTTAAAACAACTTTTTTAAGCCAAAGAAAGGACAGTATTTCTGTCATCACATCTGGCCCATCCATACTATTAATATGAGCATACAGGTCATAGACTGCTGAGGAGAGTGATGCCTGTATGTCTCATATCAGATGTCTTGTTGATAAATCATCTTTTATCACTTTATATAAATGACCTCTTCCAGGCTATGGGGAAGACGCTGCCTGGAAGATAACTCTGCCGCCAAGATTATTTTAAATAGAAGGATTACCATCTTGCAACAAGAAGTTCCAACCAGGTAGCCCCAAGGAAGCGATCAGTAGTAAATGTTAATAAAAAATTGAGTTACACTGATGTCAGAGGACCCATTTGGTGCCTTTAAATTTGACAAGAAAAATAACAGGTATTGGCAGTACAGGAAGAAGGCAGGCTTATTGACTTTTTCACAACTGTGTTCTTCATTTTGGTTCAAAAGCTCCATCATAGGATCAGATAAATGAAAATAAAGGCAATGTCTTATCAATTTCATGATCTGGACCACAAAGGATCCCATTACAGTCATGCCATTATCATGGTGTTCAATCTCCTTACAGACAGATCTTTTCCAGTATGAAAGCTCCAGTGCAGATCTGAACAGAGCATAAGTGGGCAAAAAACACCACTGTAACAAAATGATTACTGTAGCCCTAAGAGCAAAGAGGCAAAATATAAGTACTCTTAAAAAGATATCCTACCATATGGGAGGCATAAAACATGTAATAGGAATTGTACTAAACCCTCCACATGTACACACAAAACACCACAACCACCCAGAGGCAAAGCAGCTAAACTGGACCCATTGAAACCAAAAAAATAATGGGAATGGTAAAGGTCTTCCTAAATGAACGCGAAGTCTAACAAGATATAAAAGGTATTAAAGCAAAGCAAAAAAATAAATCAATAGTTATAATATTTACTTAGCAGTGGTCAGTGAGGGTGGGAGTGAGCGCAGAAGACCCCATGTATATTGTTGGTAACTGACAAGCTTCATCAGGGGTGTTTGGTGAAATAGTCTGCGATGGTGTCAGTGGGTTTGTGAAAGATGATAGGAAAAAAGGAAATGAATCAAAATAAAAATGAAAAAGAAATACAATTATCTAAAAAATAGAATTTAGATGAGTTTTTATTGTATTTTTTTAACTTTATTATCAGTGTTTTAAGAAATCAGAAATAACATGATTTGTGTAATCCTAGTGACCTAGGGTGATAAGGGTGAGTCAAGGACGGCTGGTTCTTACATCACTATTGTAGTGATCTCACAGTGGATTGTTGGGAGGACACAGAATACATACTCCAAGCATGATTTTCTTTCCCCATCAGACTAGTGAAAACCTGGTAATTCATGGAGAATTCACAGGTTTCCATGACAATGACCCAAATTCAGGAAGGAAGCTTCTTGTATTTAGATATAATTGCTTAACCTCACTTTGAGCACTGTGCTAAGTATTTTTTTGCACCAGTAAGCTGATTATTTCAGACCCTGGTTATTTCAGGAATATGGGACTGACCCAAGTCGCCTCACCTTGCTGTATGTAGGCAGATGGGCACACACACCTTGATCCAAAAGCTTGAACCTACATGTTTTCTATTTGTGGAAACAATAGAATTCATATAGTTAATATTTGCAGACTGCTGTGGCAATGTGTATACATGTAAGAGGAAATAATGAGTGGCTGAATAATTCAGCACTATAGAATCATAGAATGTCAGAGTTGGAAGGGACCCCCGGGGTCATCGTGTCCAACCGCCAGCTCAATGCAGGATTCACTAAACCATCTCACACAGATGTCTGCACAGCCTCTGTTTGAAGGCTTCCATTGAAGGAGATCTCACCACCTCTCGTGGCAGCCTGTTCCACTCATCGGTCACCCTCAATGTCAAAGTTTTTTCGAATATCTCATCCAAGGAGACAACTGGTATCCCATGCCTCCTGCGGCCCAGCACACACACGGTCGAACATCAACCCGGTAATTGACATATATTCTGCTTATATCTGTTTGTCCTACCACTATCTATATTTGAAACAAGGGAACAAAGTAGGTCCCGTTGGGTAAAAGGCATACAATTCAATAACATAAATAATACAATATCCACACAACTCAAGACCTGTGTATGTCAAACAGGACAGTCTGTAAATAACCACGAGAGAAAAAAAAGAAAGCGAATCTAACCATAAAGAGTCCCAATACATCTGAAATAGCAGGGCTGTGGAGTCGGAGTCGGAGTCGTGGAGTCGGTGCTCATTTTGGTGGAGTCGGAGTCGGAGTTGGAGTCGGTATAAAATGGACCGACTCAGACTCCTAAAATATATAATAAATTGGGTACAGTAATTCAATGCAGGATGTGCTGAATATTTTTTCATAGGAGTTTGGGAAAGTTATGAAATGTCCTATAAATGGCTGTTCTATTCCTGATCTAAGGCTACATTCACACAGAGCGTTTTTCCTGTGTTTTTTGAGGATACGTTTTTCAGCTGCAAAAGCTGATCATCTTTTTAAAAAACTGCATCACCTGAAAGGTTTTTGAGCTCATAGATAATGTTTTCAATAGCAAAAGCAGATTAGAAATCTGCTCTATCTATCCATTTATCCATATCTGTCTATCCATATCGTATCTGTACCAAAAAGAATGAAAACCGGGTAGTACACCAATATATATTCTGTTCTATATAAATATCTTGATTATTGGATCATAAAAATGATTAAATGTCTGAGGTTCACATTGTACTACAATAAATTTTTCACTTAAATATAAGCAATATGTGTGGGAGTCGGAGTCGGAGTTGGAGTCGGAGTAAGGGAAATTGAGGAGTCTGAGTCGGAGTCGCAGGTTTGGCTTACCGACTCCACAGCCCTGTGAAATAGTGAACCAAAATTATACTTTCTTTAAATCAGGTGATAAGCAATAGGACAACAAAACAATGTCTAAAAAATATATGTGAAAACAAGGGGTACACACCCTAAAAGGTATCTACTAATGTCCAGAGGAAGGAATTAAAGTAAAAAATTCAATATAGAACTAACAGTATGAAATCCATAAGAATTCACTCTTTTTCGCTCACAATCTGTATTTGCATATTTAGCCATTGTATATGAAAGATAATTGCATATGTAGTGTATTGCTTAGTGTGCCCTTAAGGCTATTACATATTTAATTTAAACTTGGGCTATTCCTCTTTCTAGATCCACATGTCCATTTCTCAGTTTAACTTTCCATGCTAACGGGGCTGGTTTCTGGACCTATTTAATGTCGTATGTCGTTAATGGACCGTGCTTAGACCTAACAAGGAACTGATGGTAGACCTACCGGTCTGGCAGTGCTCTGTTTCACTGGTGCTAATGAAAGGTGCTTCTCAGCGTGTCAAGGTTGTGAGCGAGTGTGGCAGCACATCAGTGGCTGCGTGGGTCACATCCTCTCTCTGGGCCTGTGTGGACAGGGGGTGTCTAAGTAGAACTGTACCAAGCTGACGTTACGTGTCCCCAGGGTGTGCGGAACGTCACGTTGGTGAAAGTGGGGAGACCTTATTACGTGATCCTTCTGACGTAGGAGGGGTGGTGAGGTGTGGGTCCCTCACATGTGATGTAGTGGTGGGATTCTGCACGATATCTCCAAAGCCATCCTTCATAAGTGGTGGCAGCAGTGGGATTCTGTCTGATTTCTCATATGTGAGATAATTTGCATGTTCTCCCGTTCAGTTTCATTCCATTGCTTTTCGTGTTTCCTAGTGCAAATGAGAATAAGGATGATCCTTCTCTTCTACACTGTGACATCCCTTCATATATTTGTAGTCTGCTATTAAGTCTCCTCTTAGCATTAGTTAGATGCTTAGTGAAAAATCTGATGAAAGACTGGAATTACAAGGCAGTAGTAGTACTTGAGAATGACTCCACTGTCATACCACTTTTCTCATATTCAAAAATAAATATTTAGATAAATCCTTAAATACCAAGTCACCAAGACCTTTAACCCCTTCATCCCTGGACAATTTTCCATTTTTTTCCTCCCCTTCTACCAAGAGCCATCACGTTTTTATTTTTCATGCCATATAGCAGTAAGAGGGCTTTTTTTTGCAGGATGAGCTGTACTTTTTAATGACACCAAAAAAAGTGTAATTCCTCAATGTTTTTTTTTTATTTTATTTACCTTGTTCAACACATGGTAAAACGGACTTGGCAATATGACTCAAGTAGTAGTGAACAGCAAGGCACTCAAAATTTCAGAAAATCCACAGGAGGTGCACAAGTAGGGTATCCAGACCGTAATACTAATAACAATGATGAGACCAGTAATGTACTCATTTTTTTGGAACGTCTGGAGCTGGGTAACAGCTTTCCTTTTGCGATCTGAGTGGATGGTTTTACTAACACCATTTTGAGGTAGATATGATGTTTTGATCAACTTTTATTGCAATGTTGCTGAAACCAAACAAATGTAATTCTGGCATCTTTTAAATTTTTTTCTCGTTACGCAGTTTATCAGATTAATTTATTTTATATTTTGATAGATTGGAAAGTTATAAAAGTGGCAATGCCAAATATGTGTATTTTTTCTTTTTTTGTATTGTTTTATTTTTAATGGTACAAAAGGGAAGTGATTTGATCTTGTGTTTTTAATTTTTTTTTTAAACTTTTTACTGTATTTAATAGTCCCCTAAGGACATAAAAAGCTGCGATCGACTGATCACCTGTGCTATACCTACATGTATAGCATAAATCACAATCTGCTATTTACAGGAGGATCGTGATGAAAGTAGCGGGGGTCTTCAGCAGACCCCCAGCTGTCATGACAACCCATCAGCGCCCCCACAATCACGTGGCCAATGAGCGGGATCAACGAAGCACTTCCTTTCTGCCTGTATTAAATGCCACTGTCAGTGATTGACAGCGACATTTAACTGGTTAACAGCCGCGGTTGGCTCTCGGCTATTAGTGGCACTTAATATCTGATTCAGTCAGCCACAAAGTGCAGAGAAAGATGCGGGTTCAGCGTGTGAGCCTGCATCAAAAGGCAGGGACATGCCAATGATGTACTGTAAATATACAACTAAATAATGACGACCCTGCCCGTAAGATTGTAATCATTGATTGTGAAGGTGTTAAAGAGCAATTGTGGTTTTAATTTTTATTTCATAAATCAATACTACACATGAAAACAAGCACCCTTATAATATATTTCATCAGAGAAATTTGCTGGAACAAATGTTGATAGAACTGTAGTGTGTAGGTGCACATTCACCCTGTGGCCATTAACAAACATAACCCACAATAAAAACTAAATGAGCAAATACCCTACAATTAAAAAATACCACCATGGTTACTTACCGGTAGCCGTTTTTTCCGGAACCCGTGACAGCACACCTGAGAGAGGGATCCGCCCCGCCAGGACCCTACTGAGATATAAGGGGCGGCACCTCTCCCCCGCTTCAGTTGGGTTACAGAGCATTGAGAGGACTTCCCAGTTAGTTACATGTTAATCCAACACCACATCACACAAAAGCACCCTACTAATCGTGCACGCCCATACGGTGAAAAGGGGGGGGATATACGGGTGCTGTCATGGGTTCCGGAAAAACAGGCTACCGGTAAGTAACCATGGTGGTTTTCCCTTCACCCATGACAGCACACCTGATTTTTGGAGACTTCGAAACACCTTAGGAAGGTGCGCTTGCAGCACCCTTCTACCAAAGGTTAAGTTAGCAGAGGAGGATAGATTTAATCTATAGTGCTTAAAGAAGGTTGAAGGTGAGGCCCAGGTAGCGGCCTTACAAATTTGTTCTATCGATACCTCTGCCTTTTCAGCCCAGGAGGTCACCACAGCTCTGGTGGAATGAGCCTTAATGCCGTCAGGAATCGGAACACCACTAGCTGAGTAGGCTACACTAATGGCCTCCCTAATCCATCTAGCAATAGTCCCTTTCGAAACCCCAAAGCCTTTCCTGGCACCCTGAAAAGCTACGAATAGGGACTGGGACCTCCTCCACTGGCTAGTGACAGATATGTATTCTAATAGGGCTCTCTTGACGTCCAAACTATGGAATTTTTCCTCCCCCTGCATTTTTTGGATTGTCGCAGAAGGATGGGAGGATAATCTCCTGCCCCCAATGGAAATCTGATGCTACCTTAGGCAGATAAGCGGGGTCTGTTCTCAATACCACCCTGTCCTGAAAAACTTGTGTATAGGGTGGATTCACCGAGAGAGCCTGCAAGTCGCTTGTTCTACGGGCCAATGTAAGGGCCACTAAAATGATAGTCTTTAGGGTCAGAAATTTTATGGGAAGCTGATGTAACGGCTCATATGGTTCCTTTGTAAGTACTAGGTTTAAATCCCAGGGGGCTATTCTAGGTATTGGGATAGGCCTAGCCCTATGGCAGGATTTTATGAATCTGGCTACCCATCTATTTGCTGCCAAGTTGCAGTTATAGAGCGCTCCTAGTGCAGATACCTGGACTTCAAGAGTGTTTACCGCTAACCCCAGCTGCAACCCCAATTGTAAAAACTCCAAGATGGCACTAATCGGGGGTTCTTGTTCTAGCGGCTTACCTAGGAACTGTAGGAATTTATTCCATGTTCTGCCGTAGATATTAGTCGTCACCGGTTTCCTACTCTTAAGAAGGGTGGCCACCAACCTGGGGGCGAACCCTCTATCCATTAAAAGCGACCTTTCAAATTCCATGCCGTCAGATGGAATCTTTTGACCTGAGCGTGGAATATTAGGCCTTGAGCTAGTAGGTCCGGAATTTCTGTCAGAACCCATGGATCGGAGAGGGACATTCTTCGCAGTAGAGGAAACCAGGACCTTTTTGGCCAAAAAGGGGCTATTAGAATCACCCTGGCTTGATCGTTCCTGATCTTCTTGACAAGTGTTGGGATCAGAGCCACTGGGGGGAACGCATAAGTTAGCCTGAAGTTCCACTGAATGTGCAATGAGTCCACTGTCCATGGATTTTCCCTCGGGTTTAGTGAGCAAAACCTGTTTGCCTGTTGTGCTTGTTGGCAAAGAGGTCTATCACTGGCTTCCCCCAAAGCTGCGTTATTTTTTGAAAAACGGACCGATTTAGAGCCCATTCTCCTTACCTCAGTATTGCGGCTCAGGAAATCGGCCTCTATGTTTTCTGCCCCTTTTATGTGTAAGGCTGTTAAGGAGTGTACGTGTTGCTCCGCTCTGCCAAGAATGTCGTCTGCTGCCTTCATTAGGGAGTGTGATCTTGTCCCCCCTTGGTGGTTGATGTACGCCACCGTTACTTTGTTGTCCGACATGATGCGGAGATTGCGACCCCTGAGTAGCGGAATGGAGTAGCGGAATGAAGTGGCCTAGGGCTTTGGTCACTGCCCATAGTTCTCTCAGGTTGGAAGATGCTCCCATTTCTTGAGGCGTCCAGGAACCCTGGCCTACGTGACCCCTTAGGTGTGCCCCCCACCCCGAGGAGCTTGTGTCTGTTAGAATCACGTCTGTCGTCTGTTTGTCCCAAGGTATTCCTGAGGCCAAGTTTGTACTGTCCAGCCACCAGTTGAGAGAGTCTCTGGACTCTAAGGAAAGCTCCAGCCTTCCTTCTAAACGCCCTCTTAGCGATCTTTGTGCTGATAGTATCTCCCACTGGAGCTGACGGGTGTGAAATTGAGCCCACCTGACCGCCGGAATACAGGACGTCAGGGTACCTAGTAGAGACATCGCATTTCTCAATGTCATATGCGGTTGGTTTCGGGCAGCCAAAGCCATGTTCTGTACCTTCTCTACTTTGGTATCCGGAAGCAGACACGCCTGCTGTTCTGAAACCAGGATAAATCCCAGGAAGGTCTGTTTTTTTAGGGGTTGTAGTTTTGATTTGAAATTTATTATCCACCCTAATTCTTGTAAGGTGTCGGTCACACGGTTCAACTGCGCCGTGCAGTGGTTCTCTGAGCTGCCCACTATAAGGAAATCGTTTAAGTAGGGTTCTATGACCGTATCGTGAATCCGGAGGAAGGCTGATACCTCCGCTATGACTTTGGTGAAAACCCTCGGGGCTATAGATATGCCAAATGGAAGAGGTCTGAATTGGAAATGCCTCAGTACGCCTTGGATATAAAGAGCTACCCTCAAATATTTTTGGTAATCTGGATGGATAGGGATGTGATAATACGCATCCTTCAAATCGACTACGGTCATAAAACAATCTTGATGTAGTAGCTTTATGGCCGTAGCCACTGACTCAATCTTGAAAGTCTGATTCCTTATCCACCGATTGAGCCCTCTGAGGTTTATAATTGTCCTGAACGATTGATCCGGTTTCTTTATCAGAAAAAGGGGGGAATAGAACCCTCTTCCCTCCTGTGTGTCTGGGACTTCGTAAAGGACCTGCTTGTCTATCAGGTTCAGGATCTCTGCTTCCAAGGCCAACTGTTCTTCGGTCACTAGCATTCACGAAGATCACTCACCACCCGTAATCAAGGGTACCGGACTTGGAGACTGCATCGGAGCACGAGACCTGTGCTCTCTGGACCTTGAGGAATCTCCCGACCTGCAGCCGGGGCGGCTGCTGCTTGACCGGCTTCCATGTTTGCGGCCCGAGGGTTGTGAGGGAGGCAGAGACAAGGACCTCTCCTGCTCTGACTCCATTTTGCACTGCTTGCCCTGCCGCTGGTCCTCATTTAAATGCGGCCTCCGTCCTGGTGGGTATCTCCATCCCCTCCACCCTGCGACCGCCCGCCGGCCGACCGCTTCAGAAAGCCGGCATCACACCTGGTGCCATGACACCATCGCCTTCTGCTGACGTCAGCCGGCGCACCCACAATCCTCTGCGCCGCTGACCTCAGCGGCCAGAAGACACCCGCGTCTCTCCCCTGCCAGACGCCTCGGAGATCGAGATGCGGGCGCGAGCGAGGGGAGGGCGGTGCGGTGGGGGCTTCCAGGAGCCACCGGGATCCCACCTGCGCCCACACGAACCCGGACACCAGGGGGACCCCGGGGACTATGCCTCCAGCACCCGACGGCCGGCACTACAGGTAAGGCACCTGTTCTTCCCGCGCCGGGACGGGCCTGGGTCTCTTTTTTTTTTTCTCTTCACCCATGACAGGCGCCGCCGACAGTGGGATTCCTTCCAGGACAGGAACCCAACTGAAGCGGGGGAGAGGTGCCGCCCCTTATATCTCAGTAGGTTCCTGTCCTGGCGGGGCGGATCCCTCTCTCAGGTGTGCTGTCATGGGTGAAGGGAAAAAGTAAATGGTAAAAGAAAATGTAAACAACATAAGGTACTTAGTTGACCCTAGTTTGATCAAAAAAGAGTAAAAGCCATCCCACCACAACAAGGTGTACCCCAATCAGGAGTACTCCATGTTATTTACATATACAGTTCCTATATATTTACGGCAGGGTACTTGTTCATTCTTGTTTTATCCTAGGTTATGTTTTTCTAAAACAGGATTGATCTTTCGCTCTCAATTAATGGTTACAACCTGTGTCCAGTGAAAATAGATTTTACCATAATTTTGACATAAGAGGTGACAGCTGGTGCCTTTAACCCCTTCACCCCGAAGCCTGTTTTCACCTTCCTTACCAGGTCAATTTTTACAATTCTGACCAGTGTCACTTCATGAGGTAACAACTCTGGATCGCTTCAACGGATCCCGTTTGGTTCTGAGATTGTTTTCACGTGACATATTGTACTTCATGACAGTGGTAACAAATTTTTTGATATGACTTGCGTTTGTTAAAAAAATGGAAATTTGGTGAAAATGTTGAAAATTTCGCAATTTTCAAACTTTTAATTTTTATGCCCTTAAATCAGAGACATAGTGCACAAAATAGTTAATAAATAACATTTCCCACGTGTCTAATTTACAGCAACACAATTTTGGAAACATAACTTTTTTCGTTAGGAAGTTATAAGGGTTAAAAGATGACCAGTGATTTCTCATTTTTACAACAAAATTTGCAAAACCAAATTTTTTAGGGACCACCTCACATTTTAAGTGACTTTGAGGGGCCTATATGATGGAAAATACCCAAAAATGACGCCATTATAAAAACTGCACCCCTCAAGGTGCTCAAAACCACATTCAAAAAGTTTATTAACCCTTCAGGTGCTTCACTGGAATTTTTGGAATGTTGAAGAAAAAAACATTTACTTTTCTTTAACAAAAATTTTCCTTTAGACAATTTTTTTTTTACTTTCGCAAGGGTAACAGGAGAAAATGGACCATACAATTTGGCTAGCACCGATCGTGGGCATTGCTGCAGGGTGTCAGCTGTCATATTCAGCTGACACCTGCACGCGATCGCCGTGGCGCTCAGCGAGGCCACCGTAGATATACTGCTTTTTGCGGGAACGCACCTCCTGCAGAGTAGTATATGTACGGAGCATGTCGGGAAGGACTTAAAATTCTATGGAAGGGGAGGAGTCGGGGCAGCTAAAGGCAGACATAGGTCTACTGTAGCAAGTTCTCCTGAAACGATAGCTACAGTTCTCCATAGAACTTTATGAGCACCCACTGTCGTTCCTGATCTCAGTAATGGAAATATCTGTATTCACTGAAAACAGATTTTACTCTTGAATTGAGAATTTTGATAAAGGACTATAACTCCAAGAGGAAAAAGCAGATTTTTTTTTTTAATAAAAGACAGATTACAAAGTTGCTTATTTTTAACGTGTAATATTACAGTTGTGCTCAAAAGTTTACATACCTCCTCACAATTTTTGCTTTCCTGACCTTTTTTCAAAGAATATGAATGATAACACCTACACTTTTTCTCCACTCATGGTTAGTAGTTGGGTGAAGCCATTTATTGTCAAACTACTGTGTTTTCTCTTTTTAAATCATATTGACAACCCAAAACATCTAAGTGACCCTGATTTCAAAAGTTTACATACCCCGTTTCTTAATACTGTGTATTGCCCCCTCTAACAACAATGACAGCTTGAAGTAGTTGTGGATGAGGTTCTTTATTTTCTCAGATGGTAAAGCTGCCCACTCTTCTTGGCAAAAAGCCTCCAGTTCCTGTAAATTCCTGGGCTGTCTAGCATGAACTGCGCACTTGAGATCTCCCTAGAGTGGCTCAATGATATTGATGTCAGGAGACCTTCACATTGTTTTGCCGTAGCGCCAATGACAGGTCGACTTGGCCTTGAGTTTTGGATCATTGTCATGTTGGAACATCCAAGTACATCCCATGCACAGCTTCTGGACAGATGATTGCAAATTTGCCTCCAGTATTTGCTGATAATGTGCTGCATTCATCCTTCCTTCAACTTTAACCAAGTTTCCTGTGCCTTTGTTGCTCACACAACCCCAAAACATCAGCGATCCACTGTGCTTTACAGTAGGAATGGTGTTCCTTTCATCATAGGCCTTGTTAACCTTTCTCCAAATGTAACATTTATGGTTTGTGGCCAATAAGTTCAATTTTGGTCTCATCACTCCAAATTACCTTGTTCCAGAAGTTTTGAGGCTTGTTTCTGTGCTATCTAGCGTATTGTAGGCGAGATCAAGATACTTTGTGGCATTTGCGCAGTAATGGCCTTCTTCGGGCGACTCGACCATGCAGCCCATTTTTCTTCAAGTGACTCCTTATTCTGTATCTTGAAACAGCCACACAGCTAGTTTTCAGAGAGTCCAGTATTTCAGCTGATGTATTTGTGGGTTTTTTTTTCATCCCAAACAATTTTCCTGGCAGTTTTGGTTGAAATTTTTGTTGGTCTACCTGACTTTTTTTTTTTTTTATACAGAGCCCCTGATTTTTCATTGGTTAATCACAGTTTGAACGCTGCTGACTGGCATCAATTCCTTGAATATCTTTTTGTATCCCTTTCCTGTTTTATACAGTTCAACTACCATTTCCCATAGATCTGTTGACAATTCTTGTGCCGTCCCCATGACTCACAATCCATAAACGTCAGTGGCTGGATGAAAGATGCAAGAGTCTGTCTGGATCCCAGAAACTCACTCAGCTTTTATGCACACACACTGATTGCAAGCAAACAGGTCACAGGTGAGGATGTTACCTTTAGTAGCCATTCAAACTCATTTGTGTCAACTTCTGTGCATGTTATCAGGCCAAAATCACCAGGGTATGTAAACTTTTGATCAGGGTCATTTGGATGTTTTGGGTTGTCATTATGATTTAAAAAGAGAAAACCCAGTAGTTTGACAATAAATGGCTTCGCCCAACCACTAACCATGAGTGGAGAAAAAGTTTTGGTGTTATCATTCATATTCTCTGAAAAAAGGCCAAGAAAGCAAAAATTATGCCGGGATATGTAAACTTTTGAGGATAACTATTTATGGCAAAAAAATAAATGGATTTATTTTTTACTTATGAAAAATGAAACGATTACCCTTTAATTTTTACAATTTACAAATGTCAAACACATAGCAAGCATTAGAATTTAAAAACTACAAGACTAGCAGCGAGCCGTCAGTCCAGCATAAACATTGTTTTAAAGGGCAGATCTAGTATGCATTACAAACGGTCTTGTACTGAATAGTATTTCTAGTATCCTTACACTTGCCAGTCCTACTCTAACATGAAAACCACAGAAAGAGGAAAGAAACCTCCAATATTTGAGAAAAACACAAAACAGGCAGAGATGCTTACTTGTATGAACAGGTCTCAATACAAATGCAGGGATTGGCCATGTGACACAAAAGTGCAAAAAAATAAACACTGCCACATACGGATTATTTTTTTGCACTGGTGTGCCACACGGCCAATCCCTGATTGTAGGCTGGCTGTTTCATTAGGTATTATTGCACCTGTGCAGTAGCCATTTTACTTGGGTCCGCTGCACCCTGTTAGTGCATTTGTATTGAGGCCTGTTTATACAAGTAAGCATCTCTGCCTGTTTTGTGTTTTTCTCAAATATGGGAGGTTTCTTTCCTCTTTCTGTGGTTTTTAGTATTTCTAGTATGTATACTACCAGTGGTGTAAGTGTTCAATAGCAGAGTAGTAGCCAAGGAAGAAATTATATGTTTGACGTAGAGCAATAATGTGATGCAAATCCGGCCTAACTGGTACATATTTAAGTAGAGCTATGGCTGCGAGGCGAGTCATTTTCTCAATATATTTGTAATTGTTCTACAGATTCCATCTTGGGTATTGCAAATTTCACTAATGATGCGATTTTCACCGCCAAACTAGGGATGGGCGAATCCTGAAATACTCGGAATCGCTAGACTCTAACGAGTCCGACTCGGAAACTCGATATTCGTTGCAAGTCTAGCGAGTCCAATGTTAATGAATGGGGATGCGAGTATTTCAGCGATTCCTGTGCTGCCATTTTTTTTACTCTTTACTCTCGCAAGTGGCCCCTAGCTTAGCGATTTAGAATTCATCCCTAAAGCACAGAAAATCGTTTCTACATCACGCTAGAAGCTAAACAGGAAGTCACCTGTGCTAACCGATTTACTGCACAGGCTGATCTGATATTCTGCACACACAGGCAGATCTGATCTGCACACACAGGGCGATCTGATCTGCACACACAGGGCGATCTGATCTGCACACACAGGGCGATCTGATCTGCAAACACAGGGCGATCAGATCTGCACACACAGGGCGATCAGATCTGCACACACAGGGCGATCAGATCTGCACACACAGGGCGATCAGATCTGCACACACAGGGCGATCAGATCTGCACACACAGGGCGATCAGATCTGCACACACAGGGCGATCAGATCTGCACACACAGGGCGATCAGATCTGCACACACAGGGCGATCAGATCTGCACACACAGGGCGATCAGATCTGCACACACAGGCCCACCAAAGATGTGTAGCAGACGTGATACAGAGAGGCTGATCGGCCTGGTTGAAGAGTGGCCCCAGCTGTGGTAGCCCACCCACCCTGGCTATGGTGATGAAAGACAGCGAAATATGGCTTGGAGGTCCATCGCCAGAAGTATGTTCCCGACATTTGATCACGCTGGAGAAGATGGGCAGGCAAACATGGGTAAGAGTTATGTGATGTCATTTCTTCTATTTTCTTTTACTGTACCCTTATTTGGATTAGGAGAGAGTGAGATTTCTTGTGTCACCATTGGCGCCTGTGACGCACTGAAACCGTGGTACCCAGCACCGGGCCGGGGTCTGCTTCACTGGGGGATGTGATGTGACCCGTGCTGTAGTCTCAGGGGATGCACAGTGCAAAGGGGATAACTACAGGGGACTGTAATAGGAGGACAATCAAGGCTAGTGATGCGTATTGGCACAGCAGGAAGGTAACGTGCGTGCTATTAGCTGGTAGCCGAGAAGCCCTGCACTCTCCCTGAAAAAATTGTTTAGTGCGCAAAAGGCAGTCACCTAGGTGGACTGTGGTGCTGTCTGCGTCACCGCTCTGGGGTGAAGTGCGTGCTGTAACTTAGCAGAGAAGCAACGCACTCTCCCTGAAAAAATTGTTTAGTGCACACAAGCAGGCAGCGTGCGTGCTATTAGCTGGTGGGATAGATAGCAGCAACGCACTGGTCTGCCACAGAAATAATAACGCTGCAGGGGTAAATATGACCCCAATAATATCTGGTGGAAAAAAAAATGAAAATTTGCTCAGCTATGCTTCTGATTTCAGCTCTGATGGAAGCTGAGTGAGTAAGCTAAGCTCTGAGGATGGTGCTGTATGCACTGTAAGGCTGCTCCTGCCTTTCTCCCTGCCTACAGTCCTCTACAGTATTCCTCCGTCCTGGTAGTTCTGAAAAGAACTTTTGTGTTATTTGTGAGGAATCTTGAGGTCCTACACTGACTAACAGTCCCTAGATCTGCTCTATGTCTCCAACTCGCCCTGCACTAGCTCAGATAGTCACAGGAATGTGCCCAAAATGGCGGGGGCAGGGTTTATATACAGCCTTGCCTGTGATACATGACATAGGCATCACGATGGACAGCAGCCAATCATAGTAGTGCTCTTCACAGTTTTCTCACCTAACAAACTAGGCTGTTTCTGAAAATTAACATTCTGTATTCTGCGAGTCCCGAATACAGTATATAGGAGTCCTAGACTCGCTAAGACTCGCTGCTGACAGCGGGACACAAAATCGCTAAGAAACTAGGATTGCTTGTATTAAACTCTGAAAAAACTAGGATTGCCATTGATTTGCATTGGACTCGTTACTGTGCGAGTAATCGCTTGGAAACTCGCAGAGTACCGACTCCTGCGAGTCCCCTACTACTCGCAGAGTAACGAGTCCTAACGAGTAGATTCGCCCATCCCTACGCCAAACTCTTGGACATTGCACTAAACAATTTTGTACATGTGGTTATCTGCTCACAGTTTACATTTATACGCATATCATCAATTCCTGCATGTATGTAATTCCTGTATATGATTATTCAGAAAAAAAAACTTAAGATGAAAATTTATCACCTCTTCTACTGAGCAAGATTGTAAATCTTTGTACCCAAAGACACAGAGCATAAGGGTTCATAGACAACACTATGTAAACTATTCACCAGTCATATACACGAGATTCAAACTTGGAAACTCAACATGAGCCATCATAAATTAATAGTCACTTAATTATGGAATGGAAAGAGATCTGGTTCTAGGCATTAGTACTGACAATTACAGCAATTAGGGAAACAAAATCACACAATCACAGATAATACCACATCTAATTTACATAACTATATTTTATATCAAGGTAAATACACAAAATAAAAACTGTATACATACAAAACAATACATTATCTGCACTACTCATGATTTCATATCATCATATATATAGAAAAGAAAGTGGGCACCGCAAAACAGATAATACAGCTAGGTGCAAACATGCGCCAAAGTATACTGTATGATTTGTTAGTTGCAGCCACGATAGCATACTGGTCGCTGGTGACTGTATATGAGTATATCCTTTGTCATAGGATTTATTTATAATTTATGTGCATATATGTCAGCTGCTGTCCCTTATGTGACTGGATTCATGAGTGTCCCTTTCAGTATATTGTTCATATAATTATTTAGTTGGTGGTGGCCCTATTTGAGTATTATACTCTTAATAAGTTATTGCCATACATCCCTGTTATGCACTGTCTTCACATGTTATTGACTGCATGTTTTTAATGGTGTTTTAAACATTTTTTGTCTGTTTGGCATTGTTCTAATAAAGCCTTTTTTATCCAACATTGGGCTGTGTGTGCATCACTGTTGCGCTTCTTTGTCTTTCTTTCTGCTTCATATCATCATCTGGGAAAGGTAAACAAGTGCCCAATTATTTGCATTATTATTTAATGTGCAGAAGGTAATATAAGGTAAGCCGCTGTCACAGACTCCTCTGGTAATGGCTCATTTTTTTTTTTTTTTTTTTAAGGGAGATAGGTGCATGTTAAGTTAAGCAATACATACTGCCACAGTCCACCATTTTCTGCTGCTACCTACTCCATCCATTTTCAAGGAGAAATGCTCCTGGTGGATCAGTTTCAAGTTTAGGAATGGAAGTAAATCTCCTTAGTTGTATCAGAGCAAACTGGTTTGTGCAGATAAAGGCATATGAGGAAGGTAGTGGCAGACAAATTCATTGGATTAAAAGAGCAGCTGCTAAAATACCATTATAAAGAAGCAAACACTCTGCTGATGGAGGGGAGAGGGATTGATTGTTTATATGTTCTCAATGTCTGTTAAATTTGCTATATTTGCTTAATAAAAACATATTGAACAATAAAGAAGCAAACATATCTGCAGCTGGAGTCCAGCAAACCTGCAAAAGGTATACGATCATCCAGAGGCTTGAAGTAGAGCATAAACCTATTATTCAGCCACCCCTAAACATTTCTCACTAGAAGGAAAGGTTGCAGTGGGCCCACACATACATGAAGTCTAATTTTAAAACAGTCTTGCTTACTGATGTGCGCCGTGCAATCCTGAATGGTTCAGGTGCATGGAGTAGTGGACGGCCACCATGACCCAACAAGGCTGCAAAGTCAGCAAGGCAGTTGTGGAGTCAAATTTTGAGCCGGAATCATGGGGATAGATCTGGAAGGGGCCTTTAGAGTCAATGAATGTCTGAAAATGACCACGGCTAAGTATACAGAGTTTCTGACTGACAACTTTCATCCGATTTACATAAAGAACTGT
The DNA here is from genome assembly GCF_039654945.1 of Dendrobates tinctorius. Lineage (NCBI taxonomy): Eukaryota > Metazoa > Chordata > Amphibia > Anura > Dendrobatidae > Dendrobates > Dendrobates tinctorius. The sequence goes on from NW_027361728.1 coordinate 35,956,587, forward strand.
GCTATCTGTAGCAAAATCATCTTCATGCATGATAATGCACCATCTCATGCTGCAAAGACTACCTCTGAGTCATTGGTTGCTATGGAAATAAAAGGAGATAAACTCATGGAGTGACCACCATCCTCCTTCTGACCTCAACCCTTTTGAGAACCTTTGGAGTATCCTCAATAAACACATCTGCGAGGCAGAACACATCAAAACAGCAGCTCTAGAGACTATTCTGATATCCTGCAAAGAAACTCAAGCAGAAACTACTTAAAAACTCACAAGTTCAATGGATGCAAGAATTGTGAAGGTGATATCAAAGAAAGGTTTAACATGTAACTTTGCATGTTAAAAGTTTTTTGATTGAAAAATCTTTTGATTTCAGTAACTATGACTTCTTAATGCTGAAAATTCAACAAATGACCTGTCACGCTGTGATACGAAGGGTTAAAACAGTACACCAACTCCTCTAGATAGCAGCCGAGCTGAGAGAGATTTGAATATTCAACCCACAAGCAGACCAGCAGTAACACAGCAAAACAACCACTAGGTGGCAGCAGAATAGTCAGAAAGCCAAGCAGTAACCAGAGAATAACGTAGTACAAAGGGGGAAATCCAAAACACTGTCAGGAAGGAGAGAGAAACAGGTCAGTACCGGTCAGTAGCAGAGGTATCAGAAGGGGGAGACAAATCAAGTCAGGTACGAGCCAAAGTCAGATACCACGGAATCCAATCACACAGAGAGATAAGGAGCAGGGGCGGGCAGAAAGAAAGTAAACAGACACAGGTAGGGTTAGGTGTACGCAGCAGGACAAATCAGGAACTCACCAGAGCCAGCTACACACACCGAAGGCAATCAATATAACGAGCACTGCACACAGGTTGCAGCATAGATAAATAGTAGGCCTGACACTAGAACGAGGCAGGGAAAATTAACCCCTGGCATGACCAGACCGGGAAAAAAAAAAAAAAAAAGACAAAAAACAAACCCCGGCCTGGATAATGACATGACCATTTTCGGTTTTTTACAACCTATTAAATCCTTGAAAACTCAATTGTGAATAATATTTTGAAACAGTATATTTTTAGGGATTTTTTTTTTAGTTTAAATGAGAAAAAAAACACTTATCATTGGGAGGTTTGTCCAATAAAATGTTATTTATTCTCTGATGGTTGATGATTTCAACATGACTCATTTGCATTAGTGATTATCACTGATTTCTACATCCATTGTCCTGTATGCTATATTGTCTTTTGAGATATGAGCCAACATAAACCATTTGTGTATATCATGTGTTGTTTTGGGGGAGTTTTCTAGTTCTATTGTGGGCCAGCAGGGTCTATTGTCATATGACTTTTTAAATGTTTTTAACGGGTTATGTCCATTTTTGCATCCAATAAAATTATTTTGTCTATTCAGGTGATCCTGGTTTAAGTCTGTAGCTTTTCTCTATTTTCCATGGTTGTTGTTTTACAGACTTACTGTGTATCCCTTTTGTGTGGTGCCCTCTAAATTTTCTTTATTAGATTCTGTCACAGCAGGAATCTGTAATGACGGATGCCATGATAGAACCCAAAGGACCCATTTTCCTTTAGGTTAAGTTGGTTGGGCATTGCCGATATATATCACTTTATTCATCAAGTTTTCCGTCATTTACTTTTTTCTGCTCTTTTGAGAGAAGAAAAATGTGAACAGGGATATGAAAGAGCCTTGGATTGCTGCAGACATCATTCCCAGTTATACATAAATTAAAGTATGTTTTAATGTTTTTGAGAAATGATAATGTATAGAATAAAAGAATTGTTCTTAGCTGTATTCTTTCTGGCCCCTTTCTACTTAAGGGGATGTAACAATCAGTATCTTATCAGACACTTTACCAGGTCATCAGGGCTGAGCAGTAGGTGCTAATGACACACTCAGGATAAAGACCACTGATCAGTAATTAAAAGACATTTCCTTAACTCAAGAGTATCAATATTGCCAATAGCTATCTGAAATTGTGGTATCCTTGCATCAATAAACCAGTCTCAACAATTAAGTCAATGGTATTTTAATTTGTGTTGTGAAGGCCTTATGGAAAGAAGTCTTGTTAGGTAACGTTCCCTTATCGATAACATATGGGCAGATGTATGTTGGTTGGACACATTCTTCAAAAGGCTTTCCAGGTGTGATTTATATATGAGCTATAAATTATCTATTAAAATTTTATTAATAATTACCTTTAAATCCATTGCTTATGTAGCAACCATAAAAAGGGGAAAATTATAAAATAAAGATTTCTTGCAGGGATTTCATTTCCAGCAAATAAAGTGCATTGTATGTAGACAATTTGTAGAATTTTCTGATATACTGTCCTAGTCTGCATCAAGTCCTCACAGTTTTCAAGTTCTCAACTTGTCATGAGTGAATGGAATTTGGTTGAGGATAGGTCAGACAAAATTGTTGGTACCTTTCCAAAGGTATGGTTAAACAACTGTGTTTCAAGCATGTGATGTTCATTCAAACTCACCTGTGGCAAGAAACAGGTGTGGGCAATATGAAAATCACTCCTGAAACCAGATAAAAAGGGGAGAAGTTGACTCACCGCCGGAGCCCTCATCAAAGCGGGGGATCTGAACTTGGACGTACTATTGTGTCCAAGGTCAAAAAGGGGAAAGAGGGGGTGGAGTATGTCTCTTTTTCTCGGTTTTACAAGGTCAAAAAGGGGTAAATCAAATATATGTTAATGAGGTGCACTGTGCACCCTGGGCATGGCCGAGCAGTCAAGTGCACCTCCTTATTGCTTTCCATCCATCCCTAACCGCTTCGTCATTGAAAGACTGCTCTTTCTTTATAGGAGCCAGAGAAGGTCTGAGACAGATGGAAAGACTAGAAGAAAAGTTTGATCATGCCAGTGTATGCAAAGCACCTAATTAGCATATTTGATAAAAGAACAATTAATACATTAACAAATTTGAACAGTACAGGTAAGATTTTATTAGAATGTCAGACTGCTCAATACAGATCATTCAGATTTCCGTATCCTCTCACGACCAGTCAGGTGTCTTGTAGTCTGTACAGAGTTCTCATAACATACAGGTCTCTGTTTATAGGGAATCTATCAGCAAGTTTTTGCCATGCAAGTTAAAGGCAGCATGTTATAGACCCCTCTCTTAACAAGCTCCATGGTTTTGTTAGCCTGCAATGATTGTTTTAGCACCAGGAACTTATCATTGCTGGGACTTCCTGGTCTGACACGCCCCCTCCTGTGATAGTCAGCCCTCTGTCTATGGACTTTGTACATACAGAGCCTGGTGTGAGCTCTCTCATCTCTGCTTAATTGCTAAATGTAAAAGCTCTGATTGTGTCAGAATGGCTGCATCCAGTAATCTAAGTGATACATCGTTGGATTCAGATTCTCTGTGCCTACATCAGGCTCCTCTCAAATGAGGTAGCAAAAACCTAATGGAAGATTCCCTTTAAATCACTATGAATCAACGCCTGCTCCTTCATAATACAATGCGCCTGAGGGAATAATCGTCTATTTCCATAGGACAAACAGAAATCCTGCCATAGTGTAAAACAGGAAGGATTTATTTATTGAATAGAACATATATATTCACAAAGATAGCAGTGCTTTAGGGTATTTTAAAAGCCCTAAGAACATCATGTCTCACATATCTTGTCCAAACGAGGGTTTTACCCTTTTTGGGATTTTTTTTTAGAGCATATCTGATATTATATTCTCTGGCCGAAGTAAGAAGGGCTAAGACCTGGGTTGAGCAAGTTAAAGGATATGTGATGTTTTCAGAACTTGTCTACGTGAGTAAAATAAATAAAATTTAATAAATCAATCCTTCCTACTTTACACTATGGTTGGATGTCTGTTTGCGCCATAGAAGTAGCACTAGAGGCTTATTTCGCTGCATGCTGTGTAATGTGGAGGAACAGGCGCTGTTACATGGTGACTTAAATGTAAACATCTTTCTTATGAGACTTTGGAACAGACTATAAGAACACCTGACTTTGGTTGTAACTGGATAGAGAAATCGGTACTAGTGGTCTCACATTGTATTTATTCTTAATGATGCAAACCATAAAAATCTCTATTCTTACATTTTTTATTAGGGCAGTGTTCCCTACATGGTGCAGTGCTTGGTTTGAACAGTCACTTTGTTATGACTCCCTACAATGATACAGGAAAAAAAAAAGTAGAATTAACAACAGCAGGGAACCAACTGGACCCGTTTCGATGAATTTCTCGGAAAATACAAGGAGTGAAAAGTAAAATCTCATTCTTGTATATGAACACATTTTAAAAAAAAACCTTGTTGTTGTGGAAAACTCATGGTACATGGAGTATGATTAATGGATCAGAGGATGGACAGTAGTGTCTCTCACAGTTCAAACATAATGATGTTTATAATAAACCAAGAGGACAAAATGTGCCAAGGGAATAATGACAAAAGTAAACACGTGGAGAAATCACTGGACATGTACCTTTTATTTTTGTCTTCTATTTGAAGGATGAAGATGACATCATCCGATGCCTGAAACTTCGTTCCACTTTCTCCCCACTTTAATTTCAGACTCTGGGGTCCGGCGGCCGCACACTCGAGTCGAGGAGGTAGTGGGGGAAGAGGGTTTGTCTTTACGTTGATTGCTTCACTAAATGGCCCAGCTCCAATTTCATTCACTCCTTGAATCCGGATTCTAGAAGCGAAAAAGAAATACAGTATAAGAAAAGGCGGAGTGGAACAGCTCTCAGCTCCTTTTCGTGGCATTTTCTTAAGTTTTTGTAATCAATTTAGGAGCAATCATCACTAACAAATCATTTTGGCACAGTGTGATCTTTTTGTCAATGCAGCCATTATTGAGCGGTTCGGTAATAGGACTTATCACAAAACTATTGTATTTTCATTTGTTGTAAAAGTTCAGTAAGGCTGGTTTCACATTAGCGCTTTTGTGCGCAGAGCATCGGGCGCACCAGTGCGCATGCGCACTGCGCACCTATATTTTACATGATGTGCGCATGGTCTTGCGCATATTTGCGCTTTCGTGCGCATGCGTTTTTTTGTCTTTTGCGCCAGGCGCGTCAGACGCAACATGTTGCATTTTTGGTTCCGCCCTGTCTCGTTAAAACAACGCATGCGCACGGAATGCGCACGGAATGCGCAAAAACACCACATTGGAGCCTATGGGAGCGCAATACTTGCGCATGGTCTTGCGTTTTTATGCGCATGCGTTTTTTACATAAACATGACTGAAATTTGGTCTAGACAGTAAAAAAAAAAAATGAACCAAGGTGATAAAATGGTGTGGGCACTGGGATTCCACAATACTTTAAGGATTGCTCACTAGTGGACACACAGCACAAGCTGCACCAATGTAAGTATGAAAAACCTAATGTCTGGCTGAAATTTCAATACATTTCTATGTACTTATGTCTCTTTTTTTTTTTATTGCAGCATGTCTTCATCTGGTGAAGAATATGTCCCCGGGACAGGGCAAGAGGCAGAAGAAGTGAGTACTATGCTTCCGTATGGATTTGAAAAAATAAACACATGTGATTAATTTTTTTGGTTTAATTTTCAGAGCTCATCCTCCATCACGCCACCACCACCGGAGGAACGGCAGGAGCAGCAAGGCCAAGTGCGGGCGGGTAGACGTGATGTAAGTACAGACGGACTGTTGTTTTTTTTTTTTTTTTTACTTATTTTCTAGTCTGGTTTTTTTTTTTTTTTTTTGGTATTTTTTAGTTTTTTTTTTTTAAATTTTCATGGTTGTTTTTTTCGATGTTTGTTGTTTTTTTTCCATTTATTTCCATTTAAAACAAATAATTTTTTCATGGATTGTTTATCAATATCTAGGGCTGAAAGTGTGTATGTGTGTGTGTGTGTGTTTGTGTGTGTGTGTGTGTGTGTGTGTATGTTTGTTTGTTTGGGTATA